>NW_024704759.1:5395767-5995767 GCF_018977255.1 Callorhinchus milii | reverse complement strand
GGATCATCCTTGTGAATCACCTTTGCACCCTCTCCAGTGCCTCTACATCCCTTCTATAATATGGGGACGAGAACTGCACACAGTATTTTAAGTGTGGCTTAACCAAGGTTCTATAGAAGTTTACCATAACTTCCCTGCTTTTCATTTCTATCCCTCTAGAAATGAACCCCAATGCCTGGTTTGCTTTTTTATGGCCTTATTAACCTGCATTGCTACTTTTAGTGAATTGTGTATTTTATGTGTACCCCTAGATCCCTTTGCTCCTCCACCCCATTTAGGTTTTTATTTTTGTTTTTATTTGTGTTTCGCCCACAAAGATACAGTCAATTCACTTTACAGAATAAAATTTACAGTATATTCTGTGAAGCGCTTTGAGACGTCTCGAAGATGTGATAAGGCACTATATCAAATGCAAGGGTTATTATTATATTATTATTTTCCAGGATGTATGTGATTTCCTTATTCCTTCTACTAAAATGTACCACCTCACACTTTTCTACATTGAAATGCATTTGCCATTCAAATGCCCATTCACCAAGTTTATTAAAGTCTTGCTGTAATTTGTTGCAGTCCTCCTCTGTATTAACTGCTCCCCCCAATTTGGTGTCGTCTGCAAATTCTGAAATTGTACTGCTGATTCCCGAGTCCAAATCATTAATGTGTATTGTGAACAACAGTGGTCCCAATACTGATCCTTGTGGAACACCACTGCCCACCCTCTGCCAGTCTGAGTAGCTTCCCTTTATACCCCTACTCTCTGTTTTCTGTTTTGTAGCAGCTTGCTATCCATTCTGCTATTTTTCCCCTGACTCCACATGCTCTGACCTTATTCATTAGTTTATTATGTGAAAGCTTATCGAACGCCTTTTGGAAATCTAAATTTATTACATCTGCCACATTACCCTTGTCTACTCTTTCTGTGGCCCTTTCAAAGAATTCAATGAGGTTGGTCAAGCATGACCTTCCTTTTTGAAATCCGTGCTGACTTATTTATTATGTTTTATTAAATCATGACATGAGAGATCTTTTAATCTCATCACAAATTCACAAGATTGGTTCATCTGAAGAAAGCCCTTCGGTTCATCTGATCTGATCCCTCCAGAACACCAAACCTACCATCACCCCATCACTGCATCAACCATCCTTTCTGTCAACTCTGTTCCAGTCATTAATTACCCTCTAGGCAAAGAAAAATGTCCTGGTGTCTGTCCTGAAATTGTCCTTTAAAAATATACAACTCATTTCCCGATCTTTTCTTTGTATTTCAATAAAGTAAAGCCAGTTTGAAATGAAATCCTCACATACAAAGTTATGAAATGTGGATTGCCTTAGTTAGTTCAAGGTTTAATTCTGTCATTTTTATTTTCAGCATCAAAGCCAGTATTGAGAAAGTGCAGCAGAGGTGAGTTTTGTAAAACACATTAGAACTTTCTAAAATGAAAAGCAATTCAACAGTCCTGCTGGTGACTCCTGACTTCAGATCACAGCTGGCGTTTGGATTTTGGGGAAAAGGCTGAAAACTTCTGACTAAAAGATCACAGAGTAAATCACCTGCCACAAACCGAACACTGCCGGCCTTCGGAGTGTATTCTTTAAGGGAGTTTGACGAGACGTTAAACCGAGGTCCCATCTGCCTGTTCAGGTGGACATTAAAGATCTCATGGTACTATTCAAAAGGCAAAAGGAATTTCTCTAGGTGTCCTGACCAACAATCCCCCAAATATAATTGGTCCATGGCTGTTGAAGGACATTGCCTAATTGAGCTAATTGCCTCCACACACACACACACACACACTCCCTGAAAACCTGTGTATTATCTACAAATGTCTGTCAGGTGATCCTGGGCCTGGGAGAGGTTCCTGCAGTCTGAGTCTCGAGCTCTTGGAGCCCCTGGAGCTCTGATTTCTGAATGACACATTCCAGATTCCAATTACCAGCGTCAGTCCTCTCAAGTCGACAGCCGGAGGCAGAGCAGCACAGCCTCCCGCTGTCACAACAATATCCTTTAACTCCTGCTGTAGCCAACTTAACACCATTTTCTTCCAATCCCCCAAATATAATTGGTCATTCACATCGTAGCTGTTTGTGGGGCGTTGCTGTGGCAAAATTTACTGCCGTATTCACTTATAAATACACAGTCACTGCAGTTCACAGTAGATCTGGTGGAGCACTTTGAGACATCCTCCTGATGTTAAAGGGGCTATACTAAATGCAAGGATTAACACCTTGATTTGTGCACGATCCCCATCCATACTTTCTCGCAAATGATAATAAAATAAATCTTTGCTCTTGTTTTTCATTTCCTGGTTTCCTTTCACAGGTTGGCCTCCAAGCACAAGAATGATGTTAAAATGTCCAGCAACGACACCTTAAATAACCTGGACTTTCAAGACAAAGAACCGAGTTTGGAACAAGAAGAGGTGCCAGAGATCTCAGGTTGGCTGCTTACTGGGCTGTCCGAGAGCAGTCAAACTCAAGTCACCCACTTCAGTCACTCAAACCCAATCCAATCAGATCTATTTCAGTCAAATCCAGTCCAATGAAAGGCCAGAAATTGCCGTTTCATCGGTGGCATTAGTTACACAGTAGAATGCGTGTATGTTGTATCTTTGCAGATTGCATAACTGCCGAAGTCATACCCGAGTCCCATTCAGTTTCCTATCAAAACCACTTGGATGTCTTTGCACGACTCGTATTAATCATCTAACTCATAATGCCACACCCCTACCCTCCATTACTCATGCACTTACCGGCTGCATTGAATCGAGGGAAGTCTTGATCTGTCGATGCATGCGCAGATGAACTTGATTTCCAGCGGTTCAATGCAATTCCAAAGCTTGCCAGTAAGTGGTGATGGGTGAAGATGCATTGAATCGAGGGAAATGTTGTCTTGATCAGTCACCTCAAGTGTCCTTACTGGTTGCATTGAATTGGTGTAGATTATTGATTAAATCGGATTTTCTACGACTTATACCATTTGCCTGCAACTCGGACTTTGCGCAAGTCATATTAATTGTTCTGGTTCCAACTGATACAATTTATGTGAGTTTTGCTGTAGTAATAACAGATATCTGGCATTGCATTTTGTGTGCTGTACATGAGGGATCAGCTCTGGTGAGCTCATGAACTCATCGTTACACCCAACATTGTTTTGAAGGATGGAGTTGTTTCCCTTTTGGATTCTGATTGTTTCCTCCCTCCCAGTTCCAGCAGAATCCCCAAGGCCATGGAGCATGGTGGTTGATCGGATGACTTCCCTTTTGCTGAAGTTCTTGGAGCTGACCCATAAAGCCCAGGTCCTGGGGTGGAGACTCCTGGAGCTTCACATCATAAAGATAATCTCCTCCTGTATCATCTGGATCACACTCAAAGAGGTGAGCAAGAGGATCGTGGGCCAGAAGTTAATTCCCTTACCTAGGCCATGTTCCTCAACAAAATGTTTAATGTTTAACTTTGCAGTGAGGGCTCACATTGAGTGAAAGGTCAGAGCAGTGACCTTTCTACAGTCCAATTAGTTGGGTAAAAATTCAGTGAGGGCAGGGAAGATGGGGTTCGGAACCAAGGCACGGTCGAAGAGGAGGGTTTTGAAATGGACCTTGATGGAGGTAAGATAGGGAGTGAGGTGAAGGGACTGTGGGATGTAGTTCCAGAGGGTGGGGGCAGAGAGGCTGAAGGCTGGGCCATCGATGGTGGGAGGACATGGAGCAACCTGGAGCCCGCTGAGCAGAGGGAGCAGACAGATTGGTAAGGGATTAGCAGGTCAAAGCCATGAAGGAGTTTGAAGGCAAGGATTTTGAACTCTATCCTCTGGGGGATGGGTAGCCAGTGGAGGTGGGCGAGGGTGATGCATTCCTGGAGCCCGGTTAAACCCGTTCCCACTCATGGATGGATTGATAGTTTGGGACGTCTCACTGAGAGTGCCTGATTGCTTTACAGGTCTCTCTGATGAACTACGTGCTCCTTATCCTATGGGTCTTTGCCTTGCCTTATTCCTCATTCCGTCCATTGGCCTCCAGCATCTCCACTGTGTGGACTTGTGTCATGATCCTGTGTAAGATGATGTACCAGCTCAAGTTTGTCAACCCAGCCGAGTATTCTGCAAACTGTACTCTGGTAAGCTGGTCAGACCCTCAAATTCCTCACACCTTCCCTTTAAACAAACCTAATCAGCTACCCACAGACACGCCTAGACACTTACCCACAGAGACAACCACCCACAGAGATACCTAGACATGGGAACATCTATCTAGTAACCCAGCTACAGTGTCCAATGGGTCACATTGTATCAATACTATTGTCTAACACATGCGGCAACCCACCAGCACGTATGAGCACTCCAAGTCGCTGCCCGCTTGAAGGGTGCTATATAAACACAGTCTGACTGGTGCCCTGTGCTATGGAGCTTGGCCCTTCACACAGTTTAAGAAGAAATACACAGTGGCAATTGGTAGTGAAGCTGCACATCCTCCCCATGTAAAAGGACACTGTATAAATGCACGTTGTTGTTGTTGTATTAATATTGAATCTTGCCACCACTCCTCCACATTTCAGGTTGACCGTAACTAAGATCTGTCCTTTTCCCTGTTCAGAATGGAACCCAGGCCCTAGTGAATATGTCCTCCCTGTACTCTGGCCCCATCGACCCTGCCTTCTGGTTCGGGGCACTGAGGAAGTGTGAGAGCAATGTCCTGCCCTGCCTCAAGGTACAGAATGCTTTCATTCACTTCATAAACTACTCGCCCTCTCGAAATCACCACAACGACAATCCACGTATTTTCACTTTGAATGTGCACTATACCCCTGGCATGAAGTCCGTGCTTTGTGCACAGCACAACTCTCCGACGTTACTCTGCTCAGACTGTATTCTGTGGTTAGGACACATTATCAGCCTATTTGAGGCTGTTCAATTGCCAGCAGTAAATGATCTATTAATGTGATGCCATTAACTCCGCACTTCAATATGTGTCTTGGAAGGTTTGCAGCGGTTCTGAGGCCTGAAATTTGACACAGTCTTAGCCCACAGCACAGAAACCGCCCCGGTCAAAGTGACAAATGACATTAATATTAATAATAATAATCCTTGCATTTGATATAGCGCTTTTCACGTCGGGAGGACATCCCAAAGAGCTTCACAGTACACACTCTAAAGTGAATTGACTGTATATTTGTGGGCGAACGCGGCAGCCAATTGTGCACAGCAATGTCCCACAAACAGCCGTAGATTGAAAATGACCAATTTATTATTGTTTTTGGTTTTGGAGGGATTATTATTAGGCTCTGTGTGGAGTAAGGAAACTTGCCCAAGGTTTCGCCCTCTGCCTGGAATTGAACTCAGGTCTCTCACTTGCAAAGCGAGTGCTCTAACCACTGAGCTACAGGACTCCACTTTCTGTCCATCTGCAACCAGGGCTCCCTCTGTCTTCTCCACCTCCTTGACCTCTCTGCTGCTTTCAACACCGTCAACCACTCTATCCTCATCCACCGCCTCTCCTCTTACGTCAACCTCCATGGCTCTGTGTTTGATTGGTTCAGATAGTACCTCTCACACCGCCTGCACTTCATCTCCTCAAACAGTTTCCCCTCTAGCCCCTGGACCATCATGTGCGGTGTTCCTCAGGGCTCTGTCCTTGGTCCCTTCCTCTTCAACATCTATATGCTCCCTCTTGATGACATCATCCGCAGACATGGGGTCAACTTCCACATGTATGTGGATGACACCCAACTCTACCTCGTTGCCTCCATCCTTGACTCCAAGACCACTGCTGTCCTGACAGATGTCTGTCGGACATCAAGTCCTGGATGAGAGCTAACTTTCTTCAGTTGAACATCAACAAGACTGAGGTTCTCCTGATTGGTTCCCGTCAGTGCCTCCTCACCTCAGGCACTGAGAGCATCACCATCTATGGTTGCAAACTCCACCTTACTAAGCCAATCCAGAACCTTGGGGTCTTGATTGACCCTCAAATATCCTTTCTACTCCACCATGACCATCTCTGCCTTCCCCCACCTCCGCGATTTTGCCCGGCTCCGACACTGTCTCACACCGCAGGCCACCAAAATCCTCATACACACCTTCATTACATCGAGGCTCGACTACGCAAATTCACTGCTTGTCGGCCTCCCCAACTCCTCCCTCCAGAGGCCGCAGCCCATGACCGCTCTCCGTGACCCTATCACCCCCATTGTTGCCCAACTTCACTGACTTCCCATCACACAAAGGATACAGTTCAAGATCCTGGTCCTCACCTTCAAAGCCCGCCATGGTCTTGCTCGCCCCTACCTCTGCGACCTCCCAACCCCCTACCATCCTGCCCGCTCCCTCCGCTCAGCAGGCTCCGGCCTGCTTCACATCCCCCGCCTCACTCCCCCACTATCAGCAGGCGAGCCTTCAGCCACTCTGCATCCACCATCTGGAACTCCATCCCGCAGTCTCTCCGTCTCGCCCCCTCCCGCGCCATCTTCAAGACCCACCTCAAGACCCTCCTCTTTGATCGTGCTTTCAATTTCCCTGCTTCCACCCCTGCCCTCCTCCATCCTGACCCTCTGCTCGGGTTTGTAACTCTGTCTGGCCAGTGCCTTGGGACGTCCTCCCAACGTGAAATGCGATATACAAATGTAATTTTGTTGTTGTTGTTAAAATCGCTGCCTTAATATTTAAGATCATACATTATTTTGAAACTAGACTTAATTTGCAAGGCAATTTTCCACAGTTCTTAGGCAGTCCCGCAGAAAATCGGCTTCCAAACGTTTTAGTCTTAAATTCCAAAAATTCAACTCAATCTTATCTTTTAAGATAATGGAATATAACGAATTGGAGGCAATTCACTTCACAGTATATTCTGTGAGGCGCTTTGAGACATCTCGAAGACATGATAAATGCAAGGATTATTATTATTATTGTTGTTGATGTGCTGTTTCTTGTCCTGTTTAGAACCATCTCTGCATCCTCGGGTTGTTGGCCTTTGAGGCCACAGTATTTCGCCACCAGCTGTACTACAGGCTGCACAATGGGCTCAAACCTCCTATAACAGGAACCCTTTTTGGGAACATCACCCGGTTTCACCTTGACGATGGGCTGATGAACTGCATCCGATATTTTGTGAACTATCTCTTCTACAAATTTGGGCTGGAGGTACAGCTGCTCTCTACTGCTCTCTGAACTCTGAAACTACTTAACATTTCATTTAATGCTGTTGGAGTGTTTAAAGTTGTATTGTATTTATCGGGGTCAAATCCTCCCAGGCTGACCGGTCAGGGGAGATTTCAGGCTCATGAACCATGAAAAGCGCTATATCAAATGCAAGGATTATTATTATTATTATTATTAATAGGTTGCACCAAGCTGCCATCTTTACACTGCTGATGTGTAGCAAAGCGCTGTCGCAACGACATCTCAAAGTGCTTCACAGAATATACTCAACGATGTCATAAGGCACTATATCAAATGTTAGGGTGATAATATTATTATTAGAGGACGGTGGGGGTGGGGGAGTGGCATCCGGTGGACACTGTTGGTGACATAACCTTGTGTTCCTCGCTTCTCTTCTCAGATCTGCTTCATGTTGGCTGTAAACCTCATTGGACAGCGCATGGACATGTATGCAGGTGTCCACGCCCTGTGGCTGGTGGCTGTGCTCTATCGGCGCCGGAGAAAGGCCATCGCTGAGATCTGGCCAAAGTATTGTTGCTTCATGGCCTGCATCATCGTGCTCCAGTACCTGCTGTGTATCGGGATCCCTCCAGTGCTCTGCAAAGGTACAGCCCCCAAATCATTGGGCGGTGTCAGTGAGCACAGCTTAAACGGTTTTGAAGCGTTGATTTTTGGTTGGTTAGGGCTCATTTTTCGATTGCTTGTCTCAAGGGGAATAAAACATAAGAATTGTCCCAAACTATATACTGTGCCGCAACTCCCTGTAATGCAACCTGACTTATTTAAATTCCTCTTTTTAAATGACCTGGACTACATTAACGGTGCTTTGTGGGCGAACACGGCAGCTAACTTGCACAACAGCAACAAATTGTTGGCCAGGACAATGGGATTTAACAGATGTGTAATAGTGTTGAAGTCAGATTTTATTCATGTAAGCCTGATTTAATTTTGAGCCTTAGAATGTTTGCAGGTCTAGGGAAAGTCTTGGCTCCCAGGCTGACCTATTTTATACATGTGTGTATTCTCTTTACAGACTACCCTTGGAGTACAGACAGCAGTCTGATCTTAAATCTCATTAAGTGGCTGTATCTGCCAGACTTCACAAAGAGACCCAACGCGCTGTTCCTGATGTGTAAGTAATAAACAACAGAGAGCTCTTGTTTCTTTTCACTCAGTCACGAGATGTGAAATTCCCATCTAGTTTAGTTCCAGATTTGAAGTTGGAGTCAGTTTTGAGTTCAGAGTCAGACAAAGATTGGAATCGTGAATTTATTTGGGAATCAACTTCAGATTGGAAGTCAGGCTTGGATTCTGGCTAGGATCTGGATTCAGTCGGACCTTTAGATTTAGTCTGGGATTTGAATTCTCTCTGGGTTTTGGATTCTGTTTGGGAATTGGATTCTTGAAATTTTGAAACAGCGCCTTTCATGTCAGGAGGACGTCTCAAAATGTTTTACAGGATTCATTGTAAGGTGTAGTGACTCCGTATTTTGTAGGCGAACACAGTGCACAAAATTGGCTGTCGTGTTCACCTACAACAACAACAACAACAACAACAACAAGATTCCATTTATTGAGCGCCTTTCACGTCGGGAGGACGTCCCAAGGCGCTGATAACCTACGAAAAACACAGTCGCTACAAATTACAGTAAATCATGTGAAATGCTACGAGGCGTGCTCCCAACATGAAAGGCGTTGTGTCAAATGCAAGTGTTATTATTATTATCATCAAAGGTGGGGTTCAGTTCCATTTTTATCTTTCTCTCACTGTGCTGAGAATTAATGACTTTTGTTCCTCCAGATGACTTCCTGCTCCTGTTATTCGCATCAATACAATGGCAGGTCTTTGAGGATGAGAACACCACGTCCATTCGGATGATAGCTGGGGACAACGTGGAAATCAGCCGTAGTTTAGACCCAGCCACCATCAACCAATATATCCCTGTGCCTAACTTCCTCCATTGTAGGTAAGAGATCAACTGAGACAAAAAAGCCTTCTTCATCCAAAGCTCTGGTGTGGGGTTGAGACCTGCAGTGTAAAATTACAAATATCCCATGGGTTCTGCTATTTTGTTTAGAAAATTAGGCATCAGTAGTTATCAGCAAAATCACGGTGAAATGCGCAGTGCAAGCGCAGGGTAAGTGTTAGCACGAGCGAAATCTTAGGCAAGTTTCCCTACTCCTCTGTTTACCTAGCAGTAAGAGGAGCCCGGCTGTTAGTCGATTGGCGGATCCCTCCCCAAAAAAACATTTGGTCACTTAATCCATGACTGTTCGTGAGACACAGCCGTACGCAATTTGCTGCCGCGTTTCATCCACAAAATATACAGTCAACTCACGTTACGGTATATTCTGTGCAGCATCTTGAGACGTCACAACGATATAAGGCGCTATATCAACTGCAAGGATTATTATTATTGCCTCTTACCTCTTGCCTCCTGGATTTATTACAGATGTGTTTGATCATTATTCTGCCTTTCCTCTAGGTCGTACTTAGACATGCTGAAAGTGATCATCTTCAGCTACTTGTTCTGGTTTGTTCTCTGCCTGATCTTCATCACCGGGACAATCAGGATCAACATCTTCTGTATGGGCTACCTGGTGGCCTGTTTCTACTTCCTGCTCTCCGGAGCACAGCTCCTCCTGAAGCCGGTCAAGGTCATCCTCAGGCAGTGGGACTACCTCATCGGTTACACCATACTTGTGATCGTGCTGAAGAATTTCCTTTCAGTAGGTACCACTCACAGTGTCTACCCCACTAACGTTGAAAAATAATAATAATTAATAATAATCCTTGCATTTGACATAGCTCCTTATCACGTTGTTGAGACGTCTCAAAGCGCTTCACAGAATATATTAAAGTGTAGTGACTGTGTATTTTATGGGCAAAAAGCTGCAGCCAATTGCACACAGCAGTGTCACACAAACAGTCGTGGAATAAATTACCATTTTTTTTTAGGGATTATTACCCCCAGAAAGTGATCTGCCAATTGATTAAGAACTGCTAGGTAAACAGAAACTTGCCTAAGGTTTTGCCCCACTTGGGAATCGAACCCAAGTCCTCTCGCTTGCGAGGCTCCTGCTCTCTCAGGAACCCGTCTTGATAAGTTCCAGCTCTGGTTCCATTGATGAAGGTCAGATGGTATCAAAAACACTGCTTCATCAGCCAGAGTCCCTTCTAAAAAGATTCCGCAACAATTTGTCATGATCACAAATGTTAAGACAAAATGGTTTCACAAGTTAAGAATAGGAATTTGGGGCAATGTGGGGGACAACAACAAATTACATTTGTAATAGTGCCTTTCACATCAAGAGGACATCCCGAGGTGTTGATGTAAGGTTCACCAGAAAGAGACTTTCATACACAATTCAAAGATTAATGCTTTAACACATGCAATTATTATATTGTTAAATTACATTAAAGCAGTAAGATTCAACGAAACTAATATTAGCTGATTCCATTAGGGAAATCGCTGACCACCGGCTGTCTCACAACTGTTCCTCCTACTATAATTCAGTTTTATCCCTCTGAGCTACCTATATTTATACCACCTCAATGCCTATCTATCCCTTGCCCTCCTGGTCATGAGATCACCCTTACTGTGGCCTCTGAATTTCACGTGGTCTGACCTAAAACTTAGTTATTTTTCTATGTTTTCCTAAGAACAGGACCATTAGTCGCTAAAAGGGATTTTCCTTCCTCCCTGTTAGAGTCTTCACAAAGACAGGTCCCTGTATCAAAGACAACCATTTGCTTCCAGCCCCTGATATAATTGTTTGACTGTCTCGTTTCTCACTAAAATTCACTAAGGTTTGGAAAGACAACTCCCAACAAGGAGTGTTCCCATCCCACTACTAGCACCTGCTGACTACCACTAAAATCATTATATGCTATATCAGCCAATTTGTGGCACATGTCACCAAGCATGATGGTTGTATCAAGTAGCTAAATCAGTTGGTTAGTACAATATCACATCTAAATTCTACCTAAATCACGCTATTCCTACACTGACAAACCTGCCCGTCCTTCCTGTTGCTGACAGACATGCACTTTACAGGAGGATCACTGGATAATGGGTCAAGGAACGGTATCCGATTAATTCATCTCTGGTTTTTTACTTTTAATTCAAATTCCATTGGAATCATAGAAACTTGATTTTCCGTGCACAAGGTAAAACCATTCAGTTGGCCTATCCCACCTATAAAACCTTGAGAATCGCTTTGGGACGTCCTCCTGACGTGAAAGCCACTATACCAAATGCAAGGACGTCAGGGATTTAATATAAATATTAGCCTGTGAGTTAGCCACACATCCTGGAGTTGGAGACAACATACTCTAAACTGATGAAGCTGAAATCCATCGACCGTCTTTCAGTTTGTGGCTTTTAACCACCGGTGAGCGAGACTGCAGGGTCCGTAAACTCAGCATAGATTCCTGAGGCTGGCAGGTCAATGCCGGTTCCAGGGTATCTTAAACCATCCCTTGTCCCCATGGGGGCTGGAAGGAAGTAGGTGATGTGTTGGAAGTCAAGGATTGGATTGTTTCACCCCTTTGTTTCTCGCGCGTGTTTTTGTCTCACCCTTGCTTTCTCTGGTAACTGTTGAGGGCAACAAATAAGCAGTGTGTTACTTGTTGTGTGGGCAGATTGGCTCCTGTGTGTACCTGAAGCTGTTGCTGAAGAGTCACTGCTGGCTGGTGCAGACCCTTGGCATGGCCTGCACCATCAAGGAGTACGAGCTGCGTAAGTAACAATAACAATCCTCCCATTTTATATGGAGCTTTATCACGTCAACATGTCATAAAGTGCTTCACAGGATAAAATGTAAAGACTGTGCGTTTGTAGGTGAACATGGCAACCAGTCTGTCCATAAAACTATATGGTAAAGAGCCTTTGCTTCTTAATCTAGTTTCAGAGAACTTTCTTAGGCTATTCTCACTGGAGCTAATAAGGCTAAGGGCTGATCTCTCCGAGGTTTTCAAGGGCTCCCGACAGTGCAAAACTCACATAAGCCTCCCTTTTATAAATCGTATAATCACCTAAGTCGAACATTCACCCAACGTGATGGTTGATAGGGAGGGATATTAAGATGTTTGGGGAGCGAGTAAGGCTATGTAAGAATATATAGTATGATAATATATAAGGACATATATGATATATAATAAAATATATAATATATAAGAATACAATATGTATATGTAGGAATCTTACAGTATATAAGAGTCTAAATGGGATAGAGAAATACTTTCAGGTATAAAACAACAGGATAATAGGGCAATTTTAGGATAGTAGGAAATATTTCTGTACACAGTGTGTAATTAAGAATGGGATAGCTTATTCAGAGAGGGTTTGAGACCAGGATACTGGACACGTTTCAGAAACAGCCTTGATACTATTTTGGGATCAGGGGAGGTTGGCACATTGAGGAGGACAAGATCAAATGGGCAAGAGGCTTCTTCATCTGAGGCTCTGCTGTGACCTTGCGGGAATGTCTCACTGTATGATTGTGTGTGTGTTACTAGCGGACGCGGAGAGCCTGAAAAAGGGGTGTGAGGTCCCAGAGGAAGAAGCTGGTATTATGTGGGACAGCACCTGTTTCCTCTTTCTCCTTGCCCAGAGGAGGGTCTTTCTCAGTTACTACTTCCTGTACGTAGTGGCGGACCTGAATGCCTCCAAGATCCTCGCAGCCAGGTAAGGATTTCCCCCAGCCAGCCCAGCCCACTCCACCATCGGCAGTCAGGCTTCCAGTTTCTGTGCCCCTACCATATAAATGTTACCAGACATTGTGTTCTGTTTTCGCAGAGAAGTTGAGTTATTCTCTTTCCACAGAGGAGCTGAGTTATTTGAAGCCAAGATTAAGAAAGGAGTCTCTGCCCGGCTGGTCCAAGAGAAGAAATCCATGGAGCAGCTCAAGAAACAGTAAGATTAGCCACAACCACACGGACAACACCAGCACATTAAATGTCCACATACAGCACCCCATGACTGCACCAAACAGACTGCGCCCTACAAACTGCGCGTGACAGACAGCTGTATTTTACGCCTGTCTGCTAGCTTGATTCAAGTGCTCTGGATGCTACCCTGCTTGAGGGGCACTATATAAATGCACATTGTTGTTGTTGATTCACAATTTCGCCTCCAACCTAGGATGGAGCAGATTAAGGCGAAACAGGAGAAATACCAGGCGTCGAAAGCCAAGGTCCCGAAACCCAACAATGATTCAGAACATTTGCTGGACGGGGAGCAACTGCAGATTGAAGACCACCAACCAGGCAAGACCTTGCTCTTCGACCGTGCCTTCAGCTCCCCTCTCGACTCTCTACCCCCTCCTCGCTCCCTCCCTTCCCTCCCCTCACCCTGACCATTTCTCCCCTGCTCGGGTCCCGACCCAACTGTCCAGCGCCTTGGGACATCCTCCCGACGTGAAAGGCACTCTATAAATGAAATCTTGTTGTTGTGTTGTTGTCTCATTCTCTGTGGGGTGAAGGTGTGACTGTGACACTATTCCTAACAGAGTCTGTCTGGAGCACTCACCAGCTGCAGTGCTTGGCTGTAGAGTCAAGTTGCCTCGCGACCACTCACTGCCAAGGCTCACATGTGAACATTTGTGTGGGTGCGTGCATGAGTGTGTGTACGAGTGTGTGTGGGAGGGGTAACGGAGGGCAACCAACACCTGGGGAACCACAACCCAGAGAGAAGAGACCAGACCAGGAGCAGAGAAGGATAATAATAATAATAATTAATAATAATCCTTGCATTTCATACAACGTCTCAAAGCGCTTCATGGGATATACTGTAAAGTGGAGTGACTGTGTATTTTGTGGGCAAAACGCAGCAGGCAGTTGCGCACAGCAATGTCCCACAAACAACCATGAAGTGAGTGACAAATTTAATTTAGGGGATTACTTGGCCAGGATACTGGCAGAGAGAAACTCCCTTGGTACAAGTGCAGATCCCCTGCCTTGCCCGTCGGTGATCAGGCCTTCAGCCTTTCTGCCCCTACCCTCTGGAACTTCAACCCAGGATCTCTCCACTGCTCCCCCTCCCTTGCATCCTTCAAGGCCCATCTCAAGACCTTCCTCTTTGATTGTACTTGCAGCCACCTTGCCACCTTCCCCTCCTCCCCCACCCTCCACGCTTCTTGACTCCAACTCCCAGTTGCAAATCCTTAACTGTCCAGCATGTTGGGATGTCCTCCCACCGTGAAAGGCGCTGTATAAATGTAATTTTGTTGCTGTTGACAATATTTGTCCATATGATTCTGAGCATCAATTGTCCACAGGTGACGACACAGGTGAAGAAAAGAAGAAGTGGTGGCAGCCATGGATCACACACTGTAGCAGTGAGTGATGTTAGCTCAGCTTTCAGTCCCATCAACAGGCTTTCCAACAAGACGTGGATCCCTCCAACACCCACTGCATATGGCAACAATAATAATCTTTATGTTTGATGTAGAATCTTTTCCGGCTCGAAATGGTTCACAGGAATTTACTGTAAAATGTGTAATTTGTGGGAAAACCCGGCAAACAATTTGCGCACGGCAATGTTCCACAAACAGCCGTGAAAGTGAGTGACCAATTTTATTTGAGGAATTGTTGGCCAGGACACAGGAGAGAGAAACTCCCTTCTTTTTTCGAATAGTGCCTTGGACTCTTTAACGTCCACCTGAACAGGCGTTCAGGGCCATAGTTTAATGTCTCATCTGAAGGATTGCACCCCCAACAATGCAGAGCTCCCCCAGCACTGTATGTGAGCGTGAGTTCAAAGTACCAACATGGAGCTTGAACCCACAAGCTTAGATAATTATTTGGAGAGGACATGTTTGCAGGGCTATGGGGAGAGAGTGGGGTAGTGGGATTGATTTGGAGAGCTCTTTTCAAAGAGCCGGTACAGACACGATGGGCCAAATGGCCTCCTTCTGTTCTGTATAATTCTATGAGAAGAGAGAGTGCTACTGACTGAGTTATGTATAGTTACTGTGCTATGCAATACCACATTGAGGAACAGTTACCATTGAGTAATAATATTAATACTCTTCTGTAGCTAGTGATATATGCCGAGCAACAGTTACTATTTGTTGCTCTTGTCTCTCTCTGTTTCAGAGTTCTCTCTCTCTCTCCCTGTGCAATAGCTCTTGCCGTTAAGCAGTGTATAATGTACAAACTTCTTGCATCTGTTCCTTTTTTTTCATCAGTGATTCAAAGCGGGAGTTATTACCTGTTCGACACAGACAGTGAGGATGAGGGTAAGGAGGAGGAGGAAGAAACGCCCAAAAATGAGGCCAAGAAATCCTCAGCATTTCAGGTGTGTGGTTGGTGTCCTGCCCTCCCTGGCCCTGTCCAGTCCTGCCCCCCATGGAAATTCCTGAGATGTTTGTTAGGTCAGGATAGGAAGGGGTATGGAGCAAAGGCAAATAATTGTAGTTGAGGTACAAATCATCTAATAGAATGGAGGAACGGGTCGAGGGGCTGTATAGTCTACTTCTGCTCCTATGTTTCCTGATTGCAGTTGGCTTATATCGCCTTAATCAAAGACTCAAAAGCTGCCGTCAAAGAAAGAGACAAAGAGCTCAAGCAGCTGAAGAGAGCTGAGCAGAAGAAGGAGAAGCTGGAGAGGAAGAAGCAGCAAGGTAATATCTCTGATAACCCCCACCCAGCCTCAATGGCAATACGAGCTCTCAACAGCTCCACTGGTGCAAGCACAGCCCAGGGGAGCCTAGACTGGGAAGCTTAACAGGAGTGTGTCAGAGAGAAAGAGAGAGAGGAGAGAAAGAGTGGAAATAGATAACAGCAACAACAGTAATAAATTGTATTTATATCGCGCCTTTCACGTCGGGAGGATGTCCCAAGGCACTGGGGAATGAGGGGTTTGCGATCAGAGAGGGCAAGGTGTGTGGAGGAGGGTACCGAAGGCACAATTGAAAAGGAAGATCTTCAGACATCCCTTGAAGGAGGCAGGGGAGGGAGGGGTGAGGCAGAGGGGATGGAGTTCCAGAGAGTGGGGGTGGATAGAAGAACAGGTAGAAACAGACACATTAATCTGAATGATTTTTGTTTGTAATCATGGAACAAATAAATAATAATACTCATTGCATTTGATATTAGAACCTGTAATGATTCTTAAATATAGTGACTGTGTATTTTGTAGGCCAGCACACAGCTAATTTGCACACAGCAATATCCCACAAACAGCCATGGAGTGAACAATCAATTTATCAAAAGATTATTGGTCATTGGGAGAAATTCCCTTCTCCTTTTGAGAAGTGTTTTGGGATCTTTAAGGTCTACCCAAACAGGCAGACCGGACCTCATTATGAGGGCTGATCCAAAGGACATCCTTTGGAGAGTTCTCCCAGCACTGTACTAGAGTGTCAGCCTAGACCAGGATGGTTCAATTTCATCCACGCCTCTTCCGTTTCACCTGGCCCACCCACAACTCCATAACTCATGTTATGTTTCTGGAAGGAAAACACAAAAATATTGCTTACCCGGCCCACAGATGTTTTTCAAATAGGGCATCTGGCCCTCGGCAGCCAAAAGGTTAGACCACCCTGCCACCTAGATCGTGAGCTCAAAGTCCTAAAATGGGGCTTGCAACCCACAGCCTTCTGCCCCAGAGACTAGAGTCCCACCAACTAAACCAGGCTGAAACATTTACACTTTGAATCCTAGCATTGAGCTAACGTGAGACTGACTGTGTGTCTGTGACTGATTCAGGCATTGAGAGAGCAGACTCCAGTGAGGATGAATTGGACGCACCCAGTATCGTTGACGACAGCCCAGCTCAACCAGGTCAGACACATGTCCAGGTCAATTTCACATGCAAGTGAATTCCCTACTAAATTATTATCAAACTGTAACCCGGCACTGGACTATAACGTGTTTGTAAAGAATACAAGAATCTGGTAAACAGATAGAACTGAGGCTGAAGGGCCTATAAGGGTTGCTAGAACCAAAAATGGATCAAGTCTGACTGCGGAGGATAAAACACAGTGAAATGGAAATTCAAGCTTATTATAGCTTTATTTGTTATGATATAGCTCAAACTCTGAATATTTTGGGAAGAACCTATGTTTTTGCACCAATTGTAATAAAAACTAACCTTAGAATGAATCTGATCCATAGCAAGGTATTGTTTCAGATATACAGACAATGTCAGCGTCAGACTCAAACAGTGTCCTCACACCAGAACCAATGTGATTGAGAGACCTGATAGAATAATAATAATTGTTGTGTTTGATATGGAGACTTCTCACATCGCCGAGACATCTCAAAGTGCTTCACAAGGTTTGAGGGTGAAATCCTCACAGGTTTAGATTTAATTCTATTGTTTTAAGAGCTGTGGAGACCCGACTCAAAATTTAGATTGAAGTTAGGAATTTTCAAAAATGTCATTTTTTTGTCTAGCAATTCCTGTGTTCCTATAATAATAATAATTATAATTATTGCATTTAATATAACGCCTTATCACATATTTGAGATGTCTTAAAGAATATATTGTAAAATGGATTGACTTTTTGTGAGTGATACGCCTATATTCCTAAACTGATCTTCAGATGTGTCTCATTCATGGTATGTCCTCTTGTTACATCCCCTCACAGATAACCTGCTCCAAAGAGGGCTGAATATCCTGAGCTTTGCCTGGATGTTTGTCCAAGCCCTGCTGGACAGCCTGATTGAGCTGGTCAGGTCTATTTCCAAGGATTACACGGATGTCTCCACTGTTCTCAGGATTGAGAGATCCATTTTAAGGAGCGAATTGAAACAGGTATTTCTCTCTTATCCTTCTGCAAAGCAAATTCCTGTACATTCTCAGCTTTATACCTTCTTACGTTCAATCCAGTAAAACACTCACTCGGAAATCTGGGCCTATTTTGAGGCATTACTTCCCCTCTTATCCTCAGTCTGACGCTGCTGCAGGAAGTCAGGGCGCTGAGACACTTGCCTGTGTGAAGGTCACTATGTAACTAACAATACTGTAATAATAATCTTTGGTACAGCGCCTTTCATGTCATGAGGACATCTAAAAGTGCTTTACAGGATTTACCATGAAATGGACTAAAGTGTTTGTAGGCAAACATTTGCATATACTAATCTACCAAAAATAACAATGAAGTGAGCGACCAATTTTATTTGGGGGATTGTCGGCCAGGGCACCGATAAAGAAAAATTCTTTTCTCATTTCAAATAGTGTCATGGGATCTTTAACGTTCACTTGAACAGGCAGACCGGACCTTGGTTTAACATCTCATCTGAAAGATGGGACCTCTGACAATAGAACAAAGTAAAACAAAGAGCTGGTTACATCTGATAACGATAATAAAACCTGTCCTTACTATTTAGGGTAAGTTACCGACCCAGGACAGCATCTATCGCTTTTACAACAACAAACTGAGGAGACAAGCTTCCTTCGACTATGTTGAGGCTGCGGATGAGTTGATAACAGACAGACGTGAGACAACGCGATTCCCAGGCTTCCAGATGGCAGCCAGTACTGATTCCATCTTCTCTAGAGAGAGCAGTTTGTCCAGGTACAAAAACAACACATAGATAGGAGATCAAATACACTTCAAAGGGTTAGAATATCTACAAACCAGCACAGACTTAGTGTCAGAAGAGGGGAAGTGAATAGACCATTCACAATTAATTTAACATGACACAGAGAGCTGTGACCCTACAAGTCATAGCCCTAACGGGTGGTTTATAATGCACTCATTGCTTTGGGGGTGAGGAGATCTCTGCTCACTTTCCCAGCCCATTCCAGCACTGCTCAAGTAATAACATAAGCCCTTCCCATGTGTCCTGTTGCCTTAT
Source organism: Callorhinchus milii (assembly GCF_018977255.1). NCBI lineage: Eukaryota > Metazoa > Chordata > Chondrichthyes > Chimaeriformes > Callorhinchidae > Callorhinchus > Callorhinchus milii. Next base: position 5,976,805 of record NW_024704759.1, on the reverse strand, counting down.
GTCAAAGGCACTGTAGATCAGATTGGTTCAGATGAAGAAAGCCATTATTATAATAATAATAATAATCCTTGCATTTGATATAGCGCCTTATCACGTCGTTGAGACGTCTCAAAGCGCTTCACAGAATATACTGCAAAGTGGATTGACCGTGAAAAGCATTAGCCGATTGCGCACACCCAGTGTCCCACAAGCAATCGTGGTTTGACTTTTCAGCCTATCTGATCTCATCCCTCCAGAACACCCAACTTACTGTCCTCCCATCACAGCATCAAGCTGTTTCTGCACTGAGTCCTGACCTCAACCACCCTTTCCAACAATCAGTTCCAGTTGTTAAAATCACCCTATAAGTAAAAGTAAAACTTAACTGATGTCTGTCCTGAAATTGTGTGCAGGCGGACTAGATCTTAAATGTGTGTTATTGTGCATGATAAGGTCCTGTGATTGTCTTGTTTGGATCTCCTCTCTAGTTGTACCACTGAAGGAACCACATTGTATTCAAGGCAGACGACCATCGAGTTCCTGGATGACCAAGATGAGGCCAGCCTGGGTCTCCCGAAGCCGAGTACTCGAGTAAAGTGGAAACTCCAGAAGATGGCCAATGTTGATCTCTCCTCCTCAATGGAAAATGTCCTCTCCAGGTAGCAACAGATTCTGGTTAGAGATGCCCACTTATAATAACGATCATGATCATAATCACAGCTATAGAGCCCTGCCTCATAACTATTTCTGGTAACCATTTCCCAGCTGTTGATTAACATGGTGTACGTCTTAAAATTGCTCCTCGCTGATCTAAACCTATGACCTCACGCCCTGCTGCCTCCATGTACCTGAATGGATGGTCAGCTCTTCTCTGGCTTGGTTTGAGTGAATTTCTTTCCTTCTCTGTCCAGTTCGCCAACTCAGTCCAGCAACCTGAGTCTATGGCAAGGCAGAAGAGATACCATCGAGGAGGTGGGAGATGAAGATGAAGCTATGATGAGTAGCACCTTGGACATTCCGCCCACTTACAGCCTCGTCAGCCACAGTCTTGATTTCTCAACGGAGGAGTCTCACGAGGAGCTTGAGCAGGAGATGTCACAGCCTCTCACCCCTCAGAGTCGCTTGCTGACAGCCAGTGATCTGCTCCTCAACAAGTAAGAGACCTTTCGTGTTGGTTCAGGCCAGGTGTCAGCCTGGCTCCGTCGCCAGTGTTGGTAGCACTCTCAGCTCTGAGCCAGAAGGTTAGGAAGTTCAAACCCTACTTTGGGACTTTGAGTCCAAGGTTGGCAATCCAGTGTAATGCTGCACTGTTAGAGGTTACGTCCTTTAGATGACGCATTATCCCGAGGTCCTGTCTGCCTGTTCAGGTGCACGTTAAAGATCTCACAGCACCATTTGAAAAGAGAAAAGAGTTTCTCCCTCCCAATGTCCTGGCCAATAATTCTGTGGCTTGTGGAGTGATGTAGCTCAGTGGTTAGAGCCCTCGCCTCGCAAGCGAGAGACCTGGGTTTGATTCTTGGCGGGGTAAACCCTTGGGCAAGTTTCCTTACTCCACACGCCTGATAATTATCTAAAAAAAAACAATAATAATTTGGTTACTCAATCCACGACTGTTTGTGAGAAACTGCTGTACGCAATTGGCTGCTGTGTTTCACCCACTAATGTACAGTCAATTCACTTTACATTCTATTCCGTGAAGTGCTTTGAGACGTCTAGAAGACGTGAAAAGCGCTACATCAAAATGCAAGTATTATTATAATACCCCAGGTAAAAATCGTGTATTCACATCATAGTGCAAATGGTGTGTCCAAAATGAAAGTCGCTGTAAAATGTAAATTGGATTGAGAGTAATTAGGTGGGATTATCGTGGATTATTGTTAAGATTTGATGCTATAAAAATACCAGTTTGTACTGTCTCTAATGGGATCGTGCCTTATTTCAGGATGTTTCACGATTCGGACCTGGAGGAGTCTGAGCGGTTCTACCACAGATTGCCGCGCTTGCTGAAGCTGCTGTTTGCCTTGTACGACACGATGGCGGCTCAGTCAGACATGCTGTGCTACTTTGTCATCATCCTCAACCACATCGTCTCGGCCTCGGTGCTCACCCTGGTTCTGCCCGTCCTGGTCTTCCTCTGGGGAATGCTCTCCGTGCCTCGGCCCAAGAAGCGCTTCTGGATGCTGGCCATCCTGTACACTGAGGTACAAACCCACACAGCACAACACACAGACTGAGGACCCACGTGCACTGAACGACACGCTGTCCTGTGGTAACTTGGTCCTGTGGAGTCCCGTAGCATAGGGGTTAATACACTTGCCTCGCAAGTGAGAGGACCTGGGTTTGAATCCCGGGCAGGGCGAAACCTTTGGGAATTTTCATTAGTCCACACGCCTCTGTTACCAAACAGTGGTTGTTAGTCGAATGGCGGTTCACTTTCTGCGTGTAATAATCCCTTTATAACGTTTTGTCTACAAATATACAGTCAATCCACTTTACAATCTATACTGTGAAGCGCTTTGAGATGTCTCAACGATGTCCAGATTAAACTCAAATGACTGTATGGACTTCTGCTGCGCCATAGAGATTAGGAATGATGGCAGCCTCTCCCTTCCCACAGATCACAGTAGTCGTCAAGTATTGCTTTCAGTTTGGCTTTTTTCCCTGGACCACCTCAGCCGCTCGGGTCAGGAATGCCGACCAGCCCTTTTACCTCCCAAACATAGTGGGCGTTGAGAAGAAAGATGGCTACGTGCACTATGATCTCATCCAGCTCCTCGCACTGTTCCTGCACAGGTCAATTCTCAAGGTAAATACATACAGACACAGACACACTTTTGACAACCTATTAAAACTTCAGCAACCTGTCCTCTCTGCAGTCAATGGCCTGCCTGCTCTGGTATTAGTGGTCGGGCTTCAGTGTTTCTATCCTTCTGGAATTCCATCCCAGAGCCCCTCCACCTCGCCCCTCCCTTACCTCCTTCAAGGCACGTCTTAAGACCTTCCTTTATGACTTTGCCTTGGTCACCCATCCTATCCCCACCCTCCCTGCCCTTCATCCTGATCCCAATCCTCAGCTCGGGTCCAAATTCCTGACTGTCCAGTGCCTTGGGATGTCTTCCCAACGTGAAAGGTGCTGTGCAAATGTTCATTTGTTGTTGTTGTTTTAACAAGAGGTTTTCTCTCCGCTGGGAAAGTAATGCTTGTTTTAAAATCAATTTTTTCTCCCCTCCGCGGGCTGTCAGTGTCACGGGCTTTGGGACTCCCAGGACGACGTGAAGGAGAAAGACTGGACAGAGAATGGAAAGCAAGCAGGAGAGAATGGAGAAAATTCAGCCTATTGCCACATGGAGCCCCTGCAAACCATCAAATTGCAGGATGGGCTGAAGTCCGCTGGCAGCAGGAGGAGGCACAGGCGGGCATCACCTCGGACGGGTAAAGAGGGTAAGTCTGGGCGCCTCAGACCCCAAACGCTCGTAAGGCAGGAGTTGTATTAATGTTGCGTTTCTATCACTGAAGGTCAGTGGGAACGAGGAGTCTGGTTCGCACTCACCACCCTGGTCAAAGCTACTAAACACACGACTTCTGAAGTCACATCAGATTCGTAATGCGTCGATCTCTCGCTTTAATTACAGTGAACCACAGTCAATAACATTGCTCCCTGATAGTTCCTATTCCTCAGCCCAGCTCTTTGGGACTCATCCTGGAGTCTTTCCACCTCGTTCCTCCCTCCTCCTTTTAACCTATAAGACAACCACCTTTCTCTCCTCCCCTTCGCTCCAGCATCCCTCCCTCCCCCAAGCTCAGGCTTCCGGTCAATCGTGTGAAGCGTTTGAGATGTCCTTCCGATGTGGAAAATCATGATATAAATGTAAAATGATATTGTGTCGGATTAGTTACAGAGCCCAGTGAGGTGTTTGCTGTCAGTGACAGTGCGGTTAATATCCAGCCTTTTACGTTTTTCTCAGGCGAGACAAAGCCTCCGAAGAAGAAATCGACGAAGAAAAGGAAATGCTGTCAATTACCAAAGCTGAAAAAGGGGCTCTTAAAGGAGATGATGAAGGAAAAGATGAATGCGGCGAAAGGATATGCTACAGTTGTGTAAGGAGTGCTCGCTGCCTATCTGTGCCTTTACCACCTCTCCCACTGCCTCCCTGGTTCATCACTTCGCAAACTAACCCTTAATCTAGAACATAACGGCTTGAAACCTTTCGTGAGGGAGGCTGTCTCAAGCTCTTTACACTGTTGTAGAAAGTTCTGCAAGTCCATGCAATCTTAAATCCAGAGACAAAATGGCCTCATAATAACAACAACAAGTTACATTTATATAGTGCCTTTCACGTCAGGGGGATGTCCTAAGGCGCTGGGGATAGACCAAGTCTCGGTGACAGTGACTTCTGCTGGAACATGCAGGCATCGGATGAGAGCAAAGAACTGTTCACAGTTAAACAGTCTGACAACACTCGATTATACCTCCCTTCCCTGTCCACACAGTTCATATTGAGAACTCATTGTGCACCGTCCAGGCTCACATATAAATAATAACACTGGGCTGAGCGACTGGAAAACTCTACACAGCTAATGAGAAGACGTAGGAAGAATGTGGTGGGGAAATATATGAAAACATTCAGTGCTGTGTCCCGTTTCTTTAATAATAATTGTTGCATTTGTTATATAGAATTGTACAGCACAGAAGGAGGCCATTCAGCCCATCGTGTTTGTGCCAGCTCTTTGAAAAAAGCTATCCAAGTCAATCCTGCTCTCTCCCCATAGACAAACTTGTCCTCCCCACATAGTGCTTCATCAAGTCATTGAGACGTCTCAAGGCGCTTCACAGGAAACAATGTAACACATTCTCCCTGCGTCTCCTCATTCGGACGAGGAGATAACATTGTGAGATAACATTGTCTTTTCGAAGAGCGCCATAGGATCTTTAACGCCCACCTGATCAAGGGGACGGGGCTTCGGTTTAACGTCTTTTCCTTCCTGCAGAGCTCTCCAGGTCTCTCTACCGATCAGACAGTTCTTCTACGACATCATCCATCCTGACTACAATGCTGTGTGTGACGTCTATGTGTTGATGTTCCTGGTAGACGTCATTAACTTCATTGTCATTGTGTTTGGTTACTGGGCTTTTGGGGTAAGTGAGTAGATACAGTGCTTTCTCAGTGGCACTCTATGCAGTTTTAGTTGGTTAGACTCCAGCAGTTACCCCAACTCACACTCTGGGGTCCCCAAGACTTGGCTCTTGCCAACCTACGCCCGCCTAATACTTTCCGGAATTAGCTAAGCCGGATGCATCCCTCCAGGGAGAGAGTGCACATTTCATTCCAACAATCCATCTCTGGAATTTCCATGTGTAGGTGGGATGCATGGAATTTTCAGTTTGGTTTGGATACTCTTAAGCACGGTGATGGGTTTCCACACGTGTCAGACACCCGGCTGAGCCCCAAAATAGAGTAGATATAGTAACATATAAATGTATAATATTTAGTATAATACGTGTACATATAAATAGTAGGATTTAGGAAGACTGGTTTGAGAAACAGGCGATCGGTTGAGAAGGGACTCAACCACAAGTTGCTAACGATGAATCATTTCCCTTGTTTAGAAGCATTCCGCTGCCGCGGACATCACAGAATCTCTCTCCGAGGATCAGGTCCCCGAAGCCTTTCTGGTGATGCTGCTGATTCAGTTTGCCACTATGATTGTGGACCGGGCTCTCTACCTCCGGAAAACCGTCCTCGGAAAGGTTGTCTTCCAAGTCATCCTGGTGTTTGGCATCCATTTCTGGATGTTCTTCATCCTCCCTGGGGTGACCGAGAGGTGAGCTACATCAGCACTTAGCAACAGCTGTTTCATCGTAAATCGGGAGAAATTGCTGGATTCATCCAATGGTCTGATAGGACCAGCACTGAGCGACATAGACTAAAATATCGCAATTTCCAATCCCGCGCTGTGCTGAATTAGCTGAGCTCAGCCGGGGCAGCACTTAAGACTAAGAATAATCCTTGCATTTGATATAGCGTCTTATCATGTCTTTGACAAGAGTATGAATTAACTGTATATTTTGTGGACAAAACACGACAGCCAATTGTGCACAGCAGTGTCCCATAAACAGCATGGATTGAGTGACCAAATTATTATTTTTTAATTGATAATAATTAGTTGATGATAATCCTTGCATTTGATATCATCATGTCATCGGGATGTCTCACTTCAACACGATAAGACTATTTAAGCATAGCCAAGGTTCTGTACACTCTGAAATGCTAAGTAAACAGAGTAAAATTAGACCCAGGTGGAATTTCTTCTACCTTATGGTCTGTTCGGGAGTAGCTCTGAGATCTTAAAATACTTTGTTCCCTTATTTTTTTAAGCTTTAAACATTTTCACCGAAGTCAGTGGAGTTGTAGACTGAATATGTAAGTGTGCTGAGAATCTGTTTAGCAGTAGATGTGAGACCATGTCTAATCTCCTTTGTGATCTCCAATTGCAGGAGGTTCAATCAGAACTCTGTGGCTCAGCTTTGGTACTTTTTCAAATGTATTTACTTTGGCCTCTCCGCGTATCAGATCAAATGTGGCTACCCAAACCGGGTGCTTGGCAACTTCCTGACCAAGAGTTACAACTACCTCAACCTGTTCCTATTTCAAGGGTAAGTGATATTATGTGAAGGAAACAGCTCTGTGACAGGCTGAGAAAAGGACTGGATAGTGCCAAATGTAGTAATAATAATAATGCTTCTATTTGATGTAGCACCTTATCACGTCGTTGAGATGTGCCAAAGCACTTCTGAGGATTTACTGTGACATGTAATTACTTTGTTGAAAGCAAATACAGCAGCTAAGCTGCACATGGCAATGTCCCACAAACAGCCATAAAGATAACACAGCTTATCCTGGTCTACATTATCTCGTCCCTTTAGAAACATGAAAAAATTAAAGAATCCAACGCTTACTCCAGCATGCAATCCTAACTCGTTATTACATTGACAGAGATAACTGTATATTTCTCCTATAGATTTCGGATGGTTCCCTTCTTGACAGAGTTGAGGGCAGTGATGGACTGGGTGTGGACAGACACTACGCTCAGCATTTCGAGCTGGATTTGTGTAGAGGATATCTACGCTAACATTTTCATCCTGAAATGCTGGAGGGAATCCGAGAAGGTGAGCAGCAAGATGCCTGGGGTTGGTGAGAGCCAACATGGCCTTGAGCATTCCTGAATCTTTTTGCCTGTAAGTCCTCCCACCATTTAATAATAATAAAAACCCTTACGTTGGGTATGGAACCTTTTACGTCAGGAAAATGTCTCAAATGCTTCACAGGAATTACTGTAAAGCGTAGTGACTGTGTGTTCTGTGGACAAACACGGCAGCCAATCTGTGCACAGTAAATATCGAGCAACCAACCCAATTTTATTTGGGGCTCTCTTTTCTAATAGTGCCATTAGAAAAGAGAAAATTTTGTCATGGAATCTTTAATATCCACCCGAAAGGGCCTTGGTTTAACGTATCATTTGAACGACAGAACTTCCAACAATGCAGCACTGCACTGGAATGTCAGCTTAGACAAAATGAGGTTCAAGTCCTAACGTGGGGGCTTGAATCCACAACCTCCTGACTCAGAGGCATGAGTGTTACTAACTCAGCCAGGCTGGCACAATATGCCAGGACTCACTGTACAGGGTAAAGCACATTGACAAGCTGCCAAAGATTGGTCAGTGCTCTTCAAACCAAGGCTCATTGTGAGGCAGGGCCATCAGAAGCCTGGGGGAAATCTGAGGGGTGGAACTGTTGAACATAAAAGTCATTGGCATTTATGGAGAACTGGAGAATTACATTTATACATTCTTTCCCGTTCGCAGAGATATCCTCAGCCTTCAGGACAGAAGAAGAACATGGTGGTGAAGTACGGAATGGGTGGTCTCATTATCTTCTCACTGATCTGCATCATATGGTTCCCATTGCTCTTCATGTCACTGGTCATGTCAGTGGCTGGAGTGACCAACCAACCCCTGGATGTCTCCATTGAAATCAGCATTGGTGGATATGAGGTAAAGCACATCTCTATCAGGGGATGTTCCTCAGGCAGGTATCTGACCGCATCTCAATGTAATGTCCTGACATCCTGGACCTTCTTAACTCTCTTGGCTATAAGACTGCTCACAGTCAAATGTTCTGCCAACACTTATGGGGAGAAGGATGGAAATATGGGACTAGGCTGGGGAGCAGGAAAGGGAAGAGGCTTTGTTGCTGTCACTCACCAACAAACCGCAATAAAACAGCACTTTAGGATGTCCGCCTGACATGAAAGGCGCTGAACAAATGTAATTTGTCGATGTTATTAATGCAACATACTTTGCTGAAAATATGAACTTTAAAAGGCCAGTTTTCTTCCCCCATAGTTTCATTGGTAAAGCCATTGTCTGATCATGTAGTGCCTATCACCTGTCCATGCCCCCTTTCTTTCGCCCAACTCAGCTCAACAAAGAATTCAGATGAAACCTCCAACCTCTCGGTTCAGTTCAACATAGAGCCATGTTGTTACCAACTGAGCCACACGCAAGTTTGGAAAAATCTCTGGGTCAGCGCTGAATTAGCTGATCTCAGCCGGCGAATACGTGTTGCATGCGAGTCTGTTGAGTGTGTGAGTGAGCGTAGTTGGTGTGGGGATTGATCTGATCACATTGTCCCCTGGGTGAGAGTCCTGGTGCCCAGAGCTGAACCCCACAGGAAGCAGAACTCCAGGAGAAATAAGGGTGATTGAGAGGGGAAAACATTCAGTAAATGTTACCCAGAGAAATCATTGCTAACCTCTCGGCCTCTCTGTGTCCAGCCTCTGTTTACAATGAGCGCCCAGCAACAGAACCTGAGGCCATTCTCCCATGCGGCATATGACCAGCTGACTGCCCAGTACACTCCGTTTCCGGTGAGTTTCACATTGACCGCCTGAGTGAAGATAACAATAATCCTTGTATTTAATATAGTGCCTTATCACGTCGTTGAAAAGCCTCAAAGAGTTTCGCAGAATATACTATAAAGCGAATTGCCTGTGTAGTTTGTGGGTGAAACGCAGCAGCCAATTGTGCACAGCAGTGTCCCACAAACAGTCATGGTTTGAGTGACCAAATTATTATTTTTAAAAAAAATTTAAAGAATTATTACCCCCGGAAAAGCGATCTGCCAATTGACTACCAACTGGCTTCCTGTTTACTGTTAGGTAAACAGTCATCTGGAGTAAGGAAACTTGCCTAAAGGTTTGCCCAGACCGGAAATCAAACCCGAGTTCTCTCCCTTGTGAGGCGAGTGCTCCAACTGATAAGCTACACAAGTCCTAATAGCTTCAGAGGCAAGTCTTGGAAAACTGTTAACTAAACACTCCCTTTCTTCTTCACAGTCCGCCATGCAGTTTTTAGTCAAATATCTGCCAGAGGACATCATGGTAGCTCACATAAAGAGTGATGCTAATTTACTGTGGAGCATCACTCCGGCAAGCCTCAAAGCCATGAGAGAGGAGATTGCCAACTCGACCCACATTTACATCCATCTTTACTGGACCATCCTGAGGTACTCGAGAATGGAAAAGCTCTCAGTGTGTTGAGGTTTAGGGAAACATTGACTAGTCTGGTCAGCCTGACAGCACAAGATGGGTGAGGGTGAAGAAAAACAATTGATTTCATCCCACCCTCACCATCTTCCTATTATTTTTCTTATTTGAATCCAGTGCCCTGAAGCATACTAAAGTGCTGGGTAGAAAGAGCTAACTTGCAGTTCAGTGAATGTTATTATAGGCAATAGAGAGGAAAGAAGTGAGAGGAAGAAAAATAACAAGAATAAGAAAGACTCAGAGAGATAAAGAACAGAACAAAAGCAATAAAGAGAGACAGAGACAAGAGACGTAGCAGGAGATTGAACAGTAGGGATAATTAGTCTACAGAGCAAAATGACTTCAATGACTGTATACTGAACACAGAGAGCCTGAAATTCCTCCTAGTCTGTAAAATGATTTTGTTTTATGGTGCAGAATTGTGGAAAATTCTTAAATTTAAGACCTCATTGAATAAATGACCTGGACTTGGGTTTAGGGAGTACAATTTCCAAGTTTGCAGATCATACTAAGCTAGAAAAATTAGTAAACAGTGAGGAGGTTAGTAGCAGACTGCAAGACGATATAGACAGACTGGTAAAATTGGCAGACATGTGGCAGATGAAGTTTAATATGGAGAAATGTGAAGTGATGTATTTTGTGAGGAAGAATGGGAAGAGGCAATATAAGCTGATGGTACAATGTGAAAGGGGGTGAAGGAACAGAGAGACCTGAGGGTTCATATCAGTAAATGTTTGAAGGTGGCAGGACAGGGAGATAAAGCTGTTACAAAAAAATACGGGATACCAGGCTTTGTAAATAGGGGCATAGAATACAAAAGTCAGGAAGTTATGATGAACCTTTATAAAACACTGGTTAGGTCTCAGCGAGAGACTGTGTTCAGTTCTGGGCCCCACACTTTAGGAAGGATGTCAAGGCATTGGAGAGAGTGCAAAGGAGATTGACCAGGATGGTACCAGGAATGAGGGACTTCAGTTATCAGGAGAGGCGAGAGAAGCCGGGATTATTCTCCTTGGAACAGAGAAGGTTAAGAGGAGACTTAATAGAAGTTTTCAAAATTATGAGGGGATTCGATAGAGTGAAGAAGGAGAAACTATTTCCACTGGCGGGTGGGTCAGTAACCCGAGGACACCGATTTAAAATAGTTGTTAAAAGAAACAGAGGGGAGGTGAGGAGAAATGTTTTCACACAGCAAGTTGTTGGCATCTGGAATGCATTGCCTGAAAGGCTGGTGGAAGCCGATTTGATAACAACTTTTAAGAGAGAAGTAGATAATTATTTGGGGAGGACAAGTTTGCAGGGCTATGGGGAGAGAGCGGGGGAGTGGGTTTGATTTGGATAGCTCTTTTCAAAGAGCCGGCACAGACACGATGGGCCAAAGTTTTTTTCCCATAATTCTGCGAGATTGTAAATTTTAAAGCAAAGTGCGGTCTCCACCCCCAGGATGGTGATGTCTGTGTCCCTGTATGTGCCTGACTTTCTGTCTTTCTCCAGGAACGCTTCTCTTACAAATAACCCGGAGATCACTGGCAAGAACACAGTGCTCTCCACAGACCGAGACGTCAGAGACGGACTGGTTCAGCTGTTAGAAGGAACCCAGAGGAAGCCTATGTATGTGGCATGCTGTTTCTCTCCCAGTTTCCTATCATGCAATGTCACATTATCTAAATAACTTAATAGTCCTTTCAATTGATACAGAACCCATAATACCGTTGAAATGTGTCATTGGCAGTTGGGCCTTTAGCATTTCTGCCCCCGGCCTCTGGGACTCCATCCCGGAATCCATCCTCCTTGCCCCCACACTTCTCTCCTTCAAGGCCCATCTCAAGGCCTTCCTCTTTGACCGTACCCTCGGCTACCCTAGTCATCATCCCATCCCTGTACCCTCCACCGCTCTTGATTGAAACCCCAGTTTGGGTACAAACCTTTAACTGTCCAGCCCCTTGGGACATATTTCTCAAGTGAAAGGTGCTATATGAATGCAATTTTGTTGTTGTTCTGACAAACTCAGTGCCATTTTTGCCATAAAGTTCCCCACAACAACCAGGAGGTGAATTAATTTATCTGCAGGGCATCAGGAGAAACACTCTTCTCTTTACAAATGGGATCATAGGATTTTTAACTTTTACCTGAACTGTCAAATGGGACTATGGTTTAACATCTCATTGAAAGCTGGCACTTCTGACATTGTACTGCACTGGAGTTCTGTAATAATAGTAATAATCCTTGCATTTGATATAGTGCCTTATTGTGTCTTTGAGATGTCTCAAAGCGCTTCACAGAATACATTGTAAAGTAAATTGACCCTATATTACTGTAATACTGTATTTTACATAAGTCCTGATGTGGGGCATAAGCCCACGACCTTCCGACTCACAGGCAAGAGAGCGACTCAATGAGCCAGGCTGAAGATTAACAGCTCCAATGTGACTCAAAGTGGAGTGGGAATTCTGGCTCCTGCTCCACATTGCTCTACTGGTGGAAGTGAAGTAACTTCACTCCAGCTAAATCGTTGCCACAGATGTTGTGGATTAAGCAGTGATACCTGGTTTCATTGTCTCGCCTCTCAGAGTGATCCAGGGGCTGGTCCCACAGTACATCCGAGCACCAGGTGGACTTGAATCCAAGGAAGCCAGACGGATGAAAGTGGGTGAGTAACTGGACAAGTGAGCAACTGCTTGTTCTTCCTAATAACTCATATCCTTCTGGGTGTTGGGAATAAAGAACAACATATTCCTGTTGGAGAGCAGGGCTGAGGATGACACGAGAGGATGTGGTTTGGGCTCTAAACACAAATGCAGGTGGCTTGGTCTTGACTTGCATAGATATTAAGAATGTAAAATCAGAAAAGGCCATTTGGCCTGTCAAGGTTCCTACCCAACTTCACCACAAACACTCTCTCCCAAAGAAAAGCTCTGCACAGGTATGCCTTGAACCCCAAAGGCAATGTGGCAAAAACTCTATAGATTCCCTTCTGTTCCCGTTACCTTCACTGTATAACCCTGGCATCCTTACATAATTAATACAGCCAGTGTAGCCCATATGTCCATTCGGCCTACACAACCAAATGCTCACAAGTTTCCTTTGAGCAACCTATTAATCAGATGTTTGGGGGTGAACTTGGGTGAGGAGGGAACAGACGTCAGGATACGAGGAGAAACTCCTCCTGTTTCTTTGTAATACCTGAGGGAAAGGCAGATAGAACCTGAGTTAGTATTAAACCGAAAAAGGGACAACAGCGTGGAAAAAAATAATACATTTGTGTGTAATAGAATGTCACATAGACAACCTTGGTCAATTCAAAGCTATGTGGAGTAGAGCTGGAGAACTTAGTGAGGATTCTAAGGGAGAGGAACATTAGTAATATTAATAATAATAATCCTTATATTTGATGTAGTGCCTTATCAAGTCTCAAAGTGCTTCACAGGATATACTTTAAAGTGGATTGACCGCATATTTTGTGGGCGAAACATTGAAATGATGGCTGTGTGTTTTGCTTTACAATTGGAGTAGATGTTCCCAAGACTGAGCGCTACCAGAGCCTGGCCTTCTACAGGAACATCTCCCTGAAGCTGGAGGAGAACCCAGGCAATGCCACGAGCGGGATGTTAAAGTGGTGGAACGTCCAGGAATATGCGAGCCAGGCCTGCAGCAATCTGCAACTCACCATCTTCAGTGACAAAGTCAGCCCCTCTGGCCTGGGCTTCCTGGCTGGATACGGGTAGAGACCCTTTGTTTTTTTATTGGTCAGCCAAATGTCTGTGACAAGCACTACCACTGCTGTGTTTAAGACTCTCCAAACCAATAATAACAAGAATAATCCTTGCATTTGATATAGCGTGTCATCGATTTGTCTCTAAAGTGCTTCACAGGATATACTGTGAAGTGAATTGACTGTATATTTTGTGAATGAAATCAAACTATTGAGAGTTTCCCATTGGCACTAAAATTTCCATTTGTGTGGAATTGAATGTGCACTCTCTCCCCAAAAAGGCCATGATGCCCTTTTTCACTTATTCCTGGAAAGTATTAGGCGTAGGTTGGCAAGAGTTGAGGTAACTGCTGGAGGTTTCAGTTTTACCAAACCATTGGGAACAATATCTGGCAAACTTCTCGCCAATACCCCCTAATCATCCTTTGTAATTTCCAATGCTGCAGTACATTTGGAGATAACATTAGGATAGGACCATGCAACTCTCAACACGGGATCCAGTCAGCCTGTCCTGCCTCTCTGGCACTATGCCACTCCTCCACAGAGGGATTCCCACATTCCATTACCCAAACATGCACCTTGGAGTTCAGCTCCACAGAGACCCCACATACCTCCCATTCAAGGAGAATAATATGTACAAAACAAATTCTACTGGGGCTATCTGCTGTACCTCCTCTGTCCTGCTTATTTCTAATAACCTTCAATAGTCCATTGAATTCCCTTTGATTGACTTGGCTTCATGTGTTGTAGCCCCATGTCCTGATAGCTCTCTGCTTAAAGGTGTTAAACACAAACCTTTGAAAAATAAATCCGGAAATAATCGGACACACAAATCCAATAGTGTGAAAGATGATTAGAATTAACAAAGCCATATTTAGAGTCCTGCGGAGCGCAGAACACCACAGGCTTATCAATGAAAGGGCCAAGAAAAGATAACATTGCTATCATTACAATCGGGACATCCTCCTGATGTGAAAGCCACTAAATTTGTATTATAATGTATAATCTCTCCCTTCATCTCCCCCGTGCCTCTCTGTTCCAGGATTGTGGGTCTGTACATGTCTGTGGTGCTGGTCATCGGCAAGTTTGTCCGCGAGTTCTTCAATGGGATCTCTCGCTCCATAATGTTTGAGGAACTGCCGAACACGGACAGAATCCTGAAGCTCTGCACGGATATCTTCCTGGTCCGCGAGACTGGGGAGCTGGGGCTGGAGGAGCAGCTATTTGCCAAACTCATCTTCCTCTACAGGTCACCTGAGACCATGATCAAGTGGACTCGAGAGAGCAAGGAGTGAGGAACTGAGGTTAGCAATCAAAGATACTTTTCCTCACAGAAAGGGACTGTTTATTTCAGATATTCAGCTCAGGAAGCCTTAAACATTCATAGAAATCACAGTCCTGGATGGCGTTTGGCCCAACATGTCAATGCTTGTACTCTCTCCTCCAATGGAGCTATATATCCTATTATACTCTGTTATAATCTGATCTCAACAAACTTGCATTTATATAGCCCCCTACTCTCAGCTACCCGGTGTCAAGTACTGTGTGAGGGGCACTATATAAATCAAGCTGTTGTTGTTGATCCCAATTCCCTGCTCTTTCCCCACAACCTTTTATGTTGCAGTCTAAAAGGCGAAATTGCAGAATTCCTCACTGTATTGACGTCATTGTAATATTCCGGGTTCCTGTAAACTGTATTAGCTTTCTTGCTATTCGCTTAATAACAAAAGGCTGTGTGATTCTCGCTTCCCGAATGCCTTGGAATCAAAGCTTTTAAGTCTATTTATACATAATATCACAGAGTGGTGAAAATATCTTGATCCCGTGAGTGTGGAGAAAGAGCCTTGTACAATAATTGTGTTAAAGGAATTATGCTAAGAGCAATGGCTACACATAAAATGTTGTTCAGTGCAGTACTTTCAAACAACCTCTACTCCAGCTCACTGGGGACACACCAACCTGAGGCTGCCTAAGCTGCTGGTGGTTTAGAAATCATCATTACACTGGAGGCTTAATATTCTGACAACTGAAAGTTATTGAAAACCTTCAATATTACTGGCTGCTAACCATCAGCCACAGAAGTAAGTGGAGAATGGAGGACATGAGGAAATCCAAAGGGTTTTTTAATAGGATTTTGGAGACCACTCCAGTGCAGAACCAGTAAAATCTTGTTGTGTTAAAGACTTTCGCAACAGTCAAACCAGCAGAGTTTCCTGCCCAACACAGATTCTACAATCGACTCAGATTTCATTGATTGAAAGAAATATGAATCTGTTCCCTGTAACAGAATTGAGACAGTTCTGAACGAGGGTTGCCTCCTCTTGCCATGTGATTCTTGTAAGGTATCCACCCCACCATCTTTCCCAGGGCTGAGAGCAACATCGATGGGTCTGGAGATTTGTGGGCAGCACAGCTCTCGTGCGCTGGTCTGACAGGCTCTGGATTGTCCAAGGTTGTTTTTAGGGAGCTTTTCCCAGCTCAATTCTTCAACCTCTGGGCTCTCACTGTTCCTGGACTCAGATGTAGAATTGTGGAACAATCATAAAATGGGTGATGTTTAAAAGCCTGGATGTTGGAAAGGTTCTAACATCAGGAAGTTTAGTTGTCCAAACCAATGGTTTTGTTACTACCCATGTTGAATAAACAATAAGAAGTGTGAAACTGAATGAAGTGTGAATTTCTTGAGGTAAGCAGGTTGCATCCCTTCAGTGAGTTTCCATTCCAATATATATCTCTGAAATTTCCCTATTTAAGTGGGGTGGATGACACTCGCAAGTTTGGTATGGATTTGAAGCATAGTGATGGGTTTCCACATGTGTCAGTGCAGAACCTGGCTAACTATTTAAAAATAAATTCTTTGAGGGGCTGAGCTGAGGAACACTCACCGTACACAGCCCCGTGATTTTAATTCATTTCAAAAATATTAGTTACTGCAATTTTCGCACTGGGTTTTGTGATGAAGCGATACAACTTGCATTTATAGAGCGCCCTTCATGTGCAGGAGGTGGTAAAATGGAAAGTGTTTGGTTATGGGAATTAAACATATTGCCAAGTACCAACTGTGAAAAATGATTTATTAAAGTCATTACATAATCATCAACTCCGATCTGTTCAATACAAACATGCAGCTGAACGGTTTGGAGCAGCATTCTCGGTGAAGCCACTTCCGAGAGGTTTTGGGGGCAGAGATCTTGGCAGGTGTGTTTGGGTAGTGATAAGAGACACCAGAAAGTGTCTGCAATTCTGACACTGAGTGACCAAGTATGAACAGAACATAACGTAACCTTTTACACAAGGTTCTGCTTTCAACAACAATCTCTCATGAGGGACGGACAGACCGAATGATGTAAAACGGCACTGTATTGCTCGTGGAAAGTTTCCTCCAAAATAGAAAGGAGCTTTTCATGACATCAATCTGGGATACATTCAAATCGACAGGTGCCGTCCAATCCTTCCCCCACTCAGCCACTGCATCACACCCAATTTTAGTAGAGTTCTCACCTATTTTAGTAGTCACACAAATAAATTTAGATAGGCAAATGTAAGTGTCAATAGGACAGAAAGAGATGGCACAACGATTAATATCTGAAAAGTCAACTTTATCTTAATTGTAATCTTCGTTGGATCGCATTTAGAGACGAGGCTTTCAGATCCCGCCTCACACACTGACAAGTGGTGACCTCCCCATGAGCAAGCCTCACCGCTCGGGTGACTATAGGAAAGAGGGAAACGCACCAAAACCAGGAGCAATTCTACCTGAACTGTTCAATTTCTGATGGATTGATTATTAGCTCAGTGATCAGAACACGTGCACACCCTCCGCTCTTCACACCAGTCGTCGCCTCTTAAACAAATTGCCGCTTCCCCCTTTGCCCTCGCAGTGAGAGTCCACTCCCAGCGGGGACACCAGGTGCAGCATGGGATCTTTGGAGGCGCGGCCAAACAGAGCCAGCAGGAAGGCAACTCCGAAACCAGTCGCTCGCTCTCCCTACAAACAGAAAGTTACATTTACTGTCAACAGTATCTGTTTAACCACCGACACTGTTAATACACAGCATAGTTAAAAGAGGAAGATGGTAAAATTGTGCAAGGCCTAAGGGAAGAAAAAGCAACGTACCAAGCAGTGGTGTTAACATTAATCAGTTATGTGAATAAATCAGATTGCTAAGTCATTTTTGCTGAACTTGCCTCTGCATTTTACAGTGAAAGCCATTAATACACAGAGCCATAGTGGGCTGCAGATTTCTTTAGCACAGCACTTACCTCGCACTTAGCTGCGGAAAGGATTTCCATTAGGCAGTGCACATGATTAAACAACGCCAACAAATTACATTTGTATAGCACCATTCACGTCGGGAGGACATCCCAAGGCGCTGGACAGTTTGGGATTTGGTCCCAAGCAGGGGGTTGGGATCAGCAGGGATCAAAGGCTGGGAACATAGAGGTAGGAGGGGCCGAAGGTTCGGGTGAAGAGGATGGTCTTGAGATGTGTCTTAAAGGAGGCAAGGGAGGGAGCGAAGCGAGGGGACTGGGCTGGAGTTCCAAAGAGTGGAACTTGTAACTAATCCAATAAAGCGTCATTTTACATTTATATCATGACTTTTCACTTTGGACATCTCAAACACTTCACACAATTGACTGGAAGCCTGAGTTTGGGGGAGGGGGGACGCGGGGGGGGGGAAGAGAGGAAGATGGTTGAAGAGATAGGTCTTACAGGTTTAAAGGAGAGATTTAAGCACAGTCTTAGTTCTGGTCCGTATGAACTTGTGTTTAGACTTTAGGACATCTGAATGGCAATGTTCTGTTCCGGGCGTGTAACTGCCACGTTCCTAGTGCTGCACCCAGTAAACCACTGCACACCACCACCTTACATTTATATAGCGCCCTTCACGCAGGGAGGTGATGTCTCGGAGCACAGTGTTTTTTATTACAGGTATAGTGTAGTCCTCTCTCCCTCAACATGCGCGCACACTCACAACACACACAAAAACTCCCTTGAAACACGACTGAAACCTGTAAACATGATACTCACTGTGTGCACAGGAGAGGCAATATCCACGTGGACCCAAATTCCAGGCCACTCAAAGCCAATGTGAGCACCGATGAAGAGACCAGCGCAGGAACTCTGAGCGTTGTCACGATCCTAGGACAATAAAAAGTTTTGGGTGAGAAGGTAAAGGTTAATAAGAGTTAATTATACCCACCAGTGTCTCCCTAACTAAGAGTTCATCGCAGGCATCTTGAATCCTCCATGTATCCACAAGTACATTAATGGCTTATATCAAACATCCCCCTCTTGCCAAACTCTGCAGCATTCTCATCGTAATAGTGTGGGCTTTATTTTGAAATGCAAGAGTATTGGGCATCACAGGGAACTCTTGTAAAGGACAATAGGGTTAAATCATATTACTTTGTGCCTGTTTGAGTTTAGATGGTGAAACTCTTCCAAAGTTCAGTAAAGAAAAAGTTTAAAATTCTTGATTCCTTCCATTTTCCCTGAACATTGGAGATCAGATATACAACTAAAGGATAATATAATATGAATAGTTTTGCAGTCTTCACTTAACCCATCACCATTACAGAATGTATACGTACGGCAACAGAGTTCTTCATATCAGCCACAGCGGAGGTGAATTCACTGAAGTGGAGCTCAGGACAATAGACAAGAGGATGGACAAGATCCCCACTGTTCTTCCCTGCCTTAACCGAGGCAACCTCCCAGTCTTCAGTGTTGCACAGAATTGCAGCATGATATTTGCCGGTAGATATACCCTGTAAAGAGCAGATCCATTTTAATACACCCACTCAGGCCCAGCCTGTGCTCACTGTACCACACTGTACTACAGAGCGCATCCCTCGCTGTGCTTCTCTGATAGAACTAAAACGTTTATAGCTCTCACCTCACTAAAACCATCTCTGATACACCCTCACTGTAATCATATACCATAAACCCTGAATGTCTCTGATACACCCCTCACTGTAACACTGACACCCCTTAATGTAACCGACACTCCATACCCCTCACTATAACACTGATACATGCCATACCCCTCACTGTGATGCTGACACATATACCACACACCCCTCACTGTAACAGACACCCCCCTCATTGTAACACTGACGCACCTCACACTCAATGTAACATTCTCTTCCGCCAGGGTTAAACTCTCGTTAATGTTGCAGCCCAGGACAATAGCCACCTGATCTGCCTCTCTCAATACCCCTAAATAATTTGTCTAAGTGGAATGAGCAGGGGATCGGGTGGGGGCAAACCAGAAACCCAATGTTACAGTGTGTGTACCTGGGCTCCTGTGAGTGTGGCCATATCGAGAATGATATCTGCTCCCAGATCCTTGCTTGCATAAGCTACACCATCTGCCAACACCAGCCGGCCCTCAGCGTCAGTGTTATTAATCTCAACGGTTCTGTAAAAGGAAAGCACATTCAGGTTGGTGCTCGGCAAAAAAAAGACAAGTTGTCATCACAGATAACCACAGATAACGGGTAATCTCAATGGAGCAAACATTTCCCCAGCTTCAGCAAACCACATACAATATAGTATTACTACTCTGTATATTTCAATGGAGAATATACAACATGCATTTCTTTTTTAAAAAAAACATTACTGTCATCTACCAGTGAGTGTATTGCATCAATCACAAAGGTGCATTTTCTCACACGCAAAGGTATTTCAGATGTCTCCTCTTCCTGGTCACTGGTTTGCAAATGGGAGCAGGAAAGATTGCAGTTTGATAGATTATTCTTCTCTCGCTTCCAACACACTGCTCTCATTCTCTCCAACATTATTAATGACCCAGGAAGCACATGTCTGAAGTGAACTTGTGAGCCAGTGTTTCTGTTTGATATCCTGTACTTTCTAAATATTCACCTGCCTCTGAACAGCGTACAATCCCTGAGAGGTTAGGCAAGTTGTTCTTTCCAGGCCCCATGTACAGTACAAGGCAGTACCAAAAGCATACGGACCAAAAATCTTTATAGTTTAATTTCTGATCTTAGCTGATGTCAGCTGCAGCAGTGTTAGCGGGGTGAGGGAAAGAGAAGGGAAATCCCATTGTTGATCCTTATCCACTATAGAGTATACCCTTCCCCCCAAGCTGTGACTTGCATTTAATGTGTGCCCGTAGCAGATGAAAACAACAGCAACAACTTGCATTTATATAGCGCCCCTCAAGCAGGTCAGCATGCCAGAGCAAATAAAAGTCAAGTTCAGCTGCAATCTACCACACAGTTCCTGCCTCAAGAATGACGCTAACACGAGGAACCGTGAAGCCGTGCCCCCATAACAGACGCTGCCATTAGAAGAGGAGACGGGGAATACCAGCATCATTTGAATAATAACAAATGATTTCTCAATGGATACAAATCAGCAAAAGGCACCGTTTACCATCACAGTAAAAGTACGTGCTCTCAGGCAAGTCTTAAATATACTAGACATGCCATTATCTAATTGTAACAGAGTGGAGGTATTGCAATCTTACTTCCCAGAATACAGCTGATGAATGTCGTCGGGTCTGGTTGCTTCGGGTCCCACAGAATTCTCAGCGAGACAGAAAATAGCGTGCAGATTGTCCTTAAACCCCTGTAACACATACAGGACTGTAACACATACTCTAGCTGCCCCACATGTCTGCTAGAGAATAAAGATGTACCATCAATAGTGGATCAGCATACTGTCACAGCATTGTGCTGTCCACATTCCCCACCCAGAGGTCTCACAGTCTACACCTGACTGTGAGAGAGAAACAAAATACTTGCATTTGATGCAGTGAAGCCCTGGGAAAGCTCTGCACTGCCTCAAATGCAAGTATTTTTTTCTCTCTCAGCGATGCTATCCATTGGATGAGTCATTAAAGTAAGTACCCGTCAAAAGAGAAGGAAGTTTCTTCCAATGTCCTGCCCAACAATCCTTCAGATATATTGGTCAGTCATCTCAGTGCTATTTGTGAGACATTTCTTCCAAAAATTTACAGTCAATTCACTTTACCAGTATATTCTGTGAAGCGCTTTGAGAAGTCTCGAAGACGTGATAAGGCGCTATATCAAAATGCAAGCATATTATTATTATTGAAAGTGCAAATGATCAGTGTGTTATCGTACAGATACAGTCACTACACTTGGCAGTATTTAGTATGAAGCTCCTCACCTGCTTGACGGCTGCTTTAAATGCTCCGAGAACTGCTGCTGCTCCTCCACAATCTCTCTTCATTCCCGGCATGGAGGTCTGCAACAGCAAACAGCCTTTATAAGCATATCCTTGTTTCCCCTGCACCCCACATTTACCTCCCCACCCCCGGAAGGCGTTTCCGGCACATCTTTTCTTCTTGGATACTGATGCACGTGCTCCCACTAGTAGCTTGTCTGTGGCCGTTATTCACGAGTCAGTGAGCCCCAGTGACCCATTACACTGCTGGAGTTATCACAGCCAAGCCTGATCCTGATGTCCAAAACACACGCACTTACTAACCGGCAGTTTCTGGATGGTGATCATGAGCAGGGCACCATAGCTGATTCTCCCTCCCTAACATAGGTGTTCCCACTGCTGCCCAGAGTGAGATCAGGTAACTCAGCACAGATCAGCAATTCAAATCTATAACCTTCTGGTCATGAAAGCCTAGAGTTACATCAGGACTTACCCACGAGGTCATCGAGAGCAGGGTGTACACTCAGGCCATTCATCTATTAACATACTATTGAAGAGCTCTGAGATTTCCAAAAAGAGGTTCAAACAAGGAGTGCCGAGAGAGGAAAGAGCGAAGCTGGGAAGCAACGATTTGTTACACGTCCTTCGAAACAATTCAAGATCCTCATCCTCACCTACAAGGCCATTCATGGCCTTGCACCCTCCTACCTCTCCGACCTACTATCCCCCTACTTACCTGCCCATACCCTCCGGTCTGCTGCACATGCCCCACCCCAACCGCCCTACCATCGCTGGCTGGGCTTTCAGCCTCTCAGCCCCTATGCTCTGGAACTCCATCCCCCAGTGCCTTTGCCTTGCTTCCTCCCTTTCCTCCTTCAAGGCCAGTCTCAAGACCTTTCTCTTCAGCCGTGCCTTCAGCTCTCCTCTCGACTCTCTACCCCCTCCTCGCTTCCTCTCTTCCCTCCCCTCACCCTGTTGTTGTTGTTGGAAACAAAGGGAAGGTAGGAGTTGGGTCGGTAGTTTGAGAAGAGAAGTTTTTTTGAGGATAGGGGAGGCGCAAGATATGTCATTGAAACGTCAGGCATTAAACCTTTGCCACTCACAATGCTCATGGCACAGAATTAAACCCGCCCTCACTGGTGTCAAACATCCTTGAAGGCTTAGTTGAGGAAGGGCAGGAGGAGGCTCATGTGGAGCATAAACACCAGCATAGACCAGTTGAGCCAAATGGCCTGTTTCTGTGCTGTGTATTCTAATGCATCCTTTCATCCACATACAGTGCAGCGATTCCTACCTTTCCTTTAATGCTCAGGCCTCCAGTATCATACACAATGCCTTTGCCAACCCAGGCTATGGTCTGTGTCGCACCTTCTGGTGTGTGACTGAGAATAGCTAGAGCAGGTGGATTTACTGCTGCCTTGCCAACACCATAGATCCCTAGAAATTACAATATAAAAGCAATAAGTCCACAGATCATCAATAATGACTGATGGATACATCATTTATAGTGGTCAAGTCAGAAAGTGCAGAGGAGTCTGAATTCTCTGAGATGTCTGGCCCCAGTGTTAGCCAGGAGCTCAGAATTGTCACTGAAAGAATGGAAGAATTAAGGGGTAAGTTAGAAGAAACTCTCACACACAGATTACACAACACGCATTGCTTTCCCAAAAGCAATAAAAAGAATGAGATAAACATTTAAAGATAAAAGGGAATGGGGGAAAGTGCAGGGAGCTATAATCAGAGTGCAAATATACTACCATCAGTATATTATGTATCACTCAAAATATGACATGGTTCACGAGGTACATCCCAAACACAGACCGACACAGCGCACCTTCAGGTGGATAATGGAGCAACACTTGCCTCCGAATCCTTTCTCCTTCAGTTGTTCACCCCGTATAATGGTGGGGATAATTTCCAGTAAGTTCCCAACGATTTTGATCTCCTAAAAATGATAAGAATATGATCAATATAACCAACAGTATATATAGCCCAACCAAGGAAACAGGCAACTGACTGTATTGCATTTTATATTAATGCAAAACTAATTTAATTAATTAGCTAATTTAATTAATTTCTGAGCTAGAAATTACACAAGCCGTTGTTTATACTGGCGAAGAAACAACTGAGGGAGATTTTATTGGAGACCTAATCCTAAAGAGGTTTATTAGCTAGCAATCCACAGCTGTTTCAATTGAACGCTTTAACACGTGGAACAGCTAACCAAGGGAAGTGGTTAGCATGAGCAGTTTCAAGAGAGAATTCACAACACGTTTAATGTTAAAAGTGGTTTGGGGGTACGTGAGATAAGGAACGATGGGATTCGAACATGGAAACAATCAGGTGGTTCAGCGGTCTCGTGAGAACTGCCCACTCCGACGTCTCGTGACACACAGTCTGCTAGGTCTGTTTCCTCTTCAAACTCACCAAAAAATTGTAAGCTGTATCAAAAAATTCAGCCATTTACATTGTTAAATGTTTCGCCACCTCCCAGACTACTGCTCACCTCTAGGAAGTGATCGGTGTTCATTTCGTTGCAGGGTGTGTCCACAATTCGGGCAGCAAGCCGGATTCCGTCAGCGGCACTCTCCAGACACTAAGAGAGGAAGAGAGGCACCAATCATCAATCTTCACCTCTACATCCTCAGGGGAGAAATAATGCTCTCGATGGGATATAGAAAGTGCATCGAATGATTTGAAACATTTTCTATGTGTAACGGAGAGAGAAGCCAACAGTCAGCACTGAGCTCTCCTCCGCGACCTCTTGGGCTTCAGAGTACCTGGGTTAAGGAGGACAAAATGAGACATGGGCCCATTCCTCATTGACATCCAGAGACAGGTTGGCGGATGGTGTGCATGTGTAAAGTGAGGTCAGGATCCAGCTCAGCTACAATGAACAGCCTGTCAATAATCACTGGTTCCCATTGTGGTCTAACAGGTGCAAGAATGATTGGATGTGACAATGTGGCTTGAGAGATGGGTCAGAGGAGAGATCTTCAGCTTTGTGGCCCATTCCAACATATTCTGTAGGGCTGTTTCGATGAGACTGAAAGTAGTAGCAGTGTCTAGTCCCCTCCTGTCCTCCCTCCTCAGGGGAGGGAGCTGCCCTAATGCTATCTTACAAATGACAGGGTCGGAACAGAGTGCAAATCACTGGATCACATTCAAATGACTGAAGGTCTCAGGCGGTCCATGTCGCTCATTATTACACCCACATTTCTAAATATTACCCTCATACAAAAATAAAACCTCTCTTACGAATGCAACAAGACCCTGTCATAACACCATGGCTTGGGTCCACAAGTTAAAACTGGGTTATCACGAGGTGCGCTAAAAATGGCTGCCAGTCTACGCTCCCAGATCATGGGGTCAGTGCTTCCTGTGCATTATGCACACAGCATAGGAATTAAACCTCATTGATGCTTCCTGCACACAACACCCACAATACAGCCAGACAGCACTGGAAAAGTACAGTGTAGGTCCACAGTTCACTCATGCTATCACCAAACTGGTGTTAAACCTCATAAAAGTAATGTACTCTGGACAGAAAGAAGTTAAAACTGTTACAGACAACCCCCTTTGAATTGTTCAATAGATGACGCTTCCCCAATGACTGACAGTGGCATCATTCACTGCTTAGTTACCTGGAGAGTTGCCTCCTCCAGCAGGCCGTTGCTGTGTCCCACCAGCAGGAATTCCACCGTGACGACACGCTTTTCTGTGCGCCTGGAGGCGCTGGATCTGCGGGTAAACAGGGGAATCGCCCTTGCAATCGCACAAGCCGAAGCAAATACCTCAGAATACTCACAGACCATCTGAAACAAACAGACACAGCCTTCAGGGACAACGTACTATTTTCTTCCTGATCCTGGTCACTCTCCAGATTCACCCTCCATGGCTGGAAGCTCATGGACTTCAGGGAAAGACATGTCAGGCTGAGCGGCCATGCTGCTAACGGTGGGATAGCTTGTCAGCACTGCTCAATGCTGGCTTGCCAAACTCAGTTGGGCAGCAGTCAATTGAGACTTACTGAGAAAAGTGGGGGAGATGAAAAGTGGGGGGAGATTCAGCTCTGCCTTACTCTGATGACAAGAAAATGTGGTTCACTACTTCGAGATCAAACATTAACCCAGAAAACGTGACCTTGTCTAAACTCACATTGAGTTATCGGTTACTGAGTACTCAAATATGGAACTCAGGTGAGGAAAGATCAGGCTCAGGCATCCCCATTTCATCAATCACAGTCCAGTCATACACATAAAGAAGAGCAAGTTTGGCAAGGCGTCAATGGGGTGACTAATGTAAGCTATACCATGCCAGACAAAGGAGCAAATGAGGTAGAGACAGGGGATGATGGGTTAAAGAGGTGTAATTGATGCAAAACAGAGGGGATTGCAAAAAAGCAGGGGAATAGAGGCGTTAATATTGCAGAACAAAGTGGGGGGGGGAGATTGCAACAAAATAGGCAGACCAGAGAGATAAAAGGTGTGTCTGGGACCAAGATGATGTGGTAATGGTCACAGAAGAGGGAGAGGGGGAAGGTGAGCTGTTATGGTCTGAAATTGTTGAAATCAATATTGAGGCCAATGGGCTGTAATGTCTCTGGCAGATAAATGAGGTGCTGTTTCTCGAGCTTGAGTTGTGGTTCATTGAAACAGTGCAGGAGACTGTGGATGGAGAGGTCAGAGTGTGAGTGGGAAGGAGAGTTGAAGTGGCAAGAAGCCAGAAGCTCATGGTTGTGTTTGCGGATAGAACTGAGGTGTTCGGCAAATCGGTCGCTCAATTTGTGTTTCGTCTCCCCAATGTAGAGGAGACCACATCGCGAGCAGTGAATACAGTAAACTATAATGGTATTAGTACACGTAAATCGCTGTCTCACTTGAAAACTGTGTTTGGGGCCCTGGACAGTGGTATGGGAGGAGGTGAAAGAACAGATATTGCATCTCCTGCTCTGACATGGGAAGGTGCCGGGGGGAGGAGAAGAACTGTTAGTGTGATCGAGGAATGAACCATGGAGTCACGGGGGGAACGGTCCCTTTGGAATACTTAGAGGGGAGGGAAAGATATGTTTAATAGTTGGATCACCCTGGAGTTGCCGGAAATGGGGGAGAATTATTTTTTGAATGTTGAGGCTGGTGGGGTGGAAAGTGAGGACGAGGGGGAACCTATCACGGTTCTGGGAAGAGGGGGAAGGGATGAGGGCAGAGTTGTGGGAAATAGAATAAAATTGTAAATTAGGTAGAAGTGAGTTAGAGCCACAAGATTCAGGTGTTACTTATTGTGAAGTGCCTTTTAATGCACTCGCATTAAGAGAACATGAACTAAAGGTACATATTTAAGGAAGCAAAAGTCAGTGACCATTTCACTGAGCGAGCGAGTGAGCATGCGGTCTATCGGGGCCTCAGTACGTACCACGATGCAGCGGTTGGTTCCTCCGGGAAGGCAGCTTCGAACCAAGCGCGTGAGGAATTGCGCTGCCGATGGGGTATTGTGACGACTCAGACGAGTAGGAAGGGCAGCCACCGTAGCGTACGACAGGTAAAGGGGGCAGCTGTCCGTGGGGTTGGGGTTCAGTGTGCTCAACGCAGTCTGCCAGTTCTGAACAAAGCGAAAAAACATCAGTAATCAATGAAATAAGTCAAAGGGCCATCCGTGACTCACAGCAAAGCAGGCGCTCAGATTGAGCCAATCCATGACTGTCGCGGGAGAACCTTCAACGGTCGGGAAAAGCCACTCCTGTCCAATTAACTGTGCAGCCCCCGGTACGTACAGTCCGCGCTGACGGCGGCGGCACAGCGACGAGAAACACGGGATCCTTCCGTTGCGATGTTAAACGGAGTCCCACCTGTCATTCGGATGGACGTCCAACAGCCGCACGATTCAAAAAGAACGGGGAATTCCGAATAAAGATCCGTGTCTGTCCTGACCAACAATATACGCCCCCCCTCACCCCCCACCCCCCCTCACCCCCACCCCCCTCACCCCCACCATCACCCGCCCTCACCCCCCCTCACCCCCCACCCGCCCTCACCCGCCCCCCCTCACCCCCACCGACCACCCCCTCACCCCCCACCCCCCCTCACCCCCCACCCGCACCCCCCCCACCGACCACCCCTCACCACCCACCCCCCCTCACCCCCACCCCCCTCACCCCCCCCCTCACCCCCCCACCCCCCACTCACCCCGCAGCCCCCCTCACCCCCCACCGACCACCCCCTCACCCCCCACCCCCCCTCACCCCCCACCCCCCTCACCCCTCCCACCCCTCACTCCCCACCCCTCACCCCAACACCCACCCCCCCCACCCCCCACCACCCCTGTGAGCTGTGCGTCACTGCGCCTTCACTCAGACCACGACAGAACGACGACGACAACAACAACAACAACTTGGATTTATGTATAGCGCCCTCCACGCCGGACGGCGTCTCAGAGCGCTTTACAGTAACGGATCCCGGGACCGAAGGGGACGAGTGAGGGAGTGAGTGAAGGAGGGAGTGGCACCAGGTGTGACAGGTCCTGACCCGCGGGCCCGGGCCTCTCTCTCTCTCTCTCTCACTGGGGGCCGGGGCCGGGCCTCCCCGCGGCGGCCGCTCATTTACCTCCTCGGAGACCTTGGGCTGCAGCTTGCGGACGAGCTGCGCCCAGGGGGCTTTCTGCAGGTGGGGCAGTTGGCCCACGATGAGGACGGGCCGACCCTGAGGTTCCGAGTCGCCGCCGCTGACCGCGAACTGCAGCTCCACCTTCGCCATCTTCCCGCCGCTTCCTCGGTCCCGCAGCCGCACTCCTCCCCCCTCACTGCGCCAGCGGTGAAGAAAGGTTCCGGGTACAAATGTTCCCCCCTCCACCAACCAGCGCTGGGGGGGGTGTGGCTTTTTTTTAAATAAAAAAAATTATTTATTTGTTTGTTTTTTTGTTTATTAGTTATTATTGAAATATGCTCCAATTTCTAACGAATTCCGCTCCAGGTGTATCAGTTTCTGCCGCGAACTGTATGAAACCCGACACTATAATAATAATAATAATAATCCTTGCATTTGATATAGCGCTTTTCACGTCGGGAGGACGTCCCAAAGCGCTTCACAGAACACACTGTAAAGTGAATTGACTGTATGTTTGTGGGCGAACGCGGCAGCCAATTGCGCACAGCAATGTCCCACAAACAGTCGTAGATTGAAAATGACCAATTTATTATTGTTTTGGTTTTGGAGGGATTATTATTAGGCTCTGTGTGGAGTAAGGAAACTTGCCCAAGGTTTCGCCCTCTGCCTGGGATTGAACTCAGGTCTCTCGCTTGCAAAGCGAGTGCTCTAACCACTGAGCTACAGGACTCCACACTATGAATAATCATAATGATGCGCCTGATGATAATCCCTCAAAATAAAACAAAACAAAAACAATAATTTGGTCACTGCAATCCGCGGCTGTTTGCGGGGACGCTGCTGTGCGGAAATTGCCTGCCGCGTTTTTTCGCCCACAAATGTACGGCCGATTCACTTTACGGTCTGTTCCGTGAAGCGCTTTTGAGACGTCTCGAAGACGTGAAAGCACTATATCAAATGCAATGTAATTATTATTAATATTTTAACAACGCAATGCGGAATTTCAAGCCACTGTTTGTCAGCTGCCTTCCCTGGGAGTCTGTATTCATGCATGAGTACATGCACTGTGATGTGACCAGCCTGCAGCTTGTGTGTGCAACTAGTTGTTGTCACATGTCTAGTTACATACAAAACATGGAAGTTTGTGCAATGATGGTAAAGGAGTTTAAAAAACTAGCTTGAAGCTTCCAAAATTTTATTTTTTTTACATAATCTACATACACAAAAGATGAGTAAAAGTGTACACGGCTTACATCCGTTTCATTCTTTAAAAAAACGCAGGTCCCAAGATGTACACAATACGTACTGCGCCAACTGTGTATTCACCAGGTGACGCCATTCACACAACAGCTGTCCACCGCAGCTGTCCTTTACTGTGTTGGGAACTTGCATTTCCTGGTGCTTATGCAGATCCCAGCAGAGAGCGAACAGGTGCCTTTCACTCATTGGGCTCTGGACATGCACTGCGAGATGTGCACAGGCCATGCGGTGCCAGACTGCACCATGTTCCCCAATCTTATGCCTGTGCTCAGTTAACCAATACATTTTCAAAATGTCCTAATCTGAGTACAAATAAACCGATTCTCTCTTTTTCTCTCTCTCTGCCCTACACACCCCCACACACCCACACACAGAAAAACCCAGATAAAGAGCACATTTTGGTTGGTGGTTTGCCATTTTCTATTGCACATGCACGAGAACAGATTTACACAAAGAATTCTTCACAGTCTAAAACTGTAATAATGGCAGGAGTGTTGATTCACACGCAGCACAACGCAGCAAGGTCCTATATAAAGAAAAGGGCCAGAACTATAAGTACAAAGGAATGAAATTCATATCTTACAATAGACTTAAATACATCTGTTCAGTCAAGTCGCATTTCAAGATTAATAAAAGGATTCTTACATCAAAATAAACCTTTATCTTAATCTCAGCCAGCAATGCCAGACTCATCAGAGCAGGTGGATGATGCGAGGGTTAGCAGTGCTGGGAACAGTGCATTATTTCTGAGGCAGCATCACTCACTCCGCTTGGTTTACACAGACCAGCAATGTAGAAAGGCAACTTTGGAAAGCAGGCAATGAGGAGTCACAGATTGGTGGCATTCTGAATATTGGCCATTCACTGGCTGCCTTGCTGAGGAGCAGCTTCAGCTGCTGTGGGACTGTGCATTCTGCCTGAGTCTGTTATTCAAGACATTTAAAAAAAAGTCAACAAATGAGTTGATGAAATTTACATGAGTGTGGATTTTTGCATTCTACACACCACTAGGCACAATTTAACAGTTAAGGTACTTCAACAGACCTGGGCCGACGGAAACGTACAAGGATTTCAATTCACTTTCAGTATATTCTGTGAAACGCTTTGAGACGTCTCAAAGACGTGATAAGGTGCTACATCAAATGCAAAGATTATTAATTATTATTACTTTTAACCTCACTGTTAACAAAACATTCCTACTTTCTTAGCTTCAAATTAGCTCAAGGGTACTCAGACATTGCTTCATACTGAGACCATGCATTTAACATGGGTTTAAATAGTTCCAACCCAAAGTAACAACACTGTCTTTGCCTTTGTATCTGGAATGCTAGTTTCTTCTGCTCACCAGTTAGTGTATTGCAATATACACAGCAAACCATATTCATTTCTACAGCAGTCAAACAAAAAAGTGCACATTTCCTCAATTGGACTGCAACACTTGCTCTTTATCATTCTAGGTATGAACTGAGCTATAAAAGTACACTCGATTCCGAAGGCCTACGATCTATTACAGTCTCTAACAAACTCATTGCTCTGTGGAAAGGTTCTGCCTGCCTTCAAAGGGCAACTGAGCATAACATCAGCAAATCTAACTTTCATTTAACATTACTCAGCATTGATCTTTCCCTTGGTGCAGTCAGTCTCACCACTTCAGGAATGGGTAAATGCGTTGAGTACCTGATCAAAAACTAGCCCTAGAACTTCGCATCTCTTACTAATCTGTTATTTGTTAGAGGCAATAATCAGTGCATTAGCTATTTTATACCACCAGATTGTGTAGAATGGGGTGGGGGGTGGAGAAGCGGGGTAACAGTAAAATATTCCAGGCAAGCAGCACATTTCAGTAAATCTCAAGGAGTGTATTTTGGTTTGTTTATACAAATATTTTGCTGTGAATCACTGAGCAGAGATTTGCTGTAAGAATTGGGTGGGGGAATTGAAGCTGAGCCACCACAAATCACACCCCCACCCCAATATTGACAGCACTTGGGAGAGTTAAAGTCTGATTTGCCCTCTGCACTAAAACATAGTTGGTGTGATTAAATGCCAGCTATAATTCCTCTATAATGAATCCCTAAAAATAAAGCATGGAATGAGAAAGGCCATTCAGCTTCTCATGGCCTTCCCCCTCCACTTACTATCTTCTGGGATAAAATGCTGATCTCTGATTCCCAAAGTTCCCCAAAGCCAAACTCCACAACATCCATCCAGCCTCATATTTAGTGTACACAATGTTAAATACTCCATTGCAACGGTGTGAAATCCTAGTGTAAATCATAATTCAATAGCTTAAAGATGTGAAGCTTTACACAAGCTCATAAAACACCAACAAATTATACCATGATTTCTTACATATTGTTCCCATTTCAAAACTACTTCAAAGTGACCACAGAGCGACGGCTATCAAATCTGCTGTGTAATTTGACTGCTGTTGCACCAGTCCAGAGCGAGCACCTGGAAATTATAAGATTTTAATAAATGGACACAAGGCTACAGAAGCACCCACCTTTCGTTCCACTACCCAGTGGGATAGAGATGGTCGGGTTACACAAATCTGATTCACGTTACATGATTGGAGACTAATTACAGGTCACAGCACTGTTAGAATTCCAGTCTGATTATAGTTGTGTGCAATTGGTTTTGCTAACTAATTTCAATAGGTATTTGTTCTGCTCTGAGGAGATGAGGAGAACACACTCTGGGAATTTATGTTTTACAGAGAGAAAGAAACAGCCAGTTCAGATGTACAATAATTTGCATTTATATAGCATCCCTCACTCAGGGTTGCTTCCCAGAGCGCTCTTCTCTCATGTACAATTAGGGAAAAGAATTTAAGGGATTCAACCTCAACTTCGCATGGTATGAACTCAAAGCTCCGAAACAGAATGCAATTAGACAAAATTACAAATGGACGTATTACCAATGCCTCGTAGCAATGGTGAAAAACTAATTTATGAGGTTCAACACCTCATTTGTTGGTAGCAAAAAGGACATAGTTAAAAGCAATTTTAAACTAGACAGTGAGCAAATGTATTGTGCAGAGACCACTGCACAATATCAACTACCAGCCTCAATGCTAGACTCTCAAGGATGTGTCATGTCTACATGGCTACCCATCACTCTTTTCCTCCAATATTATACATGCAGTCGATTTACAGTAAACTCTGTGAAGCTCTTTGAGACATTTCAACATATATTAATGCAAGGATTATTATTATTTAATTTCCTTTTTGTTTTCCTTTAACAAAAAATTGATAGTTCTAGCAGTTGCTTTAGCTACAGTAGGCTTACTGTCCAGCACAATGGCATGACTGTCAGCGGGGCTCAGCTGATTCAAGCCCCACAATGAGACTCTGAACTCACAGTCCAGGCTGACACTCCAGCGCCAGAGTGCTGCAATGTCAGAGGTGCTGACTGTTAGATGAGACATTAAACCGCAGTCCCCTCTGCCTGTTCAAATGGATTTTAGAGATCCCATGTCACTACTGGATAAGAGAAGGGAGTTTCTCCTGGTCAACAATTCACCATTGTTATTCACTTCATGACTATTTATGGGACATTGGTGTGTGCAAATTGGCTGCTGTTTTCGCCTACAAAAATTGACATTTACTACACTCAGTAATAAATCTTGTGAAATGTTTTGAGACACCTCAAAGACATGGTAAGATGTTATGTTAATAAGGATTATTAAAACAGTCCATTGGTGTCCACACTAATACCACTGTCCATGATCTAGTGGCAGATCAACCTCAAATGACCTCAATAATAATAATCCTTGCATTTGATATAGTGCTTTTCACGTCTTCTAGAAGTCTCAAAGCACTTCACAGAATATACTGTAAAGTGAATTGACTATATTTTGTGGGCGAAACGCGGCAGCCAATTGTGCACAGCAGTGTCCCACAAATGATCGTGGATTGAGTGATTAAATTATTATGCTTTTCTTTCTTGAGGGATTATTATTAGGCGTGTGGAGTAAGGAAACTTGCCCAAGGTTTCGGCTTGGGCAATGGGTTAATTCAAGAATCTGTGTTAAATGCTTTATACTTTTTGGAATTTAAATGTAATGTTTTGAAAATCTTGTGGACATAAACGGTGGAATTCTAACTTCGTGACTAACAATAAATCTTATCACTTATGTTTATTGAAGTATGAGATCTACAAAATCTCCCACAAAATATTCAGCCAATTCACTTTACGGTATATTCTGTGAAGCCCTTTGAGGCATCTTGAAGACGTGATAAGGCACCATATCAAATGTAAGTAGTATTATTATTATCTATTGTTTACTTATATGTGGAACATCCCTCTACCGCACCGTGATGGCAAATCATTTCTCCTGACCAGCATTGTTTTCTGAATTAATTAGTTACTTTAGTGTTATTTGTGATAAACTGGAATCACTTTCATGCCTTGGATCTCCACTTGCAAAAGAATGAAACTCATTTTACTTAAATATTTCACCCAAGCGCAAACAAGGCTTGTACCCGTTAATCTGTAAATCAGGTACAGGAGGCAGAAACTGATCAACATTAACTGACTGCATTCCCCAGTCCTGCAACTCCATGACAGAAGCAAAAATCACTACAAACTAAAATTTGCAGCAAGTCTACAGTCTATCGTTGGCTACTCTCCCTCCCAAATCAAAGATCAAATAACCCTCCTTGGATTTTGTCAAACAAAATATTCAAAAGTACTCTGGACTATAATAATGTTCATTCTGTTTAAACATGTACTTTGACTGTTTGGATGACGTGGAATCCTTCACCAAGACTTGGCATTTAGAAAGGAACCTCAATAACAAAGCTGTCTGTGTAGGCCAAAGGGAAGCAAAGCAGACTCAAATGAACCAGAAATCATGGAGTTAAAAAGATTCAGAGCCATGATCAGAAACGTTTAGAACACACACCAGTGAAGAGCAGCCGTGATCCTGCTAGCTTGTAACGGTGAACACAATGTAAGCCAGTGGGTGTAAAGGATCCACAACAGGGAGAAGCTGGGTGTAAATGTATATCACAAGCAAGGAGTGCCTGCCTCTGACCGCTCTGGGTTGAGAGGTCTGCCGTTTAGATTACCGTTTAGAATGCTGGTAAAATTCAACCGTGAATTGGCATTATTCAGAAATGTTTTGAAAGAAACTTGCACGTCTCAGCCATTATCATGGTAATGAACTCTCATTACTGAACGCAGGACACAGACTGCAGATTTTTATGATGCAGCATGTGTGGCATGTTTATGACATAATTGCACACGTTTATTACATAATTGCACACCCCACATATCCATGGTATAAATGCAAGTTCCCCATAGATGCAAATTTTTCCCTAAGTCCTACTATGCTCTCGTCTTGGTCAGGCCTGGCACGGCCAGCCCAGTTATAAATATACGATTCCGAAATCCAATCAATTACACGCAATTTCATGGTCATTCTGACCCATCATACACAAACATAACATAACCAAATCTCAAGTCTAATTTTACCAGCAGATTATTTATCCTCCATTTCCATTGCAGGGCAGTGGGTGAAGCTGAAAGGTCTCTTACCATTACTTGAAGCCTGAGTGCCTGGCAGGAATGTCACAAGTGTCATCCAGGGAAGCATCATTGGTCACTTTCAGGGTAGATCCCAGGAAGTTCCTTTGTCACAGTTTTCTGTCACATCAAGCTAAGCTTGATTATTATCGTAAAAGGTTTCTAGATGCTCACCCTGTTGGTCTGTGTTCAAACCCCATCCACCCCCCTCATATCTGCAGCCCAGAGGTTGGCTACCTCCTCCCATGACTCTGCCAATGGAATCAGTTTGCCTGCTAGAGACATGTTTGTGGTTCCCTAGATCTCTGTGCGGCACCTCTCCACAGGTGCACCGTTGACTTCAGCAAAAGACCAAACCTCACTGCTCTCTGGTGCCATGTGCTTGGGACGTCCTCCAGATGTGAAAGGCGCTATACAAGTATAATTTGTTGTTGTTGTTGTTGTATACACTGCACCATTCACACATTGCAATTGCTACATTTTCAAGTGGAGTTGAAAAGAGAACTGCTGGCAGCGTACATGATTTTAATAAATACTCCTTAATGTTTTCTGATTAATAGCTGGTTGCATGACAATGTGTAAAGTCTGGCTATAAAGTCAATTGAGCCTTAAAAAATATACTGCTGAGCAGGCAGGTTTCACTTGCATAACACCTAGCTTCCTGTGAGAGAATAGTAGCAAAAAGAGGAACTTCCTGCATGCAAGCCATGTGCCCTCGTACCCTTGAGTTAAGGGTTGGGCAAAGCTTCTTACAGTGGTAACTGACCTTTCATTTCACAAGAGGGTGAAGTGGCCCTTTAAATGGGGGATACGATTGTGTACAATCACTGGCACATCGACTCAGAGAGGCAGCAAGCGGCAGACACGGATCCAAGGACTGCCCACAGCACACAAGAGACCGCACATGACAACACTGCAATCAAAACATTTTCCTGATTTTCTGTAATAACCCCAAGAATCCATCCGTCCGATCCCTTCCCCATTTTATCTAGACATGATTTCACCCCCAACCCTTCAGACACCAGCCAGTTTCCACAGTGGTGGCTTTCCTGCAGATCACCTGGATTTCACTCCAATTAACACGATAATGAGAACAACTACAATGACAAACAGAATTAAAATGACCAGCATCTTCCGATTCTTCTTCTGATAGTGCTCCGCCTGGAACATAAAGGAAACAGAAAGTTATTAGCTTTAGTTATAGAAATCCCCGTCTCCTTCACTACTCCGCTCTCTTCCGAGGTTCACAGCCTCCTTTGCTATGGTGTTTCAGTCACAAAGCTGAGACAAATGCTGCGAGCCAGAGCGCTCCTGGCATTGGTGTCCACTGTGATAGTTGATATAGTGATAGCTGCTCCATGATTGTGGGACACTGCTGTGCACGACTGGCTGCCAAGTTTCACCCACAAACTGAACAATCAGTTCACTTTACAGTATATTCTGTGAAGCGGTTTGAGACAACTCAAAGATGGAGTTCCAGAGGGTGGAGGCAGAAAGGCAGAAGGCCCGCACGCCAATGGTGGGGCAAGCGAGGCGGGGGACGTGAAGCAGGCCGGAGCCTGTTGAGGAGAGGGAGCGGGCAGGTTGGTAAGGGGTTAGGAGGTCAGAGAGGTAGGGGGGAGCAAGACCATAGAGGGCTTTGAAGGTGAGGACCAGGATCTTGAACTGTATCCTCTGTGTGATGGGAGGCCAGTGGAGGAGGCGAGGATGGGGGTGATAAAGTCACAGAGCCTGGTGCGGCGAAGTATTAAAATAATGGCAAATTACCCACAGAATTATCTGCCACAGTGATGTAAACTGTACAAAAGACACAAAGCAATAACAAAAAATGATATACCTGCAGTGCTGAGACTCATTCTGTGCAGAAACGCTGCATGTAAAATATTTGACAAACAGGGTTCACAATGTCACATTTACGTCGCTCTTACCTTCTGTAATTGTTGTAAGCCCTCTTCGGTTTTAACACAAGCCTGTTCAACATTGTAGTCAATCCTATCCAAAATGGTTCCCTGGGGAGTAAAAGAGGAAAAATAGCTGAGTTGCCAATTATAAGAGGGAACAAACAGCCCTAAACTCAGAGCAAAGACAGCTTGAACTGAGGTCAGGAAGCAATCCTTCACACAGAGGTTTCTGAAGATGAGAAGCCCTCTGCCCCAGAAAGCTGTAGCTGAGATCAACAGGGATGTTTAAAAGAGAGATAGATACTTGGGTAGCGGAGGTATTAAAGGAATGGTGAAAGAGAAGGGCTCTAGAATTAAGAGATTTGCCTGATGGGCTGAATGGCCTCCTCCTGTTCCTGTTTTCTGACCTCCTAATGTCTGCAACATTTGTGTCATTAGATTCAAGATTCATATTTTACACAGAAAGAGT
Source organism: Callorhinchus milii (assembly GCF_018977255.1). Classification (NCBI taxonomy): domain Eukaryota; kingdom Metazoa; phylum Chordata; class Chondrichthyes; order Chimaeriformes; family Callorhinchidae; genus Callorhinchus; species Callorhinchus milii. The sequence continues at coordinate 5,939,584 of NW_024704759.1, read as the reverse complement.
AAATTGTATAAAGTATTTAAATGCGTTTCTGAGCTGCTTGTGCACTGAGCATACAAACATGCCAGCTGACTTGGCCCCAGATGATGGGATGACATGGGGTGTGTGGCAGGTGTCACTATGCAGTGCTGTAGGCTGTAACACTGAAGCCCAAATAGATCTGCTCTCTGCCAGTTACGTGAGAATGAACCAAACCAAAACTTACCTGTTCCACGATCATTGTGGCCAATTCTCTAAATATTTCGTTCAAGTCCGAGATTGACTGCACAATCTGCCTGATCTCCCTTTCCCGCTCTTCCACCATCAGGGAGTTCTGCTCCACCAGCAGCAACTGGTCATTCGTGAAACCCTGCAACACAACCAAGGAACATGCAATGTCTGTCAATTGTGGAGTCCTGTGGTATATTGGTTAGAGCACTCGCCTCGCACGAGAGAGGACCCGGGCAGGGAGAAACTTTAGGCAAGTTTCCTTACTCCACACGCCTCTGTTTACCCAGCCGTAAGTAGGAACCCGGTTGTTAAGTCGGTTGGCGGATCACTTTCCTGCAGATATTAACCCCTTCAAAAACAAAAACAGAAGTCGCTGGGAACACTCAGCAGGTCAAACAGCATCAATGGAGAAAGGAAAGTGAGTCAACATTTCGGGTCCACGATCCACTTTGCTTTCTGCATAGATGCTGCCTGACCTGCTGAGTGTTCCCGGCGACTTCTGTTTTTGTTTTCAGAATTCCAGCATCTGCAGTATTTTGTGTTTTTGTTTTATTAATCCCTTCAAACTGAAATTAAAAAAAATAATAATTTGGTCACTCAATCCACGACTGTGACACTGCTGTGCACAAGGGGCTGCCTCGTTTCACCCGCAAAATACACAGTCAATTCACTTTACAGTATGTTCCGTGAAGTGCTTTGACACGTCTCGATGATGTGATAAGGTGCTATATCAAATGCAAGGATTATTATTTATTATTATTGTAATGCATCTATATTATAATACATTATAAAACAGATGGGAAAGGAAGAAGTCTCAGCAGTGAGCATTCACATGTGGCTAATTTTGTATAACTTAATTCAATGATTACCTTAAAAATAGAGTAAAATAGAATAAAATGCCTTAAGCCTGAGGTGAGGATGAATTTCTTCTCACAGAGAGTAATAAGTATCTGAAACAAACTATCTCAGAAAGAAAACAAAGAGTTCTTAACCTTTTGTGTTTTGTCCACAAAATAGTCAATGCACTTTACAGTATATCGTGTGAAGTGCTTTGAGATGTCTCATTGGAGACATCTCAATAGGAGGTTCTGATATTTGACTATTCAATTTAAATTCTCTAAATTCCTTCAATGAAGAACTGAATCTTTACCCAGAATTTTTAAACTATGAGAAACACGTTGCAAAAACATGCTAAAAAGATACCTATTAAAGCATATAAAAGAACTTAATCCACACAAAAGGGTTAAGGTACTGCAGCTGAATAACCAAAATGATGTTTAAAACATCTCGAGACATCTGAATAAAATCTATCAGATAGTTGAAGTATCAATATATTTGAAGGGAAATTTTATACATAAATGAGAGAGAAGGGTGTAGAGTATAAGAGAGAAGTGGAGGTTTGCATAGAGTATAAACACCAGTATGGACAAGTTGGGCGAAATAGTGCCATACCATTCCATGCAATTCTATGCAAACAGAATCTTACTTTATAGTTCTACCACTGTCTCTTGTTAGACCTCTATCCAATGGCCGTTAGCTAATAAACACCATCTCTCACCTTCGCTACAAGATTTACAGTGTAATTATTTCTGCTCTGCAAAAATATGTCTCTTCCGTAAAACATAAGGAATTTTGATCTTTGGGTAACCTTGCTGCAATATGACCTAGATTAAGATCTATTCCCATCTCTTGACATCAAACTGAAGGAAAGAATCCCACCTTGTCATAAAGGCTGGCATCTTCCCCATCGTCCATTAGTGGCACTGACGTGTCAAAAAAGTGTTTGGACCTTTCTTCTCTGTTCTTCATACCTGTGAGAGAAACGACCTGTGTTTAGCCCGAAAGGTTAAGGAGTGTATTCAATTTTTTCCAAGATTCTTGTAGAGTTAACTTGCCAGGTTTAGGCAAGAAATTCCAATCACACAACAGAAAGGATTTTGATATTTTAATAACCTACAAAAATCCTCATTTAGGCTCCTCTGGATAACGGCACTGCTGGCTGTAACAACAGGCCACACAGCTGCAAGCTTCATCATCATAATAATAATCCTTGCATTTGATAAAACGCTTTATCACATCAATGAGACACCTCAAAGTACTCCACAGCATATACATAAAATATACTCTTTGCCCATGTAGAACGAAACATTTGAACCTCAAAGTAGGAGGGAGTGCAATTGTTGAGGTATGCGAGAGACGCCTCTGTTGCTGGGAACAAAGGATTCCTCGTTCCGCAGAGACTTCCTCATTCCTCAGTCACTCTTCAAAGTTTTGAATCAAGGAAGTCTTTCTATTCTACTTCAGTTGCACAGTAGTCACTCCTTCTTTTAAATTTTGTCTACAAAATACAGTCAATTCACAGTATATTCCATGAAGTTCTTTGAGATGTCTCATCGACGTGATAAGGCGCTATCCCAAATGCAAGAAATATTACTATTATTAATCACACAAACCTTGCCCTTCCCAGTTTTTGTAAACCTAAACACTATACCAGTCAGAATGGTCCCTGTCTTCAGGTGCTTACGTTTAAGATAGCTGGACTGGGCGTGTCGGAACTGGGTGGATTGGTCCTGAAGAGACTGAGCTAAGGACGAGACGACGTTTCTGAGCACACGTTCTTCCTGTTCTGTGCAACTTCGCCATCTACTCTGTAGGGTCTGTACGGCCCGCTGACACCTGTGGAACATCTGATGGGAGGAGAAATGAAGGCAATTAATCAATGGCGCTATTACTGCGGGACCTGCCCTGGCATTTCTGTTCTCTGTGAACCCAAATGATTAGTTAGATTCTCATGTGACATTACAAAGTTGATCAGGTAATTGTACCGAGAAGGATAAAACCCCAATTTAAATATTGAAAGGGGTTCATTGAGCATCTGTCTGAGGAGCTGGCCTCGTCTCATCCACACAGAGAAAGGGAAGGGACACGATGGGCCAAAAGGCCTTCTTCTATTCCGTAAATATCTATGGCTCACCTGTGTGATTTCCTGTGTAGTGATTTCGATGGCATGTTCTTCCTCACTGCTGTCATCCAGCGTAGGCCTGTTTAGATACTTGTCATGTAAGCTGGCGAGTTCTTTCATCTTCTGTTTTATTCTCGTGATGTCAAACTGAATCTGGTACAAAAATAGCAACGGTTTAATTTAACATTACCATGTTAAACCTACACCAAGGATCCAGCTCTGAATACAGACACTTTGGACAAAGAAAAAGGAGAGAGGTTGAGGAAAATGTATAAGCAAGTGCAAACTCTGGACTGTCCAGCGCCTTAGCACATCCTCTCGATGTGAAACTACATCAATTTTTATTTGTTGTTACAATTCCTAATTGTTACCCGCACATACCCAAAGGCACACAGAGGATGCAGTTCAAGATCCTGGTCCTCACCTTCAAAGCCCACCATGTGTTGAAAAATATTTATTCACTACAAATTAATAGAAGTTACTAGATATGCAATTCCAAAACTATGTTATACAAATGTCATTTTGTTGTTGGACGTTGATCAGATCGGACTCGATAGCGCTGACCCCAGTGGGTGAGATCCGACCTGATTGAGGTGTTCAAGATCATGAAAGGATTCGATAAGATAGATGTTGATGGGCTGTTTACATTTCTCGGCCACTCCAAAACAAGGGGACATGAATATAAAACAGCCAGTAGCAGATCTAAGAGGGAGGTTAGGAGGAACTTCATTCACACGGAGGATGGAGAGTATGCAACTCTTTGACGGAAGCTATTTTTGAAGCAAATTGGGGCAATGTATTTTGGAGAAAAGTTAAAAAGTCATGCATGACGAAGAGGGAAATAGGAGTGGTGGAGTATAAACATTGCCATGAACTGGGAGTGTTTATACTCCACCATTCCACAGGAAGAAAATGTGTAGAGATAGAAAAGTCCCATTGTACTCTGTGGGTGTGGGGCCACTGTTGTATAGGTCCTTGTGCATTGTTACACATATGCCCTTTGACGGGAGGCCACAGCCTCGAAGCCAGTAGGTTACTCACTTGCTCCACTCCATCCACCCATTTCGGAGGCAACCGTTTAGTAACGGCAATGGCAGCCTCTGGGTCCAAACTGATTCCGGAGACCAATGCCATGCGATCATCAGCAATCTGTGGACAAGATAAATCCTTCCGTTTGATATAGCGCTGATGCTCACATCATTGAGACGTCTCATAGTGCTACACAGCACTGTAAAATGAATTGACTGTGCGCAATTGTCTGCCGCATTTTCCCCACAAAATACAATCAATCCACTTTACAATATATTCTGTGAAGTATTTTGAGACGTCTCAATGATCTGATAAGGTTCTATATCAAATGCAAGGATTATTATTATTATTTAATACAGTAGCGCTTGTTGTTCTTGTTGTAGTTTTCTCAGAGAGATTTGTAATACAATCATTAAACACATTTTGAACTTGGAGTTTGACTATCAACTTTCTTTGCAATAGAAAAACCAGATGTAAATTGAAGGAAGAGATCAAATGGGCCAATGGACCTTCTTCATTTAAACTTCTCTCTCGATCTTGTGAAAGGTTGGTTAACCTAGTTTAAAAATTAGACTAAAAATTATTCCCTCTCTCCCTCTTAAAACCTATTTAAACCACACGGTCACACTGAGCTCAAGCTATGCTATGAATTGCCAACCATCAATCGCACACTCTGCCTCATCACTCATACATTATTCAGCTGGAAACATATACCGTACACGGACGTGTAAATACAGAGCGAGCTGTCGCACTTGGGATAATTATAATGCCTGATGGACGTGGGTTGGACGAAGACAATAATTTAAATTAACAATGAAGCTCAGACATACAGTAAAAATTTCAGGCAGGAAAATTAATCCATCTAACTACCTATTCAACGGCCCAAACGATTCCTCTGACTCCTCTGTCTCATCACCTAAGAACCTTGGATTCTTTTAATTTTCAGGAACTTGGCCAGTTCCTTTTTGAATCAGTTCAAAGCCCTTTGCCGAAGCCCTTTGACCCGCCACCTGCTTAATCCATGTGCTTTCGTTACAGGATAGCTTTCATCTTAATGAAGGAGCCACAAACATCATCCAATATTGTAAAGGCCACAGACTGAACTCTAGAAAACCAGCAAAATGACAAGGAATTTCAGGATGCTTTGGCGGCTCTTCTAGAGTGAGGTGTCTAGTCCATGTCCCTTTGATAAGACATTATCATTCAGGTTTTCTAGCTCACCTTAATTTGGATGATTGCTAACAAAAGTAAAATATTCACCAGTGGTAGCTCCAGTCACTATCGAACGTTGCTGTATGAAACTAAACTGAAGCCCTTTCATGGAATACAAGCATCCAGAAAGAGTGAAAATTCCCATTCCGATCCCCTTGCCCCCCCCCCCACATCGAGATCCCATTCAGTACAATGGTAATGGGGGCACAGCACTTGTCTTTCAGAGCTGTTTAACTAATTCAATTAACCAAATATCTTCACAAAACTGCTCGTTTGCCATAACATCACTCAGGTTGGTGTTACAGCATTTGAACGTAAGTTAACCTTAACCAGACTGCTGGAACTGAGTTAAAAGCTTGGTTCAGTTATTCCCTCCCCAGGTGGCAAGGCCGTTGCATTGTGAGGGGACGTGCGCACCACAGAAAGGGGAATGAGAAATGATGATTGGACAGTACCTCATCCAACTCCTGAAGCGAGTGGTAGCATCCATCAACCCCAGCCAAGCAGGGAGACCAGAATAACGGAAAGAGACAGCAGGCAGTCAGATCAGACAGTGTGAGAAAAATCACAGTGGTGAATTGTCAGAAATCACATAGCAACTGTTTGACCCTCAACAAGGACTGTAACCATGTTCCGGTGTCGTTATTAATTCATCAACAAATCTTGGTAAATTCCCGCCAGTCTCACTTACTCACAGGAAAGTTACTCAAAAGCACACTGGTGACTAATCCAACAATCAGTCATTAAGATGCTTTAATTTGCATAAATATTAATTTCCCTTTGGCAGAATTTGAACCACGTGATTTTGAAAGTGGTTTGAATCGTAAGCGCTGTGCTTAAAAAGGTTAGTGTCCAATTTTCTACCATCAAATTGTTCTCTGATGCCTCTTATGCAACATTTATACAACATCATGTGGTCCCGAGAGGCTGCTCGCTGTGTGAAATTCAAAAACAGACCAAGCTGGAAAGGCAGCACAAAATCAGCTCCTGATGCTGTGAGTGGGACTCTTCATCAGAACCACTTTTGCCCTTGTTACAGATCGCTGCGATTCAGTTCTCACTTTTATCCATGTACTTCAAACAAAGTCGCTGTGTAAAGGGTTGACAGCTGCAGATTTCAGTACCTACCCTCTGAATCACAGATATCAGCACAGGATGTGCATTGTGTCTGCACGGGATAGCTCTCCCCTTCACTCACAGCCCTGCTCCTTCCGCACTACTTTCTGAATTATCATTAATCCCTTGAAAGATTGTCTCATAGGCACAGCCCTCATTACTGCCTCCCACAATGCCCACCCCTTTAACTCACCCACCCATCCTAAAAATATCACCACGGAAACAGGAATTTTGAGTGTTGATAATGGTACTAAATTGTGGCTAAAACTAAGAACTCCGTTGGGGGAGGTCATGCATTCCTATAGCAAACCATAATCATTTTCTTTCTGTGACATTTCCAGATTATGCATTAACCATATATTCCTCATATATTGTACAAGCTGCACGCCCCCGAGAGACAGACAGGTCAAATAACATGTCCGTGTCTGAATGTTGAGGCAGAATTGGATGCAATAAGTTTCTGTGTTTGTAGGAACAGTAAAACGTTGTTACAGTCCTTGTTCGAAAACAGCGAAGGGTAAAAAAGACCAATATTAACATTCAAAATGGATCGAGGATTATATCCCATCTTCATCTTTAGTCTGGTGCCTGGATCAGCAATTGCCACAACACAATACCCTGTGAGCAACAGATTATTCCAGATTGATCAGAGCAATTGACATCAACCCTTTGAGGAGTGCCCATTGTGCAGTCTGTTTTTCCTAATAATAATAATCCTTGCATTTGATAAGGCCTTATCATTTCTTCGAGACGTCTCAAAGCGCAACACAGAATATACTGTGAAGTGAATTGGATATTTTGTGGGAGAAGCACGGCAGCCAATTGCACACAGCTGTGTCCCACAAACAGTCGTAGATTGAGTGACCAAATTATTATTTATTTATTTTGAAGGGATTATTAACCCCAGAAAAGCAATCCGCCAATCAACTAACTAACAGGTTCCTACTCCCTGCTATAGGTAAACAGAGGAGTGTAGAGTGAGGAAACTGGGCGAAACTTGTCTGGGAAATCAAACCCAGGTCCTCTCATTTGTGAGGCAATTGCTCTAACCAATACACTACAGGACTTCTTGTAAATTGTAGAGCGCAGAGACTGGCCTCTCCCAGCAGATTGAACGGGAACTGCCTGGATTATCACATTTTGTTGCAGGGCATCATCAAAGGGTTAATCTAGGCCATGGCACATCCACTGAAAGCCCAGCACCAACACCACACACAGCACAGTCACAATGCATTTGTTAAATCCCAGCACCACTTTTGCTAAGCCCACGCCAGTCACATTCCACATTTAGCAAACCCCACCACCAACACCACATAACAATGAAGGAGAGTTTCTTCTCCAGCCATTTTTAGCTTTTGATTAACCCACCGAAATTGAACTTAGATTTATTTCATATTTGGGCAACAGCAGAATTGGTGCAGATACATCCAAACTTTCTGTATCTGTTATAAATATCAAAATCAGACACAAGTACCCTTTAACAAAATACACACCACAGAATTTTCTATTACACTTGTGTCCTTGCTCAGTGGTTATCCCCAGATATTAATAGCAACTTGAGAAGACATCCAGGGCTCATACAGGTCAGACTATATTGAAATCCGGGGTTGGAGGATGGATGGTGAGTTAGACTGATATAGTGCAAAGAACCTCTCAAATTATCCAAATCAAATCTACCACTTTTGGTTTGTAAGTTAGTGCACAATACTGCAGTGTGACAGAAATATCTGTACTCTCAATGATGCTATTAACTTTGTAAAATACTGTTTTGGGCTCAGCCTATCCTCTTGGAAAAGTATGTTTCTCTCTCTCTCTCTCTCTCAAATACACTCATACACACACATAGTCCAACCCCAGCCCCTACCCTCCTCCTCTGCTAAAGACAGTGTCTCAGGAAGGGTTGCAGGGCTAACTGGCACCTATAAAGTTTCATATGACACTGAAAATCAATTTCTTCAAATTGCTTTGGATTTGGAAAAATTGGAAATAACTTAATAATACCAACTTAATACGTGAAAAGCGCTGTATCAAATGCAAGGATTATTATTATTATTATTAATAAAATAACTTGATAACAAGCCTCGTCCCTATAAACAGAGATCTGCTTACTAAAATACATGAATAATTTTCCAGCATCATGCCTCCATTTGTCACTTGTATCTCATCATTTGAAATAAGTTGAAACCTTGTCAACATTAAACTTTTGGTTAATGACCAAACTATTGCTGATGAAAAGCATAAACTCCTATCTAAATGACACTTAATTTTAAAAGCACTCATTTTTTCAGTCCTGCTTATATTAGCTTGTTCTTTCATAAACATGACAGAAATTTATGAAGAATTGAATATCAACCATCCTGAAAATTCAGCTACTGTAGCTACTCCATGAGACCCAACCAGTGCGACCCAATCCCCCCACCCTCTGTAACTCCATCCCAGAGCCCCTCCACCTCATCTCCTCCCTTGCCTCCTTCAAGGCCCCTCTCAAGACCTTCAGTCATCTTCCCTCCACCACCCCTCTCTGATCCCAACACACAGCTCGGATGCAAACCCCTTATTGTCCAGCGTCTTGGGACATCATCCCAATGTGAAAGGCACTATACAAATGCAATTTGTTGTTGTTGACCATAGCATTCACCTTCCAAAGCTGTATTCAATGTCTAGAGTTTATTGTCAACACAATCTAAGTTCAGAACATCCTTCAGAGATTCCAGTATATTCAACCCTGGTGCCAGGGTGACGTACTGAATGAGTACTTTGCATCTGTCTTCAGAAAAGAAGAGGATGCAGCCAATGCCACAGAATTGGAGGAGAGGTTAGAGAAATTGGATAAGATTAAACCAAGAAGAGGTACTAAAAAGGTTGATGCTGCTCAAGGTAGATAAGTAACCCAGTCCGGATGGGATGCATCCTAGGTTACTGAGGGAAGTAAGGGTGGAAATAACAATCTTTCAATCCTCCTTGGATACCGGGGTGGTGCCAGAGGACTGGAGGGTTGCAAATGTGTTACTCCCCTGTACAAAAAGGGACAGGAGGACTAACTACAGGCCCGTCAGCCTGTCGTCAGTCGTGGGGAAACTTCTAGAGACTGTAATCCGGGACAAAATAAATTTTCACATGGAAAAATATGGGTTAATAAAGGGCAGCCAACATGGGTTTGTTAAAGGCAAATCATGTGAGCAAACCTGATAGTTTTTTGATGAATGGAGAGGGTGGATGAAAGTAGTGCATTTGATCCACTGATTATATGGATTTTCAAAAGGCGTTTGATAAAGTGCCATATAAGACTTGTAAGCAAAATAGAACCCCAAGGTATTAAAGGGACAGTAGCAGCATGGATACAGAACTGGCTGGAAGACAGAAAGCAGAGAGTAGTGGTGAACAGTTGTTTTTTCTGACTGGAGGGAAGTGCGCAATGGTGTCCCGCAGGTGTCAGTACTGGGACCACTGCTGTTTTCGATCTACATAAATATAAGTAAATCTTTGAAGGTGGCTGGACAGGGTAGATAAAGCTGTTAAAAAAACATATGGGATTCTAGGCTTTATAAATAGGGGCATAGAATACAAAAGTCAGGAAGTTATGATAAACCTTCATAAAACTCTGGTTAAGCCTCAGCTAGAGTACTGTTAGGAAGGATGTCATGGCATTGCAGAGGGTGCAAAGGAGATTTATCAGGATGGTACTGGGAATGAGGGACATCAGTTATCAGGAGAGGCGAGAGGAGCTGGGATTATTCTCCTTGGAGCAGAGGTTTTCAAAATATGAGGGCATTCAATAGGGTGAACAAGGAGAAACTATTTCCACTGGCGGGTGGGTCGGTAAATAAGAAGATAAATCCTAAACCTAGAACTTAATAATGCAATTGAACTTAAACTTATGGAACTAACAAAACAGGAAACATATTTTATAGCTGTATTAGTTTTGGACCCTGACTGACTCTGTGCCTGTCACGACCCTGAATGAGCATCTCAGTTGGTTGAATTTGGGAGCAGAATGTTCCAGGCCTGAATCCTGTTGGATCCACTCAGCCTTTCAATTTCAATGGTCTAAAAATATCCTCCTTTGAAGGTGTATGTGTCGAGGAGGTAAGAAGTTAAGGACTGTAGCTGATCAGGAATTCTTTAATCATTTGAAATCTGACATCTCCTCCAGCCTTATTCTCCCACCGTTACCCTCAACTCTTACAACTCTTATTGTTCCTCACTTCTTCTGTCTCACTACGAGTGGCTTCGATGGCCTACCTCACTGGAACTCACTGGAACTCTCTCAAAACCCCTTTGCCTTAACCGTGCTCTTCCTGCCTTGAAACCCCTCCACAGATCCTTCGTATTTGATGGCGCCTTAATCTCCACCTCAAATTGGACCTCTCCACTTGGTAAATCCCATTGTTGTTGGGAAACACTTTGAGTCATGAAATCATACAGTAAGTGGTAGGCAGGATACAACTACAAGTTGTTGTTAAACTGTGTTTGAGGAGCTCCTGCTCGCCCGGCTCATCAATGAGAGGCAGAGTGGGGTAGAAAGAATAATTGAGGGTCAACCAAAATACCAAGGTTCCATACTGGATTAGTAAAGTGGAGTGTGCAACCACAGATGGTGATGCTGTCAGCGCCTGAGGTGTGGAGGCGCTGACGGGAGCCAATCAGGAGAACCTCGGTCTTGTTGCCATTCAACTGAAGAAAGTTCGCTCTCATCTTGGACTTGATGTCGGACAACAGACATTCCGTCATCACAGCAGTGGTCCTGGAGTCGAGGGTGGAGGCAGAGAGGTACAGTTGGGTATCATCTGCGTACATGTGGAAGTTGGCCCAGTGTCATTGGCCCAGATGATGTCACCAGGAGGGCGCGTGACCCTTCTCTTCAACTGCGCCTTCGGTCACCCTCCTCCCCCCACCCTCCCTCCCTCCCTGCCCTCTATTCCAGTTGATCCCAACTCCAAAGCGCCTGAGGACGTCCTCCCGATGTCAAAGACGCTGTGTAAAAGCGCTTTGTTATTGTTGTTGTTGTTGTTGTTGTTGGCCTGGGTTGCATGTGTGTGTGTGTGTGTGTGGTGGGTGGGGGGTGGGGGGGGGGGCGTTACAGCCTGAGCCCTGGGACCTGTTGCTATTAACATACCCTCCTCCCCTCCCCCACACAGACCGGCATCTAAAGGGCCAAATGGCTGTAGACTCACCGCAGCAGCGCTACGTGTACCCGGAGGGCTGTTGGAGAAACTACTCACTTGCTCGGCCAACAAATGCCGCGTTTGGATGGCATTGTTCCGCATTAGCACGAAGGCGTCCGTGAGGCGCCGGGTCGCCATGTTGAGCGTTTGCCTCCCCCCCCTCCCCCCCCCCCCCCCCCGCCGCCCGCCTGAGGAGACCCCGCCCTGACCCCGCCCCGTTAGTCACACACTAACGCCCCCGGGGCTCTCACGCCGCCGCCGCCGCCGGTTTCCGCTTCAAACATTCAAGGACAGGAGAGCGGGAGCGAAAGGAAAGGTGGTGCGGTGGTGGTGGTGAAGGGGAAAAGTGGAGGGGGAAGAGGCCAGTGGGACACCGGAAACTCTACCCGTCCCCACTTCCTGTGCCACCTCAGGCAAAGCTCCGACCGACAATCGGGAGTTTCCGGCGGAGTTCCGGCCCGTCCCCGGGCCTGCGCAGTGCGCATGCGCGCTCATCCCCCCCTCTCCCCCCCACCCCAGCGATTGAAAGCGTCATCATAATAATTAGTTTTTTTCCCCCTCTAATAAATATCTATTTCTGGGGCAGAATTGGCAACTGCGTCTTCCCACAAAGCACACATTCACTTCGCTCGACAGCCACTGGAATAATCCTCGCACGTGATGTGGCGCCTGATCAGGTCGTCGAGACGTCTGGAAAGGGTATTCACGGGGTATTCTGTACAGTAATAATGATAATAATCCTCGCATTTGATATAGCGCTTCTCACGTCGGGAGGACGTCCCAAAGCGCTTCACAGAACACACTGTAAAGTGAATTGACTGTATATTTGTGGGCGAACGCGGCAGCCAATTGCGCACAGCAATGCCCACAAACAGTCGTAGATTGAAAATGACCAATTTATTATTGTTTTTGTTTTGGAGGGATTATTATTAGGCTCTGTGTGGAGTAAGGAAACTTGCCCAAGGTTTCGCCCTCTGCCTGGAATTGAACTCAGGTCTCTCGCTTGCAAAGCGAGTGCTCTAACCACTGAGCTACAGGACCCCACTAAAGTGGATTGACTCTGTATTCGTGAGCGAAACTACGTGTGAAGAGCTTGCAGACGTTTGAACTTCATCAAATTATCAAGTATTATTAGACGGACTATAGCTGACGTGAGCTCCGTGTTCATTTTGTTTCGGTATTTTCTCGTGTTGTTGTGCCACCTGGTGTCCACCACATGGTGGAAGTGCAGCCCTAACCTCCTGACCGGCTGAGAATAAAATATAATAATAACCCTTACATTTGATATAGAGTTTTTCACGTCTTCTCGACGTCTCAAAGCGCTTCACAGAATATGCTGTAAAGTGAATTGACTGTATATTCGTGGGCGAAATGCGGCAGCCAATTGCGCACAGCAATGTCCCACAAACAGTCGTGAATTGAAGTGACCGATTTTATTATTGTTTTTTTTTCTTGAGGGATTATTATCAGACGTGTGGAGTAAGGAAACTTGCCCAAGGTTTCTCCCTGCCAGGAATAGAACCCAGGTCTCTCGCTTACAAGGCGACCCCTCTAACCACTGAGCTACAGGACGGGACTCCACGTTTGTATCTCTTGAAGGGAAATTAAAGGGTTGCCTTTGAGTTGTGTAAGTGGTTTGTGATTGCTGGCGTGACTTGGCGGAAAGATGTGAAGGGCTGTTTTGAAGTGTTTTCTGGTGGCGCTGCGGGCAGGAGATGTGGAATTAATCAGAGGCCGCCCTTGCGGGGTGACTGAACCTGAAGGCTCAGTCCCACCCCCGGCCTTCGATGGCATTGGGGCAACGAGCTCCCTATCTTCCTTCATAGTCAGGCATTAGTGGGACCACATCAAAAGCTCACTTCACATCAAAAGCTGTGAGTCCCGTCGCTCCCCCACCACCGGTCTCTTTCTCATCTCGTGTTGTCAACCGTGCAAAAGCCCTTTTATCCGCAAACATTCCGGAGAGCAGGTGGTATTGAGTGTGATCTAACTGCCACAGCTGGCTTCACACTGCCTGTCAGCCAGGCTCGGACCTGCTGTCATCCACATATGCTGAGTGTGACTCTTTTTCCAGCGAGCAGGAGGACAGCGAGGAGATGGACCTCACACCCTGGCAAGAAAAATCAGTGAGAGAAGAATAATGGCAGGTAGCCGGCAAGAGGGCACAGAACACCAAGGAAAAAACAAATAGTAAAGCCCAGAGAATGGAATTTGGGCCAAGAACAAACAGAAACAAACAACAACAACAACAAGATTCCACTTATTGAGCACCTTTCACGTCGGGAGGACGTCCCAAGGCGCTGTACAGTTGGGTCAGGACCCGAGCATTGGGGAAATGGTCAGGGTGAGGGGAGGGAAGGGAGGGAGCGAGGAGGGGGTAGAGAGTTGAGAGCGGAGCTGAAGGCTCGGTCAAAGAGAAAGGTCTTGAGACCGGCCTTGAAGGAGGAAAGGGAGGAGGCGGCGAAGGCACTGGGGGATAGAGTTCCAGAGCCTCGGGGCTGAGAGGCTGAAGGCCCGTCCACCGATGGTAGGGCGGTTGGGACGGGGGATGTGGAGCAGACCGGAGCCGGAGGAACGGAGGGTACGGGCAGGTAAGTAGGGGTATAGTAGGTCGGAGAGGTAGGAGGGAGCAAGGCCGTGAATGGCCTTGTAGGTGAGGATGAGGATCTTGAAAAGGGTAGTGCGAGGGGAACCGTAAATGACAGGAAGCCCAAAGGCAATGCACAGTTCGTGAACCCTTTCTCATGCCTCTAGAAGGGTTTGGGAGACGAAGAGGCCATGACCGAAGGGGACAGTGAGCTATGTGTGTATGTGTTTTATTGAGCTGTGTGTTTATCACAGGAGCTGCTTCAGTAGGTGTTGTTACAGACAGGCGCGCGGAGAGGATTACCTACCACTGTCTGTATAGGATGTCCCAAGGCGTTGGACAGACAAGAGTTTCAGACCTGAGTTGAGGTTCAGGATCGGGGATGGTGGAGGGCAGAGAAGCAGGGAAATCAAAAGCATGGTCGAAGAGGAGGGTCTTGAAGGTGGCGAGGGGAGGGTGGACGAGGTGGAGGGTGGGGCCAGAGTGGCAGGATGTTAAACTGAGAGCCGCAGCCCTGTTCACAATGGATTCCAACAACAGTTAAATTTCAACATAACTACAGACTCCACCAAACTAACAACAAGATTACATTTGTATAGCGCCTTTCACGTCAGGAGGACATCCCAAGGCTCTGGACAGTGTACAGAATTTCAGACCTGAGCTGGGGTCAGAGAGGGGAAGGGGGGTGACCAATGGCATGGTCGAAGAGGTGGGACTTGAAGGAGGCTAAGGAGGGGGTGAGGCAGAGTGATTGGGGGATGGAATTCCAGAGGTTGGGGGCAGAGTGGCTGAAGGCTCTGCTGCCAGTGGTGGGGCGGGTGGGTCGGGGAACATGGAGCAGGCTGGAGCCGGCTGAGCGAAGGGAGCAGGTGGATTGGTAGGGGGTTAGGAGGTCATGGAGGTAGGGTGGGGTGAGGCCCTGGAGGGCTTTGTAGGTGAGGGCCAGGATCTTGAACTGAAGGATTGGGAGCCAATGGAGTTGGGGGAGATGGGGTCATGGAGTTTGGTGCGGGAGAGGACACGGGCTGCAGAGTTCTGGATTATCTGCAGCCTGTGGAGAGAGGAGTTGGGAAGGCCGACAAGCAAGGCGTTTGCATAGTAGAGCCTGGAGGTGACGAAGGCACGAACAAGAGTTTCAGCTAACTAGATCCAGTTCACACTCGACGTCTTGAAATATCTGGCACTGAGGCGATGAATTACAGGGATAATTTTGAATGTATAAATGAACAACATGCTGTGTAATCAGAGCTGGACAGGAGGAGCCCAGCTGCTGAGAGCAGCACTGTGATCACCAGCACAGATGCTCCAAGTGGAAGGTCAGGACACACAGTCAGCGGGACTTGAGGGAGTCCTCTCACTCTGAACTACAAAAGATGGGGAGTGTTAACGGGGAATTGTCTCTCAATATCTCTCCCTCCCTCATGCAAATGTAAAATAACATTTTTTAAAATCTGATCAATCGTGATGTTTGTGGGACGTTGCTGGCACAAATTAGTAGTACATTTGCCTACAGAATAATAATCAAGCAATCTCTGTAATGTGATTTGAAACCGTTTGTTTTGTACCGAGAAGTGATATAATTACTCGTTTATATTGGTGGGTGAACATTTCAGTTATTCTGTCCTCGTTGGAATTCCATCAGAACTTCATACAGAAGGGAGTTTCTCTTTCCCGGTGTCCTGGCAGACAATCCCCCACTTAAATTTAAAAAAATTGGTCGCTCATTCCATGGCTGTTTGCAGGACACTGCTGTGCGCAGATGGCTACCCATTTCACCCACAATAGTCGCTCCACTTTACAGTAAAGCCCGTGAAGCACTTGAAGATATCTCAACAATGTGTTAAGGTGCTACATGTGCAAACACTCCCTGGTCCCTAACCAACCAACATCTGCATTATCCATCCTACATTTAGACCTCCCAAGAGCTCAATAACTATCGCGTTTCATAATGTATTTCGTAGCTCAGTTTGTATACCTCTCTAATCTTCAATCCCGTTCCCAAACAGATTTGTTTGGAAGAGCTAATTGACTAGATCGATTCCATTTGTCTGAGAGTCTCAAATATGTAGTGCAACAAAATGAATCTGTACCGTGAGGCTCAGTTATAAACCTCCCTCTCATGATGCATTTGAGTGTTGTTGATAGCATCTTCACATCAATTGGAAATCTGTGAATGATCACTGATTACAGCCGGTTCATTTCCCTCCCAGCGTTTCTAACAGACACCCCTTTGTTACAGTCTTTGCCATTTCTGGTTCCAATATACATCACCATCCATTTGTCTATATTAAAATCTAATAAAAACTGATTACTTAAAATGAGATAAAAATGTCTTCTCGGATAGTCTAACCGGCTAAAACTGCAGAGTTTGCCATTGAGAGCACTGTCTGGCAAGCTTTCCCGCTGCTCGTCCAGCTAGGGCCACCCTATCAGCTAGAGCTTTGGCTCGCAGGATTGACAGGAGCTCAGAAGAATGACTCCCTGCCCTCAGTGACTGATCTGGCCTTACAAGTCCTGCTGATGATCCAGGCTGGCTGTGCTGTCATCAGCAGTGCCTTAGAATACAGCGGACCCACTTGGCTCAGAAATTGCACAGAGGGTTGGCTCAATTATGACATTCTGAATCAGGTGAGAGGTTTAAGCGGTGGCCATGAAGAGGAGTGAAAATTCACGAGGTGATCTCTCAGGCCTGTCACATAAGGATTTGATTCTGATTAGGTGCCAGTAGGAGCTGGGTGCACACAGAATGCTCCACCCAGCCTTTCTTCACAAACAAGCCTGAACAATAGCTTTCCTGATGCAGTCACAATTGAGGAAATTGTTTGAGGGGTTTGTTTGGAGCTGGAGGCTCCTGCTCTCACTGCATCCTTGGCAAAAAAACTGAACAAATCACTTAAACATCAGATACAATTGGCCATCCACTTGTTGGTGGCGCGTGGGGATGGGGTGGAAAGAGAGTAAAGAGACAGATGCTTCTGAGCCAGATTGGAAGAATTCGTAAACAGGCCCGGGCAAAGTGACTAACATCTTCTACATCTGTGACAGTATTCACTGTACCTCCTTGATCTCTGCTACTTTCGACACTGTTCACCACTCTATCCTCCTATCTCTCCTCCCTGCACACCTCTGTGGCGCTGTATTAACCTGGTTTCACTCCTACCTGTTCCAACGTCTTCCCTACATCTCAGCAATTTCTTGTACAGTCACCGCATATAATGTTGTGTTGCTCAGGACTCTCCTTTTCCTCATCTACACGCTTCCCTTGTCATCGTCGTCATCTGCAGCCATGGGGTCCATTTCCTTGTCCATGCAAACAACATCACCTACGTTTCTGTCTCCATCCTTGACTCCAGGCCCTCTGCTGTTCGGACCACTTGCCTGTCGGATACCAAGTCCTCTAACACAAGCTCTACATCACCACCCTGAGGCTATCCTGCTCGACTCCCGCCAGTAAAGATTTGATACTGCATTTTTAAATCATTTTTGCTGTAAGAGTTGCTAAATAACGAGAGCAAGCAAATTCAATTAAATTTGGGGCTTTATTAAGATGCTACATAGCCAAACAGGATTGGTCATTACGGCATAGACTATTTTACTACTAATATTTATTTTTCTTTGATAAACAGTTAATTATGTACAAAATAGTCGCCCAATTGCTGTATTCCAACATTGGATGGTGGAAGCTGAAGGTACACATCTAATCTCACTGTAGTGTCTAGGGCATGTGTGGGCAGGACTACCCCACAATGCAGCTTTCAGCAGCAATGGTGTTCAGGTCAGGCCAGCCATCTCCGGGAGGTGGGTTGACCAAAGCAAGTGACAGTACTGGGGACTCAATTCACCGTGTGGAGTAGTAAGTGTGAAATGGAAATACAGGAAGTCTCAGTATTTGTCGAGTAAGCATGGGACAACATTGTAAGAATAAACAGATCTAGCCAATTTTTTGTTTTTTTTTAAAACCCAGACGTGGGCCACTTTGACAGCAAGAAAGACATCATCGACAGAAACTATTCACGCTTTTTGCCTGCAGGGAGGAAAGGCTCGTTTTTTTAAAAATTTTACATGAAGGTTGTAGCCCTTCCCTCTCAGTCCAGTTGCACACACTGAACCTCGGGCCAGCACCGGCATTCTTAAAGCGTATTTAAAAGAGGTAAATCCTGTAAAGGTACCATAGTCTAACATGATTAAAATTACATTTACAGTATGCTGTTGTCACATCAAATGTCTGTTCTCTCTTCACCTGCCAATAGCCCAGGAACTCTCTTCATATGTAACTTACTGTACAACTAACATTACCCAAGATTTTTCCGACCGAGTTACTGTATGTATTGTGCAAGGGGTAATTAAAGGCAAGGCCCGTGAAATGCTGTACATTAAATTGTTTTTTTTGTATTTTATTTTTTGATCATGAATCATTTCTACCCCATGATATGGCAGATCAAACCAACAAGTCAAGCTAACAAATCACCAGCATGCTTGTCTCTCTACAAAAGCAGCTTCCCTACAATTGTACCCAAGATAAAGAACAGAACAGAGAGGACGATTAGCCGTGTGCTGAGTCCCTCCTCCCTGGTGACGGACCTCGTGCTGGGTGAAGGATGGTTGGGCTGAGGCATCCTCCTCATTCGCAGACCATCATCTTCCTGCAGCAGTAAACAGAAGATTAACGGCATTTGGTTTCCTGTAAATTTGTTTATATTTCTTTCCCCCTCGGACCATCCCATTAAATGCCGTCTACACACACGCTCCTCACCTTTAAGTGTTTATTCTCCTCGCGAAGTCTCTGAACCTCTGATTTAAGTATCCAGCATTCGTCCACCATTTTCCGCAACTCGGGATCATCCAGGGAAGAACTGGTCGATTTGGACAACATAGGGGGCTCTGATTTCGCTAAAGCTGTAGAAAGGAGTTTATTTGTGTCCAGGTCATGCTGTGGAAAGTTAAAATACACATTTATTTTTAATTATTCCCCTCCCTTTATTTTCTGAACAAGCTCCTTTAAGACTCGGTACATAATAGCTACAGAAAGTAAAGGCGCTGCCTTGATGCAGGATTATAGACAGACTAGAAGGCTGCAGGTTTGCATCCCAGCTTGTGTGTGAAACATTGTCTCAACGCCCCTTGATTGGGGAGGGAGTAAACTAGCCGGGGTTACCGCTCCCTGCGATCCCTATTGGAAAGTGCATGTGTGCTTGGTGGTTTTGGCTGTTAGTGTTCTGGCTCACATGTGAATAAAGGTAATTTTGATAAGGTATTGGAGGTTGGTAAGCAATCTGTCCCCCAGCAGATGTTAAAGGCTTCAAGAGAGGCAGGGAAATGCTGAGTAGATAAACGGGAGGTGGTTGGGCGAGAGAAAAGCACCTGAACGAGGCTAGGCAAATAATAACATGCATCTTGGAGGTTAATTCCAGGCTATCTTGGTTAGGAAGACACATGGATGTGTTTTGGATGTGGAAGAAATCTAGTAAAGTATTTCTGAGAGAGATTGGTATTTATAATAATAATAATAATTTCCCTGCTTCACAGGATTAAACGTAAAATGTAGTGACTGTATTTACTGGTAAGTATAGCAGCCAATGTCCCACAAAGAGTCATGAAGTGAATGACTGAAACTAACTGGAGGACTATTGGCCATGGCATTGGGAGAAATTCCCTTCTCGTTTTGAACTTTTTTTTCTCAGTGCCCTGGCCCACAAATTAAAAAAATAGATTATTCACCTCCTGGCTACCTGTGGGAAGTTGCTGTGTGCAAATAGGCTGCCACATTTACCTTCAAATATACAGTTACAGCACTTTACAGAAAACTATGAAGCACTTTAACAATTTGATTTGACAAAGTGCTCTATGTAATCTAACCGTGGAGTCCTGTAGCTCAGTGGTTAAAGCACTCGCTTTGCAAGCGAGAGACCTGAGTTCAATTCCAGGCAGAGGGCGAAACCTTGGGCAAGTTTCCTTACTCCACACTGAGCCTAATAATAATCCCTCCAAAACCAAAAACAATAATAAATTGGTCATTTTCAATCTACGACTGTTTGTGGGACATTGCTGTGCGCAATTGGCTGCCGCGTTCGCCCACAAATATACAGTCAATTCACTTTACAGTATATGTTGTGAAGCGCTTTGGGACGTCTAGAAGACGTGAAAAGCGCTATATCAAATGCAAGTATTATTATTATTAATATATTATTATAACCTAGGGATAATAAACATGTGTCCCACACGTGAAAGGACCATGTGCTGTTACATCCCTCAGGATGTGTAGGTTCTTTGCACACAGGAGCCACATTGGGCTCCAGTATCACATGCACACAGTACAAGATACATGCAGTATCTTGTTTCCTGTTATTAGTTAGTGATTGGATACAACTGACACAACCAATGGCCACAAATAGTGAAAAAATTAACAGTGGTTACAAATCCGTGATTGTCAGTGAAAATGGAGAAAATCTGCAGGGCACCTCCCTTGGAGTCCTTTCTCCTCTTATGTCAAAAAAATAAGTTTGAGAACAAATATGGACTTTTTTTTTTGCAGTGTTGTGCAGCGGCACAGCAGCTGGAACCTGCAGATTTATCCACTGACCCGGCCAAAGACAATCACACGTGCTGTGTTTGTAAGGGCCCGCTTTCCACTCAGTCCACAGAGGATTGGGTGCCTTACAGATATTACTCAAAATATTAGCAGACAAATAAAGGCTATTCTTTTAATCGTCACACACAATGGTTTTGGTGCACATCCTAGCACAGAGGTTTCTTGACTGACCGGCATGCATGACGAGCACATCACACCCACGCAGTAGGGGTGCCATGATAAGCAGTACTTTTGTCCAATTTTTCCAAACAATGGTTTGTGTTTTGCAGCATAGATGGATGTTTATCATGACATCACTACGTACGAGATCCAGTCAAATATTAAATTCAAAAAACCCACTGATTAATAATCTCAAAACCTTCAAAGTTTCTTAAAAACGCCTTACAGTTCTTTTTCTGTGTACTGGACGCCACTGGAACATAGAGAAAATAGTGCATTGGTTAAAACATTCTGGAGAAAAGCAGCGTTTAAATTCAGGAGGTCAAAGCCTCCTGCTCATTGTGAGTGCAGACCAGTATTTCTTACTTATGATGAGCGTGAAAGACAGTGCTCAAGGGGTTTGATTGATGGCAGGTAGCAGCTCCACTCTCTGATGAATCAGCAACATTAAAAGATGCAGGAATGTCAGGCAGGGCTCAGCTTTGAAGCTGGTGCCAGCTACAACTGGGATGCTCTCAGCACTCTCCATCGTCCCCGGGTTGGGGAAAAGAGAGGAGAAAAAGATTAATCTGGTACTATCGTAAATACAAGAGAGATCCAGGAGGGACTGATGCAGCAGAAAATCAAGGAATGTTGGGAGACACAGTAGAATACAGCTGGTACCCTTTTTGCAACTAACTGCATGAGTTTATATTGAACTGAGCACCACAATCTGTGTATATGTGGGTTGATGGCTTTCTTTGGCATTTTTGCTGGAATCAGTTAATTTACAGATTGGTTAAACGTGACCTCAGACAATGCAATAATCTCTCTCCTGATGGTCATTTATCAGGATTTAGGAAACTTGTTTAGAGTCCTGTTAAATTAGTTCACTTATAATTTTCTCTTTAGAATAAAACTCAAAATAAGGTGGGTTTGTGAGGGGGGGGGGAAGTATTTTTTTTATGTCCTCATACCCCAGAATAAATAATTAAACAAAAAAGAATTATTATAGAAACAAGAATTGCAGAGAAGATGAAGGAAAAAAAGAAAGAGCAGAATTGAATTTTATTTAACATTGCTTGTGTTGATTTTTAGAGAATAGAGTTATTGTTAGAGTAATGAAACTGCTCCTGACATTATTGTGATCAGCATTTTTTTCTCAGTGCAAGCTGAAAGCTAGATAACCTGTCCTGCTGATTTCACGGGGACACGTCCTGAGAATATCCAGATTCCCTGGAGATTCCCAGTGCTCTGTATATGTCATTCTTTGCTCATAGGGAAACATTAGGAACAGAATGTTATTGGGCTAAGAGGCTGCAATGTTTGGCCCCATTTCATTTTCTTCTCTTCCCCCCTCACCCTCTCCCAATACCCTTTAAACACTCCCCACTCCAGAAATGCATAGTTGCTTCTTGAACGCTTTCATTCTGTCCCTCATCCACACTTTAATTACCTCCCACTTCCAATTACTCCAACATTCTCGGGAGATGTCCCTGTGGTCTCCCCATTTCCATCACTTACAAAGTTGAACTGATTCAAAACTCTGGGGTCCTTATCCTGACCCCTACCAAACTCCACATCCTCATTACCCCAGTCCTTGGCAGGCTCCACCGGCACTTTGTCACAGAACTATTTCGAGATCCTTACACTCACCTATATTCTGTGCATTCCTTGACCCCTTCACTCCACTAGAAACTGGCAAATACACTCGATAATCAATAGGAAAATCTCTAGGCTCAACATTTTACCATGTGTGCATTAAGTAAAAAGAATTGTAGTACTAAGATTTAAAGAGCTATTTGCATAAACATTAGTCTCAGGGTCTCAGATCAATAACAGAACGCAAGATCTGAAGTGCTGGGAACTCCAGGCGCGTTTACACTAAATTAGTAGCTAAGAAGCTGCTCAGTGAGATTGGGTGTGAAGCCACCAGAGGCTCGAATTATTAAGAAAAATGCCATCATTACAGAAATCACACAAGCCAGGTGGCAAATGGTGACTAGTCACAATGACCATGTTCCAGAGGTACCCAAGCCCCCAGAGACGGCCAACCTCAAACAGAGAATAGCAGCGAAATGTACAGTGACAGATCTTCACAGACTGACTGCGATCAGTCTTGCAACATTAATAATAATCAATAGTCTAGAGTCATATAGTAATTGTTACAATTCTAATGAGTTTCCTGCCTGTTAGTGGACACGCACTTTCAGGATTTCTCTCCATTTTCAGATAAGATTCTTTTCTTCTTACCGTTTTCTCATTCTCAGAGGGTAGCTCAAAGACACACCGCAGCTTAGAGTCCATTAAGTCTTCTGGCTTTGCCTCTTTCCACTGTAACAATCAGAGTAATATAATAAGCACTTAATCACATTTTCACTCCCGTGTTGATTAAGCACTGTGTTGAACAGCTGCTCTTAATCTATTGCTTAAGCAAGCAGTCTGTTACATAAAGAAATGCAAAATCTTGAGAATTTCTCACAACCCAGAGATGTTTTCATTGGGACTTGGTCAGAAAACTGTGAGCGCTTTGACTGACAGCATTATACTTACTCTTTAGAAAAAGACTTCAAAATGCAACAATAGAAACCCAGCTAAAATTTGTTTCAAGTATTTATAAACTGTAAACCTGGAACTCTTACTAGTCACAAATAGCATTAGAAGCTCAACAGTGGAAGTCTGGATGCAATGTTCTAAAGACAATTTTAAATTGGGCGGAGGAGGGGGATTTGGAATAATACTATGGGACCACATCACCCAGCAGGTATGTGGATTCAGTTCTGGGACAAGAGTCTAAGAGTAACTTATGTGGAGAAATCAAGATGCAAATAGGAAGTTTTGATTTTAGAAGATTGGAAGGAAACTTTGCGAAGGGTCAACTATATTCCAAGAATGAGGGATCCCTTACTTACAATAGGTAATACTCTTCCCCATTGTTTTTCATTTGTTCAATACTCACATTTCATTTGTTCAACCCTCACATAGAAATGGCTTATACTAAACATGTAGAAAATAGCAAAGACGACATCTCATACTGAGGCCCATGTGGAGCAAGAAGCAACGCTTACAAGATGGAAATCTAAACAGGAATCTTCACAAACATGAAGTGCAACTGCAATCCTTTATTATCTCAGCCAATGAGAACCTCCTCTGTTGACTGGAAAATGGAATCTGAACTTCTAAAGTCAAAATGTCCTTGCTAGGAGCACTGTGGCTGTTGAGAAAGATATTTGTTCATCTCTGAGTAATGCCTAAGAATTGTAGGAAGCACCCTTTCCTAACAATATTCCTCATCTAAGAATGTAAGTCAACGTTGTACTGGTCTACAGAGTATTGGATACAATCCCCACTGGCAATTCTGTCATTACTGAACTGACAATAACATGAAGTGATTGCATGAACTTGAACAGATGTATCCAAAGGCAGTTTCTTTTGAGCCAGTTAAAGCATCCGGAGGGGTGTCTCAAAAATAAAGCCAGAAACACGATGTAGTTAGGTGTCAGTCTTTAGAGACTGGGGCCTGAAACACAGGAAAGGAGACCTTTCTTCAGATTAATAACAACTGCTCTCTTTTCAACCAATGTATAGTGATTGGATGTCACAGGTCACTTCACCAGCAATGGTGGATGGGGGCAGCGATTCTTCCCACTCAGCTACTGTTAACCCTGAAAGCCAAAGTTTAACAGGTAGGGTAGTTTTAGCTGGACAAGCAGCTTGCCAGAGAGTGCTTCCGATGACAATCCATGTGGTTTTAGCTGGATTAGCTCCAGGAATAACCCTATGCACACTCTGGGTTCGCCAAGCCTTAGCTCTTGGCAACCTGCGCCTAATACACACAAGATTTAGGTGAGCAAGATGCATCTATCTAGGGAGAGAGTGCACAGAGAGAGTGTAGAGATTGCATACATATATGGAACTCTCAGTCTGGTTTGAAGACTCTTAAGCATGAGTTTTCACGTCAAATGCCGAATGACAAAAAAAAAATGGCCAATTTGTGTTGCTGGAAAAATGAACCATTAGTCATTTCAATGGCCAACAGTTTGTATGTATACCAGCACAGGCTGTGGAATTGGCTTCAAAGCCATTTGAGAAGCAGGTCCTTAGCCCTTAGGCTTTCGGCCAAAGTCAACACTGGGTATGAATATTTCCCTGTCCTTGGAACAACTTCCTCCTGTGGTTCAGTAGCAGCATTCTAATTCCTGTGAGTTAATGAGGCCAATGTCAACAGAGCACAGATCCACATTTGCAACAAGAATCCTGATTGCAGTCTGTTTTTGCTATATTATTGTTCCAGCATTACACACTATCAGAGGGACTGAAATTCTTCTGTTCCAGCATCACACAGCTGGAGCTGGAAGGGACAGAGGGCTAGAGGATGAATACACCTCCTCCTCAATCACTGAGGAACATGTTATAATATTAGTCAATCTGGTCAGTCTCAACTGTACTCGGTTCATCTTCATAGCTCTGCTTTGACAAAATGCAGTTAGTTGTATTATAGCACAGAAAACAGACTGGTCGGCTCTTTTCATCAAATTAGTGCTGGTATATTTTTTGTATGAGCCATTCAATTCAATCTCAGTCTCTTGCTCATTCGCTATACCCTTTAATATTCTTCTTTTCAAGAATCTAATTCCCTAAGGAGTCTCCTTATACAACAAATAATATCATTTTGCTTGTTTGATACAAATCACTTCCCAAATCAAACAATATTTACTAAAGATTTTTTTAAAAAACACATAATATATCAGCAGAAATGTGCAAAATAAAAATCAATTAAACAGTGAGATCAGTATATTACTCATGTTCCCACAGAATAAACTGCTGTCAGCAAATGGAGAAAAAGAACAAATATACAATTCCAGAACAAGGTGCTCAATATACACACCAGAGACATAGACAATGGGGGCAATACCCACTGTATTAAGTACACTTGATGTGCTCTGGAACACTTATAATACCATCACATCATGTTTATTGCCAAGAAAGCTCAAATCGTTTCACACGATGGGTTACTTTTATGAAGCAGTAAAATCTGTGCTTGCAATACTGGCCCGCAAAGAGATGAGACAAGTGACCTATTACTTAACTGGTTTTGGTGAGCTTTAAATGAGGAAGGACAATTGTCAAGCATGTCAACAGGAAGTAAAGTATTGCAAGAACACGCAGAGAGACTCTCACCTATTAGTAGAGACTGAACTGGCTCAGGTTACAGCACACTCCCTTCTCAGTTGGGACTTGAGTTCATAGACAAGGCTGACTCTCCTGTACAATACTGACAAGTGCTGCATAGTAAGGTCCTGCCTGACAGAACTTCAAGTGGATATTTAAGATCCCATGACACTATGGACAGAAAAGTGTTTCCTAGTGTTCCAATAATCCTCCGAATAAACTGACCATTCACTGCACTTGAAAGTCATTACGTTACGTACTTTAAAATTTTTAACCTGATGTTTTTCCGAAAAGTTCTTTAGAAATTAAAAAAGTATATTAACTGATTATGCCATCCTGCCCCATCAATTAAAAAGGCATTTCAATAAACAATATCTTATATAAAGACATCTCAAAACACTTCATAGGATTTTACAGTGAAATGTAGTGACTGTGTAGCTGCAGGCAGGAATGCAATAAAAGCTGGATACATACTACTGCTTCCATGTCCTGGATCTCCGGTGGAGCAAACATGGACTGAACCATAAACTTGTGTTTGCTTTTCTCATTGGGATCGTAGTCAAAAGGTTGCAGCATCACTGTAAAAGAGAAGAAAACCTTGTGGTTAAAACCTATTCTGCATGTTCACTGGATTGTAAATTAACCTCCCTAAAGAGCAAATATTCCCTGTAGTTGTACATCCCTCCTACTCATTGTCTTTAGGCTCAACTCCAACAGGGGATAAACTCAAAGGTTCTTCGTGCCAATTTTAAAGGTAGGCCATTTGTTTGAATGATGGATCATGTGGAAACACTTAATGTAAATCCACCATCTCTGGCACACAGGATGAGCACATTCAGTTCATTTTCACAGTTTGCCAATACAGTGAAATTCTGTTCATTGAATACTCAATTTGACAGTTAAAATTATTCAATAAACCAAACTATTCATATAACTGGACTAAACATAACTGGAGACTCATCTCCCAGAGCTCTAAATTCTATTCAATAAACCAAACTATTCAATCATCTAATATTCAATTAACCAAATTCCATTGTACTGAAATTCAATAATATAAGAGAAAGACGAGGGACTGGAGAGAAGGGAAAGAATCCTCTTGTGTTCATATTAACATCCAGTGTTCAAACTGGGACTCAGCATTTAAATTGTTACAAGAAAAAAACATTTTTTTCATATAGTCTTTCATGTAAAAGGGACACCTCAAAGCACCTTATAGAAAGATTAATTAGAAATACTAAATCAATCACTGCTAAATTGCAACAATATACTACAACAAACATGATGAATAGCTAATTAAGTAGAATTGGGGGGGGGGGGATAGAAATAAACCGGGTATTTTTAAATGATTGACAGGCTAGTCATTTGCAAATTCAGCAAAAAGCAAGTTGTGTCCGGCACTGAAATTTCTAATCTTCCTGGCTGCTATGTTCAGGCCTCAGGTCCAGGACGGACGGAGATGTGAACTGGCAGAACGAGACCTGCTCAGTTATGAACTACCACTTCAATCAGTGGAGTGACATCTTCACACGTTGAGAACCGATACTGGCAGCGAGGGGAGGGAATCTGAGATCTCTCCCAAACTGACAGAACCACAACAGGATTCTTTTAAAGCTCCAGAACTAAATGTGAGTTGGAAATAAGGAAGAGTAAAGCACACATGGAAAACATTACATTATAAACATTAGAACTACACGGTGCATCTGCCCCATTGACTCAAAACGGTTTACTCTAACTGTCAAACAGGAACATGGAAATGTATTTTTTATCCCTGGCTGAACAGCTTGGAAGTAATTGAGGTAACAAAGTTCAGATGAGCTTCACCTTAATTGACAGGAAACCATATTTAAACCAAGTATTTAGCATATCCTTTATTCTAAGTCTTGTGATTCTTTGTACCATATTCAAACAATAGGTGAGCACAAAGAGTGAGTGAGAAAGAGCAAGTGAGAGAGTGAACAAGCAAGTCATAAAAAGAATGGATAAAAGTCTGTTCCAATTATTCAAGTGGATACCGCCTCTCACAGCTATTCATAAATTGTCCCTCCATTGCTCTGGTGAGTAATTTACAACCTGTTCATTGTCATCTTTTGAGGTTCAATAACTTACAGATATGCTGATCCAATGAACCAGTCTCAAAGAACACAGACAGTGGAAAATAGATTTATCCTTCCATCACTCTAAAATCAATTTATGTGCCATTAACCAATCCAACAAGGATCAAATTATGTTTCAGTGAGTGACAAATCTGAGTAATACCGGCGACACACATGGTGCATGGTGCATAATACGAGTTCTGGGTCAAGCTGAGAAATTAGTCTATTTTCATTCAACTCTTGAGGATACAAGATACCCTTACGTTCACAACTCTTAACCAAAACAATTTACACTTATACAGCACCTCTCACGATAGGATGTTTTCTCAAAGTGCTTCACACGGGCGAGTGGGAACCCAAACTTGGTTTTGGGAGAGGAGAGGAAGAGGAGCAAGTGGGGAGGGGAGGCAGGCAAAATTGACCAAAAGCTAGGAAGAGAAACTATGTCTTATAGCAGGCTTTAAAAGAGTGAAGCCGGGTGTGGGAGGGAGGGTACAAAACAGACGGGTTTCAGGTTCCAGAGCGGAGGCAGAATGGCTGAAAGCTCGCCCACTGAGGGTGGGGCATATGAGGTGGGAAACATAAAGCTGAGCAGTACTGTCCAGTGAAAAATAATCTCTTTTAAGAGAAATACAGTTCACATATAGTGTATTCAAGAACTCAAAAGTCAATCAGAAGTAACTGTGCACCATAGATTTATGCAATTTTAAACCTGTGCATAACCCACTGCATTTACACACCCTGACTTGTGGTTTATAGAAAATAAACCACAGAGAATTGTCTTGCAATCAACAAAGACCATTCAGCCCATCAATTCAGTGCTGGTGTTTTTCTCCAAATTAGCCATTTAATCTAATCCAATTCTCCTGTTTACTCCCTACACATTTCAATATTCCTCTTTTCAAGACCTGATTCTGTTAGTACTCTGCTTATATGGCAAATATATAAACTTGCTGATAAGCCAGATGCACTTACCATTGATATATGGGATGATGTGCTGAGATCCGGTTTGTGAAAGCACAGGCATCAATATCAAACGCTTTCTGAGAACACATGGGCTACACCATGAACAGCTGGGGTGAGAGCTGTCGTGGCTGTTCCTGTGACGCAGGTCCCTGCCTCGGCCTCTGCGATTACAGTGTGAATGGGATTAACCAGCCCTTCCAGGCAACACACCACAGAGACAATCCAGATCGGTTTCCTTTGAAATTATTACATTTTCTAACAGAGGCATTGAATTTGGTAAACCAAGTGCAGGATAATTCCCAATAGCAAACAATGAGCTGCATAGCTTTCCACATACTGTACAAAATGTGCATACTGAACACGTTTCTCTAACATTTGTGGGGAAAAAAATCAACGAATGGAGTAAATGAGGATCATAAATCATTTAGCTCAGGAATTGTATTCCCCTCAAGTGCCTGCATACCTCCCAGAGGTGAAATTGGCAAAGGCTTCAAACTTGAAATCATTCCGCTGTGCACATTTGTAGGAAAACAATATATCCAGGTATTTCAAGGCCTCCGAGCAAACACTGGAAATGGAAGCTGCTGGCAAAAATAGCAGTGTTAGAGAAATTAATTTTGATTTATTTCAATTAATTTTTACACTAGTCCTAGCCAGGCTCCATTGGCTCCTTATTGCCAAACAAATTGATTTCAAGATCCTCACACTCGTTTTCAAATTCCTTCATGCCTTAGCACCTACCTCTCCGACTTGCTTATTCCCCAACCCACCACCTGCTGCCTCCACTTGACTGGCTCCAACCTCCTGCTCCCCTGCACCATCAGTGGCCGCGCTTTCAGCCACAATGACCTCTATTCTTCTGCCTTGCTTCTGTTTTCCCCACCTTCAGATCGCACCTGAAGGCTTTCCTCTTTACCTATGGTCACCTCCCACCTACTCGGCATCGTGCTCCACCATTGTCAAGCCCCCTGGGACCTTCCCTGCATGAGGGTTGTTGTAGCTGGAAAGCATTCTCAATTTAATAGAGAATAGGAATGGCTGACCTTAAAGGTTTGCCAGAAAAGTTGGAGATTTTGTTCAAACATCTCCGCTCTCTGCAGAGCTCCATGTAACCTAATTCACAATTCTAACTATAAAGCCTGTATGAAGGACAGGTCACTTTGATAGAGATCACTGGTGGTCAAAATAATCACGGGGATGTAAAGCCATTCATCTGTGAGTGTTAATGACTGGAACGTCCTGATTAAGATAATTAAATGTCAACACCATTGTCCGGTTGGTACTGCACTGTTACCCTCTGACCCCGAAAGGCCGGCTAAACATCAGTGTGATCAGCCTGCTAATAGTGAAAATACAGTAAGTTTTTCCCCTCAGGCAGTAAATTACTAGCTTTACAGTAATGTGGAAGATTACATCTGTTCTCTGAAGTAAACTTTCTCTGCCCCAGAATGAATCATCTGAAGTTTATTTTGAATAGGAACATTCTGACCTCAGTTTGTTGTGATTGCTCTGCATCTAAGGCAGCAAACGTTGGAAGTTATTTGAGGCACATGGTATAAAACATTAACCAGTCAATTAACATTTAAAACATTTTTACAAAGCGCTTGGAGACTACTGGGTCAAAAATGTAGCTAATTTGGTCTCACATTGGTGAGTTATACTATAAGAGACTGAAGAAACCCAATGTATTGCTTCCAACAGTCAAGGCAAGGCAGAGAATGGCAGCATCTATACCATGGCTTCAGATTTGCTAGAATTAAATGTCTGCTTATTACTGTCGCAGTATGATGGCTAGGACCTGAGTCATACCTCAGTTAGTTGACTCTTCAAATGCTGATTTGGGAAAGATTCCTCCAACAAACTCACTCCTTAGTCCCAGGGTTAAACAGCCAGTGAATGTCCTTCCTCCATTCCCACACTGACAGCAGCATTAGTATCCCTCTCTGGCTACCACTTGCTCTGTACATTTGGAAGAGTTACGATTGTGTGGCAGTATATTTTTAAACAACTTTTAAAAGAGAAGTAGATAATTATTTGGGGAGGACAAGTTTGCAGGGCTATGGGGAGAGTGCAGGGGAGTGGGATTGATTTGGATAGCTCTTTTCAAAGAGCCATCATGTCTGAATGACCTCCTTTTGTGCTGTATAATTCTGTAGTTTGAAGGGTTACTAAGCATTCTAAGAATGAAGTCTCAATAACAGGTTTATGACTATCAATAACTTTCCCTTTCACTATGTGAATCGCAAAGAGACAGAGACAAATTGAAGAAATTATGATTACATTTCCACCCATTTGCAAAAGGAATCCCTCAAGATCTCTGGCTTGGCCCTGATCAACTCGTGTACAAAAGCCTCAATTCAGATTGGGAACAGAATTTTCCTTGTACCTACCTGACGTGAATATCTATATTGTACAGATGCTTCAATGAGCAGTATGCTTAATATATTATTCTCAGTGTTCTGAAATTCTCCCAGTTATACCGCTGAGTATACCAGGCTGGTCCAAATAAGAGCACTACTGTTTGCATAGTAATAGTAATTATTATTAGCCCATTAAAAGTCCTAACTGCAACTTTAATTTCTGTAGGCCAATCTTTCCCTGATTACAAAAAAAACTCTAAAAAGCTCACTAAAGCGAAGCTGACATCATCGACAGCCCAGCAAGTCTGCAGGCAGAAATAACAGAACCAAGCCCTTATACTGGTTCCGTGCCTTGCTTATGCTTTAAGGGCTGAAACAATAAATTGATTGAGAACAATAGGAGAGAAAGTGGAGAGGCTGAATTATAAGAGTGATGAAGGTCACAGGATTGGGTAAAGCAACAGCTTCTTAAAAGAAATGACTCTTCTTACCCAGAGTGTAAAAAGGAAGAAGGCAAAATGGTCAGATATTAAATCATCATAAATAATGAGCCTGAATACACTCTTGTGCAGATCACATACTGTTATTCTGCATTTCTCAATGTCAATAGTCACATCTTCCATCAATGTCATGAATATTACCTTCAAATGTCATTAATACTCTCCCTTCTCCTTAGCAGAGCAGTTGTGATGGCAAGCGTGAGCAATTCAATTTCCACAGTATAAATAATATAAACTACTAAATGCCGTGCAGGAAAGCTGTAAATCAACTGAGCTAGTGCAGAATGCTGAATCATCACAATCTGACTGAACTAGAGCCTCCTTATTCCTTACACAGATTTTTATTCTATGTTAATTTACTCCGTAAAACTGACTTTGGTGCAGATTTTGCCTGGCTGCAGCTTAGCACAATTCATCATAGAAATCTCATGACTATGTGTAAGGAAGCTGAATCAACATCAATTGATACAATCACTAACCCAGGATGCTTTGGCTTCAGCTGTGTGTATGTTAATTCAGTTCCTTCATACCGTCGAGTTCAATACCTCCGCCAAGCCATTCCCCTTGATCCCTTCAGCACTCACTGTTTAAACAAAAATAATTTCTTTAAAAAAGAGAAAAATAAAGGAAACCGTTCAAACATAGAGAATGCAAGAGAATAGACTGATCTCCAATCTCTGCAGGTTTACTATTGTCAAAATAGGTAGTGCATAACTATTGTATTTCTGGAGCTTTTAATGTCTGTTCGATGCCACAGGCTGATAAAGGTTGATGTGCGATTCCTCAGATGTGCAGTGGACTGCAGGATTAACATGCTGTTAAATATATTTAGATGTGGTTTGTGTATAAATATCTAACGCATACTATATATAGAATATTGGGTAATCACCAAGAAATTTGAATTGAACGGTGCACAAGCTGGTTCAGAGTTAGCATGTGCCGTCTGCTTCAGTACTCTGTCCGGGTCTATCCGTGCTTGCAGTGAGCTTTCCTTTCAATCCCTGAGGCCAGCAATCGAAATCATTGCCAGCCTGGAAAGATTTAAAAATCATGCTCCTTCAGGATCATTTGCACGTGAATTCCCATAGCTAATTCCCTCCCACACCACCTTCTGGGTTGATGACAACTGCGAGCACTTTGGAATTACTACCAATGCTTCCAATGTAGCAGAAATCTGCAGGCTGCCTCTTCAAATTATGCAGATTGCTGAATGGAACAGAATACTGCTGGGCTGGCAATACAGCACTGAGGGAGGTACAGTGAGTTACAGCCGGGGAATCAGTAACTCTGAAGATGTTTTTCATTTCTCTCCTTCCCATTCAGTCATTCTCTCCCTGAAGAGAGACAGGTGACCACATTGATGTTTTTGTCAATGTCTCATGATTTGCCTTTCTCTCTCAATTACTAAACACACAAAGCGTGTCTGCTGTCATCTGGACGTGTGCCATTCACCTCCACCAGCCACACCATGTCAGTGAAAGTGATGGTGATTCTTATACATTTTTATGCCCCCCCCACCACCTCCAAAATAATTTGGCTTTTTTTGTAACCTATTAGTGAAATGGAAGTCATTACCCTCCTATACATTTACTCCATTGGCCATTATTCAGTTGTGAGTCTTGACATCAAGTACTGTGAGGCTATACGACCATGGGAAGCTGAGCTGCATCTTATCCTCACACAAGTCATCTGCTGGTTTTCTCTCCTTAATCCATGGTAGAATAGCCAAATGAGTAAAGGTATAGATAGGAGGTGATCCACTTCCCATTTCACAAATTGTTTTCTTAAAAAAAAGCCAATCTTAACTTTAAAATCTGTTTTCTGAGACCTTGTGGATAAATCAGCAGGTCCTTAGGGGATAGATCTAAGAATCCGGAGGGAAGTCAGATGAAGTAGAAGCTCTGACTATCATTTTCCAGAAGTTTACAGATATGGGGTGTTGTATCAGAGGATTGGAGATCGGCAAATAGTGATAATAATGCTTGAAATAGATATAGCGTCTTAACACGTCATTGATACGTCTTAAAGGGCTTCATACACTGTTAAGCAAATTAATTGACTGTATATTCTGTGGGTGAAATGCAGCAGGGAATTCCCACAAACGCACATCAGTATCCTACAAACAATCGTGGATTGAGTGACCAAATTATTATTTTGTCTGTCAGCACTCAATGTCCAGGCTCAATGTGCAGAATGCTACTGAAGTGAAGCATCTCTCTCTGAGGAACTGCCTTCAGCATTATGGAGAGATGGGGTAGAACAAGCAAACTGAGGGAAGTAGAAAAACAAAGCAGTATGTGAACATTCTCCACATCTTAATAATTCAAACATATCAAGAACATATCCATCCCCATGTTCTTTTAGGCTGCATGCAAGATCATAACACCAACACCTGCTGTCTTCCAACCTGATGCCATTGAATTCCAAATTCTATCTTTAGACATGAAGGAGTTAAAGATGTGAAACGCTGCTTGCTGCAATAACACATCTCAGATGGTGCATGATGCAATGAGGCTGCATTTGTAATTAAGCAGGCACTGGCCTGCCGATCTTTGTAAGCTTTTGTACGAAAGCACAGCTCTAAACCGAAGCCCCACTGATATACCACTGCAACTAAGGAAGTCCACCCATAAAATCTCCAAGCCAGCTGTGGCTGAAATGGAAGCTATAAGACTGTTACAAAGAAATCCTAACTCAACAGACTCTGGTAATCTTGTCAACATTAATAAACCAAGTGGCTTTCTTTATGTACTGTATCCCCAATACCTTTAAGAGTAGAGGTGTACTCAGGCACCTACAACCACCCTGCACACAAATACGAGCAAGTTTCTCTCTCACTCACACACCTTGCATTTACATAGTACTCTTCACACAGAATAATATCTCAAAGCACTTTGCAATGCCGAGGGCCGTTATCGAACAAGGGATGGGGAGGAAAAGGGGAGGTGACCATAAGCATGGACAAAGAGGTTGATTTTAAGACAGCCCTTTAACATAGTTAAGAGGGAGGGCAAGACAAAGGGGCCAAGAGATGAAATTCCAGATGTTAGGGACGTTGAAGTGGAAAGTTCGGCTGACGGCACCATTATGGCTAATAATAGTAATAATAAGAAGCCTTGCATTTGATAGTGCCTTGTCACGTCACTGAGACGTCTCAAAGTGCTTCACAGAATATATTGTAAAGTGGATTGACTGTGTACTTTGTGGATGGGAATGCCCAGCAAGCCCGAGTTAGCTGAGCAGTTGGCTTTTGTGACACATAAAATCCATCAGTCTCTGCATCCCTTTCAGACTCTAGCTTTGGCTACTTGTCCAGTTTAGGGCTTGTCTCCCAAACTTTCTCCATCACTGATCACCTGGCTGTGCATGTTCAAGTTTCCGGATTTAAACTTTTTTTGCAACACAGGACGTGTTCTAACAAAAGTGAATACGGACACATGGCTGATTGAACCCTGCCACAAGTTTCTTGGGAATGATGGCGAGAGTTAGCTATTTAAGCATGTAATGGAAATTCTGCTGCCGAACAATGTATCCTGGATTTGTTGAGGCATTTTCCAGTTTAGAGCAATTGCCTATGTTCACTACCGTTTCTTCAACACACACTGACCGGGACAAGAAAATCTCAAACTTCCTCCAAGTTCAATAAAAGGACAACTCCCTACCTTTGAACATAGTTTCCTAACCACTGTGTTATCTGCATAAATATCTGACAACAAAAAAGATACAAGATTTAGAAATGTCTAACAGGCACATTAAAAGTAATAAAAACATTACTTTACAAACCAGTTATATTCTACAAGTCATAGGAATTCTGAAAATTAATGTTCATTATACAATCTCACTTATTATTTTCTGTCAAAAAGGCAATTTGAAAATAAACTAACAGGCAACAAAATGCAATCAATCAACATGGCTTTTCTGGCTTTTATACTGGTCTACTTCCTGAATAAAATACAAGGGTCTGACAATATACACATTTTGCCCACAAAATACAGTCAGCCCACTTTACAATATATTCTATGAAGCACTTAATGTCTCAATGATGTGATAAAGACCCTGCATCAAATTCAAGGAAAATGACTTAGTATCAATACAACACTGCTTTTCTATTGCATTTGAGTGTTAGCCTAAAGTACGGCTGACACTTTAGTGCAATAATAAAGTTGCGCTACATTGTCAGAGGTGCCATTTTTCGGATGAGACTTTAAACTGACGTCCTGTTTGTCTGTCTGTTCAGTTGTATGTTAAAGATCGCATGAAATTATTGTTGATGTCCTGGCCAACGTCACAGATGGCTGCTGGATTTGCTGACATGAACAGTACCCACACTTCACTGTATTTACATTCGACACACTTGCAGCCGTTTTGATGTGATATGACACTCTAAATAATCACTCAATTCACGACTGTTTATAGGACACTGTTGTGTGCCATTGGCTACCGCGTTTCACCCACAAAATATACAGTCAATTCATTTTACAGTATAATAATAATAATCCTTGCATTTGATAAAGCACCTTGTCAAGTCTTCGAGACGTCTCAAAGTGCTTCACAGAATATAAAGTGAATTGACTGTATATTCTGTGGGCGAAATGTGGCAGCCAATTACGTAAAGCAGTGTCCCACAAAGTTATGGATTGAGTGATCAATTTATTATTATTATTACTTTTTTNGAAGAAATTATTACCCCCGGAAAAGCAATCCACCAATCGACTAACAACCGGTTCCTACTTACTGCTAGGTAAACAGAGGTGTGTGGAGTAAGGAAACTTGCTCAACATTTCGCCCTGCTGGGAATTCAACCCAGGTGTCTCACTTGCGAGGCGAGTGCTCTAACCACTGAGCTACAGGACTCCACAGTATATTCTGTGAAGTGCTTGGAGACATCTCAACGATGTGATAAGGTGTTATATCAAATGCAAAGATTATTATTATTATTAGCTGCCAAAGTGTGGTCCTGAATCCGGTTTCAACTTATGCTCCTGAATCCTACTGCAATGAAGCTAAAACTTCAGATTGGACTTATAATTTCCATATGTGAGTCAGTGGAACGGGGTCAGCTTGCTTACTGGACACTATAGTTGAGATGGAGTGTGGTTCTCAATAAGATGCAGATTTTTGTAATCCTACACTGACACACAAACATAATGCGAACATATCCCAAACGGATGCTGTTCTTGCCATCACTTTCCAAAGGATGAATGCTCAATTGGAAAAAGGATGCAGGGTAAATTAGTGCTGATGTCTTACTTCATAGACTGTACATAAAATGTACTAACTTTTCAGTCGGGCAGAAGGCAGTAACAGCATTTGATCATCCTGCTGATTTATCAAATAGTTTATTTAATAAGAAGAAAAATTCTTGCATTTGATATAGCACCTTTCATGTCAGGAGGATTCTCAAAGAGTGTTACAGGATATACTGCAAAGTGCGCATAGTAGTGACCTACAAAAAAAAATGAAATGAATGACCAATTTTATTTGGGGCACTGTTGGCTAGATCACTGGAGGAAACTTCTTACTCTTTTCCAAAAGTGTCACAGGCTCTTTCATGTCCACCTGAATAGACAGATGGGATCAACCCACACCCTTAACACGACCATCAGTTAACAGTTTTTTTTAAAAAAAAACATCAAGTTACCATCTTTAATGTCACCTGAATAGACGGGGAACTGGGTTTAACGTACCATCCTCAGGACGGCGCCTACCACAATACAATGTGGTGCTCCCCCCAGCACTACATTCTCCATCGGTAACACTCTCACAATTGAGTCAGAAGGTTATTGGTTTCAATGCCACTTCAGGCTTAGAACCCATTCCGTTTAAGCTGATGCTCCAATGCAGTGCTGGGCATGTGATGCATTGTCGAAGGTGCCGAACTTTAGATGAGATACAAAACCGAGCCCCGACCTACCTGTTCCCATTGCATTATTCAAAAAAAGAAGGGTGTTTCTATCTCCCAGTGACCTGAACAACTCCCCAGATAAAATCACTCACTCACTTTATGGCTGTGCGCAAATTGACTGTCCTATTTCTCTACAAATACAGTCACTTGGCTTTAAAGTAAACATTTGATATAGCACAATTCACATCAGGGTGCAGTCCCAAAGCATTTCCCACAGCATTTTATTGCATCCTGTAGTGACTGTGTATTTTGTGGGCAAACACAGCAGTCAATTTGCTCACAGCAATGTCCCACAAACAGCCATGAAGCAAACGGGCTTTTTTATTTGAGGGAATGTCAGCCAGGACTCAGGGAGAGAGAAACTCCCTTTTCTTTAACATCCATCTGAACAGGGCACTCGGTTTAATGTCTCATCCGAAGGACAGCACCTCCAACAATGAGCAATCCCCCAAACACACACTGGAGCGCCAGAATAGAATGTGAGTTCAAAGCCCCGCGATGTGGGGTTTTGAATCCACAACCCCAGAGATGACAGTGCTATCAACTGAGCCGGGCTGATACCCAAATCCCTTTAATCGTATTATGAATGAATGCCTTTATGGCCAGAATATTTATTACAATTCAGCTTTTCGCTCTCACACAAATGTGTAACCACTGTCGATGAGAGATGCAGTAAACTCCTAATAACTCCACCCTGGCTTAACTTGTCACTGTAACATAGGTCAGGGTGGCCCAACCGTTTACCTGCTGAGAGCCAGATGTCCTATTTGAGAAACATCTGCAGACCACACAAGCAATATTTTTGCGTTTCCCTTCCAGAAACATAATATTTATACAGTGCCTTTTCCACGTCGGATGGATATCTTAAAGCGACCGACACTGCAAAAGTGAAAAGATGACCGAAAGCGCGGTGAAAGAGTTAGGTCTTGCCATGCCTTGAAAGAGGGAAGGGAGGACGCGAGTTGGAGGGACTCCAGGAATGGAGCTCCAGAGAGTGGGGGCAAAATGGCAACGGTCGGGGAAATAGGCATGAAGCAAGTCACATCTGACAAACGAGACAAGAGTGCCATCAGGTGAGCCAGGCTGATACCAAATTTGAAGTTTGCTGAAAAATAACTAACTTCTCTTGGTTATGAACACTGCTGTCTTAAGTAAGCTAATATTCAAAGCAAAGGAGCATCTAGGATTGTGCACACTGAACATGGGGACTTGTAGCGAAACACATCTGTGCAGGAATGAGCAGCCATCCAGTAATCCCATCTAATCATCTGCAAGACGTTATGAGCATTGTGGGCAAACACAGCAGCCAATTTGCTCACAGCAATGTCCCACAAACAGGCTAATTTATTTGAGAGATTGTCAGTCAGGACTCGGGGAGAGAGAAACTTCCTTTTCTTTAATGTCCACCTGAACAGCGCACTCGGTTTAGTGTCTCACCGACATGTCTGATTTTCCATTTGATGTCTCATTGAATGCCTCATTGAATGCCTTCTCCTCAGCTGCGACCCCCTCAGCTTGTCTGACAGACATCAAGGCCTGGATAAGTGCAAACTTCTTGCAGTTAAACTTCAACAATACGGAAGCCACACTCCTTAGCTCCCGTCGACGTCTTCTGTCCTGCGGTTCAGACCTCCTCAACCTACCTGATCTGTTCTTAAAACTCTCTGAACCTGAGCACAACTTAGGCATCAGGTTCGATCTCCAGTTATCCTTCCTGCCCAACATCCAGTCCCTGACCAGGACCGCTTTCCTCCACCTCTGCCACATTGCTCGTCTCTGACAATACCTCACTCCACAAGCTGCCGAAACCCTTGTCCTCTTGGCTGGACTACTCAAACGCCCTCCTCGCCACTCTCCCCTCGTCCACTATTCACAAAATTCAACTCATCCGCCTGCATTCTCACCCGCACAAAACTCAGCACCACAACTACCCCAGCACTTGCCAAACTCCACTGGTTCCCTGTCACAGAGTAGATCGACTTCAAGATCCTC
Source organism: Callorhinchus milii (assembly GCF_018977255.1). Lineage (NCBI taxonomy): Eukaryota > Metazoa > Chordata > Chondrichthyes > Chimaeriformes > Callorhinchidae > Callorhinchus > Callorhinchus milii. The sequence goes on along the minus strand of NW_024704759.1, from coordinate 5,899,591 downwards.
ATTTTAGTGTTTAGATTCCTCCACGCCTTGGCATCCCCTATCTCTCCAACCTCCTCTCTCCTCACAGCAAAACCCGCTGCTTCCGCTTTACCGGCTCCGGATTCTTCCTTGTCCCTTGAATTCTCCGCTCCACCATCGGCAGCCGTGCCTTCAGCCACTAGACCTCAAAGCTATGGAACTCCTTCCTTCAATCCCTTTGCGTTGCCCTCTCTTTGCCCATTTTCAGGTTGCGCCTGAAGACCTTCCGCTTTGACCGTGCCTATGGTCACCTTCCCCCTCCCCCTGGCTTGGCATCCATCTCCACCATTGTTAAGCGCTCTGGGACGATGCCGGCGTGGAGGGCATTATATAAATGCGAGTTGTTGTTATGAGCCTCACATGGCCTCTCAGAGAGCCACATCCTGAGCAGAACACATTGGATGGGGGGAATAGCAATGTCAATATAGCAACTCCAATCCGCTTTTAATGCAAAACACATATCAGCGAAACATCCGGGCACTTTAACTGAGGTCCTAAAAACAATCTGAAAACAAATAAGTTTTAGTGAGAGCCAATTTTTTTTCATTCTGATCCACTTTTTGAAGTGTATCAGAAGGGATTCTCTCCCCACGAAACTGCATATTTTTAACAACTTCACAGATAGTCAGCAGATCTGTCGTATTGGAGACGTCTCAAAAACCTCCACAAATGAGAAACAGACGCTTAACAATATCTCACAGTTTAGAAATGTAAATAATTGCTTTAAGGCTGCCAGCGAAAGACACTCTCATTGGAGGTTGACAAACAAGAAGTTTCTGTGCTGAGGACCAGAACAGACAGGCAGGCACCAGGCGAGTGATGGGCACGAAGGGATAATGAGATGAAGGCAAAAACATTGAACTAAAAATTAATTAACATATAAAAGCATTAAACAATACAAAAGAAAATTCAGTACATTCTTACTGGAATTGCCTCAGGAAAGGCTAAATTTGATGCTCTGTATTCCAGATGTTCTGGAGATTTTAATCGGGCCTACATCAACAGTGATGTATGTAGTCTGAGAAACAAACACCACAGACATTCATCTCCTGCCATTCCATGAATTAAACCCTCCTTCCAGAACAAGGGGCAATGACGCTGTGCAATAAAACCTGCACAGTCAAAGAGGTACGGCTTATGATGGACCTTGAATAAGGTGAGGGAGGGAGCGAGTTGGAGGGACTCCAAGATAGAGTTCCAGAGAGTGGGGGCAAATAGGCCGCAACATTGGAAATATCTGAACTATTGTACTGTATGGTACTTGGACTTTGCTCTCCTATTGCATAACTGGGTTTCTTCAATTAGATTACAACAAGTTATACGTTTTCTGTGTTCATTCAAGCACCACAACTAGGAATACTTCAATAAATCTTATCGCCCTCCCAATCCTTCGGACAGGGATCAAATGCAAGGATTATTATTATTAAATGAATGGGAGAGCTGTAAGTCATTTGCCCGCAGATCTTTCAGGAACTGGTTGCTAACCAGTGCTGAATTGATGTAGGATGCAGATTATTTTTTTACCATTTCTTAGCTATTTCGGCATTTTGTCATAGTGCTGCCCTCAGATAATGTGTACGGGATCAGAACAACAACAACTTGCATTTATATAACACCCTTCACATTTCTAACTGTATCTATATGCAAGATCCCTTCTAACTTGGAATTCTGCTTAACCAGGCTAAAAGTAATGCAAAAATTAACTTACCCCATTCGACCAGTTTGACGTAAAGAGCACACATTCCATTAAATTATAACTTATTGAACACCTTTAGACCAGACTCCGGAATTATTATTGCACAACAAACAGTGGCAAGCAATTCAATAATGCAATAACTTCACAACAGCTTGTCACAGTTTGGTTAAGGCTGCTGAAAACTCAATGTACAGGAAATAGGCCAAGAGGCTAAACCTAGACTGCTGTGTTGGATTTTAATGCCAAGGAACTCGCTCAATTTACATTTGAAGTCATCAGCACACAGCTCAACATGCAGAGTAAGACTAGCCGTGCACACGAAGGCCTTTGAACTAACTGCTGATGCTAGCATGATGAAAAATTCAGCAACTATTTGGTTCCCTCCGTGACAATCATACAAACACTGTTATACAAAAGCTTTAGAACAAGTAGATTCCCAAAACACAACCTTACCCAAACCCATCCCAGTCATTCGTGTAACACATTGATTTACCAATGCAGTTCTCTGCAGTCATACAATGTGGTATATTTGGATTTTAGGAAGGCATTTGACAAGGTGCCACACAAAAGGCTGTTACTCAAGATCAAGGCCCACGGGATTAATGGGAAAATATTAACATGGATAGAAGAGTGGCTATTGGGTAGAAAGCAGAGAGTAGTGATAAACGGATCATTCTCGAATTGGCAGGAGATGTAACTAGTGGAGTGCCACAAGGATCAGTGCTTGGGCCTCAGCTATTTACCATTTACATCAATGATCTGGACGAGGACATTGAATGTGTCTAAATTCGCGGATGATACTAAACTAGGTAGCAGAGTGAGCTCTCAGGATGATGCAAAAAGATTGCAACAAGATATAGATAGGCTCAGGGAGTGGGCAAGTAGGTGGCAGATGGAATTCAATGTTAGCAAGTGTGAAATTATTCACCTAAGTAGCAAGAATAAAAGAACAGATTATTTTCTGGAAGGGGAGAAGTTAGATAGAGTTAGTATTCAGAGGGATTTGGGTGTCCTTGTACACCAGTCGAAAAAAGTTAGTTTGCAGGTGCAGCAGCAACTAAGAAGGCGAACGGCATGTTAGCGTTCATTTCGAAAGGTTTAGAATATAAGAGTAGGGAAGTCTTGCTGCAACTGTATAGGGCTTTGGTGAGACCGCACCGAGAGTATTGTGTGCAGTTTTGGTCTCCTTATTTAAAAAAGGACATACTTGCCCTAGAGGGGGTGCAGCGTAGATTCACTCGGTTAGTTCCTGGGATGAGGGGACTGACCTATGAGGATAGGCTGAATAAACTGGGGCTGTATTCTCCAGAGTACAGAAGAATTAGGGGAGATCTTATTGAAACTTATAAGATTCTTAAAGGGCTGATAAAGTAGACATTGAGGGATTGTTTCCCCTGGTAGGAGAATCTATAACCAGGGGTCACAGTCTTAAAATTAAGGGTCAGAGTTGAGGAAACATTCCTTCACTCAGAGGGTAGTGAATTTATGGAATTCACTACCCCAGAAGGCTGTAGATGCTCAGTCCTTGAACATTTTCAAGGCTGAGACTGATAGATTCTTGAAAAATAGAGGGATTACCTGATATGGGGATAGGGCAGGTAATCAGAGTTAGGTGAGACGATCAGCCATGATCTTATTGAACGGCGGAGCAGGCACGAAGGGCCGAATGGCCTACTCCTGCTCCTAATTCTTATGTTCTTATGTTCTAATGTGTGCGAGTTCACCTCAATGATTTTCCTGCCTGTGGAGTTCCTTATATCACCTGATTTGTTCTGGTGTTCAAGGCAGCAAAGGCAACAAATTATGTTTAGAGGCAAGAAACAGTAAGTCAACCCTGAGCTCACGCTCAATCAGCAAAGAGCAAGTCACTATAAATATAAGTATGCTGATGATACATTATTCAACTGCCTCACTGGATAAAGAGCTAATGAGTCCTCAACATCTCTATATACAATACTGGTTTATGAGCTATCATATAGTGGAAGTAGCAGCAGCTGTGAAAACACTGGCAGCAATCCAATGTGAAATTAGTGACCCGAGAACACGCAGGATAAACTGTTCATTTCTGGCATGTAGCAGAAAATTAAGCGGGTTCATCTAAAGTCACATACATTCGGAAGAGAGTACAGAGCTCTGATTAAAGAGACATAGTATGAGCAGCAATAGAACTGTATTCAGCATTAGACTGACAGGTTTAAGGTAGTCACTGGTCCACACAAACTCAGTCATAGTAACATATAAGACTTGAAAAACAATTGCAGCTCATCTCGCTGCTTCCAAATTAAAAGGAATATACCCAAAATATTTCCCATCTACCTCAATTGATTTCTTTCCAACAACAAGATTACATTTGTATAGCACCTTTCATGTCGGGAGGACGTCCCAAGGCGCTGGACAGAGTACAGCATTCCAGACAGATATCCAAGTCCCTCTTGAATCAATTACAATCTATCCCCACCACTTCCATGGATATTTTATTCCACATTTTTCTATTTCTGATCAAAGTAATTAAACCTGAACAGTCTGTTCTACTTCACTTGAGATTGAGTCTTTGCCGTCTTGTAGAAATTTTGCTTATAAATGATCAGTTTATCGATATCCTTTAAGATCTAGAATACTTCAGTATAATCTCCCCGCAGCCTTATTTTTCCCAGTGAACAGACCCAGATTCTGTAGCTTCTGTAACTGATTCACCACCAGAACAAAAATGGTTTGCTGGTTTAAGGTTGGAAAGAACGTTGACAAACAAGTGCGGTGCAAATGGGAACACTCAGGCAATGGAATTCATTCACTCAGGCGAGTACTACTCGGTCCAAACAGTGTAATCAGTATGGAAGGACAAACATGGAATTTGAAATGCAAGACTCCCACTGACCCAGAGTATTAACTATTGGTGCCACTGTTTCTAACGGTTTCCTCTTGCAAATAGAAGCTGTTCAGCGCCTTGGGACGTCCTCCCGACGTGAAAGGCGCTATTACAAATGTAATCTTGTTGTTGTTGTTTACTGCTTTGGGGAAGGGAAGAAGAGGATTTTTGGTTAGTGGTGACATGGAAAAACCCATCTCCGTGCATAAGAGAATCCAAGCCAGCAGAGTTCCATGTATGCTACCTACCCATAAAAATTCCCATGTTTGAACTGGAATGCGCACTCTCTCTCCAGAAGGATCCATCCTGCTTACCTAATTCCAGAGACTATGAGAAACAGGTTGGCAAGAGTAAAGACCTCAGAGTGTGCATTAGGGTACTGTTTAACAGCTGAATCGCACAGCTTGCCTGGAAAGCATCGTCTTCCCACTTCCCACTGCTTCTCCAGCTAGGACCACTCTGCCCATTAGAGCAGTGTTTTTTTTAAAAAAATTCTGCGCTGTGCCCACTTCAAAGTTTAATGTCCCATGCGCAGCACTGTCTTTTTCAAACATACTATGTTCGCATAGGTACGGTTCGTGTCCTCCTTGGCCTCTTTTCCCCAGGCTGGTTCGCAACCAATATTTCAAACAGAGGGTACAGAACAAACCGGCATTTTTTTGTTTTTCCTTTCTCCGAAACCTGGCCTCGCCTCACACTTGGCTTTTCTCCCCTCCCCTGCCCTCCCCAACTTGGGTAAAATGCTGGTAAGAAACATTCTTACTCAGTAATCTGTTCACGCCCTCAGTTTGAAAACACCTGCATTAGAGCTTTGGGCTCGTGGGGTTAACAGGATTTGAGTGGGAAGAATCCCTGACCCCCAGGGAGCAGTCTGCCCCTCCAAGTTCTACTGATGTACCAGACTGGCTGGCCTGTCCAGCAACGCCCTGCAGTATTGCAGACCCATCTGACTCAGGAACCAGATGAACTATCACGATAGAGGATTGACTCAATTCTGACATTTCATTGCCTAGTAGGTCACCTTGGAGCGTTTCCTGAAGCATTATATGCGCAATGTGAAACATGGTCTCCCTATCACACTCTACTGATTCTACAACAACAACTTGGATTTATATAGGGCCCTCCACGCCGGACGGGGTCTTAGAGCGCTACACAGTAGCGGGACTGAGCCAGGGAGAGGAAGGTGACCAAAGGCGCGGTTGAAAAGTAAGGTCTTTTATCTAAAGGATATAGTAAAACAACTTCCTAAATAACAGAAGATATTGGGGCAATCGCCTGTGGAGGACAGCACTTCATGTCTCCTGTCTAGGCAGCAAGCTGCTTCACCCAAACCAGCAAGGAATCCAGTCAATGAGCAGCTCCACTGTACATTTTATCCTCATTGCCAAATTGAAGTATCCCAAGCCAAGAAATTCAATACCTGCGATGCTAGCATCTTTTCACAATACTGTAACCATTTTTTGGGCGTGTTCACATTGGAAAAGAGAAGATTGAGAGGCGACATGATTGCTGTCTTTAAGATTCTAAAGGGAAAGACAATATGGATCATGACAGGCTGTTTCAACTTTCCAGAATAGTAAAACCAGAAGCACTACTGCAGTGAGCGAATAGTGAACCTGTGGAACAGGCTCCCTAGGGAGACAGTTGAAGCAGGAAGTGTTGATTCTTTTAAACACAGATTTGACACTTTTCTTTTATGAAATAACATTATGAGATACAGTACAAAGGTAGTTTGGGATTCATGTGCATGCGACCGCCAGGAAGGTGGAAGGCGAACTAGATGGACCTTGGTCTTTTTTCGTTTAGCATCTCTTATTTTCTTATGTTTTTGTTTGGTCAGCCTGGTGTCTGACAGACATGAAAAACATTAATTTCTAATGAACTAAAATGAGTGAAAGAATAAATAAATGTTTACTTATTTTACACTGCCTATTTAATCTGAACACTTGGGCAACAAGGTTGAAAGACTTTGAAAGTGTTGTCCTTCAATCTGGGCATCCTTCACTCCAGTTTCTCCCCATAGCTCTCTCCATATAGCAGTCTGCTATCACGATCATTGGTTCCAGGCCCACAAAATAACCCAAAGATATCATGATGTTCAAACTGCCCGCTTCCTGTGTAAGATGCCACTGAGCACCTCATTGACAACAAAGAGACTATAAATTATGCAGGTGGCTGCAAGTAGAACCCGGAACCCTCCAGTCCATCACAACCCCATGTTGGTGCTGCAACAAGCTGTAACCATACCATACCCCAGAAGGCAACAAAGCAGAGGGCAGGAATGCATTGGTTACAATACCTCACATCGAGAGCAGCAGTTACACTTGGCACACTCACCTCAGAACAACAGCTAGATATTATTCCAACTAGCCTTGGCTGAACTGTAGTATGAATGCTCTTTCTTCTTTTCCAATTCCAACAAGTATTAAAGCAACTCAAATTCATTCCAAAGCCTCAGAATTAATCCACACAAACAGTCATCCAGAATAGGCAAGAGTGCCTGGATACCCAACAGCTAAAGCAATGCTTGTAGTGCAGCACATCATACCTGAAACATTGATTGAAGTTCCTGCATCAAGAACACCACTGTTAGGCCTCACACAATACCTGCGTGGAGCTGTGGTCTTCACTTTAAAACATACATTTTTATCTGTAGGGTTAGCTAGTTTCAGGTTTGTAGTGACAACATCTGTGAAAGGACCTGGAAGAAAAGAGAAAGACGTTTAAATATTAAAACATTCACTAGAAGTATCTGATTCCCTAACATCGGAAGAATCTTTGCCGTTTGGAAAAGCACATTTCCATATAATAATAAATTGATCAGTTCAGTCCACAATTGTTTGTGGGAATACTGCTGTGCGCAATTGGCTGCCACGTTTCACCACAAAAATACAGTCAATTTACTTTACAGTATATTCTGTGAAGCGCTTTGAGACGTCTCGAAGTCGTGATAAGGCGCTATATCGAATGCAAGGATTATTATTGATCGCTCTTGTGATTATTGTGAATTCTGAGGTGAGATGAGGGCAGATTATTTTCACTGATCATGTAAAACACAAGGTAGGATGATCTTCAGCTATCTGGTTTGGATTTTAATCCAGATCCCAAAAGAAAGCAGCAATAATAATCCCTCCAAAACAAACAAAAAAATTGGTCATTTTCAATCCACAACTACTTGTGGGACACTGCTGTGCGCAATTGGCTGCTGCGTTTCGCCCACAAATATACGGCCAATTCACTTTACAGCGTATTTTGTGAAGCGCTTTGAGATGTCTAGAAAACGTGAAAAGCGCTATATCAAATGCAAAGATTATTATTATTATTAGCAGTATTTGAATCCACTTCTCAAGGTTATGTGAACTCTCACTTCCCCCTCCTCCCCCAACCCTAATTTCAGAAGTGAATGTTTTAACCCAGTCCACAGCACTCTCCCACTTCCCATGCGATGCACATACGGAATAGTAGATCACTGCATAATACACAATACGCTTAGCAATGAAGTCAACCTTATAACCATAAGTGATGATCATTGGATACGATTAAAGGAGGCAACCTAGTAGCCAGTGCTGGTATAAATGTGCTATCAGTCTGAGTAGAGACTTCCACTCAACAGTATTGAAACTGAACATAATTGTTATTAACAATTTCAACACCGGGACACCTGATAACCTGGGGGCGTGGGGGGATGCAGAGGGAAGAGAAAGACTGGCTGAGAGAGTTACTGAGCCAGATAAAGAGCGAGGGCAGTCATTAACTCAGAGTGGTAGCTGGAAGGATTTACTGAGAATGAGGGTGGCACAAAAGTCAATAATCTGAAGATTTCCAATCATCTACCCATAGGGCTTCTGAAATTTTATTTACACTGTTGTTTTGCCATTTCAAATGATCGATATAGTCTGCTTCAAAAACTTTTCAAAGCCAGGTTCCCACTTGAAAACGTTGAACGGTGATGGTCTAAATATAATCTTACAGGAATTAACACAAATATCCAGGGAAAAAGGAAAAACACCTTCAGAGCTTTAAATAAATCCCAATGAGGTTTTTCTTTCCTTAATGCTGCTTCTGTACTCCTGACAGTACAGGAATACAGCCTGGTGCTGTATTGCTTCTCAAAAGGCCCGCGGTCATTTTGCAACCGCTAAATGGAGCTTTTAGCAGCCAGGAGAGAGTGGTGGAGGATGAGCAACTTTGTGCGATTCAGACCTGCCATGTTTTACTGTGAGGGTAGGAATTGCCTAGCTCCTACCTCCTCCTGGCATAATGTGCTAACTAAACATGTCGACAGTCTTGAAATATTTTGTGCTGGGTCAACAAGGGGAAACAAAAGCTTAAAACAATCGATATTACAGGGCGTCCCAATGACATTTGTAATATGATTTATTTTGATGGGAATTAGTTTCTTTTTTTAAAAAAGGTATACTTAATTCCCCAGTCAAGAACAGATGTAAAACTTTGTTCCCGCTTGACTGTTTTGATCCTCAAATATGGATTTACCTCAAGTTGTAGTGTCATTGAGATTGACCTAGAAATAATTATTTGCTTTGTTGTGCACCGTCCTTCTATTCATTAATTCACTCTTTGATACAAGTTACTCAGATTCCACCAAACCCCCTCCACTATCTTCCTTCCCAGGATTTCAGAACTGAACTTGCGTTCCATTAACTTTTTCCACACATTTCCTTTAATTTCTCTGCTATTTCTGTTATCACTCAGCCAAGCACGGAGCCCTGAATCTGTCCAGTCACTTCCTGCTCCGCCAAGATTGGCAAAATCTGAGCAGCTGGATGACTTGATGGTCATCTGAACAAAAGGCAACAATCAACATTGAATTTATTATTCAGAAGTCAACAATTAAGCCATGGTTAAGAAACATCTGTTTTTCACGGAACAATTTCTACCTCACACAATCTGTCACACTATTCTATTACATCCCCTGGCTGGGCTTCTCTGGTGCTGGTTAATCTGTTTTAAGATCAGCAAACAACAATTAATAAGTCATTTCCTTTCATTTCATACAGTGCCTTTCACATTAGGAGGATGTCAAAGCGGTTCACAGGATTTACTGTAAACTGCATTTTGGTGACAGCCATTTTAGTGGGTAGTATCCCACTAACAGCCATAAAGTAAATAATCAATGTTGTCTGGCTATGATGGCATAGTCCCAAAGTGGAGCTTGAGCCCACAACCTTCTGACTCAGAGTGTACCAACTGTGCCAGGCTGACATACAATTGCGCAGAAAAGGAAAACCATTTAACATGACAAACCAGCAGCTATTCACTACTACAGGCCATCTTATAATATATAATATCCACTGAAACTGACAGAATCCACACAATGACTGTTCACTTCTGTAAATAGCTTCCATCAAATTCAACAAACACTTGCAGTAGGAACTTTATGCATATTTCAAAAAACATGCTCCCATTGATGGGCTCCTGATTAAACATCTCTTAAAGCAGCTGCTGGGACTGAGGTACATTTTGCATGTTGCATTTGTGTAGTTCAACATATTGCACCTGATCTTTAAAATCCACACAACAGTGAGTACAAAGAACATGAAAAATTTGCAAAATCCTCCATGAAATGCAGGATTTAATTACAGGTAGACTGCAGCAGCTCTGTTGAGAGGGGGCAATACAGTTTCAATAAACAAAATATCACCGGCAAAAGTCACAGCTACTCCACGTACAGTATGCTGTGAAAATTCAACATTGAGCTGTCCTCCCCTTTTAACACACTGAAGCCTGCTGCATTATACGGCCTAATTGGAGTAGGAGCTAAAATTAGCTCTACAAAAGGATGATTACTGAAGCAACTGCTTCTGAATTGAGATCAATTAGCCCCGAGATGCTCCTAAATTTCAAGCCTAGATTTTTATGTTGGTAAACTGACTGATCTCCACCAGGGGGGCTGTAACAAATGTAAACATCAGAGCTTCAAGGCTGATTTCATGTGGATTGAACTTGAGTGTCGGATTACACAATGTGAGGCTTTGAGCTCAGAGATAAGGCTGTTCCAGTAAGTAATAGGGGGAATGTTGAATACTGTTAATAAGGTGTTAACTGGAAACACGGAGATGGTCACTTGGTAGTATGGAGCAATATACAGGTGTTGACTAATGATCAATCAAATATTGGGTTATACAAAGGGTGCTCACTGCTCAGATGAGGCTATGAGATGCTGTTGTTAGGTCTGTTCTTGTCACTGTGACTTCCATTTTAATATTTAGTAACCCTAGCCACAAATTACGATACACAAAGCTGAGCAACTACACTTATTTTCCTTTGTGAATCCACTAGTCCACAAGGATCAGAGGAATATTTTCCACTGGCCCGAATCTAAAAACAGAAGGTCCTGGACTGGGACCATTAGAATATTTGACACTGATTTACCCCCAACTACCTCTTGCAACTTCCTCAAAATTCAGATCATGACCAACCCAGGTGAACACAATGCATAAAGGTGCAGATTTGCAGAGCACGATACTGGTGCCTTTGGAAATGAACTGAAAACTCATATTACTACAGCGTCAGTCACATGATGCCACATTCCAGCAAGCCCACATCACTGCCATTCTTGCCATCTGAATCATCTCTTTTAAATAACTAAGTTACAAAAAAGCTGAAGTCAATCAAGCAAGCAATTTGATAACTTTTTAAAAATCCACACTTGCTCTTATTTTAATATCATCAAAACCCATTTGTTGCATCAGTGCACGGGCACACATTATAATCCATTCTGTTCAGACTCTTTTGCACAGAGGGCATCTTGAATTCATTGAACTCCAAAGCAAAGTTGAACAAAATACTGCATTAATTTCTAAAGATAACCATCACTTTAATCCAAGCTTCACTGTAATGCTTATGCAGGAAACAGATCTCACCTTTCACCCTTCTCTGCGGTTCCATTACCAAAATTACCTTTTAAGACTGTTCCCAGATTACTGTCTCAGAGGCATCTGTCAAAGCATCTCTGTAACCAGCTGCTGTGAAGGTACGAGCACAGTATGGAGTAACTCGCACTGCAAATCTCCCTCTCTCTGGGACGGAAGAAAGCAACAGGTTTCCTCTCTGCATTAGTAGCTCATCGTACAGGAACAGCCCTCATCACTGATGGGATTTGGCTTTCCGTTAATGAACAAAAAAAAACAAACAGCTACACAATCACTCTGATATGTCGATGCTTCTGTATTTTCCAAGGAGTAAAAGTTTACAAAATATCTCTACCGTGTGCATTGCGGATTTTTATCGAGCAATTTCACAGACGCTCTAAATTGCACAATATATTGTTCCAGAGTGCATCAAAAAAGCTTCACAGGGATTCTGCCAGGTAAGCAGTCTCAAAACAGAGAGTGAAAGTAGCTTAGGGGGCATCCATTTAATTTATAGTCTATTCAACATTCCCACCATTGCTTACTGGAACAGCCTTATTTGTAATAACAGGACAACATACTTTTTGTTCACATGCGCCTGCAAAATAATTCTTTTTAACCATTTAAAAACATATATAGCAAAACCAGTTCTGTATTCCCCACGTCCTGCAATAATGCAACAGCCAACAGTACTGTAAGTAGAAAATGCGAGTAATGGCTGAGCAGTGGGATGCTGCAGTAACTGCTGATCCCTGATCGCAGCTCTGTCATGGATCAGCAGAATGAAAACCTCAGAAGAACACAGGACAAGGCAGATGCTGTACCACAAAGCAGGAGGATGAAAAAAAAGACTTTCTTTAAATAGGTTTTAAATAAATAAAGCAGGAAGTCATCTGGGCTGTCCTTAGAATCATTTTACGCAAAAACAAAGGGAGAGGTAAGATTATTCACTCACACACACACAAAATGTCCTACTAAACACGATGGTTGAACCAGAATCTACATGAATTTTTAAATGGCAATACAGTACAACAGATACTTGAAAAGAAAAAACATAAAAAACGTAGGCAAAAGGCAAGCTGGAAGGACTAAACAGGTAGCTATGCCAGAGGCATGATGTGCTGAATGGCCTTCTGTGCTGAAACAATCTACAATTCTAAGATAAACATAATGACATAGGACCCAAAGGTTATACAGCATTATATGACTCCAAATAATTTTTTGATGAGGGAGTGGTTGGTAGTGGGCAATTCCTGAATAAGCTAGTATTGTTTATAATGGCCATTTGCTTGTTCAGTATATAGATCTTCGCACCAGCAGAATGTGTATTAATCACATAGCAGACCTCACAGCATTCCAGTGTTCAATAGACAGCATCATTATACTACAATGTGATGCAACTCAGGTCTTCATAACATTAGCATCTTCACTTCATCACCTTCTTCGCATCAACTGTACCACACTCACTACAGATCTAGAAATATTTTTAATAAAAAAAAGGAATCACTGCTCGTATTTAAGTGAAAGCCAAGAATACATTTAAAGGAGTCATTCAACCATGCACTTCTGTTTAACAATTCAAGCTTTCCTCTTGTTGGGTTGCCTTGTTACACACCCATTATCCAGCAGAAGGGAGGAGCTCCATGGCGAACAAACCTGGTCAGTCAAATATAGATTCATGAAACGAGCAGAAAGAAGCATTTTAATTGGACTTTTAAATGTTAATTAGTGGCACAAAATGGGAATCGGGAGAGAGAAAAAAAAGTATAAGGACTGTAATGTTCACTGAATGGTATGGAGTAAGTTTCTGTGAAAGTATAAAATCAATGTCAATTTTTACAAAGAATTGTTTTCCTCTATTTGGAAAGATAATACCAGGTTAAAACCTATTCAACCTCAGCCAACCCCCCCAAGACTCTGCCTTTCATGTCGGAAGGACATCCCAAGGCGCTGGACAGTCAGTGTTTCGACTGTCAATGTTTCCCAATCAAATGGGAACCTGCCACCTTTCCTTTCTTGGATGACAACCTGAACCTTCCAACCAATATTTAACAATAGCAACTGAATAATCGGTGCTTTTAACAGAGTTAAAGAGAAAATATCCTCAAGTTTGGTAGCTAACAACTGAACTAAATTGCCTCATGAATCAAGACAGCTGGCAACATGAAGACAATCTATTATTCAGAACAGCTTGCCTTAGTTGGGAGCCACTTATTGGATTGAAAGCCATGCAGAATGGAAAGACTATGCTCAGTTGGGAAAAGGAAAGAAACTGAAATAAGCCAACACCAACAATCTAAGCGCAGATCAAAATCTACTTTCAATGACAATTGCAAAGGAATATCTGGCCCTCTTTAGCAGTGCACGCTGCAGAGGAGTGAACCCACCCTACCTTATAAAAGAGAGGGGGTCAACAGATATATCCTTCATGTTTAAGATAGATGCATGATTACAATTAAAAGAACTGTTTTTTGCAATTAAAATATTGCTATTGTAGATAAAAAAAAGCTTCTCAAAGGCTCAGAAATTAAAATGCAAATCTATTATTATCATCAATTCCAAATATTCTGTCCCCACCTTCATAACCATCTCAGTGAAACTGGTACAATATCTATATTTGCATGTAGACTGTTCGCTGTCTGCATTGTGGGCTCACTGTATATTTTCAGTGAACATTGACAAATTTAAACAACAGCAAAATTACATTTGTATAGCGCTTTTCACGTCGGGAGGATGTCCCAAGATGCTGGACAGACAGAGTTTCGGACCCGACCTGAGGGTCGGGGAGGGGGAGGATGGAGGGCGGGGAGGGGGGGGGGAAGCAGGGAGACCGAAAGCACAGTCGAAGAGGAGGGTCTTGAGGTGGGTCTTGAAGGTGGCGAAGGAGGGGTTGCGAGACGGAGGGACTGCAGGATGGAGTTCCAGAGGGTGGGTGCAGAGTGGCGGAAGGCCCGCCTGCCGATAGTGGGGCGAGCAAGGCGGGGGACGTGAAGCAGGCGGGAGCCCGCTGAGGGAGGGAGCGAACAGGGTGGTAGGGGGTTAGGAGGTCAAGACACATACTTTAGCAGTTTCCTAGAAAAATTTATCTTGATCCACAAAGTAGTGAAATCTGAACACCAAACTTTTGGGAAAAGGCCCATTTGCTAATTTGCTGTGGCACTTCATACCAGCGATCTGCTTGTTCTTTAACCCTCAAGTTTCCACCCAATTTAAACTTTGGAACGAACAGCGTTGGTAAATGGCTGATATTCTGATAGGGGAAATGTATTTGGACAGCTTCTGTCCTGGTGCAAAATGAGAAAAGATTACAGGCTTTGGTTCCACTGATGTGTCACACTGCTTTTTAACAAACTATATTTTGCGCCCATTGCAACATGTAAACCGGAGAGACGCAATAGGAAAGAAAAAAACACTTTGAAAAACAGTATTGCTACACGAGTACTACCAGCTGAGCCACGGATTTTGCAGTTTTCCCAATGTGCATCGGCCTTCAGCCAGAATTGTGGATCTATGCAGCCTCTTGACCAGGAGGGTGTCAATTGGAAAAGCTGTTCAGAGTAATAGTATCTTTCAAGCTGTCAGCTGTCTGAGGTACAAAGAACTTCCATACGTCAACGTTACACCAATCCTGCTACACGACACGGGGGCCCCACGACAGGATCCCATTTACAATCATCCTGATCTCACTCTAGACCGTAAGAGAGACTTTACAAGTGAGGGCAACTCTTCAAGTTAAGTTAACACCAAAAACAACAAACAACAAAAATTTTATTTTTATAGCACCTTTCATGTCGGTAGGACATCCCAAGGCGCTGGACAATCAGTGTTTCGGACTCGACCTGGATGTCGGGATCAAGGACAGGGGGAATGGCAACTTACTAAATTCTCACACATCTCTAGTATCAGCGCGTACTTGAAATCGTTATGGGAGGAGACAGAGATATGCTTATTACAAAGAATAAAAACTAATCATAATAAAAATTCAAATTCCTAAATATACTGCAAACTTACTATTAAAAGCCTCTCATTATAACAATCATTCCCTTGTGCTACTAGGACTTGTTTACGAAACCTTGATAAAAACTACACCACTGAACCAACCAGACTGCAATTTTACTGTTATCATCGCTACTCCCCTTCTCATCAGCGGACTATTCCACCAATGAGTTCACAAGTTGAATCTCAGCCATGTACCCCCCCACCCTGTTATCCAACATCCAGTTAGACAGTAGACAAATTAATTACAATTTTACCAATTGTGGTTAATGTTTGGATTTAGATTTTGGACACAGATATAAATTCTAATTGTAGAAAGTATGCTGCTAATTTGGAGGAATCGCTTCAATTCTTGAGCCTGATTCACAGTGCACAGCCGCTTGCAAAGCAACATGTACTCAATGCTGCAAGTAACTGAAATCAGAAAAGGGATATTCCCTATCAGATAATAACCTTTGAAAGTAACTCAACAAGCAAGATACAGCATAAAGTTTAAAAAAAAGTTTTAAGTTTCTTATTGAAAAAATTACAATGTAAAACCTGAAACAGCTATTACAAACTATATTACAAGGACATCCACCCGATGTGAAAGGTGCTATATAAATGCAATTTGTTGTTGTTGAATATTTATCTGCTCAACATCCCCTAGAATCTTTGCTGCAGATTAAATGCATAAAGTGCTACGTTTTATTGCCTAATCCACCCAATATGTTCAGTTGGCGCATAACTGCAAAGAAGATCCAATGTTTATACTATTCACAGCACACTGTTTCACAAAACATTGTACATGCATGCTGACAAGCCCTCTTCACATAAAAGCTAGGTGGCAGTCAGAAACTTAAGGCCAAAAGGAAAGATCAATGAAAAACACATGAACAATTACTGACTTCACGAAGGTTTCCGACCAGGAAAGACACAAACAATATGGCTTCCTCCAAACATTGTGTGAGCTAAAGTACTTTGACATTAGCAATGCACAGGTTCAAGAAGGGAACTCAACGAGGCTAGGAAATCCCCAAGATAGATGAACAGTACCTCAGGGCATGTAGAGAAACAAGCAAGGGGATTTATGAAGCAAATGCAGTTATTTTGAGGATATCAACGAAAACTGAGGAGGTCCAAATGAATGGAAACAAGCAAATAATGTTACCATATTCAAGAAAGGGGAACCAGTCCATACCTGGCAACTGTAGACCAACTAGGCCTGATCTCGATTGGAAAATTAACTGAATCAACAGTCTGAAGCAGCAAAATGGAAGTCAGCTATATGAACATAATGCAACAAATGACAGCCAACAAGAAGGGTAGATCTTGGTGGATCAATCTCAGACATTTTGGGAGTGGAAAGTGAGAGTTCTACTGAAAACAATCCTTTAAAAACTAATAAAAGTGGGTGTCATAAGCAAGATTTGAAAATGGATTAGCAACTGGTGAAAGGAAATTAATCAGAGGTTAGAAGCAAAGGGAGTAATAATAATCCCGACATTTGGTAATGCGCATTTCACATCAGGAGGACATCACAAAGTGCATCAAAGATTTAGTGTGAAGTGGAGTGACTCTGTATTTGAAGGCAAATGCAGTGGCACAATTGCGAACTGCAATGCCCCACAAATGTACATTATTTGGGGATTAGCGGCCAGGACACAGTGAGAAACCTCCTCTTTTCGAGGTTGTGCCACGGGATCTTTAATGCCTACAATTTTCGGTTACCGGGACTGCCCGAAAACAAAGGCTTTTAATGATAATTTTTTAAGCAAACTGGCGGCTGAAACCAACCCCGGGAAGCGTCCTGCGATTGCCGCGACATCGAGTCGGATCAAAGCGTTTCCTACGCTCCTCATAAGACGCAACACGCAGAGAGAGCAAGGGCTCAGGCGGGAAGAGGCGCGGGACAAGTATTTCCACTGGGCGGTTCGGTATGAAAGGAAAACCAAGAGGGAGGAAATTAATGCCTTGGTGTGGCAACCTTTCATCATGCAGATAAAATCGCAGTGGGTGGAGAGGTGTGTGTGTGTGTGTGTGTGAGAGAGAGAGAGAGGAGGGGGAGAGAGGAGGGGGTAAAACAACAACAACAACACATTACATGTGTATTGCGCCTTTCACGTCGGGTAGACGTCCCCCTCCCCCACAAGGCGCATATTTTGGGGAGTCGACATTTGCAAAAAAAAGGGATCAGAGGTTAAAAAGCCGACGTTAAAAACCCACTCACAGCCAAGTCCAAGGCATCAACTGCAACTGAGCCCCCAACACCCCCCCACCCCACCCCCAACCCACCAACACCCCCCCACCCCACCCCCAACCCACCAACACCCCCCCACCCCCCCCACCAACACCCCCCCACCCCACCCCCAACCCACCAACACCCCCCACCAACACCCCCCACCCACCCCCAACACCCCCCACCCCACCCCCAACCCACCAACACCCCCCCACCCCCCACCCCCCCAACCCACCAACACCCCCCACCCCACCCCCAACCCACCAACACCCCCCACCCCACCCCACCCACCAACACCCCCCCCCCCCCCCAACACCCCCCACCCCACCCCCAACCCACCAACACCCCCCCACCAACACCCCCCACCCCACCAACACCCCCCCACCCCACCCCCAACCCACCAACACCCCCCCACCCCACCCCCAACCCACCAACACCCCCCAACCCCCCCAACACCCACCCACCCCACCCCCAACCCACCAACACCCCCACCCCACCCCTCGCCCTCTCCCTCCATTAAAAAAAACGCATCGGAATAGGGGATGGGGGGGGGGGGGTCCCGTCCCGACACCGCCTGTCGTCCGGTTTCCAAAGCGAGAGCCGTAGGAGAGGCGCACAAACGCCGCGCGGCGTATACTGCAGCCACAGCCCCCACACCCCCCCCCACCCCCCGCCCTCCCGCTGCCACGGGTAAGGTGCCCCCCCCGGGCTCCCGCCCCTCCTCCTCACCCCCACCACCGCCGCCGCGGCAACGGCATCGCAGGCCCGAGGCCCACAAGGAGACGGCGCTGAAGACCCCCTCTCACACTCTCTCTCTCTCTCTCTCTCTCTCCCTCCCCCCCCCCGCCCCGGCCTCCTGGGCGGCCCGCGGCTGGTCTGGGCCCCGGCCTTGAAGGGCGTCCGCGCGGCCGATCTCCCGCTCTCTTCCCCCCCCCCCCGCGGGCTCCCTCTCCCCCCGGCGCTCCCCCCCGGGCTCCCCCCGGGCTCCCCCCCCCGGGCTCGGCCCCGCGCCCCCTCCCCCCGCTCTCCCCCCCCGGGCTCCCCCCCCCCCGGGCTCCCCCCCCGGGCTCGCCCCCCGGGCTCCCCCCCCCGGGCTCGGCCCCGCTCTCCCCCCCCGGGCTCCCCCCCCCCGCGCCCCCTCCCGCTCACCTTTGAATTTCAGCTCGTTGGGCGGCTCGAGGACGAGGACCTGCTCCTGCGGGGCCATAGCTGTGTGGGGGCTCGGGGTGCGGGGGGGGGGGAGGGGGGGGACTGAGGGCGGCGGCGGCGGTGGGTTCAGGGGTTCAGGGGGAGCGGCGGCGGCGGCGGCGGCGGCTCTCACTCACTCACTCACTCACTCACAGCGGCGCGCGCAACCCGCCTGACGTCAGCACCACTGCAGCGCTCTCCCTCTCCCACTGTCGCTCTCTCTCTCTGTCACTCTCCCTCTCCCACTGTCACACTCTCTCTGTCACTGTCACACTCCCTCTGTCACTCTCTCTCTCTCTCTCTCTCGCTGTCACACTCCCTCTGTCACTCTCCCTCTCACATTGTCACTCTCTCTCAGTCACTCCCTCTCACACTGTCACTCTCTCACTGTCATCCTCCCTCTGTCACTCTCTCTCTCACTGTCACTCTCCCTCTGTCACTTTCTCACTGTCACACTCCCTCTGTCACTCTCTCTCTCACTGTCACCCTCCCTCTGTCTCTCGCTCCCTCTCACACTGTTACCCTCCCTCTGTCACTCTCACACTGTCACACTCCCTCTGTCACTCTCTCTCTCACTGTCACCCTCCCTCTGTCTCTCGCTCCCTCTCACACTGTTACCCTCCCTCTGTCACTCTCACACTGTCACACTCCCTCTGTCACTTTCTCACTGTCACACTCCCTCTGTCACTCTCTCTCTCACTGTCACCCTCCCTCTGTCACTCTCTCACTGTCACCCTCCCTCTGTCACTCTCTCTCACTGTCACCCTCCCTCAGTCTCTCGCTCCCTCTCACACTGTCACCCTCCCTCTGTCACTCTCTCTCTCTCTCACTGTCACCCTCTCTCTGTCACTCTCTCACTGTCACTCTCCCTCTGTCACTTTCTCACTGTCACACTCCCTCTGTCACTCTCTCTCTCACTGTCACCCTCCCTCTGTCACTCTCTCTCACTGTCACCCTCCCTCAGTCTCTCGCTCCCTCTCACACTGTCACCCTCCCTCTGTCACTCTCTCTCACACTGTCACACTCCCTCTGTCACTCTCTCTCTCACTGTCACCCTCCCTCTGTCACTCTCTCTCACTGTCACCCTCCCTCAGTCTCTCGCTCCCTCTCACACTGTCACCCTCCCTCTGTCACTCTCTCTCACACTGTCACACTCCCTCTGTCACTCTCTCTCACACTGTCACACTCCCTCTGTCACTCACTCTCTCACTGTCACACTCCCTCTGTCACTCTCTCTCACACTCCCTCTGTCATTCTCTCTCTCACTGTCACACTCTCTGTCACTCTCACTGTCACACTCTCTCTGTCACTCACTCATTCTCACACTCACTCACTGCCACCCTCCCTCTGTCACGCTCTCTCACTAACACACACACTCACTGTCACACTCCCTTTTTCACTCTCACTGTCACACTCTCTCTGTCACTCACTCTCTCCCTCATTCAAACCCAGTCCTTCACCTTAACTGAATCATTGATTTTGTCCTTCGCCCACCACCAATACACTCACTCACTTTCACCCTAACCCCTTCACTCTCACATTCACTCACCCTAACCAACTTTTTCATTCTAACATTCACTCACTGTCACTCTGCTGTGCACAATTATTGGCCACCGCATTTTGCTCACAAAATACAATCAATTCACTTTACAGTATTTCCTATGAAGCGTTTTGAAATGTCTCGAAGACTTGATGAGGCACTATATCAAATGCAAGTATTATTATTCTCACACTCACCCACCCACCTACTCACCCACCCACTCACACTCATTAATTCTTCTTCCCACTCAGCTCCTGTTAACCCCGCAAGTCAAAGCCTTAGCAGGCAAGGTGGTTCTTGCTGGACAAACATTGAGTACCTTGCCAGACAGTACCTTCAATGGCAAACTTTGTGCTTTTAGATGGTGTAACTCCAGCAGTTACCGCCCAACACATACTCTGGAGTCCCCAAAGCCTCTTTCCAAACTGTGCCTTATGCTCTCCAGAAAGCAAAGCATGTCAAGAAGAGCTAGACCTTCACATGAGGGAGAGGAGAACAGAAAGGTATGGGAGAGCTCGGGTGGTGTATATGAAAACACCAAAGTAATAATAATCCTTGCATTTGATGTAGCACCTTATTACATCATTGAGACATCTCCAAGTACTTCACAGAATGTATTGCCAAATGGATTGACTGTATTTTGTGGGCTAAACATGGCAGCAAATTGCGCACAGCAGTGTCCCACAGTTGTGGATTGAGTGACCAACTTTATTAGTTATTTATTTATTTATAGAGGGATGATTACCACTGGAAAGCAATCTGCCAATCGACTAACAACCAGGTTCCTACTTACTGCGAGGTAAACAGAGGTGTGTGGAGTAAGGAAACTTGACTAAGATTTCGCTATGCCTAGGAATCACCGTGCTCAGGTCCTCACTTGTGAGGCAAATGGACTCACCACTATGGGGCTCCAGTCCAAGTATTTTCGAATGGCATGTATCTGTGCTGCATTGATGAATGATTATGTGTTCCTATGACATGATAGGAATACAGAATCACTCATGACAAGCCTTAACGTGTTAATATAACAGATGGAGGTCAAAGATCCAATGACATTATTCAAAAAGAGAAGGGAGTTTTTCTTGGTGTCTTGGCCATCAATCCTTCAGGTAAATTACTCCAACACTTCATTGCTGCTTGACGGACCTTGGTAGTGTGAAAATTGGAAATTGTATATGCCTACAATACAGTGACTACATTGGCTGTGAAGCATATTGAGACATTTTGATATTCTAGATGCTGTACCAAATGCAAAGATTTGTTGCAGGAATGAATTTTTTACCTGAAAAAAGAGGCAAAAATTGATTTGTTGCTTAATTGTACATATTCCCCTGTCTGTGTGTATGCATACACATCATTTTCTACAGTCTAACCTTTACGGAAAGCTTAACTACACCCAACAGGGATTAATGTACCTATTATAAGGCTTGGTGAACACATAAAAATGGTGTTTTAGATGAGGCGCTGGAGAGCTGCCAATACCTTTTTCAAACCATATCACAGCCAAAGTCACCCATTGCCTTTGGGAAGCAATGACAGGAATGGGGAGCAGAGAAATTGATATCAGTCACGATTGCTCATCAATCAGTGGAAGAACTAATCATGATGGATTGCAAAAATCAGTTCAGATGTTTTTTATTCCACACGAACTCCTCGACTCAAGAGTTCAGTTGCTTGTAAATAGTAAATGACAAACTGGTAATGTTCTACAACAGAGGTCAGGTAATGACTTCCTGATTTAACATACTTACAGAAAAGGAAAATTGCAAGCTCTGGAAAGCAGGGTCATTGTCCTACTTTTGCTAAGCATGCTCAGCTGAGGCCCTCTTCTGGCACATCTTAAACCCTGTCCTCCAACTTTCCTCCTCTTCGACCCGCTTCTCTTAAAAGGGTGCAACTCTTTTCATGACAGACAATACTCGCTGCCATCTGGTACTCATGCAAGTGACCATTATTCACGCGGGTTGAGACAGTTAATGTTGGTGATCTATTGAACCACAAGGAGGATGACAGGTGTACTAGATATATCACACAGACCTATGGGGGCCCAGCTCCTAGACTCAGGAAATCACCTGTGAGCAGGGCTGATACCATCAGGATTCAGGATTCAATTTTTAAATTCCTTTAGTGAATACAGCACAATATTTTAACCCCCCAATAATGGTGATCCTCATTGGATAGACACATCTCCTTGCTTCTGCTCTGGAAGAGTGTTGCTTTGGGAAGTCAGATTAAACTGTATGAAGAAGAATCAAAGCTAGTGAGATGAGACCATACTGTTTTCACAATTATTTGCACTAGGGCCTTGCACTTTAAACTATCTTGTGTTCTCTTTTATAATTTCCCCCTGCAATTTCAAATAACATAAGAATTTGCTAGGTGAAAGAAGACCAAGTCCATCTAAGTCCATTCAGTTTCCACCGTGCTGGCACTCGCTTGACATGTCGTGTCCCAAACCATATACTGTATCCCAAGATATTATTTTCTTGCAGAAATCTTTCTAATTTGTTCTTGAAACAAACAACACTTTCTGCTTCCATCATTTTCCTAAGGATCCCGTTCCATAAGTTTACTACTTGCTCACTGAAGTAGTGTTTCTGCAGATTTGTCTAGATTGTCAAATTTACCGCTCTTCAATCGCAGGCTGTGCTCTCTGGTTCTACTGTTCAGTATTTGATAAGTTTATCATGGTCTACATTATCTAGTCCCTTCAGAATCTTAGACCATAATCGCATCGCCCTGAACCGTCTCTTCTCCAGGTTTTTAAAACAATCTATAATTCTGGATTCTATTTGTCTGACTTATTTTTCTCCCCATTTCCAAGGTCATTTCTTTGCTAAAGGAAGAACCTGAGCTCAGACTGATGAGGACTGGACAGTCGTCGAGAGCAATATGTAGTCTGGTTTTGCCCCTTTCCCATTCGGACGCGCCAACTCTCTACTTAATGCTATTATAACAATCGGGAGCTCATCTCCTTGCCCTCCACAGCACATACCACCTGAATCACAACAAGCTGCATACACATTAGTGTCACCACATGATGTGACCTACAGCTACAGAAAAGTGAAGATTTATTAAAAGATTTTAGTTAATGTTTTCTGGCTAACAGCAAGCTACTTGCCTTTTCTTCCTCTGCTGCATTACCACCATGATTGAGGTAGCAAGTCAGTTTAGGGATGAAAAGCAAATTGAGGTCCTGAACACACACTCGAAGAAGTGCTTTAAGCTGTTTTGCGATTCTCATTTTGCACACATTTTATGGCAATTCCAACCAGAGTATGGTGTTAACAATCCCAGTGAATCATAGAATGGCTTCGTTCACAAATTGAAACAAAAATGTTTTTGACATTGAGCAAGCCAGACATCATCCGTAAACCAAAATGCATCGAGTTTTATTAATAAACTGCATACATCATTTGCACATTCAAAAGTACATCATGGACTGGTGTAGTGATTTAGCAATTATTAGATACACAATAAAAAAAATGCATATTTAGCAACACACTTAAATGAATTTGTATTGATGTGGGTACTCTTCTCTGCTTGCTCGCTATGAATGCGTTCTACATGTCAGTATTACATGTTTTTAATACAGTTAACAGTTTTCTGGCATTAGAGTAATTAACAAATACACTGATCAAAGAAGTCACTTCTGCTTGGGACCAGCCCAAGTTTAAGACCAAGTGGTCATTCTTTCCTTCTGCTCACACAAGCTTGGCAAAAACATTATTTTTAAAAAGGGTTTATTAAACTAATATTTTGACAATATCCTATGCAAAGCAAAAAGAATTACAAGTTTTGGAAACATTAGCAAAATACTAATGGGCACGTTAAACATTCAATCGCCAGATTTCTTTGCCTTATAGGCCAGTATATGTGGTGATGTGCTGCACTGCAGTTAGCATCCACAATTCCTTGCATGATACCTCCTAGCAACTCCACCTCGGCCTTGAAACCAGTCAGGATATTCATACTTGGCTGCTATCTGGTGAACTTGGGCAACAATTTAAGTTCAGCATTGGATAGTTTTGCTTCAGAACTTTAAAATGAGATCAGTAAACAAGCTCTGAAGCACAATAACTAGAGAACAATCAAACCGCTTTGTTAACTGAAGTGTTACAAGAGAAACTTCTTAAGCAATTTCTTTCAGAAACACAAGACTATTGCTGGCTTTACTGTTAAATATGCTCATTTTGCTACTGTGCAGTTCAGGTAATGTTCTAATATTTATTGATTTAATCAGGCCTTTTAAGAGGCAACTATTTCATTGGGATTTCTTGCTTTTCATAGGGTTTGTGGATGATTTGGCACTTTTTTTAAAAAAAAGGTATTGAGGGGCAACTTAGAGCAGGTCAAGTTGGGCTCTTTCACTACTCTTAGTGGTGAGCTATAGAATGGCACTAAAAAATGCCCATCAGCTCTCTATCACTGGGTTAATTAATGACATGTGGTGTACATGGTTTAGAGAGATGGCCTACCCAAATGCATCTCAGCAATTTGGATTCCTTCATCACAAGGGAATTACATTTTCTCAATGACCAACTACAGAATGGTACTGATGAACATGTGGGACTAGGTTATCTTTCTTGACACAACAAATAGAGTGTGGATCGGACATGTGCATTTAGTCTGGAATGGGAGAATCTCAGAAAGGGGATAAGAAGAGATAATGCTGGAAACGCACAGCTCAACTAGCATCACAAAGAGAAAAACATGATATTGGGGCATGATAACCTTCATCAGAAGTGTTAGGCTTATAATAATAAATAATAATCCTTGCATTTGATATTGCGCTTTTCATGTCTTCGAGATATCTCAAAGCGCTTCAGAATATACTGCAAAATGAACTGACTATATTTGTGGGCGAAACACGGCAGCAAATTGCACACAGCAGTGTTCCACAAAAACAAAGAGGCTTGTGCTAGAGGAGTCAAAAACGTTCAAATCCATAATCTGTATTCACAAAGAAGCAACCGCATTCTTATGTGTCCACAGCAAATCATGATGGATGTAAGCTTCATGATTTAACATATTACAAGACTACTGCATTTCTTTTAAAAAATCTCAAACTACGTGAACTCTGACCATTTTGATTCATGTACAATAAGGGATCATTTTTGAAATTTGAGCAATTTTAAATAATTACGAAACAAAATGTCTGATTCAAATATTTGCTTCATATAATTGGGTCCCAGCCGGTTTTGCTTTGTTTGGGATTACCAAAATTTGCATCACTAACGACAGGCATTTTAAAATGTTTTTAGTGTTCAATAAAATCAACTCTGTGCATAAACGAGGGATAGGGGAAAAATAAATAGGATGGAGGCTCAGGTGGAGCACAAAGATTGGAACAGACTAGTTGGACTGAAATGGCGTGTTCCCCAATTACGGCCAGTTATCTCCACAGAGACTACCAATCAGAAAAAATGCTTGCTTCCCTTTTCTTCTACCTCTTTCTTAAAAATTAAAAAATCAATGGATGGAACAGATTATGTACTGCTAACTCAGCAAATGCTCCACTGTATCAGAATCTGAAACACCTCAATACAATGTCACACTATTGAGCTCCGACTGATCACAGCCTGACTTTCCTGTCACACTCTCACTCTCAGGAGATGGTATTACTCTGCATTACTTTCATTGCATGAGTCAATTCCCCATGTTGAAGATCGGCTTAAATCTGTGGGGCGGAGCAATTGATAGAAAGTTTTAAAGTTATTTACTAAAGCCACACAAGTCTACTTTTCTAAAAATATCAAGATTGTTTACAATCCGCAAGAGGTTTAATTTAAATCAATATAGTCTAGAAACAACATCTATCTTTTTGGGTACCCGACTGAGCTGATCTCAGTGAATTGTTTTGCTTAAAGCTAAATTTATGTGTTATCTGCCAAATAAATAGGAGAAAGGAAGCGCTGAATCCACCGCTAAAAGCTCTTCAACCTTAAATTCCAAATCATTTTGCAAATTATCACATTGTCAAACAATCAGTTTTCTACATTCACAAGGAAAGATGCTTACATACATGGGCTCCAGTTTGCTTTTTAAAGAACTATTCCAAACATTGTTTCAGTCCCATGGAGGCTGATTGAGGTGCTGGTTGTCTGATTACAGGAGGTTGGTAATTCATTGAAGCTCATCAGCAACGACATGTTTAAAGCCATGCATTCTCAACAACCATTCAATAGATTCTAAAGATGGTGAAGGCTCCTATACTTTTCAGCAGCTGAGACGCACACTGTAGAAACAATGCAAGGGTAGCCAGCCAGCCCCTGGATCAACACCAATGCATTTGCTCTAGATACACAAGATGCAGCTAGAAAAAATGGCAATTTAGACACAATACCTTGGCTTGATTTCTTACAATTTTAAGCGTGAAATTCTGTGAAGATATTTCAAATTTATTATCTTCAAATGACAATTGTTGTTGTAAAGCATATTCTGACATGTCAGGGTGTTAGAAAAATGCCCTATTTTTCTCTCCCTTTCTCTTATATACCCTTCTCGCTTTCCATTCAAAAGATAACAGGCTTCATTATCCAATGGTTGCCTTTCTATCTCTGCATTTTCAGTCCAACCATTAGGTCTGAAGCACAATATATCCAAATGTAAGCAAAATTGTATGAATTTGCAGATTAATAGATGCCCAAACTATAAGACTATTAAAAAAACTTACAAAATGTTTTAATTCTTCAAAGATGAGAAATGTGGTGGGGGCTCAAACAATGGGTTAGATGTGATCCAGATGCACACATTTACTTAATGAGAACCTGCATTTTATAGCACATCAACACTTTTTAAAAGAACTTTATGGGTAATTGATGGCAAGAGTAGTGTTTGGTCTTTGTAGGAAAACCAGGCAGACATTTTGCACGCAAGTTCCAACAAACCTCCAGGAGTTAAATGAACAAATTTGTTTGGAAAATTGTTGTCTGGGGCACTGGGAGAAATACCTCCCCTCCCCCCAATAGTGTCTAGGGATCTTTAATGGCCACCTGAACAGGCATATGATTCCTTGGTTCATTGCATCACCTAATGGACAGTATCTCTAACAATCTAACACTGAAGTGTTAACCTGGAATATGAGCTTAAGTTCTAAAGTCGGGCTTGAACCCACAGCCTTCTGGGTCAGAGGTCAAAGTGCTATCTACTGAATTAAGCTGACACTGGATCATATCTTCCCTAATTTCCTCCGAGTACATCCTGAGAATGTTGCTGCATTGAAATGTTCTGAGCTCTGCATGATGTTGCCCCCCAGAATTTGTGAAACATAACTATTTCTCAAACATCAAACTGAAGTGAACTTGCCAAAGAATTAAACATTAAAAGTTACTAACATTTCCTTACAACTCTTGTTTCTTTGAGACACTGGTGTGCTTTGCAAACACAGATGCTTAGTCTAATTGTATAATTTTCTCATCACACTATCTAACATTTTTTTNAATATAAAGTCTTCTGGAGACCGCCCAATCCAAGGTGTACTCAAATTCAATCTCACTTGCCCCTTAACACTCATTGAGAGAGATCAGCATTACTATAATAGTTTGAGATCATTTCATCCTGGTTCCTGGAGTTGTAATCAACACTTTGAGGATTCAAATGAACCGTATCCAAAACTCAGAAAAGTTTTTTCCCCTTATAATAAATCAATTGTTTTTTGGAGCCTTGTGAAGATTGATGGAAACAAGCAACAAACAATTTCTTAACAGCCTGCCCATCTGAAAGCAGATTTGAACAGCCCTGGTTTCACCAAGGGAGTTACTTCAGGCACCCACCTCTCTCTCTCTCTCAGCAGGAAGCTTTGAAGTGCTTTTGAAAGGGAGTCCAATTCTTGGTTATAAAAAAATCGAACTAAAAGTGCTTCAGTTTTATATTTTCCCTTTTGTGTCAAAGTCTATTTACATGCTTTGAAGAAAACGCGCAAGAGTTCTCCTTTGCACCCAACATCTGTCGGTGTCATTTAAAACCTTTTGGTTTCTTTTTCCTCCCCGTTATTGGAGTGCAAAATAAAGTTTTGGCAAGATGTTTCTCAGAGAAATTCTATAGACAAATGATGAAATAAGGTTAAATTCCTGCAATTCTGAGGACGTCAGCTGTTCACCCTACACGGAGAGCAAGTCAGGAACGCAGGACTGAGAGGTGTACGTAGATCCAGTAGCTTGCCTGCACTGGCTCAGAATCAGTCTGAAACAGGGAGGAGTCAGCAGCAATTGCGTTTAGTTTCTGAAGGCTGTTTCCTCAGCTTAAAGCCTTTATTGCTGGATCCTGGATTGCTGTCCGTTGTGGGAATTCTACGACCTGAAAGGACAAAGGTGACTATTAATTGCAGTCATCACCTCCTCGCCAGGTTCACCTGGTTCCCAGTACCCCGCCCCCCTTCAAGATCCTCGCCCTGACCGTGCCCATAGGGCAATGCTTTTAACAAGAGCACTAGCTAGATTTTAAAAAAAGCCAAAGGTCACACTGGTTGTTTGCAGTAGCTGGTAATAATTACTGTAAATGTATTTCAATGTGCTAAAGTGCTATAAAAATGATACATTATATAATATTGTAATACACCAGTCTCCCCCATCTCCCAAAATATGGATTTTAAGGTCCTACCTTTACTTATAAATCCATCTACTTCATAGCACATCTCCCTGATCTCCTCCTACCTGACTCTTACACTCAGCTAATTCAGGCTTGCTGCGTGCCCCCTTCGGTGGCCGAACCTTCAGCTCCTACACCGCTACCTTCTGGAACTTTCGGCCGCTACCCTCCGCCTACCTCTATCTTGAAGTACCACCTCAAATCCTACCTCTTTGAACATGCCGATGGCCACCTCCCTTCCCCCACTCAGTGTCCAACCCCATTCCCTGTAAAGTCTCCATTGTTAGCCTATGTGAAGGGCAAATGAAAGTTGGGTGTGCTTTATTTTAATAGAGACTCATTTCAGTCCAAATGACCAAGTCTATACTTACTGATTTCTGCAAAGAGTTCATTGATGTTAATGGCATTTTTGGCGCTAGTTTCTACAAAAATAGCATGGATGGAATCTGCATAATCCTTTGCATCTTTTTCAAGTACTTCCCTGCAAAAAAAATGAATAACATTGCCTGTATTGCAAGCACAATGCTAAAGAACTAAAGATATTGTTGAACAATTAAACTCCCCGCTCCCCCCCCCAATCACATTTACAAAGCGAACAGAAGTGTCATGTATAAGACTTTATCAGCATCTCAAAATGGTATAAAAGTTATTTTAAGTAAGAGTTTTAAAAAAAGTCAAACATTGTGCATGTGGGTTGAGAATCAGCAAAAATGTGTGAATCCTGGGATACACTAGACAATACAATATGGAGTCCTGTAGCTCAGTGGTTAGAGCACTCGCCTTGCAAGCGAGAGACCTGGGTTCAATTCCAGGCAGAGGGCGAAACCTTGGGCAAGTTTCCTTACGCCTAATAATAATCCCTCCAAAACAAAACAATAATAAAATTGGTCATTTTCAATCCCCGACTGTTTGTGGGACACTGATGTGTACAATTGGCTGCCGCGTTTCGCCCACAAATATACGGTCAACTCACTTTACAGCATATTCTGTGAAGCGCTTTGAGACATCTGGAAGACGTGAAAAGCGCTATATCAAATGCAAGGATTATTATTCTTATTACATTTGTAAAGCGCCTTTCATGTCGGGAACTCAAACCTCTGAGGGATGGGGAGCCGTTAGAGCCGGGCGAGAGTGGGTGTGATGGGTCACGGAGCCTGGTGTGGGAAAGAACTCGAGTTACAGAGCTCTGGATGATCTGCAGCTTGTGGAGGGAAGAGTTGGGGAGACCGACAACCAGGGCCATAGTCGAGCCTGGGTAATGAAGGCGTGTATGAGGGTTTCAGTGGCCTGAGGGGTGAGGCAGTGGCGAAGTCAGGCAATACAGGTCATGGCTATAACACTTCAGGCAGACAGTGAGTGCACAAATCTCTTCAGCAATTGGTCAGGAATGTTAGTCTGCCCTACTTTTAAAGACCAACACACACTCACACACAAAAAAAGCCCCCTCCCTTCCCCCTATTGAACTATGTCCTGACAAGAATTTATAGAAGAGTAGGAATGTTCTAGAAGTTCAGCCCTTCATGTTATAGAGACAGCAATACCGTACTTCTCAACCCCTTTCATAACACTCAGTTTCCTCTTAAAATGCGTTGGACCATTGGTAAATGGACCGATTGGTCCCTCAGTATAAAGAGATCTCTGGTATGGACTGGCCACAAGCTCAGCCCTATTGGTGCTTGTCCCTGATTTAGCCTGTTTAAACATCAAGACAATCTGCCCCACAAAACTGCTTACATACCTGGCGTCATTTAGATCACACTTATTTCCTGCAATTGCAACAACTATATTTGGAGGCCCATGCTGTCGCAATTCCTTTACCCAGTTCTTCAGCGTCTGGAATGCCTCCTGAGTAAAACCATACAAAGGAGATGTTAGAGGGAACAAGGTTTACAACAACCCCAAGATTTATAATACAAATTCCAATGAGACAGCCACTCATCACACTGATATGGTTCTAGATAATGAAATACTTTGCAATACTCAAGAAAGATGCCTTCGACTTTTCTCTTGCACAATTCCAGACAACTACCCCAGGATCCTAGTGCATACTAATTGAGGTGGCTAATGGTTTCATGTTTCATAGGACAGAGAAAGCTAACCCTGAACAATGCTTTCAAGGATGCCAAGTCACCATACCCTGGCATCAACAGAACTAATTCTTCTAATGCTCTTTGCATTTAATCAAATCTGGATTACAAAAGACTACAAAATCAAGCTCCAATAATAGACATTTGTTGAGAACCAATTCATCTGTGGATTCATCCTTCAGCCAGTACTACACTATGCTCAATGCTTTATTGGTAGCAAGAGAAGAAATTAATGTCACTATTTGGACAAAAATTGTCACTGTAAAAATGTATTTTTAACAAGCAGAACACAGTAAATAATGGGCCTACCAACAACGAAACAAAAAAAATTCAGAATAAAACGCTGACTTCCTAATTGCCAGATACAGAATGAAGGCTAAAGTTTTAACTCTTCAAAAGAGTATATTTGCTCAGTCAGCAATTCCCTCAGGCAGTGAAAATATTAGTTTTAACGATTGTTTATCCAGTCAGGGAACATGAGAAGTTTAATCTGGTTTCAAGAAACCCAATAAATATTTTAGGTAAAGCAGCCGACAGTTTAATACCAAATATCACTTTCTATTTATGTTCAAGAAAAGCAAAATTCTTAAAGCAAAGTAAGCAGTGGATAAATTAATTCCTACCCAGGACATTATGGAAACTGTGCAACAAACATGGAGTCTCACCTCTTTCGTGATATCATATACAATAATTGCTGCAGCTGATCCACGATAGTACATGGGCGCCAACGCACGGAACTGTTTAAAAACACAGATAAATAAATATTAGGATTTAACATTCTCTGGTTGCGGAAATGTTCCACATTTTGGGGCATAAAACATTAAAGGTGATTTGATATCACTCACTTTACATCAACATACTCTGCACATGTAAAAGAATTACTAAAAGCCACAGAAAGGTCTTACTGTGAAGAGCAGAGGCTGCTAATTCATGGCAGAATCTTCAAGAACCATCACCGACTAGAACCAGAAAGTCTAAGAGTTATTGTCAGAGCTAGGAAAAGTAGTAAGCAAGTGAGGAGGATAGTAGCAGACTGCAAGGGGACATAGACAGACTGGTAAAGTGGGCAGACACGGGGCAGATGAAGTTTAATGTGGAGAAATGTGAAGTGATGCATTTTGTGAGGAAGAATGAGGAGAGGCCATATAAGCTGATGGTACAATCATAAAGGGGGTGAAAGAACAGAGAGACCTGAGGGTTCATATGTTTGAAGATGACAGGACAGGGAGATAAAGCTGTTAAAAAAAAGCATATGGGAAACTAGGCTTTATAAATAGGGGCACAGAATATAAAAGTCAGGAAGTTATGATGAACTTTTATAAAACACTGGTTTGGCCTCAGCGAGAGACTGTGTTCAGTTCTGGGCCCCACACTTTAGGAAAAATGTCAAGGCATTGGAGAGGCTGCAAAGGAGATTGACCAGGATGGTACCAGGAATTAGGGACTTCAGTTATCAGGAGAGGCGAGAGAAGCCGGGATTATTCTCCTTGGAGCAGAGAAGATTAAGAACAGACTTAATAGAAGTTTTCAAAATTATGAGGAGATTCGATAGGGTGAAGAAGGAGAAACTATTTCCACTGGCGGGTGTGTCGGTAACCTGAGGGCATTGATTTAAAATAGTTGTTAAACAAAACAGAGGGGAGTAGATAATTATTCGAGAAGAACAAGTTTGCAGAGAGTGGGGGAGTGGGATTGATTTGGAAGCGCTTCTCAAAGAGCCAGCACAGAGATGATGAGCCGAATGGCCTCCTTCTGTGCTGTATAATTCTAATGATTGTGAACACTGTCTTTAGTATCAGAACTATATGCAGGCATGCACATGGTCTGACTGACAGCAATAAACAAATTGAGAAAACTATTTCTACATTCTGGTGTGAAATTAAATTGGACATTGATTTGTGATGAAGGTTCAGAATCCATGGGATTACCAGACAGTGACACTGGAATGCAACTGCGAGAGAATTTTACTGAGCTAATGGAGACTTGTTATTTCCTATTCCACACAGTCAATGATCCAAAAACAGTACAGTACATTAATTTATCTCTGGTACTAGAAATCCATTTTAGAAATGGTAGCTTCGGAATGGTGTAAAACACTGAGTATGTTCCCATGACTCCCATTTTGCAATATGTGGATAATATTCCAAAGTCTAAAGATCAGAAATGTACATAAGCTTCATTATCGGCTATATATCGGTTTAGGTCTGCATCTGCCTGCCACGTTGGGGCGTGTCAAGGAAAGGATTAATACCTTTGATATAAAACAGCTTTCAGTTAAGTTTAAAAACACACAGAAGACACCTTGTAGAAGAGACCAGAGTTAAGTATATTGGTAACAACCCACCAATGAGTATCACAAAATATACAGTCAATTCACTTCACAGTATATTCTGTGAAACACTTTGAGGCTTCACGAAGACATGATAAGGTGCTACACCTGCTACTGGACGTGATGAAAGCATGAGAGGCCTCAGATATAACAAAATAATATTTTATTTACCCCATTAGATAAAATATAATTTCCCTAGGTTGCACATGGTAACATTTTGGTAATATTAATGTCTACAAAAGCCTAAGAGTGGAATATGATGATTCCAGAAACGTGCTAGAGGACATTTTTCCCTACAAATAGTATGGTTGTTGGGGGGAAAGGTCAAAGCAAAATTTGAGTAATTTGGATAAAAAAGTAGTTTCTTTCATACATTCTTTCTCCATTAACAATGCCATAATTTTCTTGGTTTCCTGGCCGGTTTTCACTTGATTGAGGTTTGCAACAGAAGTAGAGGCAAAAATGCTTAGTTTACAAAGAAATGCACATTATGATCTGGAATGTCTAACTTAACCAATGTCAGTTGAGTACGCAGGGCTTACCCAATTATTAATGAAAACCAGAACTAAGTTTCCCAAACTTGTAAGCTTGTGTGGTTTGAGAACTAAAAACATATGCAATGAATACTATCCAAAGTCAGTTTCAGATTTCCTCACACTGCAATATCCCTTTCAGTTTATTCATGTTACTGAATTCACAACATAATAATCACGGGGAACGACGCAACATATTTCACAGGATATACTCTAAAGTGCAATTAATGAATGGGTACTTTGTAGGTGAACATACCAGACAATTTGCGCACAGCAATGTTACACAACCAACCATAAAGTGAATAAGCAAATTTTACTTGAGATTGTTGGCTAGGACATTCTCTCCTTGTTCACTGTAACTTCATTTCAATTCAGTTACGACCACAATACATGAACAACAAACAACAACAAATTACATTCGTATAGCGCCTTTCACGTCAGGAGGATGTCCCAAGGCACTTGGTCATGAAGTGGGTCAGCTAGCAGATTGAATTGAACAGACTACAGTGTCTATTATTCCACCCAGTGGTGGAACATTGCTATCTAATTTAAAATAATACAGACAGGCTTACTTTTTAAAATCATGCTGCGTTTCCACCAAAATCCACATCAGAATTATAGCATGCCAGATCCAATCTAGCCAGCTAAACATTGGTTCACAGCCCTGGTTTAATGAAATATGGGCTGCAAGGTTATAGGTAGGCTAAATATGACTCAATTTGTTGTGTTGAGTGATTTGGCAGGAAGCCATTAAAAGTACTGTTCTTATTGCCGCTGTCACCATCTATAGTGATCATATCGTTGCCGACAGAACCAGACTGTGAGAAAGAAGACAAATAGGTGCATCTTCAGCATTCAAATGATTGCTCATGACGTTGCACATTCATTTATGTTGTACGAAGAATGGTCTTTAGCTCTGGATTTAGCACTTTGGTTTGGCAATGATATCGAAATCACACTGGCTTAAAAGCTAGCCACGAGCAGGAACGCTCAAGGATACTAATCACCATCAATAGTTTCAGTGATCTACAAAATCCTACCCGGTGATGGAATATTTTGAACTTGTTTAGCACAACACAGACATAGCACATCCTGCTCCTGGACTCAATCCAACGCCAAACTCAATGAGGATGACCTACTCCATCCTCAAAGCCAGCAGGAGTTGTTAATTTCCTGAATGATTATGACCAGAGCAGTATGAGTATTCAGTGCTCGAACCATATCGTCACATTGATGCCAAACAAACTGCTCTGTCGATTCAAAGACTGATTCTGCACAAAATACCGACAACCAAGCTGTAACCATGCTCTGCCTATGACCCTGCTCAAACCAGTGTTCCTTCTTGCAACTCTGTTCAGTGCAGTGTTGAAATACGAAGTTAACCATTGCTTAGTCAAATAGGATTGCTGAAGCATAGATCAACGCTGATGGAAGTGTCCGAGCTGCCTACTGGTGCCTCAGTAAATATATCAAACAGGAGACCATTCAATCCATCAAGCTCATTTCACCATTTTATTAGATCTTGGCAGATCCCATTTCCCTGCCTTTTCTTCAGATCTTTAAAACCATTACTTTCCAAGTATCAATCAATATTAAAATTGTGTTTGGTACGGGGTTAGGTTTAGACATTTAACTCTCGGCCTAGAATGAAATGAGGGAAATTTCTCCCTCCGTTGACAACA
This sequence comes from Callorhinchus milii, assembly GCF_018977255.1. NCBI lineage: Eukaryota > Metazoa > Chordata > Chondrichthyes > Chimaeriformes > Callorhinchidae > Callorhinchus > Callorhinchus milii. The sequence continues at coordinate 5,863,977 of NW_024704759.1, read as the reverse complement.
AGATGTGAAAACCAAGGTGGTATGTAGTGCAAGAAAGCAAACAGCAATATGAAGTCAATGCACAGATAATCAGATTGGATTTTCCCACTTGCCAATTCCTTTTGTAACCTACCACAGAATGAGGCCTTACAATTGCTGCCACTCTTACAATTTATTGGCAAGAAAAATAGATCTGCAAATACAATAGATCTTTCCCTCTTCATCCCATTTTAAGATGTCCATTTTGCCATGGCATAAGAAAGCAATACAGTACTTTGTTGCATTACAAATACATTGCAAACAATTAGCAGAGTTCAGTTTCAATCTTCCTAAGGGCATGAATCTTTCCTTCAACAATCAGATTCTCCACGAATTGTATGATGATAATCCTTGCATTTGACCATGTTGCTCAGGATACCGGCAGAAATTACCTTCTCTTTTCAAATAGTGTCACAGGATCAGTGATTTAACAAAGGTACCTAACATGCCTTTAATCAATTGTAAACAATGGCATGTTTAACCTATGGTCAGGACTCTTTAGAGGAAGCATCAGCAACATTAGAAGGAATTATGACCAATTGACTTTGTTCTGTCTATTTTGGTTTCAAGATTTTTTTGTCTGAGCAGCAAATCTTAATTTTATTGTTGAGGCACAAGGCTGAAAGCAATACTGTGGGGAAGCAAAATCAACAATAGCAGAGAAATAGTCTAATTGTACCTGCCAGACACTACTCCAAAGTCTTACAAGGAAACATTAACGTTGAAGCAGCCAATTGCACACAGCAGCATCCTATAACAGTCGTGACCAAATTGAGTGACCAAATCATTATTTTTTTTGATGCAATTTACCTCAGCGGTAAAGCCAAATAGGAGTAAGAAAGAGAATTTATATTCTCCGTCCAAAATCTATTCATAAAACGTTATGGACAGATCTGTGCAACAGCTCAAACAATGGTCAGTGTTTATTGCCCAATATTCAGTGGGGTGCAGAATTAAACAGCAGGCCCCTAAAATCATGTTAATGCTGCAAGCTCTTTAGGCATCAATTTAATGCTTTCTTTACGTGGCTGACAACTACACGTCGCCCGATCTTTCCACCCCACCATTGGCGGATGGGCTTTCAAGCACCTGCTGGCGAGAACTCCATTCTCCTCCTCTCTTTCAAGTTGCACCTAAAATACATTTCTTTGACTATCTTTCCCCTCCTCACTCCCCCTAAGCTCTGTTACCCACCCAGAATTGTCAAGTGCCTTGGAAGGTTCTCCTGACATGAAAGGCGCTATAGAACTGTATTATATTTTTAAAATGTATGCTAGTTACACTGAAGAAATTGGGCATTAAAGGAGCTCCATGAGATGTTATTCACATGATCAGGAACTAATGCACCTTCAGCTTTCAATTCTATTCTCCACTACAAGTTTTCAAAATTGTACTAAATATTCTGGATTGGATTTATTTTATACAAACATTTGCAAGGAATCCTTCAAGAGTTAAGCTATTAACCATGGATTTTACTGCTCTCATAAATAGTGCCTGTTACTATTCAGATCCTTCCCACTTAGAAATAAATACCAACAGTTTCCTGTAATAAGTTCTTTACATATAATCCAATTGTCAATAGACTTCATTGTTATGTGATTTCAATCTCACTAAAGTTACATTCCCTTAATGATTTTCCGAAAAGCCTTTCCTGCAGTGAACTCACGAACAACCCCATAACACTGCCAATATAAACATCCCCCAAAATGCTTTAACAAAACATTTGCTAAGAAAATGTAGCAGAAATTGAAAGCATTACGAGTTCCAGATACGATCCATGCATCAATGCAGCTATGAGCTGGGTAGTTTCAGCTGTTCCTGGTAGACCCTGTACATCATTGTTAAAAGCATTACTTTTAGCTTCTCTTCATGATGACACAATTAGAGAAAAAGATTATACTGCATACAAAGGGAAATAAAGGGACACGGACAAATATAATGGGGTGAGATTATATAATAGGAAGAGATGATACAAGAGCTTCAAGATACTATCCTTTTTGAATGATGCTATATAAATGCAAGTTATCCTCCTCTATCCTCCTCCACCACCTCTCCTCTCAACCTTCATTGTTCTGTCCTTGAATGGTTCAGATCCCACCTCTCACACTGTCTCCACCTCATTTCCACAATCGGTTTCTGCTCTTGCCCCGCACCGTCTTGTGCAGCGTCCCTCAGGGCTCTATCCTTGGTCCCCTCCTCTTCAGTATCTATATGCTCCCTCTTGGTGACATCATGCGCAAACATGGGGTCAATTACCACACGCACGACACCCAACTCTTTCTCTCTGCCTCCATCCTTGACTCCAGAATGTCTGTCAGACATCAAGTCCTGGATGAGAGCTAACTTTTTCCAGTTGAACGTCAACAAGTCCGAGGCTCTCCTGATTGGCTCCCGTCAGCGCCTCGACACCTCAGGCACTGACAGCATCATCTTCCAAGGATGCACACTCCACCTCACTGAGCCAGTATGGAATATTGGCATCTTGTTTGACACTCAACTATCCTTTCTACCCCACACCTGTGTCATGACCCACTGTGCCTTCCCCCACTCCGCAACATCTCCCGGCTCCGCCACCACCTCACACCGCAAAAACCCTCATACACGCATTCATAACATCCAGGCTTGACTAAGCAAACGCCCTGCTTGTCGGCCTCCCCAACTCCTCCTTCCATAGACTGCAGATCATCCAGAACTATGCAGCCTGTGGCCTCTGCCGCACCAGGCTCTGTGACCCTATCATCCCCACCCAACTCCACTGGCTTCCCATCACAAAGACAGGATACAGTTCAAGATCCTGGTCCTCACCTTCAAAGCTCTCCATGGCCTCGCTCCCCCTACCTCTGCGACCTCCTAACTCCCTACCAACCTGCCCATTCCCTCCCCTCAGCACGGGAGCCCGTCCCTGGGAGCCCACATCAACTCCCAGTAAAATAACACTATTTACCACAGCTAAACATGAACTTGACCAAATGAATAATGGGGTCCAATTGGCAGGGGTCTAACAGCAAATCCTGCAATGTCTCGTACCAACCAACCAGTGCTCCACTCAGATACTGTTCTCAATTGATCACTTTCAGCTATGATAAAACTTCACAGAAATCAGAAATGAAATGATCCCAGGTTTGATGCAACACACATCCAGGTAGTTGAAAGATTCTATGCAGGTATTTATTATTTCCTGCAAGTTAGGCCATTGTATATTAATAACTTCATCGCAAGTGAGTTATACAACATAAATGAAAAATTTCTGACCAAGGAATTGAAGGACAGTGATTTGTTGCCAACTGCTACATAAGCCTGTTGTTAGTTTGTATTAATTCCTTGTTTTAGGTGTATAGAAAACTCACGGTCTACGTATTTTCTCAGATAAAATAAAATGGGAGACATTTTTAAAATGAAAACAACAACAAGATTACATTTGTATAGCGCCTTTCACGTCGGGAGGACATCCCAAGGCGCTGGAAAAGCTTCATAGTTGCAAAGATGGGACAGTCCTTAAGCAGCCCAGCAACAACGTCTAGTCATGATTTGTGCAGCTGTTCTATTCAATGATATGCAATACAATAGACTGGTGCAGCTACATTACAGTTAGATCCACCAGGCCTTAATATGTTGTGTTTGTTGCATTGTGCTTTACACGTCCTCCCAACATGAAAGGCGCCATACGAATACAATTTGTTGTTGTACCATGTAACCTCACTAACAAACATACAACACAGTAAACCAATTCACATGATTGTAGGTAGTATAAATACTAACAGACAAACTATATGTAAAAGAGAACTTAAACACCGGTTTTAAAGTTATCTAAATTTATAACTTTCTGCACACACATCAAGGAATAATGTTCAAATTGAGAACTCTCAACTTGTAGAAGACCCTAGGCTTCACATGAATCCTTTAAACGAGTGAAGGGCCACAGCTGAAACATTCGTCTTTTTTCAAATGATGGACTTGTAGTGGAATTTGCGGTTTTGCTTCTTCGCTGATTTTGTGTTTGCCAGATCAGTCAAGCCTCAACTGAAAAAAGGAGATTTAATAGGAATCTGGTCTCTCCTCAAATTGACCCTGAAAAAGTTGAATTGCTGAGCTACAGGAACGGAAATGCTTAAGAACCACATAACACTTGTGCCAGATTGGAGGAATCCAAGCTGGATCCTCTTTGCCCCAACCAGTTGCAATGTTTCCTGCCAACAGCTAAGATTCTGACCTCAGATGCATAATTTACAAAGGCACCAAACAGAATCAATCTTTCTCTGAAGGCAGCGAAATATCCAAGGCTAATTTGTCACTGAATCATTCTCATTAACCCGTTAGAGATGATTTAATGACCAGAATTGGATCTGGTACCCACCTACAGCCCTACATTTCAATGATGTCTAACCAAAGGAAGCAAAAGGGAAGTCTTAGACACTGCGTGTGTCCACTAAAAAAACAAATTGCTGCTTTACAACATCTTTACTTGAGTCACATATTATTTCAGAAAAATTCTTTGAATCACCAACAGTGCTGTGCCATTTCAAATGTTCAGTCTGAACGTCTCTTGACAGGAGCAGAGTTTGGATCTGAGGCTTCTTTAGTCAGAAGATGGGATTGTGGATTACGTTGATTGTGGAAACACTTTCAAAAGTAAATATCAAATGGAGCCTAAACAGCAGCTAATTCTCTCTCCCAGAGATAAGGTAAGTTTTAGGAAGAGTTTCAGAAATGACAGCAACTCTCATGAAATTACCAGCTTTCAAAATACAATACGAAGAAAAACTTGTTCCAATTAAACAGCGCTTCCTCCACTCACCCGTTCTTGGCCAGCAGTGTCCCAGATGAGAAACTTGTGCAACTCACTTTGATACTGCACGGTCTTAGTCATAAATGATGCCCTGAATACAAATAAAGATCAAAATGTATATTACATGTAATGACTTCCTAATAAATGCTATTAACAACTTCTTTCTAAAAAAAAGTTAACTTACCCAATTGTAGGATTGATATTGGGATCAAAGCTATCTTCTACAAACCGCCATACAATGCTCGACTTCCCCACACCTGTATCCTGAATTTGAAGTGAAAACAAAATCAGTACCAGCTTCTCAACTTTGCTGCTTAACTTGCCAAAAAGGCAAAACCAAAAGAGAAGCAAAACTTTAGCTGGCCTTCCGAGCAAAATAAAGAACACTGAAACTAGTTTTTAATCACTTCTATGTCTGAAAAGAGAATTTTTATAATTTAAATAATAATCCTTGCATTTGATTGTGAAAACAAAATAGTGTATTGAAGCAACAACTCGCAAGTTTGCAGAGGCCTTTGTGCACTTAAGCAACTCGGGCTCAATGTCAAATGGCTAACTGTATTAAAGGCACAAAGTGACAGATTACTATGGGCAGGGATGGCTCCACCAGAAGCGGCAGATACAAGCCTGGCTCAAATGGTAGCACTCTGCATCTAGGTTAGAAAATTGTGACTTTAAGACCCACATCAGAACTTGAGACAGTCTAGGTTGACAATCCAATGAAGTACGTGTGCAGCACTGCAATGTTGGAGGTACCATTCTTCACATTAAATCGAGGTCCATCTACCTGTCAGGTGGATATTAAAAATCCTACAATAATATTCAATAAAGGAGGAAGTGCCAGTGCCATGGTTAACAATCCCCCACATAGCTTGATCATTCACTTAATGGCTGTTTGTGAACATTAATATGCACACGTTTTTGTGACATCCAACTACAAATACAGTCACTTCACTTTTCAGAATGCCAAAAGTGTGTGCACACACACCCCTCAATAGGAAGTATACATTGTGTTGCTCCAATCCAACATTACTGTGCTTCCGGGCATAAAGCTGCATTGCTCGCAAAAGTACGTAGGAACAGGAGGCAATCAATCCATCTAATCTGTTCCATGGTGCAAAAGGTTTAGAATACAAGAGTAGGGAAGTCTTGCTGTAACTGTATAGGGCCTTGGTGAGACCGCACCGAGAGTATTGTGTGCAGTTTTGGTCTCCTTATTTAAAAAAGGTCATACTTGCCCTAGAGGGGGTGCAGCGTAGATTCACTCGGTTAGTTCCTGGGATGAGGGGACTGACCTACGAGGATAGGCTGAATAAACTAGGGCTGTATTCTCTAGAGTACAGAAGAATTAGGGGGGATCTTATTGAAACATATAAGATTCTTAAAGGGCTGATAAAGTAGACATTGAGGGATTGTTTCCCCTGGTAGGAGAATCTATAACCAGGGGTCACAGTCTTAAAATTAAGGGTCAGAGTTGAGGAAACATTTCTTCACTCAGAGGGTAGTGAATTTATGGAATTTACTTCCCCAGAAGGCTGTAGATGCTCAGTCCTTGAACATCTTCAAGGCTGAGACTGATAAATTTTTAAAAAACAGAGGGATTAAGGGATATGGGGATATGGCAGGTAATTAGAGTTAGGTCTGAAGATCAGCCAGGACCTTATCGAATGGCGGGGCAGGCTCAAGGAGCCGAATGGCCTACTCCTGCTCCTAATTCTTATGTTCTTATAATAGGCACACATTCATTGATTTACAAAGTTTACAAAGAATGTATTATTATTATTTCAAAGAATGTATAGCACAGAAACAGGCCAGTCGGCCCAATCAGTCTGTGCCAGTGCAATTTATTCTCCACACGAGTCTCCCACTACTCTTTAATCCCTCCCGTAACCTTTATTCCCCTCTCCATTATGTGAAGGTCCAGCTTCCTCTTGAATGCTTCTAAACTATCTGATTCAACCACCCATTTTTAAAAAGTTATTGATTTAAAAATCTGATTCAACCACCTAGTTTTAAAATGTTGTGCAATGGCACATTCTGGCAATTGTGTCAAACATTAAATCGGTTTAATCAGTAGTTGGGGCTGTAATCAATCTCAGTGTCACTGTAAGCAAGGGTTTAAAGCAAAAATCAGCCAGGTCTCTCACTCCCGATTGATAGTCAAGCACTCAATAGCAAGAATAATCACCACTGGGATAAAATGCACTTCATCCTCCAAAGAATATCCTACTGCTGCAACATTCCATTTCCCAAATAAATCTCTCCAATTGTGCTGAAGGCACTTTGGACCTATAACTTTCCGGAATGACCTCCTAATCTCATTTAGGATTTTAGAGACAGCAGACAAGGGAAACTTTAATTTCATCAGTCAGGATGGATTAGACTCGATCTCGTATATATAACTTTTTAGGTGCATTGATAAGATTCACAAATCATGTTTGCAAATAAAAATTGCTTTAGCTGCTGCCTTTTTTATAAAATTCTAGACCCAGAAATTAGTCTTCATCCATTTGAAGTTTTTGATGCTTTTATATTGTACAATGTTTGGAAAGGAAACTTTTTTTTAAAGAAGCAACTTAGATGAACCAGACAGTGAAGAATGAACACACAATAAAGTACACAATATTTCCAAACTGCAAAAGGATTCAAGGAGGGCCTATAAAACTGCTCTCATGAAGTTTTTAACCACACCATATCAGTGAGTCAGAGCAGAAACAAGAACAGGAACAAGCAACTCATTCACATAACACATGGAAAAAGATGCAATTCCCACATCATAATAATATACTCTGCAGCCGGATGCGGATGCACTGAACAAATTGATAGGTGGATTGCTACTTTCAAAAATAAGGAAACCATTTACTAATTTGTGATTCCTACACTCGGAATTTGGCAAATAAGAACCAATTAAAGAAAATATAAGGCAGAAGGCAAATAATGTACATGATTGGATCCGCCCTAACCTACTCAATAGCAGTGGTTCAATGATCAACAGATGTTTAATGCATTTGTTACTCCAAGGGAGGTCAACTAGTTTAGGGAACCTGTCATACAGTATTTATTGAAAACATTTATTTTTCTACAGAGTAATTTAAAACAATGACCTCACTTGGCCTTTTAACTAACGTGAAGTACATTTTTAACTAAGCTTGATTTCGGAAGCTGATTTCCACAAGAGATCGTGTCATTGTTACATCTTCAAACCAGTTTCTGCATCACCTCCTGGCCTTAGCATAAGTTATGCTTATGGGAAAGTTATTTTTGCCACATCAAAGCTGGGCTGAGATATGGGATTTATGCAACTGGGTCCTAATGTGGTGGGTGGGTGGGAAATAAACAACTTAAAATGCAATAATACCCTCCAGTCATTAGTTTAGTGGCTATAACAACAAAATTACATTTGTATAGCGCCTTTCAGGTCAGGAGGACGTCTCAAGGCGCTGGATGTCAGTGTTTTGACCCCGAGCTGGGAATTAGGATCGGGGAGGGCATGGTGGGGGAAGGAGGGTGATCGAAGGCACAGTCGAAGAGGAGGGTCTTGAGACGGGTCTTGAAGGAGGCAAGGGAGGGGGCGAGGAAGAGGGACTGTGGGATGGCGTTCCAGAGGGTGGGGCAGAGTGGCTGAAGGTTTGTCCGCCAATGGTGGGGGCGGGGCGGATGAGGCGGTGACTTGAAGCAGGCTGGAGCCCACTGAGCGGTGGGATGGGCAGGTTGGGGGGTAAGTAGATCGCAGAAGTAGGGGGATGCAAGGCCATACAGAGCTTTGAAGGTTAGGACCAGGATCTTAAACTGTATCCTCTGTGTGATGGGAAGCCAGTGGGGTTGAGCAAGGATGGGGGTGATAGGGTCACGGAGCCCAGTGCGGGAGAGGACACGGGCTGCAGAGTTCTGGATGATCTGCAGCCTGTGGAGGGAGAAGTTGGGGAGGCCAACAAGCAGGGAGTTTTCTTAGTCAAGCCTGGATGTTATGAGCACGTGTATGAGGATTTTGGCGGCCTGCGGTGTGAAATAGTGGCGGAGTTGGGTGATGTTGCGGAGGTGGGGGAAGGCAGAGTGGGTCACGGCACGGATGTGAGGTAGAAAGGATAGTTGAGTCAAAGAAGGCACGAAGTTTCCGGACTGGCTTAGTGAGAATGAGTGTGCATCCTTGGATGGTGATGCTGTCAGCGCCTGAGATGTGGAGGTGCTGACGGGAGCCAATCAGGAGGGCCTCTGTTTTATTAACGTTCAATTGAAGAAAGTTAGCTCTCGTCCAGGTCTTGATGTCTGACAGACACTCTGGAGTAAAGGGTGAAGAAAGAGTTGGTTGTCATCCGCATACATATGGACGTTGACCCCACGTTTGTGGAAGATGTCACCAAGAGGGAGCATATAGATACTGAAGAGGATGGGACCAAGGACAGAGGAACGCCACACAAGACGGTGCGGGAGCTAGAGGAGAAACCATTTGTGGAGATGAAGGGGAGACGGTGTGAAAGGTAGGAACTGAACCATGAAGGTTGATGTGAGAGGAGAGGCGGTACAGGAGGATAGAGTGGTTAACGGTTTCGAAGGCAGCAGAGAGGTGAAGGAGGATGAGGAGGCAGAGGGAGCCCTGGTCAAAGATGGTCAGAATGTCATTTGTCACTTTGACCAGGGCTGTTTCGGTGCTGTGAGCAGCATGGGGTTCGTGAAGAGATTGGAGGGAGAGGAAGAAGCAAAGCTGAGAAGCAACAAAGCAATGTCTTGTTCCAGCACATTGGAAAGGAACATTACAAATGGGGCGGGATGGGTCCAGGGAGGGCTTTTTTTTTTGTTGAGGATAGGAGTGATGACAGATGTTTTCAAAGGGATGGTAATGGGGCAGTGGACAGGGATAGGTTTATGATGTCTGTGAGTAGAGGGGCTAGGAGGTGGAGCTGGGAGTTAAGGAGGGGGGAGGGATGGGGTCAAGTGAGCAGGTGGTTGGTTTCATGCGGGTTATAGTGGTGGTGAGAGAGAGGAGTGGAAGACAACAACAACAACTTGCATTTATATAGCACCCTCCGCGCAGGGTAGTGTCTGAGTGCTTAACAGTGGCGGAGCCTGACTCTGAGCCGGGGGGAGGTGGCCGTAAGAACGGTTGAACACGAAAGAGGGGACTTGAAACAACAACAACAAGATTCCATTTATAAAGCGCCTTTCACGTCAGGAGGACGTCCCAAGGCGCTGCACAGTTGGGTCATGACCCGAGCAGGGGGCAAATGGTCAGGGTGAGGGGAGGGAAGGGAGGGAGCGAGGAGGGGGGAAATGGTCAGGGTGAGGGGAGGGAAGGGAGGGAGCGAGGAGGGGGAAGAGAGTCGAGAGGGGAGCTGAAGGCACGATCAAAGAGAAAGGTTTTGAGACCGGCCTTGAAGGAGGAAAGGGAGGAAGCAAGGCGAAGGCACTGGGGGATGGAGTTCCAGAGCCTCGAAAGAGGATACAGAGGGGGCAAGACGGAGGGATTGAGGGAGAGTGTTCCAGAGTTTTGGGGCATAATGGCTGAAAGCATGACCTCCAATGGTGGGGCGGAGGGTATGAGGGACGAGCAAGAGGTTGGGTCGAGTGGAAGCGCCGGGTGGTGGATTGTTGAGTGAGGAGGTTGGAGAGGTAGGGAGGTGGCATGGAATGAATGGATTTGAACACAAGAGTGAGTATCTTGAAGACGATCTGTTCAGTGATGGGGAGCCAGTGGAGTCTGCCCAGAACTGGTTAGATACGGTACGGAGTTTGGTCCGGGTCAGTACATGGGCAGCAAAGTTTTGAATCAGCTCGATCTTGTATATGGTGGAGCTGGGGAGACGAGCGAGAAGTGCGTTGGAGTAATCCAGGTGGGAGGTGACAGGTTCAAAGATGTGGAGGGAGGGATGCATGGGAGCCAGGGTGTGTGGGAGAGATGAGGAGGGGGTAGTATACAGTTGGGCAGAGTGCAGAGGCAGCTGAGCAGATTCCCTTGCCTTTGATTTTGAGGAAGTCCAGCATCGCCTCAAGAGTTGGCGTTGGAGAGGATGGGCGAGGCAAGGGAGGGTGGGCGGTGGAGCTGGTTGGTGATGGAGAAGGTTGTCCTTGGTCTCCAACATTGTCGTGGTGAGGGCAGAGTGGTAAGATTTGATAAGGTCCAGCAGATCTGCCCATTAAGTTGGATTTGAACTAGCTCTGTAAAATGTCTAAATTATACAGAGATACAGTTTACATTTATACAGCTGTATAACTATTTCAACTTCAGAAGGACTCCTCACTGCTACCTGGGCACCCAAACTGGAGGGTGGGAACCTAAGAGGGTTGGGAAGGAAAAGATGACCGGAGAGACTTTGAACATGGGGAGGGTGGGAGTTAAGCTAGTTCAATGAAATTCAAAATCTTTTAGGATTTTACTAAGCTGTTACCTACTTAATACTTTGTTAACTCCAGAACTGTCAACACACCTATAGGGTTGGGGAAGGATATCATTTTCCCACATTCGTTTTCTTTATTACATTTGTGGAGTCCTGCAGCTCAGTGGTTAGAGCACTCGCTTTGCAAGGGAGAGACCCGAGTTCAATTCCAGGCAGAGGGCGAAACCTTGGGCAAGTTTCCTTACTCCACACAGAGCCTAATAATAATCCCTCCAAAACCAAAAACAATAATAAATTGGTCATTTTCAATCTACGACTGTTTGTGGGACATTGCCGTGCGCAATTGGCTGCCGCGTTCGCCCACAAATATACAGTCAATTCACTTTACAGTGTGTTCTGTGAAGCGCTTTGGGACGTCCTCCCGACGTGAAAAGCGCTGTATCAAATGCAAGGACTATTAGTATTATTATTCCCTAAAATGGGAACAAAATTATTCTCCTTGTGATGGGTTCAGAATAACAGAGATTAAAGAACGAAATATCTGAGGGTGGTTTCACTGTAGGAGAACATCCCCACACACAAGACTGCCCTCATCCTTCAGGAACACCCACCCAACCCATTGCGTCAAGCTGCCTCTTCAATGAAACCAGTGTCCTGACCCAACCGTACAGCGCCTCGGGACGTCCTCCCGACGTGAAAGGCGCTCTGTAAATGGAATCTTGTTGTTGTTGTTGTTGTTGAACCCTTCCTGACAACCCGTTCCAAGTCGTCCATTATCCTCTTGAGTTAAAGAGAAGAAAACTTCCTGAAATCGCTCTCTTGACGACTCTTAAGCCCGTGTCGCCTTGTTCTGCTGTCGTGAAACACACCCCCCCCCAATTTTTTTTAAAAAAAAATACGAATGGCCGAGGAGCGGCGAAGGCAAAACCCACCGCTCTGGCCCAGGCCTTTCTGCGGGCAGAAAGGGGGCAGAGAGAGAGAGAGAAAGAGAGAGAGAGAGAGAGAGAGAAAAAAAAGAGGAGATTGTAATGGAACTCAATTCAATCAGCAAAGAGAGAGAGAGAGACACACACACACACACAACACACACACACAGACAACTTACCCCGAGCAGACAAACTTTCAGTTCCCTCAAAGCCATGGTGCAGCTCGCGGGAGAGGAGAGTTGCTGCACAACTCCAGTCACATTCGCACACGGAGGGCAAGTCCAAGAGGCAGAAAGAAGCTCTCTCCCTCCTTCTCTCTCTCTCTCTCCCTCACCACCACCACCAACTGTGACCACAGACGTCTCAATCTACGGGCCCTTCCGATTATTTTTTTGTCGCCCCCCCCCTCCCTTTCTTTTTTTTATATAAAAAAAAGAAAAAGCACAAATTCCGAAACGCGCACACAAGGGGTGAGTTTAGCGGTGTGTGTGTGTGTGAGGAAAGGAGAGAGGAGCCGCGGGCAGGACGGGCGCTGGGCGGACGCCTCACGGCAGCCTCTCCCCGCGCTGGGAAACCGCCGCCATCTTGCGCACACCGCCGCCGTCACGTGACGCGCAGTCCCGTCGGTTTCCCTTCCACGGGCGGCGATCCCTCTCCGCCTGGATCCAGCCCGGGTTTTGCGTGCGTCTGTTTTTTTTTCTTTTTCCCCCCTCTCTCTCCTGTTGTTAATTAAAAATTCTTCTTCTTCTTATGATGATGATTATTATTAAAATTAAATGAAATGATATATATTTTTTAAAAAAAACAATAGTGTTTTAGCGATTGAGTGGCGTGAGGGCGACGCCAATGCGCAAAGGCAGCGACCGGCGATCGAAGTACGTTTTGTAGCCCAAAAACCGCACACACACACATATATACAACACACACACACACACACGCGCGCGCGCGCGAATCCCCCAAAAGTAGCCCAATACGACGATGCGGTCGCCTCCTAATGGGCGGCAGCAAACGGTGGGCACTTTCAGGTTAAGGGTCTCGGCCCTTCTTTGAAACGGTAATAAGGAAAGCGCTTGAAAAACGGCGGGTGGTTTTTTTTTTTCGTTTTCGTCGTCGTCGCAGGTTTCCAATCAAGCAATCGTTCTATTTCAGAAACACTTAAAAGAAGGCACTCGCTCCACCCCCCGTCCCGTCCCCCCACCGCCCCCCCCGCCCCCACACCGCCCCCCGAAAACCGTTTCGTTTTCCGCACGAACCCGCCCGATTGGGCGCGAAACCGCCCAACCCCCCCCCATTGGGGCGGCATTGGGGCCGAAGCGGCGGCGCGTCACGTGAGCAATGTCTGTTGAACGGCGAACCCTCCGCCCCTCCTCCTCCTCCTCCTCCCACTCCGCCCCTCCCCCTCCCCTCCCCTCACCTCCCCGTCACACGGCGCCTTTTCTTTTCGGAATAGACCCCCACACCTCCTCCCCCCCCCCCGCGTTCAGGTCGGGGTCGGGAGCGCCTCCGGGGCTTCCATCTCCGGCGGCCTCTCTCCTCCCTCCCGCCCGCCCGCCCGCCCGCCGTTGGGTTTGAAGCTGCGGGAGTGTGTGGCGCTCTGATGCCGGAAGCGCTGGAACCTCTCCCCTCTCCTCCTCCTCCTCCCCCCCACCTCCACCCAAGATGGCGGGTAGGTGGTTTAAATCTCTTCGCCAACTTGCAACTGCAGAGAGAGAGAGAGAGAGAGAGGGGGGGGGGTTTGGTGGTGGTGCCCTTCCCCTTTCACACCCCAGACGCTGAGCTGTTTTGAATTGTTTTGTTCGCAGGACTGTCTTTATATTACGAGGATTCTCAGGACGAGTTGGAGGAATGTGAGTGTTCGCTGGGGAAGGTCTCCAGTTTGTGGAAGGGAAGGGATGGGATGGAGGTGGTGGTGGTGGTGGGAGGTGGAGTGGGTGGGTGTGGGGGGGGGGAAGGGAGAGAAAGAGAGGGGGTCGGTGTCTGACAGTGACTGAGCCGCGGGGCCCGGCCTCGGTTACAGGCACACCCCGGCCTCCTGCCCGTTCCCACGCTGAGCAGCGTACTTCTCTTGGCTCGCCCTGTAGCCCACAGGGGAGGGAGAGAGAGAGGGAGAGAGGGAAACTTTCTAAACGTTCGGGCTCTTCACCTCTCTCCCCCCCCCCCCCCTCTCTCTCTCTCTCCCCCCCCCCCCCTTCTCCCCCCCCCCCACCCTCTCTCTCCCCCCCCCCCCACCCTCTCTCCCCCCCCCCCCACCCCTCTCTCCCCCCCCCCCCACCCTCTCTCTCCCCCCCACCCCCTCTCTCCCCCCCCCACCCTCTCTCCCCCCCCCACCCTCTCTCTCCCCCCCCACCCTCTCTCTCCCCTCCCTCTCTCTCCCCCCCCCTCCCTCTCTCTCTCCCCCCCCCTCCTCTCTCTCTCCCCCCCCCCCTCTCTCTCTCCCCCCCCCCTCTCTCTCCCCCCCCTCTCTCTCCCCCCCCCCTCTCTCTCCCCCCCCCACCCTCTCTCTCCCCCCCCCCTCTCTCTCTCCCCCCACCCTCTCTCTCTCTCCCCCACCCCCTCTCTCTCTCCCCCACCCTCTCTCTCCCCCCCACCCTCTCTCTCCCCTCACCCTCTCTCTCCCCCCCCCCACCCTCTCTCTCCACCCCCCCACCCTCTCTCTCCACCCCCCCCCACCCATCCTCTCTCTAACTCGACCCAAACGGCAGTGACAGTGGCCCCAGAATGGCTTTAAAATCGTTACCCCACGCCTGACCCTTTAACAAATCCGGTGCCATTTGTGGTCGCTCTTTTTCTCTCTCATTCCTGCAGTCCTCGTCGTATCGTTCCTCCCAGTGTTTGGCAGCTCTTTAACTCACAGAGAAGCCCCTGGGAGGACAGGGTCACTGCTGTCTCCCCCCCCCCAGGGCTGTGATGCTCCCAATGCTCCCAGCAGAGGGGTGACATGAGATAAGGTGTTTCTAAATTACCCACTCTCACCCCACGCCTCTCCTCTCTCTCTCATCCTCACCCCTCTTTATTGATAACTCCTGCTTTATATTTTTAAAAAATGTTGTGGATGAAGTAGTGCGTAGTTTTTTTTCAGCGTCTCTGAGCAGTTGTAGCCAGAAGCTTGTGTTCGACGCTAATAAAGGTTTCTAAATCCCATGGCATGTAAGCACGTAGATTTCCAAACCAGGAAAATCTAGGTTAACCTTTTTCAAAGTATATTTTCAAAGTTCAAGGACTGGAAATGTAGCAGTAATTTGCTACACTTCTCATACCCTTTCCGGTTTAAATGCTATATTCAATTGTTCCATATATTCAACATTATTTACGGTGGACTCGTAGAACAGATTAACTCGTTTGGGTTAAATGTTTGTGTTTTCTGGCGATATTCAAAAAGTGTGCGATCTTCCACAAGATTTTTAATTATGAGAATGATAAAATACTTGAACAAAAGAATTGTGTGACTCCTGACTCTGCTGCCCTTTCATAACTTAAGTTGCATGATTCAACAATTCTGTTTATTCATCCCTCTTTATTTCTTTTACTCTACTGAATGTGCTGCTGACTCATGATGGATTACAGTTTCAAAAGTACCGGCTGTACCTATCCAAGTAACTATTCTTGTGTGAGCCTAACCGGTTAGCATTAGTAATCTGTGACTTGGACTTTGCATCTGTACCTAGTCCTATCTTATCCAATGTATCACACAATAAGTGTAATAAGTGTGGAATCCTGTAGCTCAGTTATTGGAGCGCTCGCCTTGCAAGCGAGACACCTGGATTCAATTCCAGGCAGGGGACAAAACCTTGGGCAAGTTTCCTTACTCCACACACCTAATAATAATCCCTCCAAAACAATGATAAATTGGTCATTCTCAACCCACGACTGTTTGTGGCTCACTGCTGTGTGCAACTGGCTGCCGCGTTTTGCCCACAAATATATGGTCAATTCACTTTACAGTATATTCTGTGAAGTGCTTTGAGATGTCTAGAAGACGTGAAAAGCGCTATATCAAATGCTAGGATTATTATTATAATATTGGTCTCTCACAGAGGAGATAATTGAGCAGTTGTATATCTGAGTGTGTACTCTTCCCTTTCCCTAAAGCCAATTGTAAAGGCCAGGTCGAGATGAGCTAACTCAGCTGAAAACGGTGAACATGGGACTGTTTTGAGTTCATTTTCACAAATGTGCAGTGGCTGAACACTCAACCACTGGGGAAAGTGATGTAAAACTTCTTATGAAAATTGTTCCGCCAACTCCCCGCTTTTCAGTCTTCCCAACTTTTCCCATTATTCAGAACTCTGCAGCTCGTGTCCCTCACACGAGGTTCCATGAACACATCACCTCCATCCTCGTCCAGCTCCACTGGCTTCCTATCACCCAGAGGATTAAGTTCAAAATCTCTTCGCTTTCAAAACCCTCCACGGCATTGCTCCTCCCTGTGACCTGCTAACCCCATTGCCAGCCTGTCCGCTCCCTCCGCTTGACATACTGCATGTCCCTTGTCCTGCCCATCTCGCCATCGGTGGTCGGGCCTTCAGCCTTTCTGCCCCACCCTTTGGAACTCCATCCCACAGTCCCTTCACCTTGCCCTTCCCTTCATTCATTCTCTCGCCTCCAAGGTCTGCCTTAAAACCCTCCTCTTTGACTGTGCTTTCGGCCATCTTCCCACCACACACCCTCCCACCCCAGCTCAGGTGCACAGCGCTTTGGGATGTCCTCCTAAAGTGAAAGGCGGTATATAAACAAATATTTTATTGTATATCAATAATAATCAAGTTTAATTTCAAAGCTGTATTTTTGACCCTTTGACTAAGGGATGCTTGGTTTGAAACTGCAAGTCGACCCTACTAGAATAATTAGCTTTATTGCTCATAATTGCTTAATTATCATCTTTCTTTTTGGAATACCCTTCATAAGTATTAAGGATAGTTTCATGTTGTGATTGTGTAGTTTATAAATTTATGGCATTGAATGTAGCTCAAGCAAGATTTGGTTTAAGCAGTTCAGTTTGCCTACTTTGTTAGTTCAGTGAAGTTTTTCAGAGACTAAAATGGATATAACTTGTAGACCTATGGAAAGTCTAAGAGTTATTGTTGGACTATTGTCTAATCTAGGACAAGTAGTAAACAGTGAGGAGGGTAGTAGCAGACTGGAGGGGACATAGACTGAATGGTGAAATGGGCAGACAAGTGGCAGATGAAGTTTAATGTGGAGAAATGTGAAGTGATTTTGGGAGGAAGAATGAGGAGAGGCGATATAAACTGATGGTACAATCTTAAAGGGGGTGAAAGAACAGAGAAACCTGGGGGTTCATATAAGTAAATCTTTGAAGGAGGCGGGACAGGGAGATAAAGCTGTTTTTAAAAAAAAGCCTATGGGATACTCGGCTTTATAAATAGGGGCATAGAATACAATAGTCAGGAAGTTCTAATGAACCTTCATAAAACACTGGTTAGGCCTCAGCGAGAGACTGTGTTCACTTCTGGGCACCACACTTTAGGAAGGATGTCAAGTGATTGGAGAGAGTGCAAAGGAGATTTACCAGAATGGTACCAGGAATGAGGGACTTCAGTTATCAGGAGAGGCGAGAGAAGCCGGGATTATTCTCCTTTGAGCAGATAAGGTTAAGAGGAGACTTGATAGAAGTTTTCAAAATTATGAGGGGATTCAATAGGGTGAATAAGGAGAAACTATTTCCACTGGCATTTGGCTCAGTAACCCGAGGGCACTGGTTTAATAATAATAATCCTTTCATTTGATATAGCGCTTTTCACGCCCTTCTAGATGTCTCAAAGCGCTTCACAGAATATACTGTAAAGTGAATTGACCGTATATTTGTGGGCGAAACACGGCAGCCAAATGCACATAGCAGTGTCCCACAAACAGTTGTGGATTGAAAATGACTAATGTATTATTGTTTTGTTTTGGAGTGATTATTATTGGGTGTGTGGAGTAAGGAAACTTGCCCAAGATTTTGCCCTTTTATTTCTCTTAAAATAATTTTTAAAAGAAACGGAAGAGAGATTTTTTCACACAGCGAGTTGCTCGGATCTGGAATGCATTGCCTGAAAGGGTGGTGAAAGCCGATTTAATAACAACTTTTAAGAGAAGTAGATAATTATTTGGGAAGGACAAGTTTGCAGGGCTATGGGGAGAGAGCGGGGGAATGGGATTGATTTGGAGAGCTCTTTTCAAAGAGCCGGCACAGACATGATGGGCTGAATGGCCTCCTTCTGTGCTGTATAGTTCTATGATTCATTGAATGATAAAGAGTTTGTTTGGAGTCCCAGCAGTGAAGCACAATCCCCCATTCTTTTCTCATCCTCTCCTGAAGGCACTAGTTGTTATCTGGCTCCTTACTTTGAGTGACATATTCTTTGTGCGTGACGCTTGCAGCGTGCACAAACAAGCAGGGATAGCAGTAATTGTCTGGGGCGGGCATCAAAATTGAGCTTGATCAGGTTTGCACCCAGACTGCACTGTCCACTAAGATTGTTGAATACCAATCACCAATAGCTTGATTTTTTTATGGCCTCTTTTCTAGCATAGTCTGCTCATATTAACTGTGGCGCAGTGATTAGCTTCACTACAGTTAATGGTGAAAGGAATGTTAAATTGATATAGGCGATTGTTTCTACCAAACCAGCATATAGATAGATATCTGATGTTCAGTACCCTACACTTTGAAAATTCTGCATATCTAACTCACTGAGGCTTTAGAGAATGCACAACAGTTATAATGCTTTGTAAATATGACTGCAAGAAAATAAGAATCTTTTGGGAATCTGGAGTATAGCAGCAGTCATCGGATAACTGCCTATTGTTTTTTTTAACAACACAGATCTAACTCGGAATTGAATCATAAATTGTTGCACAGAAACCATTTAGTCGGTTAGGTTTGCCCTGGTATTTTTTCCCCCCTCTAATTGAGCAATATGATATAATCCCATTTCATATTCGCCTATCAATAGCATCTATCAAATTCCTTTTTGAACTCCCGGTAACTTGTTCCAGTAGTTACCTTGTACAGTCGCAATAAAACCTCTCAATTCATTACAAAAGTTCTTCAGTCGTCTCAAGTAATAACTGGTTGAATTCTAGTAAATAGACACTGGTGTCAGAAACTGCTGAAATATACCAAGATTCAATTCTCACTATATTTTGAAAGAAAAAGATAAGTCACTGCTGAAATATTAACATATTTCTTTTAGATACTGGTCAAGCTTGAAATGTCCAGTTCCATTGCAGTGAGCTTGCTTATTCTGCGGTCAATATGAACACCCATCATTGGTTCAGCAAATTGTACATAAATCTGCATTGGAAGTTACTTTTATGGTACATCGGTGAATCTGCAATGGAATTGGATATTTCAAGCCTCCCAGGTGGTTCAGTTAATAAAGCCTGCGTTTAGAGTGAAATCGAGGAAGGGTCCATGTTCAATTCCAGAGTATGCTGAGTTAGGCCAGAATAAACTTTTTTCAGCAGTTTATTTTTTGTAGTCACTCCTATTAATGAAACTGACAGAATGGTGGCACTCAGGTTCCGGCTGCATCAATACACAGTAATGTGTGGAGGATTCCAGCTTGTACTCCCAAGAATCACTGCACAATGAGATCTTGATTTCAGGTACCAACTCGAGAGAAAACACAAAGTGACTTAGAAATTCTAATGTATTCCCCACAGGTCAGTTCTGAGTTGTGTGTGGCCGGGGCTGGGGTGGGGGGGTCAATAACAGAACAGTCTAGACTGAGTAAATTGAGTTTCAGTGATCAGTTCACTAGAAATCAACCGGATTTCAACCTAGTGGATAGAGCTTGTTTTAATGATGGGCACGGAGCCTTGTGCAGAATGAAATGAAGGAGAGGGAACATAATGCATTAATGCAGCGTAATTTAAATTCTATAATCCCCGAATTTTGACATTTTAAGAGGAATTCAGCGAGAAACAAATTCTGATTTGCAGCATTTGTAGTTAGTTAAATTCAGATTCTTGATTTTGAAGTAGCTCCGGTTTTAAATGCCTTTGCTGTTCTCCAGTCTGTCACAATGGGTCTGGAGGTCACTGATAGGATTGCAACTCCCGCATATTGATTCCAAATTTTTTTGAGGTGATATGATTGGCTAAATTTAACTGCGACAACTGCTTTTCTCACTGAACCATCCTTTAGCATGTTTAATTGCTGTTATTTGTGATATACTAAATGGGGGGGGGGATCTCTGAAAATAAGCTTCATCTTTCATTGCAGAGTTCATTACTTGTGAACATCTTGATCATATTGAGCTATCGATGGAACACAGTGAGTGCTTTTCACGGTATGCAATAGGTGGCCTCCCAAAAAATGTTTTACTGAAAATATGAAATCTGAAATCTGTGTGTGAGACTAGTCTTTTTTTTATATATCCATATATAACCAGATCCCAGTTGTGACTGTGGGAGAGATTGTTCTAAATCTAACAAGAAAGGAAAGTTCTGCAACATTATTGCTACTGCTAATGCAATCCTGGGGCTATTTTCAGCACAACTGCCTTCAGTTTGTGACTATCTGGGACTTTGTTTATCTCTATTTACAGAATACCACAATACAGATTGAAAATGCCTCTTGACAAAATGCTAATGTGTCGCCTTATGTTAGATTAATGTGTTGTATTTTCTAAGAGGGCAGATTAGAGAGTTTCCCTGGATTGCTGCACAGAACCTCGTGAATATGTGTGGGTTCCTTCTTGCAAGGAATAAAATTTCAAACTGTGCCTGTGAAATATATTTTGATATCACAATTGAAGCATTTCAGCTAAACTGGAATCCTGTGTATATTGTGTATACAGACAGAGGGTTTCGTGACCTGGGAACAAGTTGTTAAAGTGAGATTTAAGAGGTTTCCACTCCTACCTTTTTGACTTCTATCGACTTTCAGCCCTCTCTTTTTTGGCTTTCCCTAATGTTTGTAACTATAGTTAACAATTCGATTTGTGGCATTTGACAAGTATTCAGCCATAGATTTATAAAACAATTTAATTTTCATACAACAACAACAAGATTGCATTTATAGAGCGCCTTTCACGTCGGGAGGACGTCCCAAGGCGCTGGACAGTTAGGTCGGGACCAGAGCAGTGGGGGGGGGGGGGGAATGGTGAG
This sequence comes from Callorhinchus milii, assembly GCF_018977255.1. Classification (NCBI taxonomy): domain Eukaryota; kingdom Metazoa; phylum Chordata; class Chondrichthyes; order Chimaeriformes; family Callorhinchidae; genus Callorhinchus; species Callorhinchus milii. Next base: position 5,842,795 of record NW_024704759.1, on the reverse strand, counting down.
GGGAGAGATGGGAGGGAGCGAGGAGAAGGGTAGAGAGTCGAGAGGGGAGGTGAAGGCACGGTTGAAGAGAAAGGTCTTGAGACCGGCCTTGAAGGAAGAAAGGGAGGAAGCGAAGGCACTGGGGGATGGAGTTCCAGAGCCTAGGGGCTGAGAGGCTGAAAGCCCGGCCAGCGATGTTAGGGAGGGGGGGGTGGAGCAGACTGGAGCCAGAGGAACGGAGGGTACGGGCAGGTAAGTAGGGGGATAGTAGGTCGGAGAGGTAGGAGGGAGCGAGGCCGTGAATGGCCTTGTAGGTGAGGATGAGGATCTTGAATTCATACCATTACTGTTGATTACCACCGAATAATTAAAATCATTCCTATTGAATTATTAAAACTAACTAATTTCATCTGCTTCCTTTATCAAGCCAAATATTAGCAGTATCCTACGAACAGTCGTGGATTGAGTGACCAAAGTATTATGATTTTGTTTTTTGAGGGGATTATTACTCCCGGAATTGCAGTCCACCAATTGACTAACAGCCAGGTTCCTTCATACTTCTAGGTAAACAAAAGCATGTGGAGTAAGAAAACTTGCCCAACGTTTTGCCCTGCCCGGCGATCAAACTCAGGTCCTCTCACTTGCAAGGCGATTGCTCTAACCACCAAATTACATTATTCCACATTCTGGAAGAATGTAATCAAATGGATTGATAAAATGTTTGAATAATCTGAACTCTTATGACATTACTGCAATCAGAGTGAGCAGTGCTGCTATTTTAGTATGTGATGTGAGGGCTTGAAATGGGCAAGTGTTCCATCCCCTAGCTGTCCAGTGTTATGTTGAGCTCATCTTCAGTTGAGGTAGAGAAGCGAGTCGGCTGAGATATTTCTTTACCCCACCCGTGTCTGAGGACAAGGTCATGATCATTCTTCTGAGTGATAAAAGTGATCAATACGCCCAAAGGAGAATTTCTGCACAGCTGGTGAATATCGGAGTGGTGAGGGGGGGGGCATTGTGGTCATGTGAGTGGCAGGGGTGTCATACGCCGTTGTATGTGTAAGAGGTTTGCAATGGGGATGGGGGAACATCTCAAGTTTGGATGGAGGTGGGGGGGGGTTATATTAGTGCATAAAGGGGGCTTGCCTTGTAGACATCTTGTTGCTGTGCATTAAACACTACATGACACGAACCCAAATTGACTTCCCAAAATGGAAAGTTGAAATGACTCAGAATTCTTAACTAGGGTTTATGAAACTTTAATGTTCCCAATTCTGCGATCTCCATATCACACACCACTAACCCAGAATAAATTCTCCATTATAGATAATAGCGTTCCGTTCTATTGAAGTAGACAAAATATCGGTTGTGCTTTACATTGTTGTCTTAAATGTATAAGGATAGTAAGGTGTGGTTGGATATGTTATATTGAGCCAGTATTGTAGCAAGAGGCAGAAGTGATGTAACAAACTGAGATTGTATTTGAGTCAGTTATTGTCATCTCGTCTTGGTGATGTGTTCCTGGCTTGTAACTGTATACAGCACACCAGCTTCCCGATGCTGGTAAGGGTGTTTGTTAGTGGACGTCGGACTCCTGGAAGTTTAAATCATACAATTTTACAACTTTCCATGTGCTTTTTACGTTTAAGTGGAAGACATAGTTGTCCATCAAGCCTGATTCATAAATTATGTCCCGCAATTATTGGGTAAACTAATCTAGTAAATTTCCTTTGTGAAGGATTAAAACCTGTGTACCTCTGAATTATATATAGTTCTTTACCCTCTGTGTAAATGATGTTTTAATTTTAATTTGTTATAGCTGAATCGTAAAGTAGTGTGAAATAGGCAAACAAAATATTAATTCATGAACCTCTTCTCTGACTAAATTGTAAAACCACAAAGTACTGAGAATGTGCCGGCAGCTGACTCGATTGAAGTAAACACTGGTATTATTGTACTCTATCCTGTCGTTTCTCCAACTTTTCAGGGACGTAGAAGTATTTTGGTCCTTGAGCAGGGAGCTTTGTTTCCTCCTTTCAGGGGTGTTGTTGCTTCTCTTCCATAGAGTGATTCTAACATCCAGGAAATGTGTGGGACTGAAATGGAGAATTTGCAACTGTTTGTGATAAGGTCCTTGAATGGGTGTATGTCTACTATATACATGTTGCATTAGCTCTAGTAGTAGTTCTATGGAATTTCATGACCTTTGAGAGGCTCTTTTAAATTGGCTACAAGTTGTGTATAAATTATCAATATCAAATTTTCTTCAGTTATTTAATATTGATTGGAATCTTTGAGACAAAGTGCTGTTGTGTCAATCACTGTGACCTATATAATTTGCAAAGCGTTGCAATGGATTTGAGTTTAAACTTTCTAGTTGATAGAATGATCTCTTGTGATTTAGTGTTTATTTCTTTTATCAGCTAATGTGAGTTCCACACACTGAGGCCAACAGCTAAACCTTCTCACAGACCTCTGTTGCAAAGGATTGGTTTGTGAGGAGATGGAGCAATACACCCCCTTGTAGAGGGGAAAACATTGAGATGGTCTTGTCTATGATCACTATTGGCTCCATATTGCTATTGCAGTATGTACAGAAATATTTTGGAGGTACAAAAATCCATTGTGAGGTGTGTACCAAGCAGATAGCGTTGAGTTGAAGACAAAATATTGACCACATGAAGTTGTTATGATTGTTGCAGACTCCTCCCTTTTCTGTATTGTATCTGGGGATATGGAAGCAGACTACTTTAACAGAGACACTAACTTGCTGGGAGGTGTTGAGCTGGACCAGTGTGTTCACTCTCCCACTTTCTGTCTTCGCTCAGCTGTCTTCTGCTTGTTCCCTCGGTTCCTCCCTTGGAGGCCGTACTTTTACTTAATGCCACAAATCCTTGGAACTGCTTGCCTCAATCCCTCCATCTTGTCCTCGTTATCAAAGCATATCTGAAGATTCTCCATGCCGCCCGTGCCCCCTGAGCTCGAGCCCCCCCCCCCCCCCCCCCCCGGTTAATCTTAACCATCTCTTAAAAATTGACTGCTCGGTGCATGCAATTGTGGCTGTGACCAGGCATCCTTCCCAATTTGACGAATCTTGGTTGAATGTCGAATGCTGGGCTGCTTTGCTTAAATGTTATTAAATATGTGGTTTAGCGCATTGGAGGACGTCGTTACCAAGGGTTATAGGATGATTTTATTTGTTCTTGGCTTCCAGTTGGGTTTGACGATTATGGCTCAGACTGCGATGGAATAAGGATAACTGCGTTCCTGGATTTAGCGAATCAAGATGAAATGACTCCCCTTTCAAGACTGGAGAAGTATGCTGCCAGCGACAATGTGTTCAACAGGTAACTAAGGGGAGAGGCTCAAGTCGTGTTGAATGGCTCTAGGAAATATCTTTCTAATTTATTGGTTCTTTCAGTGTTCCATTGCTGCATATATTTAAGTATTGCATAACAATGGTCTCATGCAAATTGAGATTCCCTTATTGAAGAAATGTGGGCGAGATCTTAAAAAGCTAAGGTCAACGGGGAAGAGTACTATGATGGAAATTTATTTGTATAAGCCTTTCAAATATTGTATAATTCCAGAGCAAGTGAATAACACAACTGGTCCAGCAATCTAAAACCTGTCTATGATGTCAAAATCGGTGTTACTCAGATCTGTCAAAACTGTTCAGATGGTGTGTTTAATAAACTGGATTATTGTGTGAATTCAGGATGTAGTGTTACAATGCACAGACTTCATTTTGATGTCTCCCTAATTTGGGGATTACACCCGAGTATGTACAGCAGTGTCAAAGATATGCATACTGAAACATTTTATATGATCATGTAAGTGTTTTATCCATCACAACAAGACTAGCTTTGGAAAATGCACGGTATTGAGCAGAGGTGTTTGTTGCCCAAAAGTTTATCCCCTGCGTTTACAAATAACTTGAACTTCTTTGGATCAACATTTGGGTAACCCATAATTTAATATTCCTTCTAAAAATCCATGTTGAGGGTTGGAAGCTATTTAACTTGATTTGTTCTCCTTTTCATGCTGGCCTTCAGATTGGTAATAGTGTTTCGAAGGTGGGGCAGAGTGCTGAGATATGAGATGTGTTTGCTTCTCAGCCCTTGGATGAAACCAGTCTATTTGTCTCTGCCATTGAAAGAAGGTGACAGAAGTGCTGGTTTTACATTGTGAATGACTGACTCTAGCAATTTAGTGAATTTCTCCCAAGATGGGATCAGTTCAGCCTAGCCATGCATACTTTGAACTTCTACCATAGGTCTGTGTGGTTAACATGCATTCAGAGAGGAGAAACCTTATCTTAAAGGATTTCCTGGAAGCTCTCTTTAACAGGAGCTGCCGTGATGGGTCAATGGGTGAGTGGACGGTTTGGTGTGAACCCTACAGAACAAGAATGATTCAGTCGCTGGTATGTGCTGATTTAGTCTCTGTTACTTGCATTGAAATAAGGACAATGCTTTCATAAACACTGAAATATTGCTGTTTCCTCCTACTTGATTTTAAACTTGCTTTTCCTTGGAGCTCGGTAAATAGCCCATTTTCCCTGTAAAGGGCAATCAAACGTGCCTTAGTGAAGGCAAACAGAAACCATTCTGGAATCATCCTTCATGAAACTGTTCTAATCCCACCATTGATGGCTGTTTCAGAGTAATCACTAAACTGTTTAATCCTGGTGCTTTGCTATACATTTCTAAATGTGCTTGTGGGGAGAAATTCCAAAAAAAAAATAATTTCTGTTTATCCTGCAATATTCTTGCCTTCAGAATTTTGAGCGTGTTGCACTGAGAATGTATCTGTTTAGTTATCTGAGTATGGGACATGATTCTCAGACTTAGTGTTCTGCAGTGAAGTGTATATTTAAAATGAACACACTGGTAAGGCTTCAAATATTAGATTCAAATATTGAGTTGAGGATCCTCACTTTTAAATCCCTCTACGGTCTTGCCCCAACCTACCTACAAAATACAATCCCTACACTTTGCAATGAATCCTGTGAAGTGCTTTTAGACATCCTCCTGACATCAAAGACTCTTATTAAAAGACTTTCTATTTAACTGATTTCAGTTGTTTAAAAGCTTAATGTATTGACCACTTCTGGGATGTTATTACATCAACAAATGCATTTGAAGACCGAATTCTGGTTGCTCCACATTGAATGGCAAAAAAAACTTTAATCTTCATGTATGTTGACAGACAGGTTCTTTGCAATTCTGCCCCTTTAAGAACTGATTCTGAGGTGTGTGCTTTTGGCTGTGTGGAGGGCAGACTTGAACCCGAGTTCCTTTATGCAGAGAGCTGCCTATCTTGTCTGGATCAGCAGCATGTGTTGAGTGGAGGCAAGGCAACGCACCTCAGGTGGTGGATAGGTTGAATAACCCTGGTCTATTTTCAAGCAAAGATAACAGGAGCCTGGGATCAGAGTCTGCCAAGTCTGTGGGGGGGATTTTGCATACCTGAAAAATGCAACATGGGAAATGTACCGTATATTGGCATTCACCGCAAATTGCTGTGTCTATTTCACATCTATTTCACACCTGTACGTATAGTCTTGGGAAGAGTTAGGTATATCGTGTAACTGACGGTAAGCTTTTCATTTATTTCGCTGACTGTTTCTTGCAAATCTTCACAAAAGAATGCTCTGACCTTTTGAACTGTCAGATAATATTCTGAGGATGCCCAAATGACAGACTGCCACACTGCTTAAGCCCTTTAAAGTAAATCATCTTGCTTTCTAATTCTGAGTTACTCCTTGCTCTGGCTTAGGTCAGCTTGAGTAACTATGCTGGCCGATTGATCCAAGCCCATGTCCTTCAGCTGCCTTTTAGGACTGACCCTTTTTCTGCAGAAGCCTTAGGCTGACCATCTGTGCGGCTGATGAATTGCTGAGCAGCAATGTGATCCAAGTGGGAGTGTGTTAAATGTTCTGTAACCCTTTGAGGTTACCCATCTGATGCAGAGTGGAAAGAAGTATTTAATGCTTCTTTTAGTAGCTTCTTCTTTCGTAAGCAGATAAACCACAAGCAGAATTGTTATCCCCTTGGATCTTCAAACTCATGTCTGCTGATCAGCCTACACAGAATGTGGGTCCAATACCGACATCCTGCCTAATTAATTATTTCTTATCACTGAGTGTAAATGTGTTCCAACTTCTTCTCACAATGGTGTAAAAAATCTTTTGTCCATAAATTGTCCCTGTCGCACTCAGAGTATTGCTGTGAATAGACTTGTAGCTTCATTGTTTCAAGGCCATGCTGATCAGTGTTCCTGGCACACTCCGCCCCACCATGGAGGTCGCGCTTTCAGCCACTACACCTGAAACTCTAGAACACTCTCCCTCAAACCCTACGCCTTGCCCCTGCTCTCCCCTTCTCCAAGTCCCAACTGAAAACCTCCCTCTTCAACCATGCTTAACTCAGGCTTGGAGTCACTGTTAAGTGCTCTGAGACACTACCCTGCGTGGAGGGCGCTATATAAGTGCAAGTTATTTTTGTTGGTTCGGCAGTAGCTTCAGTACAGCTCCACTATTCAAAAGATCCAGCTCATTCAGAATTCGGCTGTCCGCATTCTTACCCAGACTAAACTCCGTACCCCCATCTCACCAGTTCTGGCCCAGGCTCCACTGGCTCCCCATCACGGGACGGATCGACTTCAAGATCCTCACATTCGTGTCCAAATCCATTCACTCCCTGGCACCTCCCTACCTCTTTCCTCCCCAATCCACCACCCGACTGCCTCCGCTCAACTGGCACCGGCCTGCAACTTGTCCCTCGCACCGTTGGAGGTCGCGCTGTCAGCCATTACCCTCTGAAACTGTGGAACACTATCCCTCAATCCCTCCACCTTGCCCCCTCTCTCCCCCTTTTCAAGTCACACCTGAAAACCTTCCTTTTCGACTGTACTTATGATCACCTTCCGCCCCCATCCCGGCTCAGAGTCAGGCTCCACCACTGTGGAGACGTTACCCTGCGTATATATGGCGTTATACAAGTGCAAGTTGTTGTTGTTCTTGTACTATCATCTTGACTATCATCGACTGTTGTGGGGAGGGAGTGTGGGCGAGGGCAGCTAGGGTGGAGGTGGGGGGATGGAGGAAAGAGGGGGAACCTGAGAGAGAAAGAGGGGGAAACTGAGAGAGAGAAGGGGAGTCTGCGGGGAGGGGGGCAAGAGACTGCGAGAGTGCCGGGGGAGACTGCGAGAGAGGGGAGGGAGAGGGGGAGAGAGGATGGAGGGAGAAGAGAGGGGGAGGCAGTGAGGGGAGGAGGCAGAGAGAGGGGGGGAGGCAGGGAGACTGGGAGAGAGGAGGGGAGGCAGGGAGACTGGGAGAGATGGGGGGAGGCAGGGAGACTGGGAGAGATGGGGGGGGAGGCAGGGAGAGCAGGGAAGTAAAGCTGCAACGGGTACAGCTGGTAGTTTATGAACTGGACATGTTTAACTGCATTCCTTGTTCATTAAAAATAATTAGAGGGTTGGATGCAGTTCACTTTGTATTTCATTCCTGTATTCATTAAGAGGCTCTAATATAATTAGATTTAAAGGAATTTTGATCCACCGAATGAAAGTATGCCATTTCACTCAGCTTAGGGTCAGGGTCTTGCACTCCTGGGTTAAACTCTGATTCAAAATGTGCTGTAGTGCCAACCTGTGCAGTGGCAGGGATGTGATGGGCCTATTGTGCATTTGTTTTTCTCTTCCCCGCCCCATGATTCTTGTATTCTTACAGTACTTTTGTAACAAAATTGTTTTACATTATTTTTAAATATTAAGTGTGATTAAGTGGAGTAAATATTACTTCAATCAGCACATATTCCAAATTCAGTTCTGAATGGCTACATTTGCCAGAATCCAATTTTTACGAATCTCAGTGTCTTTTACATCAATTAAAATTATTGTTCATGAAATATAACCTGTTCAGAGAAGATGTGACCATGAGGAATATCTTAACAAGAGCTTTGTGCTGGGCAGTCTCTGTTTTCTTCACTAACAGATGGCTTGATATATTTTCCATCTTGAACAGGCAGATTGTTGCTCGAGGACTGTTGGATGTTCTACGAGCTTTCAGTGATGATGAAAAAGACTTCCTGGCTGTTATGGAAACGGTAGTTCGGCTGTCTGAGGATACAGGTATGTTGGCAATCGGCCTCTCGTAAGTAGTTTGTTATGGATCTCTTTATTAGTCAAAAAGTACTCTGCACATTGCAATCTTTGCAGGAGAGCAGTGACATGGGAAGGGCTGGGGTGGGAAGAGATAAAGTTACCCATAATGAGGGTAAAGTTACCCGTAATGAGGCTTAAACAGGAATGGTCAGTGACGAATGTGCCAGGGAGCTTTGGAGGTTGCGATTATCACGATTCTGGAGGAAAGGGTAATGTGGGATGGAGGTGCACAAAAGAAAAGGAGCCAGTGGATTAGGGATGTAGACTAAGATGTTGAAGCGATTAAAAACTACACCACTGATGAATTTGAAATATGTGTCCTGAAGGATAAAGAAACCGATTTCTGATTAATTTGTCGATTTGTATGTTTCTGATCTGAGTAGCTTGAATCTCTCCCAATGGAATAATGATGGAAATACATTTAGCAATTTGGGCACTATTGTAATGTCCTTTCAAATGATGTTTGTTATAAACTAGCAAGTGACTAGTTGGGGCTCTCCTGTACTGTAAAACCAAAAGGTTCTTGTTTCCTTGCAACTTGCTAGCTGAGGTGACCCCATGTTTACCTCTCACAGAGCCTACCGTGCGTGCTGAACTGATGGAACAGGTACCTCACATAGCCATGTTCCTGCAGGAGAACCGGCCGTCCTTCCCAACCGCTTTTTCCAAGTACCTTGTACCCATTGTTGTCCGATACCTCACAGATCCCAACAACCAGGTAAGATCTGAATGGCTTGGTTGGGACTAGGAGATGTTGCACTAAAGCCCCTCCTGCAGAATCCTTTTCAGATAAAAAGCATCTTTTTAATACTTCAACAATTTGTGTTTTGCAAATCTGTATGTACCTTGTTTGCTCAGTTGGTAGCACTCGCTTCTGGTTTGTAAGGTTGTATGTTCAAGCCTATGTCAGGACTTTGGCCTAGTTGTTTAGACTGACGCTCATTACAGTACTGAGGGAGCACTGCATTGTTGAAGGTGCTGTTCTTTACCTCAGAAGTGCTGAGGGGACATGATAAAGCTCTATAAGATGATGGAAGGTTTAGGCATACAGGGAAAGATTATTTCTGGGAGTCTGGGGGTTTAGAATTTAGGGGCATAGTTTTAGAATCAAGAACTGGAAGATCCAGAAAGGAGATTAGGAAAACCTTTCACACTTAGTGGTGGTAATGTGAAAATCTCTACTGCTTTCAGATTTACTGAGCCAGCAGTAAAAAGGACAAGTTTAGAGTTGCAAAGAACAATTTCAGAACACAAGTTTTTTTCCACAAAGGATAATTTATAACTGAATTGGTTACCTCAAGTCTAGACTCATTTTTAAATTAAAAGTTTGGTGCTGTGATGGTAGGGTGGTACAGTGGGTATTCTGGAAGGAATAGTTCAAATGACTGAAGGGCATTCTTCATCTGAACCTGTCTTGTGACCCATTTTTCATAGTTAGTCATTATTTGGTTCCATTGTACTACCATTGCTCCTAATGGCATTTGCTGAATTCCTCCTTTTGTCATCTTGATGATTGGTGTCAATATTTAGATGGGTCTGTCTTATCTAAATGGTTAAGCCCCAGTCATCCTTTTGTTCTATTGTTCTTAGGTTAGAAAAACGAGTCAGGCAGCCCTGTTGGTACTGCTGGAACAGGAACTGATCGACAGCACTGATGTTGAGACCAAGGTTTGCCCGATCCTGTTGGATCTGACTGCTCCTGACGGTGATGATGACTACAAGATCGAAGCTGTCGCAGTGAGTAACACATAGAAACCATACTTCATTTTGTACTGGATTACGTCCAGTGACCTGTGTTGTGAGATGCATGGTTTAGCTCCCCCCTGTAGCTTGGTTTATCTCCCTAAAGTTTTTCAAGAATCCAGTGTTTCCTCCAACATATGATTTTTAATGTAAATAAAACAGAAAAAACATTTAGCACTATATTTACTCTTGTTACTCAACTTTCCAATTAGTGAACTATTAACTGAAGTGACTACAGCTCATCACTGTGTCCATCAACTCTGCTGCTCTGTTTTGTGGTCTGAGCAATGAAATAAAGTCTGCACAAACTGCTGAGAATCTCAGCCGAACGTTATGTGAGAGAAGTTGAGTAAGTAAAAGCGTGGGAAACTGTTAATTCCTGGCTAAAGGCTTCAATATTTTTTTTTGAAAACGATTCACAATTTGAGATGATTCTAGGTGTTCACAGCGAGCAAGTGCTTTGAGATGTCTACAAGGGGTTTGATCTAGTCACCTAGGTGAAATTGTCACTGCTGTCAAGCGATTTGGCTGCGATACCAGAACTAAACACGCTTTAGTTTTGATGCTCGTTCACTGTCAGCTCTGACTGAATCTTTTCCGTTCTCTAGATCATTTGTAAAATGGCTTCCATGTTGAGTGGTGAGATAACCGAACGCCTGCTTCTGCTTCGATTTTGTGAGCTGTGCAGCGATGGCAAACTGTTCCATGTCCGGAAGGTAAATGTGTTAGCACAATGAGCTGTTTCACACTGATTCTTAAAGGTGGCACAGTACAGCTTTATAATGGGACTTAAGATGTTAAATTAAGACCCCATCTGCCTGTTTAGATGGATGTTAAGGATTCCCATGAAATATTGAAATAATGAAGAGAGTTTCTCCTGGGTGTCCTGGCCATCAGTCTTCCGGTTAAGCTGGTAATACAATCTCAATATTGTATGTATGATTGTGCTGTGTACAAAATGGCTGTCTTTTTTGCCTACAACAACAGTCACTATGATGGAGTAATTGTGAAATTCTTTGAGGTGTTTCAATATGTATAACACAATAAAAATTAAAGTTCTTTTTTTACATGAATTCTGTTTTGAAATTTGCAAACCTTCTCAGACCGATGTGATTCTTAGCAGAGCTTGAGCCGACTAGGAATATAAAATTTTTCATGTTATCTCTAGGTGTGTGCCACTAACTTTGGCGATATCTGTAACTCCGTCGGTCAGGAAGCCACTGAGAACCACATGGTATGTTAAGCACTTCTGCCTCCTATTATACAGGAACTCATTTTAGATTTAAACCATTCACAGACTAATCTCTTGCAATGTAACCCAGAAACCTGACTGCAGTTTACCCTATTTCTCTAAAGAGTAGGTTGTGCAAAAGAAAGAAGATTGTATATAAATAATACATAAAGCTAGCTGATCCTGTTGTATGAGAATTCCACAAAGAAATTTATCTTCAGTCTTTTCTCCTTTTGCTTTTGGGAACTAGTAATTAATTTAGCAGTTAACCCTTGAATGCACCATTTGCAAAGATGCATTGAAGGGTGTACTTCTCAATTTAGTGAAGTTCTGAGGTGGTCCTCCAGTTTCATTGACCCCTTCCATTTCTTCATGTTGGAAGTAAAAGGACTGATCTACCTAGATCTACCCAGTCACCTGTATTCACAGTGTTTTGTTCATTTAAAAATGTTCAACGTTTTATGTCCTGCGCAGCTGCACCATACAACAATTTTGCTTCACATTTTTTCCATTCGTCCTAGTGGGTTCACAGGTCAGTGAAGACTAAGGATCAAACTTGTGACCTTTTCAAATCACATTGTACAGGAAGAGCTGTTTACCAAAGAGTTTTAAATGTCCCAAGTTTCAATGCAAATATTTTTACCGCAGTTACTTCCCTGTGCTTTAAAGCTTTTACGTACAACATTATCCACTTCGCTGGTCTTAAAAGGGTTATTGACTATCAATAGCATCTAAACTGTGTTGCCTCACTCCATAATTATGCTTGATTCCAGATTCCCAGGTTCTTCCAGCTGTGCTCAGACAGTGTCTGGGGCATTCGGAAAGCCTGTGCTGAGTGCTTCATGTCTGTTTCCTGTTCCGTTTCACCTGAAATCCGCAGAACAAAACTCTCCCCGCTCTTCATCAATCTCATCAGTGATCCTTCTCGATGGGTAAGAACCTCAATCAGATCAGAAGGGCACTACGTGGTTTCTATTAGTTTTATTAAAATGTTACCATTATTGCTGACTTACAATGTTACTTTTGTGAAACAAGCTTGGAATTTTTTTTCTGAAATGTTTTTTATCCAAAGTAGTGATCCATTTTTAACTAGATTAGTGTTTCCCAAATCATGCAGTAGCCAAGATGAGCAAGCTGCTCAGATGTAACCAGCATGGTTTGTGCCAGTGTAGGATTGAGAGGTGCTGTGTAACAATACAATTTACATTTGTATAAAGCCTTTCATATCGGGAGGACATCTTAAAGCATTTGACTCTGGCTTAGTACCCAAGCTGAGGGTGAGAGCTGGAGGGGAGAGATGGCCCATGTGACTATCGAATTCCAATATACTGGAGCATGAATTAAGTGCAACTCTGATCTCTCTTGACTGTAAGTCTTCTTCTGACTAAATTCTGGGACTGTGGTAGTCATTAATGCTGGTTGAATCTGTTTTGAAGCTTTATTCAGTGGCACTTGGCGCTTTATCTATGCTGTGTATTGGGAAACTGCAATACTGTACCCAGATGTTGCTGAAACTAATAGTGGGTTTTAGTGTGCTGGTTTCTCTGAGCTGATCCTGTAATCTTTTCTTCACCCACATTCCACAACCCTTCCATAGCTATTGTGTGCCTGAACTTGAGAAAGGAAGTATTTGCTTGGAAACTGAGTGGGAGGGAGAGAAAACAGTAATTTGTTTGCATAATGTGTGGATATGCCCCATATATTAGTCTAAACATTAGTATTAGTAGCTGTGTCTGAAATATACTCTAAATCTGTACTAAAACAATTCTCTTGCAGGTCCGCCAAGCAGCATTCCAGTCTCTGGGTCCATTTATCTCCACTTTTGCCAATCCATCTAGTGCTGGCCTGTATATCAAGGAGGATGGTACCCTCAGCATCAGGCAGCCAGAGTTCGGGTATGTGTGATTTTGACTGATTCCGAAACTGTAGTTTTAGGAATTCTAAGCATGGCTATTGTGCTTTTACTGTGTTTGCTGAATATCTGTGTAGAACAGGCAAACAAACACAAAATTCAATCATTTAATCTTTCTTTGTTGTTTTTACATTTTTGGTAATAAATCATTTGTCTCCCCTGACGCCTCAGTGAGTTGAGATGTAAGAGAAAGAGTTGGCTGATTACATCAGGTGACCACAGAGGTGGTGCCACAACTGGTTCTGTTGCCCTAAGCTAGAACAGGGCCAAATCAGCCAGGATTCCTGCTTACTGGTGCCCTCAGTCACTCCACGTTATTGGTTGTGCACAAATGTTGGCTGAGATCTTGCATTCTAACACCCAGTGTCAAACTCAAACATAATGAGGGTTTACAGCCCACCACTTTGTTGAGAGATGGGCTGCATTGACTCTCTGGGCTGTCAGGTTGCAGGTTTATTAGCTCTCCCAGATCATACTCTGCATAAAGGGAGCTAAATCGTTGTTCTACTCTAAGACAATCTTGGAGGCTAAGGCTAACCCCAGGTTCCTCTTCTCCATCACGATCGACTCCTCCGTCCACCCTCTCACGCCTCACCCATCCGCACCTCAAATGCTATCTGCGAGGCGAAGCTGGACTTCCTCAAGTGAAGTCGAGGGAATCCGCTCAGCTGCCACTGCATCTGCTAGCCCCTCCCCATCTCCTCTGCCCACCCCGGCCCCTAACCATCCCCCCCTCCACACCTTTGAACCCGTCTCCTCCTCCTCTGTCATCACCACCATAACCCGTATGAAACCCAGCACCTGCTCCCTCGACCCCATCCCTACCCCCCTCCTTACCTCCCAGCTCCACTTCCTTGCCCCTCACTCACTGACATCGGAAACCTCTCCCTGTGTGGTACTGTTCCCACCCCTTTAAAAAAAAAACGCTGTCATCACTCCTGTCCTTATTTAAAAACTCTCCCTGGATCCTTTTCTACTCCCTAACTATCGCCCCATCTCCAACCTCCCTTTCCTCTCCAAGGTCCTGGAATGAAGTGTTGCTTCTCAGCTTCACTCCTTCCTCTCCTGCCACTCCCTTCTCAAACCTTTACAATCGGGCTTCTATGCTTCCCATAGCACAGAAAATGCCCTGGTCGAAGAGACAAATAATATTCTGTCTATCTGTGACCAGGGCTCCCTCTGCCTCCTCATCCTCGTTGACTTTTCTGCTGCTTTTGACACCGCCGACCACTGTACCCTCATCCACCGCCTCTCACCTCAACCTCCACGGCGCTGTCGTGATTGGTTCAGATCGTACCTCTCACACCGCCTGCCCTTCATCTCCTCAAACGGCTTCTCTTCTAGCTCCCGGACCATCCTATGCGGCGTTCCTCAGGGCTCTGTCCTTGGTCCCCTCCTCTTCAACATCTATATGCTCCCTCTTGGTGACATCATCCGCAGACATGGGGTCAACTTCCACATGTATGTGTATGACACCCAACATAACCTCTCCTCCTCCACCCTTGACTCCAGGACCCACTGCTGTGCTGACAGTATGTCAGACATCAACAATAACAAGATTACATTTGTATAGCGCCTTTCATGTCAGGAGGATGTCCCAAGGCGCTGGACAGCATTTCAGACCTGAGCTGGGATAAGTGGGGGGGAAGGGAGGGGAGGGGAAGAGGGGTGGTCGATGGCATGGTCGAAGAGGAGGGACTTGAGGTCCGGGCTGATAGCTAACTTTCTTCAGTTGAACATCAACAAGGCTCTCCTGATTGGCTCCCGTCAGTGCCTCCACACCTCAGGCGTTGACAGCATCACCATCCATGGTTGCACACTCCACCTTGCTAAGCCAGTCCGGAACCTTGGGGTCTTGTTTGACCCTCAACTATCCTTTCTGCCCCATATCTGTGCCATGACCTGCTCTGCCTTCCCCCACCTCTGCAATGTCGCCTGGCTCCGCCACTGTCTCACACCGATGGCCGCCGAAATCCTCATACACGCCTTCATTACATCGAGGCTCAACTATGCAAACTCACTGCTTGTCGGCCTCCCCAACTCCTCCGCCCACAGGCTGCAGATCATCCAGAACTCTGCAGCCCGTGTCCTCTCCCGCACCAGGTTCCGCGACCCTATCACACCCATCCTCGCCCAACTCCACTGGCTTCCCATCACACAGAGGATACAGTTCAAGATCCTTGTCCTCACCTTCAAAGCTCTCCATGGTCTTGCTCCCCCCTATCTCTCTGACCTCCTAAGCCCCTACCACCCTGTTCGCTCCCTCCGCTCAGCAGGCTCTGGCCTGCTTCACATCACCCGCCTTGCTCGCCCCACTATCGGTTAGCGGGCCTTCCGGCACTCTGCACCCACCCTCTGGAACTCCATTCTGCAGTCCCTCCGTCTCGGCCTCTCCCTCGCCACCTTCAAGACCCACCGCAAGACTCCTCTTTGGCCGTGTTTTTGATCTCCCTGCTTTCTCCCCACCCCGACCCTCAGCTTGGGTGTGTACCTCTGTCTGTCCAGCACCTTGGGACGTCCTCCCAACGTGAAAGGCTCTATAATTTTGTTGTTGTTGTTTGACATTTTAGGTTGTTGTTGGATGAGGAGGATGCTGAATTTTTTTAATATAGAATTATTTTCTGGAATGGGGAAATGTTTGGGATTGTAACAAAAAAATTAAGTTCGAACATGCAATGTTGCCCTTGTTGTAAGGTAAGCATTAGCATTTGTAGTGTTAAAAACTACAAGTACAGATCGTAATGTATCCTTTTGTTTTCAGCGTTTGCTCAGGAGATTTAGCTGGAGTTCAGAACCGAGAAGCCATAGAGAATTCAAGGTTGTTGACGAAAGTGGAATCGGATAGTGGAGAAAGCCTGCCTCAGCAGCACAGGACATCTGAAACCACTGCACATTCTCAGCTAAACTTGAACTGCAGCAGTCACAAGGATCATGTATCTGATCTTTCAACTGGTACCATTTCTGTTTCGAGTGACCCAGAGACGATGGCCTTCACTGCAGCTAAAAGTTCATATCTTTCCTCTAATCGAGCAAGCGGCCTTTCTCTAGGCTCAACAAACGCTGCGGACATATTTAACTCCTTTGTTTACTGGAGGACACCTCTCCCTGATATAAACTTTGACTTGGAGCTGCACCACGCTGCAGTTGAGGACAGACGAGATCAGACCATCTACTCTCGTGCCGGCACTCGTTCTGAAGGCTTCACAACTAGCAGTGACCTTGAGAGAGTGTTGGAGAGCTTACAGGCTCACTTGGATGATCCTGATGTCCAAGGTAGGCTTGGTATTTTAGCTGAGGAATTAGTGACTTCCTTTAGCTGAGGAAGCTGATTGCAATGTTTTCAGAACCAACGCCGTTTGAAGTTGCTAACTGATTCTCTGTGTTCTCATGAAGTCTTGTCTAAAGTGTGCTGCAGTTTTCAAACATTAACTGTAGTAATAGGATAACTATTAGGATGAGTTAATTTTCTCCTAATGTTTGTGTGTGTGTTTAGAGGCTGAACTAACTTAGTGGAGTCCTGTAGTGCAGTGGTTAGCAAGCTCGCCTTGCAAGTGAGAGGACCTAGGTTCCATTCCCAGGCAGATCAGAACCTTAAGCAAGCTTCCTTGCTCCACACGCCTCTGATTACTTAGCAAAGTAGCAACACTTCCTTGTCAGAACCTAGTTTGCAGCAATCCAAGGCAAATCTAACTTCCAACACTGTGCTCCAGTGGCCTATTGGATAGGGTGGCTTCTGGTTGTGCAGGTACCATTTTTCAAAAGCTGCTTCAATTCTACTTGAAATCTGTGGAGATTTTTTTTGCCATTACTTGCCTTCCTCCTTTTCCAAAGGTGCTGACACTTAGCTGGGTTATGATCTGTAAATAGCCCAATTCTTCCTAACTGAGCCTTGACAGTCATTGTCGGTAGCCGTGCATTCACACGGGGTCACTAGTTAATGATCAAGATTGAGAACTTTCCGTGGCTGATGTTTAGTTTCTCTCTTTCTGAGGCCGGGGTACTGAGATACATCACACTACTTCTACTATTCCCCTGCCTGAGATTGAACTTCCGGTCTGTGCACTGTGCAGGGGGGGAGGGGGCAACTAAACTGTTGAATTTGTGTTGAGTGCTTTGTTCTCTCCCCCAACCCGCACACGCTGATTTTATGTTCTCCTCCCCACCCCCCAAAATATTGGTGGTTGAACCTTGCTTCATGTTCAAGTTCTCCCCCCAAAAAACTATTTCATCTCCTTCACCTATCATTAAAACCCTCTTAAAAGCAACTCTATTGGTGCCTATTTTCTGTTCTCTCCTTCCAGTTCAGACTTTCCTATCATTTGTAAAGTGCTAAATGAAAGTTGTTAGATCGTTCTGAGTGACCTAGACACTAATTCTCTTATGTTGCAGCACAAGTCCAGGTGTTGACTGCTGCACTGCGTGCTGCACAGCTGGATTCTGACCCAGAGGAAGAGCCTTGCACTGATACTGAGAGTGCTAGCAACATACTGACACAGCCTGAAATTGCCCAGCTAATAGCTTCTACAGATGGCCCTGACTGCATCAGCAATGATGTGCCAGAGAGTTTGGACCCAGCAGCTGAAGTCACCTTGGAAGCAGGCAAACACTCGGAGTGTTTGGAACTTAATGTGGATGAACATAATATGGTACGTTTGGTGTCTTCAGACTGGTTGGTTTAGTGACTATGTAACAGTGGGAGAATTGAATTTAATGTTTCTTTGTCTAGACTCCCTTGTATCCAAATAATGTGAGGCAGCAATAAACAAGCAAATAGCATGCTGATCTACCTCGCCAACTCAGTTTGGTTTGAGCTTTAAAGTGTTCTGCTTGGAGCACTGGACATGCCGGGGTGCTTTGTGCATCTTTTGGGAATCTTTTATAGAGATATTCATCTTTCAAGTTTAAGACCATATTGTAACTTATTCACTTTGTGCAAGAGTTGAACTTGGATCAAGTTTATTGTGCTGTTGTGTTCCAATTCTTTTTATTCTGTTGTAATCTCAAGTCATTCTTGAGATTCATCACTACATGTCACAAACAGACTCTCCAGTGGTGTCAGTGGTGCTTAGTAATGAGTTTGATTAAACCCTGGCGGTAGGTAGAACTGGTCCTGTTCCTGTGCTGCACATGTTGCATTTCAGAAGCATATCTTTGTATCATGATCACTTCCTTTTTCTAGAGTTTTGATAGCCAGCTGTGTTCCGATGGCAGAACTGCAGAGCTGGGCCAGGAGGACAGTCTGCTGTTTGATGAAGATCAATCAAAACTACAGGTTAGTTCCCATTTCTAAAAAAATAAGTGCTGCTCATAATAGAACTAGCAGGGACTCTGAGACACTACCCCCAGTGAAGGACGCTGTATAAAATGCAAATTGTTGTTTGGTGGCAAAGCAGGACTCAGGGCTCAGCATACGCACAGACTAGCTAATAACTCATCAGAGTATAAAATGAGCCTGCTGAGCGGAGGGAGCAGACAAGTTGATAAGGGGTTAGCAGCTCAGAGAGGTAGGATGGGGCAAGGCCAGGAAGGGCCTTGAAGGTGAGGACGAGAATTTTAAACTTGATCCTTTGAGGGATGTGGAGCTGGACGAAGGTGGGTGTGATGGGGTCACAGAGCCCAGTGCGGGAGAGGACGTGAGCTGCAGAGTTCTGGATGATCTGCAGCTTGTGGAGGGAAGAGTTGGGAAGGCCGATAAGCAGGGTGTTGGCATAGTTGAGCCTGGTTGTAATGAAGGATTGTATGAGGGTTTTGGCGGCCTGAGGGGTGAGGCAGTGGCGGAGTCGGGCAATGTTGCAGAGGTGGTGGAAGGCAGAGTGGGTCATGGCATGGATGTGGGGGAGAAAGGACAATTGAGGGTTGAACAAGATGGCTAAGTTCCTGGCTGGCTTGGTGAGGTGGAGTGTGCATCCATGGATGCTGATGTTGCCAGTGCCTGAGGTGTGGAGGCGCTGGCGCGAGCCAATCAGGAGAGCCTCAGTCTTTCTGACGCTCAACTATAGAAAGTTGGCTATCATCCAGGCAATCTGTCAAGACATCAGTGGTAATTTTGAGGGAAAGATTGGAGGGATGGTGGAGGGGAATGAGCTGGAGGAGTAGGGGGATAGAGCAAGTGAGCACCTGAAGATGAGAGCCACGGCGGTTAGGACGTTGGTTATGGTGGAAGGTATAGGTGGGCTCAATCAGGGGAAGATGTCACCTGGAGTGATGCAGGTTTCAGTGAAGGCATATCAATGTTTCATCAATGGCACAGACACAATGGGCTGAATAGTCTCCTTCTGTGCTGTATAATTCTATGATATTGTAACCTGCCATATTACAGTTTGACAGATATTTTTGATCCCTCAAAGGTAAGATTGGATTCAAGTGAAAGATGATGTTGCTTTAGGGCTGCCCTCTGAGAGAATGGAAGATTTGTAACTCAGAAGATGTTGCAGCACAATACATTAGGATATACAGCACAGAAACAGGCCATTCGGCCCAACTGGTCTATGCCGGTGTTTATGCTCCACATGAGCTGCCTCCTGCCCTTCCTCATCTAAGCCTCGAAGCTTAACCTTCTATTCCTTTCTCACTCATGTACCTATCTAGATTCCCCTTAAATACATTAATGCTATTTGCCTCAACTACTCCCTTGTGGTAGCAAGTTCCACATTCCCACCAATCTCTGGGTTTCTTATTTGATCTATTTGCGACTATTTTATATTGATGGCCCCTGGTTTTGGTCTCCCCCACAAGTGGAAACATCTTCCCTATGTCTACCCTAACAAAACGTTTCATGATTTTAAAGATATCTGTCAGGTCACCCCTTACCCTTCTCTTTTCAAGAGAAAAGTGTCCTAGCATGTTCAGCCTTTCCTGATGGGTATAACCTCTCATTTCTGGGATCATTCTTGTGAATCTCCTTTGCACCCTCTCCAGTGCCTCTACATCCCTTCTATAATGTGGGGACCAGGACTGCACTCAGTATTCTTAGTCTATAGAAGTTTACCATAACTTCCCTGCTTTTCATTTCTATCCCTCTAGAAATGAACCCCAATGCCTGATTGGCCTTTTTTATGGCCTTATTAACCTGCGTTGCTACTTTTAGTGAATTGTGTATGTGAACCCCTAGATCCCTTTGCTCCTCTAACCCATTTAGGTTTTCATTTTCCAGGATATATGTGACTTCCTTATTCTACCAAAATGTACCATCTCACACTTTTCTACATTGAAATGATTTGCCATTCAAATGCCCATTCACCAAGTTTATTAAAGTCTTGCTGTAATTTGTTGCAGTCCTCCTCTGTAATAACTGCTCCTCCCAATTTGGTGTCGTCTGCAAATTCTGAAATTGTACTGCTGATTCCCGAGTCCAAATCATTAATGTATATTGTGAACAACAGTGGTCCCAATACCGATCCTTGCAGTACACCACTGCCCACCCTCTGCCAGTCTGAGTAGCTTCCCTTTATATCCCTACTCTCTGTTTTCTGTTTTGTAGCAGCTTGCTATCCATTCTGCTATTTTTCTCCTGACTCCACATGCTCTGACCTTATTCATTAATCTATTATGTGAAACCTTATCGAACACCTTCTGGATCTAAATTTATTACATCTGCCACATTACCCTTGTCTACTCTTTCTGTTACCCCTTCAAAGAATTCAATGAGGTTGGTCAAGCATGACCTTCCTTTTTGAAATCCGTGCTGACTATTATTTATTATATTTTCCGTTTCTAGATGTTTTTCTATTACCTCCTTCAGTAAGGATTCCATTATCTTTCCTACCACCGATGTTAAGCTGACAGGTCTATAGTTGCCTGGGCTTGTTCTATCTGCCTTTTTAAATATAGGTATAACATTAACCATCCTCCAGTCCTCTGGCCCTACTCCCTTTTCTAATGAGTTATATATGTGTAATAGTGCCTGCTATCTCTCTTCCTCGATTCTTTTAATATAAGTGGATGCAATCCATCTGGACCAGGGGTTTTATCCTCTCCGAGTTTCGTTAGTTTTTCGATTATATCTCCCCTTTGCATCTTAAATGTATTTATATTATTTTTGATCTCTTCTACTGTCATGTCCACCTGATCCATCTCCCTGGTGAATATTGAGGCAAAGTAATTATTTAATATTTCTGACATTTCGCTGTCGCGGCCTGTGAGCTTATATTGTCCATCCCTTAGTGGCCCTATTCCTACTTTGATTTTTCTTTTGTTATTTATGTCTGTAGAATATTTTACTATTTCTTTTTATATTTCTTGATAATTTAATTTCATAACTTCTCTTTGCCTTCCTAAATGTTTTTTTTGCCTGTTTTCCTGACCTCTTCGTATTCTTTTTAGTGAACGCCTCTTTCCTGAGTCTCAACTTTGCCCTTATGTCATTATTCATCCATAGTGTCATTATTATTTAGCTTTGTCTTGCTTTTTAGCAGAATATATTTCTCCTGGACTCTATTAATGACTGTTTTAAATGTTTCCCACTGCTGCTCTATCTCTTTGGTTGCCACTATTGTTTTCCAGTTTATTTTCCCAATTTCCAGTCTCATCCCTTTAAAATCAGCTGTTTTCCAATCTATTACCCTGGTCTTTGTCATATCGATGTCCTTCTCAATCATTATCTTAAACCTCATTAAGCTATGATCGCTATTGCCTAGATGTTCCCCTACTTTTAGTTTTCTTATCTGCTCTGATTCATTTCCCATTACTAAATCCAGCAGGGATTTCCCCCTTGTTGGGCCGCTTATATACTGGGTAAGAAAGGAGTCCTGTACACATTGAAGGAACTCCATTTCCTTATCCCCTTTACCTACCTCTTCTAGACAATTTATTTGGGGGTAGTTGAAATTCCCCCATGATTATTACTCTGTCTTTTACTAATTTCCCTAATTTGCTTGCATATTTCTTTCTCTACCTCCCTTCCACTATTAGGTGGTCTGTAGAGTACCCCTATTTGTGTGATTGATCCCTTATTTTTTATCTCTATCCACACAGATTGTTTCTATCTTACTGATGGCTATGTCCTTTTTTTTTACTGCCATGATATTATCCTTAACGAGTACAGCTATTCCACTGCCCATCTCTATCCTTTCTGAATGCATTATACCCTGCAATGTTTAATTGCCATCCAGTTCTTTCTGTAGCCACGTTTCAGTAATCCCAATTATATCTGGTTCCTCACTACGAATTATTGTTTCCAGTTCTCTTGCTTTATTTTGGATGCTGTGTACATATCGGTACAGACATAACAATTCATTATTATTAATTGTTCCTCATTTTATTTTTGACAGTCTTTTCACACTTCTATTCTACAATTGTATTAATTCCCTGACCATTTATACTCTCCTTATCATAGTGAAATGTAGAGTCTCTGTTGTATGGTCTTGCTAAGTGTGGTCACCACGCAATCTTCTGTCATTTGATTTATCACCGCATTACTCTCTCTCCTCCAGGATGTTATTCCCCAGCCACTGTTGGACCAGTACCTGTCTATGACTGACCCGTCCCGTGCCCAAACCGTGGACACCGAAATTACAAAGCACTGTGCATACAGCCTCCCTGGCGTGGCTCTGACTCTCGGCAGACAGAACTGGCATTGCTTAAAGAATACCTATGAAATGCTGGCATCTGACGTACAGGTGGGTGGTGCAACACAGACCTAGAGGGTGTAATTGACAGAGTGTTGTGTTTTCTGATCCCAGCATTTCTTCTTATAGTGGAAAGTGCGCCGCACGTTGGCTTTCTCCATACACGAGCTGGCAGCAATCCTTGGGGATCAGCTCACTGCAGCTGATCTGGTTCCCATCTTCAACGGGTTTTTAAAGGATCTCGACGAGGTGCGCATTGGAGTACTGAAGCATCTGTATGATTTTTTGAAGGTAAAAACCTGTAGCAAACTGAGCAGCTTCTGTAATATGAGAGAATGTAATATTTTGACTATTATCCTATTTGAACAGCAACAAGATTACATTTGTATAGCCCCTTTCACGTCGGGAGGATGTCCCAATGTGCTGGACAGTGTACACCATTTCAGACCCGAGCTGGGGTCAAGGGGGGAGGGGAAGGGGAGTGATTGAGTAAGGCTTTAGGAATGATTCAGAATTTGTTTTAAGTTTAGATGTTGAATTCTGTATTGGTTTAATTTTAGCAATTTGTATATATTAATTGTATAATCGTTTGTGCTCTCTCTCTTTCTTTACCCCTCACTCCCTGCTCTGTATCTCTCTTTGTTTCTCTTATATCCAAGTCTTTAGATAAATAAAAATTGTAGCTTCTTGTAGTCGATTGGGTCAGTAGGCCTCGGGTCTGGTCTGTTTCCCTTAATTCTTGCAGTCACCTGAGTTCTGTCCTACATTTCTTCCCTCCCCTTCAACTGTGGTCACAAAGCTGGAAAATGTTCATGTTTGAGAAGAAAGCCGATAGCTGTTCTGTGGCTTGAGATGTGTTAGTAATCAGCAATCTATAAAAATAATAATAGTAATCCTTGCAATTGATATGGCGCCATAATCATGTCTTCGAGATGTCTCAAAGCGCTTCACAGAATATACTGTAAAGTGAATTAACTGTATATTTTGTGGGTGAAACTAGGCTGTTAGTTTAGCACACACAGGCCTGGCTTCATGAACATCAACATTCAGACTAGCAGCAGGGTGCATGAATCATAGAATTATACAGCACAGAAGAAGGCCACTTGGCCCATCATGTCTGTGCCAGCTCTTTGAAAAGAGCTATCCAAATCAATCCCATTCCCCCGCTCTCTTCCCTTAGCCCTGCAAACTTGTCCTCCCAAATAATTATCTACTTCTCTCTTAAAAGTTATCGAATCGGCTTCCACCGCCCTTTCAGGCAATGCATTCCAGATCCGAACAATTCGCTGTGTGAAAACAATTCTCTTCCCCTCTGTTTCTTTTAACAACTATTTTAGATTGGTGTCCTTGGGTTACTGACCCACCCGCCAGTGGAAATAGTTTCTCCTTGTTCACCCTATCGAACCCTTCATGATTTTGAAAACTTCTTTTAAGTTTCCTCTTAACTTTCTCTGCTCCAAGGAGAATAATCCCGGCTTCTCTCGCCTCTCCTGATGACTGAAGTCCCTCGTTCCTGGTACCATCCTGGTAAATCTCCTTTGCACCCTCTCCAGTGCCTTGACATCCTTCCTAAAGTGTGGTGCCCAGAACTGAACAGTCTCCAGCTGAGGCCTAACCAGTGTTTTACAACGGTTCATCGTAACTTCTTGACTTTTGGATTCTATGCCCCAACTTTAAAGCCTAGTATCCCATAAGCTTTTTTTTAACAGCTTTATCTCCCTGTCCTGCCACCTTCAAAGATTTACTTATATGAACCCTCAGGTCTCTCTGTTCTTTCACCCCCTTTAAGATTGTACCATCAGCTTATATTGTGTCTCCTCATTCTTCCTCACAAAATGCATCACTTCACATTTCTCCACGTTAAACTTCATCTGCCACTTATCTGCCCATTTTACCAGTCTGTCTATGTCCATTTGCAGTCTGCTGCTATCCTCCTCACTGTTTACAATTCCTAGCTTAGTATCATCTGCAAACTTGGAAATTGTACTCCCTGTACCCAAGTCCAGGTCATTTATGTAGATCAAAAACAGCAGTGGTTCCAATACTGACCCCTGGGGGACACCACAGCACACTTCCCTCCAGTCAGAAAACAACTGTATTTTGTACATATGTTATT
Source organism: Callorhinchus milii (assembly GCF_018977255.1). Classification (NCBI taxonomy): domain Eukaryota; kingdom Metazoa; phylum Chordata; class Chondrichthyes; order Chimaeriformes; family Callorhinchidae; genus Callorhinchus; species Callorhinchus milii. The sequence goes on along the minus strand of NW_024704759.1, from coordinate 5,818,076 downwards.
TTATGACTTGCAGGTACACTGAGTGCACCAAAAATAATGCAGCTGGGCTAATCCAACTTAGTTTTGCATGGAGTCTATTTCAGTGCACGAGATTGGACCAGCACAGACAGCCACACAGCAACTCCCGTTTGTTTTTGTTTACAGCTGCTTCCTGTGGATAAGAGACGGGAATACCTGTTCCAGCTGCAGGAATTCATGGTGATGGACAACAGTCGAAACTGGCGGTTCAGATACGAGCTTGCAGAGTATGTTTGGCATGTGTTTGGTCAACCATGAGATTCTTGTGCAATAGTTGATTTTAAAAGTAATTGGCATTAAATCAGTGAGCATATTCAATATATTGGCTGGCAAAATTGCACCTTAATAGTATAATAATAATCCTTGCAATTGATATAACACCTGATCACCTCTTCAAGATGTCTCAAAGCGCTTCACAGATGATACTGTAAAGTGAATTGACTGTATATTTTAATAGGTTCAATGCAAAAGCATTGGACTGTACAGGCAAGGAGATGCTTATTCTCAACCTCATCCACACACTGTAGGATTCACACTAGCACTCGAACCGTGTGAGTTCTCTTTAAGAGATTTCCTTCCCTTTTTTAAAACTTAACATTCTGATAATGCATCCACAACCTTCTTCTATACCAGCGCCCCCACCCCAATCACTAGCCTTGGTATGGATGGTATGGTATCAGTGAGTGGCACAATTATGGATCAGAGCTCTGGAGCCGGGGAGACTGATGAATGCATTGGAAATATCAAGGTGGGAGGTGACAAAAGCATGAATGAGGGCGTCAGCAATGCTGATAAGGCCAAGATGAAGGAAAGCAGTCCAGGTCAGGCACTGGGTGTGGGATTGGAAGGGGCAACTGAGTATTGAACATGATGCCAAGGCTGTGTACAGGTTCGGTGACTTGGAGCGATAGGCAGGGAAGGTTAAAGAATTCAGATGCAGATGAGAAGATGTTGGTGGGAGACGAGGACAATTGCTTTCATCTTGTCCATATCCCTGCAGCAGAAAGTTGGCACTTATCCAGGCCTTGATGTCAGACAAGCAGGCAGTCAGAACATTGGTAGGACTGGGGTCATGATTAGAGGAGGAAAAATAGATTCAGGTATCATCCATACACATATGGAAGTTGACTGAGAACATTTAAATGAGAAAAAAGAGGGGGGGAGAATTTTATTTATACAGATGAAAATTCTGTAGGAATTTCCTCACTCGTCACTGTGTGCGATTGCAAATCTATGTACCATTGGCAAGTTGACTGTCAACAAAGATGTGTACAAAATATGGGATTTAATTAAACCAATAGACATGCACCTTGTTGAAAGAAAACCTTAACGCTCGTTTTAAATCTTTTCAGACAATTGATTCTGCTGCTGGAACTCTACAGCCCCAATGACGTGTGTGACTATTTGCGACACATTGCTCTCACTCTCTGCTCTGACAAGGTTGCTGAAGTTCGGTGGATCTCATTCAAACTGGTACGAGTGAGACACATGTTGCATTTCAAACTGCTGTTTCAACTTTGATCAGCTGAATGTTTTTGTTTGGAAGGTGGGGGGTGGCCTTTGGGGTTCTGAACTTCTCTATTATACCCTAAAGGTTGCATCTGGTTTGCTCCATCAGTCATAGCAAGTTTACATTTCCTGTTGTTGGGAGTGGTTCCCTCCTGACTGTCCACACCATGCAGTGTGCTGCTGAACCAGTGGAGGTCTGTAATGAGCAAAATGTCAGGACTAGAAAATAAACTCTTCTGGATTTTTTAATTCCATTTTAGGCCCCTGATACACCAACTCTTTCTACACCAGTCATCCTTACAGTCTGAGTTATGTGGTTAAATATCAGGCAGTTTATAGCATGGAGCTGACGCTCACACGCACTGACAACCGTCAACATCAAATTTCAAATGGCCTTGACAGTGTCCAAGAGGAGACTTTTACTCCCATCAATTTGAATTAAATTCAGAGCAAATTACAAGAATGAATTACATATTAATTAATGCATTAGATGCCAGGGACCAGGTTTGCAGGAATCTGGTTTCAGAGAGTATATGAATAATGTAATGATTCAAATTGATGCACAATCAACTGCATTTCTTTAAGTAAACTAATCTGGGTACTCAGTGGAGTGTCTGTGAAGAGAATGGAAACTCACTTGCTGACGTTAGTAAAGTGCAGTTATTCATTGGATTTTGATGCTAAGGTTTACCTCTGCAATATGTTACAGAATACATTCAGTTTCTTGCAGCTTATTCTAGCTGACTGCTGGCTTTGTGCAGTTACTAACTGGCCTTTTGCTGCGCAGGTGGTGGAGATCCTAAGGAAGTTCTATGCCACTAGTGCTAACTCCTTAGCACTGAATTTCATGAACGAACTGACGGTTAGATTCTGCCACTGCCCCAAATGGATAGGTCGTCAAGCATTTGCATTCATCTGTCAGGTCAGTGAGCGATCGCCTGCATGGTTTTGTCTTCACTTCTAATGTTCCCTTTCTCTGACTTCTTCTCAGATCATTACATTTGTATAGCACCTTTCACATTGGAAGGACGTCCCAAGGCACTGAAACTACTGTACCTCTGCACAATCCTTCCAATGCTAACTTACCTACTGAGACCAGTCATTGCATTTGTAAACTATTGTTGCTCGGAGCAGGTCTTAAAATGGCTTCAGATGTTTTGCTGAGTATAGCGAATAGTCTGAGGGTTCTGGTTTATCTATCATCTTCCCATGTTTGCTAATCTCTTGCAGGTGTTGCTCTGAATGCATTCCCCTCCCACATTTTTGTATTGGCTTGCACTGAATCAATGCGTGTGTGGTCCACAATGATTCCCACCACTATGTTTTGGCAGAGTCTTTTCAGCACACATTTGCCCTAAGTTCTGTGATCTTTCAAACCATGGTCTGATTGGTTCTCTCCAGGAACTATTCCGGCCTGGATTTCAACCTATTTACCCTGCTTACATTCTGTGTGAGGATTGGGACAGGCATTGCCAAGGGAGGTGTTTTGTGTGTTAGTTTAGGAGCATTTTAAAATCTGAGATACTTATGAAATTGCTGTGTGTCAGGCTAGCTCAGTTGCTAAGACTCATGCCTCAGAAGGTTGTTCTGGGTTCAAGCTACATGTTGGGACTTCCCTTAACAGTATACAACAACAAAATTACATTTGTATAGTGCCTTTCACATCATGAGGATGTCTGTCTTTCGGACCCAAGCTAAGGGTCAGGATCGGAGAGGTGGAGGGCTGGGGGGGAAAGAGGGCGACCGAAGGCACAGTTGAGGAGGATCTTGAAAGAGGCAAGGGAGGGGGCAAGGCTAGGGGATTGCAAGATGGAGTTCCAGAAGATGGGGGCAGAGTGGCAGAATGGTGGGGCAGGCGAAGTGGGGGACGTGAAACAGGCTGGAGCTGGCTGAGCGGAGGAAGCTGGCAGGTTGGTAGGGGGTTAGAAGGTTGCAGATGTAGGGGAGAGCAAGACCATGGAGGGCTTTGAAGTTGAGGACTGGGATCTTGAACTGTATCCTCTGTGTGATGGGAAGCCAGTGGAGTAGGACGAGGAAGGGGATGATAGGGTCGCGGAGTCTGGTGCGGGAGAAGACGCATACTGCAGAGTTCTGGATGATCTGCAGCTTGTGGAGGGAGGAGTTGGGGAAGCTGACAAACCGAGAGTTTGCGTAGTCGAGCCTGAATGTTATGAATGCATGTATGAGCGTCTCAGCGGCTTGCAGTGTGAGAGTGGCGGAGCCGGGCGATATTGCGGAGGTGGGGGAAAGTAGAGCAGGAAATAGCATGGTTGTGGAGTAGAGAGGATAGTTGAGGGTCAAACAAGACGCCAAGATGCCTGACCGGCTTAGTAAGGTGGATGTAATGTTAGTTAATCAATTAGTTAATTACTGTACTGTAATGTTGTCCTGGTGTGAAGAGTGACCAAATGTATTAATAATCCTTGCATTTGACATAGTGCATTTGATTTATCACGTTGTTGAGACATCTCAAAAGCGCTTCACAGAATATATTGTAAAGTAGATTGACTGTATATTTTGTGGTTGAACCGCGGCAGCCAATTGCGCACTGCAGTGTCCCACAAACAATTGTTTTGTGTGCGGTTTGTGCGTGTTTTTTGTGTGTGGGTGTGGTTTATGTGGTATACTGTACCTGACCTGAGAGTGCTCTGTGAGACCGTGCAGAGGGATCTTTAATGTGTTTCTAACCCAGACTGTACCTGACCTGAGAGGTGACACATTGTGCAATGTCTGTGGTTCCACAATATCAGTGCAGATATTCACCAGCAGGTGATGCTCTGTACATGAGGAACAGAATCATTTACAGTTTTCTGATCTTGATGAGATTTTGTCCTACTCCTTCATTGGGCACTTGCTATATTATAAATTGAGATCCTGGTCTCCAGGAAGGTGCCAAGAAATCACAAAACATTACCATTTGGTTCTAGAGGAGGAGTAGTTCAGTGGTTAGAACACTCGCCTCGCAAGTGAGAGACCTGGGTTCTCTTCCCGGCAAGGCGAAATGTTGGGCAAGTTTCCTTACTCCACTTACTTACTGTTTACCTAGCAGTAAGTAGGAACCCGGTTGTTATTTAATTGGTGGATTGCTTTTCCGAGGATAATAATCATTAAAATAAAAAAATTTGGTCACTCGGTCCATGACTGTTGTGGGAGACTGCTGTGCGCAATTGGCTGCCCTGTTTCACCCACAAATATACAGTCAATTCACCTTACAGTGAAGCGCTTTGAGACGCCCAGAAGACGTAAAAACCGCTATATCAAATGCAAGGATTATTATTATTACAGAAAATTGTCAGTGGGTTAAGGCAGTCTTATGTGCACATCTTCCAGTGAGGTTAAAGAGGAGCAAAAAGTACATCATGGTGTTCAAAATGTTTACAGTTACTTGCACTGTGTGCCATGGTTAAAAGCAGTCAACTGATGTGCTAGAATAGGATGATGCAGAGAAAGCCCTAACTCTGGTTTCTGCTCAGGCAATCGTGGAGGAGGAGTGCGTCCCAGTGGATCAGTTCATTGAACACCTGCTTCCCAGTCTCCTCAGTTTATCCACAGATCCTGTGCCCAATGTGAGGGTGTTACTTGCCAAAGCCCTGAGGCACACACTGCTAGAGAAAGGTAAGCCAGCAGGCAACAAGTTGTATTGGTAAACAGCAACTAACTTTGCAGAGTCCTGTAGATTAGTTATTTCCACATGATATTTAGTGTTGAGCTGCACTATTTTATAGGAAGCATTGGGTCTAATGTAGAGGTGTTGAATATCTCCAGTATCGTGGTGGTTTCACAGCAGTACTGTGCCATGGACAAGAGTAACTTTCTGGTGTCTCACTCAAATAGCCATTATTCACATGTAAACCATCACATTAAATGTCTCAGAACCAATCTGATTCTGTCAAACTCCACACACTTCTTGTATAGTGTTCAGAGCTGTTGTGTTACTTTTTGAGACGTTAAACCGCAGTCTTATTTCCTGTTTAGGAGTATGTTAAAGATCTCCTGACACTACTATAAAAAAATTAAAAACGTAATTTCTCCCAGTGTCCTCACCAACAATTCCCAGATTTAAATTAAAAAAATGTCTTTCACTTCATGGTTGCTTGTGAACATTGCTGTGCACATTTTGGCTGCTGCATTTTGCCTACAAAATAGTAACTACACTTCACAGTAAATCCTGTGAGGTGCTTTGAGGTGGCCTCCTGACTTGAAAACCCTGTATCAAATGCAAGCAACATGTATCTCCACAAATTACAGAAGTGCTGCTAATAATAACCAGCTATTTGATTACAGTCAGCATGACTGATGATTTTTCTCTCTCCAGCATATTTTACAGGTGTCGAGAACGCTCATGTGGAAGCTGTGGAAGAGACCGTTCTGATCCTGCAATCTGACCGAGACCGCGACGTACGCTTTTTCTCCAGCACGGAGATCCGAAATAATCCTCTCAACACAACGAGCTCCTTCATAAACTGAAAACTTCTCAAAAGTCAACCTGTCACTATACTTCCTGCCACGTGTGGTTCTCGACTGGTATGTTGAAGTGAAGCCGTGTCCCGATGAATGAACCTGGAGGCAAACCTTTTAAGTGGACGTGACCTTGATCTGCAGGCTGGATCTGGACTGGAGGAGGCAAATGCAGGACCTTTGTTACATATGTGCATAGATCTGCAACAGAGCTTTTTATAAATGGAGGAACGAATGGTCCTGTAAGAGCTGGTGAGAGTTCTTCACCACAGCCTTACCTATCTGTCATTTCTGAACAATATCAATACTTTGAAACAAAAACAAATGGGGGGGGGGTGGGGGGGAAACTCTTTTTAATCACACTCAGATTGCTAACCAGACCTTTCAAGCACTAACTGGGTTCTATTTTTAAGTAAACTTTCTAATTTGAAAAGAGTTATGCCTGTAGTTTTTTTTAAAAAAAACAGCACTCCTTACCTTTCTAGTTCTGTACAAATTTCTTTGTATTACATTTTTCAGTCATTGTGTGCAGAGGAAAATGTGCACAGACTGTTTTGTAAAGTCTTCAGAAATGTAGAAATGTGATTTTTAAGATGGTGGTTCACATTTTAGAAACTTCAACTACAAAAATCTTTCTCTCTCCTTCGCTCTCTTTCTTTCTCTCTCTCTCTCCCCCCAACCCCAAATGTTTTTTTCCCCCAATTGTGTTTTCAATGCAGCCCAGGATATGTTTCTTGGGCTTGGTGTTTGGAAATGGCTGAGAGTCTGTCTTGAACTAGGCACTGGTTGGGAGAGCTGGTACAAAGTACCATATTTCATTTGTGAAACTGAGCCAGGTTAGTTGCAGGAAACCTAACCAGCGAGCAGCCAATGGAGCAATTAGGCTCAGCCTAGCTCTGCAATTCATGGCTGCTGAATGCAACTTCACACACCACTGATTGGAAATAGTAGGAAAAGCTTCATCACAAAGAGTGGGACACAGTGAATGTGAGGCAGAATGAATTTTTTATGATTTTTTAAAAAAAAATGTTAAGTTTCTGTTTTTGAAACAGCTGCTACGGGTTTCACTTCTGTACAGTCTGTACAAAGGGCTCGGTAATGGGCTTCTAATGGAATGGATGTGTTTTATCTCCACTTAGCTATCTGGTCCATTGCTCATCCTGCAAAGCAATTGGGATCTGAGGTTAGGCCCACATTGGTGCTGTTCACATTGCACATTATTTAGCGACATCCAAACCCCTGATCTGAAAGCTGCATATGCTGTGTTTATCTTTGTTACACCTTTGTACAGCGGAAAAGGGGCAGGGGAGTTACAACTTAATACAATGCAGTGGCAATGAATGGGTTAAGTCTGCCGAAACTGGCTGGACTACCCAGTGGCTGTGGTTCCCAGACTGATTTTGCTCTTCAAGCAAATCGGAAACTGACACAGTGGAAATTGGCTACTGAGCCTGGGTTCCAGTGCCCTGTGAATGGGTTCTTAGGTCAGCACAAAGGAGGCTTTGATTCCACAAATGTTGTCTGATAAATGTAATTTTGACATCGCCTCCTTCGTGGCGTGTGGGAGACAAACAAACTGCATCAGGAAATAACGCCTTTGCACATCCCTCGTTTTGATGCAGACTTGTACTTCCAAGCGTGTGTGTGTATTTTTTTTAATGGTGTATAAGAATGAGGTTTTTGTATAGCGTAAAGGCTGATTTTATTGTAACTTCAGTTACAAGTTTGAGTTTTTACAATTAGCATTAAATACTGTGGTGCTGTATTCTGCTGTGTGCTCTTCCACTTGTGGTTTCATTTGAGCAGCCAGGATGGGCTGAGTATGCATTTGAAGAACTTTGTAAACCAGGAAAAAATTCATATAATTGCCTTGAATTCACCTTCCCAATTTTCTTTTTAAAGAGGACAATTTACAGGGAGACTATAAAAGGCTATTCCCTATCCTCTACTAACAATACAATGGGTTTTCCTGTACAGCTTTGTGTTAACTTTCTGGTCTCTCAGTTGCTTTCCCAAACTTTCTCAAATTGATCTAGGATTTAAGCACCTATTTACCTTCCAAACTGTCTGAGGTGACCACTTTGGTTTATTAAGATTATGTCTGACTAGGTGGTACTTTAATCCAAAGCCAACTCTTTTTATTACAGGTGAGTGGGGTCGCCTGGGGACTGAATTCTCAGAGAGAAGCCTTGTTGGTAAAGCAGAGAGACCGACCAGGCAAGGCCACTCTCTTGAAAGTGTTGACATACTAAAACCCTGTCTGTTGAATTCTTAGCTGAAGGTGTTCTGTGCTGTTAGCAAAACCATGAAGGAAGGTCACTATAGTCACCGTCAAAGTAGACGGTCTTCAGATGCAATCGATGGGCTGGGAAGGGGTTCTGAGGGATTGAGGCAGAGTTCCAATGTTACAGGAAGTAATGGTTGAAAGATGGCCGATGATGGTGGAGGGGATGAGGGCCACGCAGAAGGATATTTTTCCCTGAGTCCTCTTATAAACCTATCAAAATGGATTGCATGCTCTGACTGAAGAGAGTATAAACATCAACAGAACCCACCCGGATTAGATTCCAAACTGTAATTTACTCGCAGGGATCTGTTATTCCATACAGAAAAAAAAATGCCCAAATCTCTGAAGCAGATTGAAGCCAGTAATTCTTCCCCATTATTTTACATATAAACTCTGGTCTCAGTGTAGTGTCTCCTTGGCAACCAATAATGGGTCCTTAGATCTGAAGATTCCACAAGAGGGTAAATTCTAACCAAATAGAGTTCATTCACTTCAAAGATTCAAGGACCGCAAGTTAATTAAAGCTTTGAAGAAACCTGTGCGAGGCTGGTAGAGTGGGGATCAGGTTAAACTTGATGACTAGCTACCAATTGCAAGCAGCTATTTAACTGCTTGGATTCATTAAATGGGATGAGAAAATACAAGTCACCAGAACTACCACCAATACTTGGCAAAGTGCTTTTTGTTATCTCTTTTTAACTTGTATTCAAAGGCTCTCATAAGCCGACTGAGCCTCATCTGATCTGGAACTGTGTCCTCTTAGGTTTCCAACTTCCAGCACTCAACAGGGTTTGTACCTGGCAGTCTTTAATTCCTTTTCTCTGCTTGTTCTTTTATTTCCTGTCTGTGTCTGCTTGTCTGTCCCTCCTTTTTAAGCACTGCAATTGATTCTTTATGGCCTTCTGGGGCAGTGTGTTCCACATATTCACAACCCTCGGTGTGAAGAAATATTTTCTGATCTCACTTCTAACTGGTTTAAGATTATGTCTCCTTGTTTTGCATCTCTCTGCCACAGAGAAGAGTCAGCCACTACTGAACTCCTCAATTCTCTTTCTTATTTTAAACACATCAATTCCATCACCCCTTAACCTGCTCCACTCTTAAGGAATATAATACTCCTGGTCAGTCTCTTGTTCCAGTCTCCCAAACGGAAGTGAGCCGTCACTGCCTGGGAGCGGCAGGGGCAGAGTGTTACTAGGGAAGCCAAGTCTGTCTCCAAGGGACTACAAACAATCCCAAGTCAATGCAGCCTGGTCACCAACAGCTTGCCTCTTGGTCACACACAAATGAACAGATTTATATCAGTATCTTTTTGTTTCCTTTGTCTAGCGTTCGGCACTTAAACCCTATATAACAATCTTTGCCTCTGAGTGCCTCCTCAGCTTTGCTCTGGGTCTGACCCAAGCCTGTTGTCACAAGATCGAGGCCTGATGTCTGGTTGTAAGAAAAAGCCCTGTTCCCAGCTAACCCCCAAGGAGCTCGCTGAGGCCGAAAATCGCACCTGTCCCAAACTGAAAAAGGCCTACAATCTCAAGGTGAGACTGCAGAGCACAGGCGAGCTGTTCTGGGTTAAAGACTCCTCTGACGTGATGACGATTACGGAGATGAAATCCAAGCTGGAACTCGTGGCCGGTGTTCCCAGAAAGTTACAGAGACTCACTTACCTGGATGAAGGTAAGTGAATACATAATATAGCGGAGACAATTCTAAACTAACAGTAGTTATTAATAATAATAATCCTTGCATTTGATATAGTGCCTTATCACGTTATTGAAGTCTCAGAGTGCATTCACAGAATATACTGTAAAGTGAATTGGTTGTACATTTTGTGGACAAAACTATAGTAATATTTCTCTCTCCCTCCCCCCACATCCTTATTTATATTAACCTTCCCTCTGACGACCTTTGTTCTAGTATTTTGCCCAAGTCACCACTTTGTAATGTGAGAGGCAGAAAGCAGTTGGCGTATATGAGAGAGTTATGGCCACATCGTATCCAATCTTGAGGTTTGTATTTTCCACTTTCATGGACCTGGACTGATTTTTTTCTCCCCAGCCCAGGGACGCTGAGGCTAATTTTACCTCTTCCCCCTCTCCGCCCCCAACCGCTACTACAGCTGAGACGGGCTCGCTCGATACAGACCAGAGATTGAACCAGAAAAATATTGTTAGATTGGATCGTGGCTGTATGGAGGGGGTCTGGGGGGAAAACTCCTATGAACTAGTCACCTTGTCTTTTCAATAACCAGTGATTCAATACAATATCTTTTGACTGGAGAACAGTGATAAATGACATTATTTTATTCTTGAAAAATGAGTCAAAATCCAAAATTACAGCCTAGTTCATTCCACCACTGCCATGTAATGGCCACTACTGGTAGGACCACTGTCCTCACCTAGTACTGAATCTGAGACTTTGCTGATCTGCAGAGCTCAGTGCTTCACATTTTAGTGACTACTGGTAGGACCACTGTCCTCACCTAGTATTGAATCTGAGACTTTGCTGATCTGCAGAGCTCAGTGCTTCACATTTTAGTGATTTCACAACTGAGCTATGGATGGGGGGTATGGAGGGGAGTTTTCTGACACTATAATTCATTTTTGATTCTGCAACAGATAATAATAAACACAACAAAAATAATTTGGTCACTCAATCCATGACTTTTTGTGGGACACTGCTGTGCGCAATTGACTGCCACGTTTCACCCACAAAATATAGTCACTCCACTTTACAGTATATTGTGTGAAGTGCTTTGAGACATTTCAAAGATGTGATGAGGTGCTGTATAAAATGCTAGAATTATTATTATTGTTGTAGATGACAGACAATGAAAAGGGAGCACTCACAAGCTTCTAACCCACTAGCTAGCTATTGAGTCAAGCTGCCACCTGAGGAGTGTAAGGGGGAGTGTGAGAAGATTGTGGTTCTGTTGCTCGCAAATGATCGTAGCTGAAATACAGAGGATCTGCAGAGCGAGTCCAGTGTCTCCAGTTCTCTATTATTTCGCATCAGCCCCAGGAATGAATGGCTGTGTTTGGTTGCAGGGGATTTACCAGACAACACAACACTAGAGTACAATGATGTGGTGCGAAGAGGAACAATCATAATGAAGACCTGGGGACAAGATGGCTGGGACAAAATCCTGACAGCAGCAGCAAAGGGAGCTGTTTCTCAGGTGGTTTTGAATGTTGTGCAGAGTGAAAGGGCAGCTCTGTTCTCTACCTTCAACTTGTTTCTTCTTTACATTTGAGGCCTGAATAGCCTCATTATCCAATTTGCTTTTCACCTCCTCCCCTCCACCTACACCTCGAAAGCAAAGTGAAGCTAAACCTGTACAGATCACTGACTGTAGCTACTTTCTTTTGATGGTGTGTCTATACTTTATTTTCCCTTCACATTTCTGAACCTGTCCAACAACAACAACAAAATTACATTTTTTTACAGCACCTTTCATGTCAGGAGGACATCCCAAGGCGCTGGACAGTGCAAGGTTTGCATCCGAGCTGGGGGTGAGGCTGAGGAGGCTTGGAGGTGGGGGGGCGTGAAGGAAATGGAAGGTGAAAGCTGGCCGAAAGCATGGTCAAAGAGGAAAGACGTCCCAAAAAGTTTCACAGAATATACTGTAAAATGAATTGACCGTATATTTTGTTGGCGAAATGCGCCAGCCAATTGCGCGCAGCAATGTTCTACAGACAGTGACCAAATCATTTTTTTTCTGGAGGGATTAATACCCCTAGAAAGTGATCTGCCAATCGACTTTAAAAAAAAAACGGGTACTCACTGCTGGGTAAACAGAGGAGAAGGAAACTTGCCCAAGGTTTTTGCACCGCCCGGAAATTGAACCGGGGACCTCTCGCTTTCGAGGCGAGTGTTTTAGCAATGTGGAGCATCCTAGCTCCATCATATAAACTGGTTGACTTTCTCCTCCATTGGATCAATTGGATCCCCATCCATCTGGTTGGGGTGACCTGTGCGCGCTGGCTGGTGCCTTTGCATGTTCTGATGGTGGCTTCTTGTGTTATAGCTGTCAGAGATGGGTGTCACCAAGGACAGCACCTTTAACACTCCCAACTCCAGGAGAATGAACGCTGCACAGAGAGAGGAGTGGATCGCGGAGCGTGCTTCCGCTTCACTCTTCATTGCGGCTCACAGAGGTCATCACAGTATGGTCAAGTTTCTCTTGGAGAACGGTAAGGGTTCTGTAAAAGTGACCAGCAGCCAGTTTGTTGGGGAACACTCGGCGTGGATCATTTATGGAGGCGTCAGCCTGGCTTACTTGGTCATGTCTTCACCTCTCTGAAGATTTGGACTTTAAACTCCACCTTGGGACTTTGAGCTCACAGTCGACGTTGTTTGTGTTCACACAGGAGCTGACACCGTGACAAAGACCGAAATTGGCAACACGGCCCTTCATGTGGCCGCTCTGATGGGGAAGTCTGAATGCATTGACCAGCTGCTGTCCTTTGGAGCGCTGATGAGCACCCCCAATAACGAGGGTGTGACCCCACAGAACTACGCTCAGAAGCGGGGGAACCAGGCCAGTACCCGCAAGTTCTTACTGCACCAGTGGAAGCTGCGCTCAGCCAGCATTCACCTGAGACAACACTTGGACTATTCAGACCTCTTCCCGCATCAGAAATTTGACTCTTCACTCAAGACGTGGAGGAAGGGAACGCACGCCAAGCTTTACATGCTCAATTTATCCAAACCCAGCCAGTTCCTGGGCTCTGCCATCGGGGCACCACGCAGGCACGGGACAGGGCAAATCACCTTCAGCCTGACCTCCAGGAGAGATGGCTCTAGGCACCCAGGGCCAGGCCATGTGGGACCCAGAGACGGGAAAGGGACCAGTATGAGCATCGCGCAGGAAACACGCCATCATAACTCTCCACGTGGCAGCTCCAACACCAGCTACGAAGAGGTGAAGTCTTCTGAGAACAGCAGCCGTCACACAGACGGGGCCAGCAAGACCCCATCCCTGGGCAGCAGCACAGCAGAAACAAACACAAAAGAGCCCACCATGAAAAATAAGCACCTGGAGCACTCACACACCGGCAAAAGGAAGAAGTAGTGTGGAGCCAGCAGGCACCAGGAGCTTTCACTGTTCAGCTGGCACTAAAGATCCTCTTTCTCCCCTCAGTATGTCTCCCTTTCCAGCAGACTGTGACTGGTCAGTAGTCACCACACAGTGCCTCTCCTCAGCTTTAGAAATACTGTATCTCATCTCCTCATTGGAGACCAGAGTCAACATGACACTCTCCTCACAGGAGATGTTTGAGACATTATTAATCTTTGGAAGAGTTGATGAGCAAATAAACAAACCAGAAAACTTGTTATCAAACAGGACATGTATGTAAATTTGACTGAGTTTGTTGCTTTGTGTAAGAAGTCTCAAACCATGTTGATAAAGAGACTGGAGTTTATGTACACATGGATTTTCAAAAGGCAATTGATAAAGTGCCTCTTAGGAGACTGGATAAGAAAATTAACGGACCAGAAGGTGTAATATGTGGAAATTGGTGGCATTGATCAGAGGGATGGCTGAAATTGTTGGCTTTACCTTGCAGGGCTATGGGGAGAGAGCGGGGGAGAGGGATTGATTTGGATAGCTCTTTTAAAAGAGCCAACACAGACACAATGAGCCGAATGGCCTCCATCTGTGCTGTATAATTCTGTGATTCTATGATAGAATATGGAGCAGAGGCAGCTAAATGAAATTGAGGTACAGATCATCCATGATCTAATTGAATGGCAGCACAGGCTCGAGGGGCTGAATGGCCTACTCCTGTTCTTATGAAAGATACAAGGCAGTAGACAGGGATAAGTGAGTATTTCTCTGAGTGCAGTTCAAGGCATGCAGGAACCACAATAGTTTTACATTGATGTAAACATGGGCACACTGGCTATATGGGAACTAATTTTTAAATGAGTCCCAGTATCCTGGCCTCAACCACCCTTCCTGGCAACCTGTTCCAGTCGATAATTATGCTTTGAATAAGGAAAAACTTCCTGGTATCTGTCCAAAAATTGCCCTTTACAACTCTAAACCACTGTCCTCTTGTTCTCCTGTCTTGGTGCCTCTGGGGAAAAAAAATTCAGGTGAGGATTGTGACAATCTAAACCTAGGTAATAAGGTATTTTGGGGCTGATTCTTTGATTTTCTGTGAAAGGTGCAATACAAATATAATTTGTTGTTGTTGATTCCCTGTTTCTCAATGTGCTGGGTCTCATGCTGGGGCAGATACATTGAATCCCTTGAGAACACCACCGTTCATCAGGAGTTTGCCCAGGTTCTGAGTCTCAACAAGAGTAAAGCTTGAACCTCATCCTATATCCACACATGAGTGGGAGGAGGACTGGATAGTGATCAGGAGTGAAAATTTTGCCCTTGATGACATGAGCTAACACCACAGTTTTGACTTGTAACGTATTTGCTCTCACCCGTGCTGGGAATGAATTATTGTAAAAACCTTCCCACCCTCACTGCCAACCACTAAGAAAGGGGGTTATTGGGTAATTTCATGGGAGGAATGGAATGCGCATTCCCTCCCTGGAGGGACGCATTCTGGTTACCTAACTGGGCACAGATTGGCAAGAGCCAAGACTTGGGGATCCAGAGGGTGTGTTGGGGTAATGCTGAGTCTGACCAGCTAAAACCACATAGCTTGTCCAGCTAGGACCACCATTGGGGTTTTGGCAGGATTAACAGGAGCTGGGTAGGAGGATTTCCTGCCACCAGTAACTGGTCTCTGGTGAAAGTCCTGCCGATGAGCCAGGCTGGCTGTGCTGTCATCAGCAGTGCCCCTAGATACTGCGGACCTGCCTAGCTCAGGAACCAGATTACTGAGACCACCACAGAGGGCTGACTCAATTCCCACGTTCTGTTGCCAGTTCAACTCCAAGGAGATCCCACTTACCTCCCCACCATGGAGGTAACATTAAAATTAAACCGTGCAAGCTACTAGTGACTGTGATGTTTCTATGTTATTTTGACATCTTACGATGGCTGAATTAGTATTGAAGGCCACCATAGCTTAAGATTTTCCTTCTCTGTAATGTTGCTGCTTTTAATTATCGGTTACAGTCTCCACCACAAAGTTCCTGTTTCATGAAGTTCTGAGGTTGACAATTTCAAAACCGCTGACTGTAGACCAAAAACATGCTGTATATTTTACTGTCTCCTCAAATGGCTTACGGATAACAGCTAATTCAGATGAGTTATCCAGTTCTAAAATAAGAAATTATGATTAAATATCCCCTGTAGCTTGTCTATCAGATAAAGGACATGAGTAAGGCTAATACGCCAGTCTTCTAAACCTTTGCCCTTCATCCGGCTCCATTGGATGAAGAACCTCCCCTGAATAAACACAATGTGTGGGCCTGTAATATAGGCAATTATGATGGCCACAAGCAGATGAGAGATAGATTATAGCTTCCAAAGTATTTCACATTCCATTTGTGTTTAAAAAAAACTTCTTCTACAATGGAATGAAACTTGATGTGTATAAAACCCCAATTCTCAGTAAATCAGATTTATGCTTTGAATTTGAGAGGGGAGAGAGGGAGACTGTGAGAGCGTGATGGTGGGGCAGATGGAGTTGGGTACGTGAAGCGAGCCGATGTTTGCTGAGCAAACGGAATGGCCACATATGGAGATCGCAAGGGTGGGTGGGAATGAGGCTCCCGCATCCAGCTCAGGTGCCCAAACGGCAGCGCTTTGAGACATTATTCTAAAGTTTTTTTAAAAAATTCTGAATGGAAACCCAAAATATTGCTTATGCAGCCCCTGGACGTTTCTTGAATAAGGTGGCCAAAAGGTTGGACAACCCTGGCCTAGATGACCACACTGCTGAACCGTCACGATGGCAGTGGGAATCCCAAAGCTTAGATCCAGTTTTTTCAGTTGGTTTGCATTTCTTCCATCAGGGTTAATGAAGACGTTACCAGGGCTGGCAAGTTACTGCTATGAGGCAAGGCTGTCTAACTTAGGCCTTTTTTCGCTAGAGAAGAGACGTTTAAGGGGTAATTCATAGATTCATAGAATGTTACGGCATAGAAGTAGGCCATTCGGCCCATCAAGTCTGTGCCGGCTCTTTGACAGAGCAAGTCACTTTCACTAACCCCAATCACCAGCTTTGTCCCCATAACCCTGCAAACCCGTCTTCCCCAGATACCTATCCAGTTCTCTCTTAAAAGCTGTTATCGAGTCGGACTTCACTGCCCTTTCAGGCAGATCATTCCAAATTCTAACAACTTGCTGAGTGAAAAAATTTCTTCTAACCTCCCCTCTGCTTCTTTTGGTAGATATCTTAAGACTGTGACCACGGGTCACAGACACACCTACCAGCGGAAACAGCTTTTCCCTATCTCGCCTGTCGAAACCTTTCATGATCTTGAAGACCTCTATCAGGTCCTCGCGTAACCTTCTCTGCTCTAATGGGAAAAGCCCTAACTTCTCCAGCCTGTCCTCATAGCTAAGGTTCCCCATTCCTGGTATCATTCTCGTGAATCTCCTCTGCACTCTTTCCAGTGCCTTAATGTCCTTCCTGAAGTAAGGTGCCCAGAACTGGACACAATACTCCAGCTGAGGCCTAACCAGTGTTTTGTATAGATTAACCATAACCCCTACTCTTATACTCTATGCCCCTACTAATAAAGCTCAGTACACCAAATGCCTTTTTTACTGCCTTATCTACCTGCCCCACTACCTTTAATGATTTGTTTACTTGAACACCCAGATCTCTCTGTATGTTCACCCCCCATAAGGGTTCATAAATAAGATTATTTCCACTGGTTTGTCTAACCAGGGAACACAAATATAAGATAGTGACTGGGGGAACTAAACGAGAATTTAGGGGAACTACAGTACTTCACCCCGAGGGTAGAGATTGTGGAACTGGCTGCCTGAAGCAGTGGTTGAATCAAATAATGTAGAGGCATTTAAGAGAGAGATAGACCTTCATGTGATGGGGAGAGAAATAGAAGGGTGTGGGTGGAAGTACGGAACAGGTGGAGACCCAGGTGGATTGTCAACACCTGCAAGGTAAGCAAGGTCTCCTTGGAGCTGAACTAGCTCCAAAGTGACACATTTGGCAACAGAATGCAGTAATTGAGCCAGTCCTCTTTGATGGTCCTGGTAGTTCGATCCCTGCGCCAAGCGGGTCCACAGTATTATTATTATTGTTGTGCATTTTGCCCACAAAATAAAGTCAATTCAGCTTACAGTATATTCTGTGAAGCGCTTTGAGACGTCGAGAAGACGTGATAAGGCACTATATCAAATGCAAGGATTATTATTTATTCTAGGTCACTGCTGATGACAGCACAGCCAGCCTGGCTCATTGGCAGGACCAGGAAGCGGAGACCAGTGACTGGGTCCAGGGAATCCCTCCAATTAGCTGCTGTTAACCCTCTAAGTCAAATCCTTAACAGGTCGGGTGGTCCTAGCTGAACAAGCAGCGGGAAAGCTTGGGAAAGTAATATCAATGTCAATGGCAAGCTTTGTGGTTTTAGCTGGTTAGATTCTAGCAGTTACCACAATGCACACTCTGTGTGGTCCCAAAGCCTTGGCTCTTGCCAACCGGCACCTTATACTTTCTGGAATTAAGTAAGCAGGATATGTCCAGGGAGAGAATCACATTCCATTCCAACAGTCTATCTCTGGGATTTCCATGTGTAAGTGGGATGCATGCATCTTAAGCATGGTGATGGGTTTTTGCATGTGAAAGACACCCAGCTGACCAAAACAAAATTGGTAATTTATAATAAACCTTTAGCAATTCTGAATTTGTACACGAAGAGGAAACATTAATTGTAATTAAAGAGGAAGAATTTATTGCTTGCTGTGTGAAAAATTTCTAAACAATGCCTAAAAATAGCCTAAACACTAAATATGTCCTTCCAATAGATTTCATAATAATACTTGCACTCTATATAACACCTGTAATATCAAAACATCTCAAAGTGCTTCAAGGTAAATTCTATCAAATGATGTACATTTATAAGCAAATGTGGCAGCCAATGTGTACACAAAGGAAGGTCCCACAAACAGCTATGAATTTTACTGAAGACATCTGGAGAAACTCTTCTGAATAGTGTTGTGGTATTGTTAATGTCCACCAGACCGTTGTCATATTAAAGTCTCATCCAAGTGGATGGCACCTCTGGAAAAGCATTCCTCCAGTCCCTTACCAGAGTATCAATCTCGACTATGATCTCAAAGTCCGAACGTGGGGTTTGATACCATAACCTTCTGACCCAGAATTGATAGGCTAACACCTTTACATCTGTTAGCAATGACCAGCTGTAGGGAAGAACCACAAAAAGAACCATCACCTTTTCCCAGACGGCTCCTGAGTCTGGATCTCCCACCTTAACTAAACTGCTGAAAAAAGATCGACTCTGTAAATCCAGTAGCTGAAACAAACAGCCTGATGGGACGCGTTTTGGTTACCATTAACTTTGTGTCTTAGCTCACAAAGCAATGAGCTAGCACAGACATCTTTGGAACAGGAAAAAAAAACATTCAGAAGGGGAGAACAATAATTGCAGTAAATTCTTTCTGGATGTAAAGTAAGCAATAGGGTAACAGGTTGTGTTAACGGAAACATTTTAAAATCTTTATGACAACCTACTTAGTCTTTACTAATAACCACACGTGACTGATGCAAACACCGCCAAGCCTCATTGTGCACAGTGGATCGGTCGGCAACATCAATCCACACAGTCTTCAGGCCACTTCATCTGATTGACGAAGCTTAACTTTACTTTTTTAATGGATCCAAATCGTTCCAGTCCCAATTCTGGGATCCCAGATCTCCAGCCAATAAAGCCTTGTGTCGTCTTCGGTACTGGGGGAGATGGCTCCACCTACAGAGACAACCAGAACAAGAATGTGAAGCAGGCAGGTAGGATGAAGGGTGGGGAGGGTGACCAAAGGCACAGTCAAAGAGGAGGGTCTTAAGACTTGCCTTGAATGAGGTAAGGGAGGGGGCGAGGCGAAGGGACTGTGAGATGGGAGTTCCAAAGGGTGGGAAAAAAGATGTTTTTTTAACGGGGTGGGTGGAAAGGGCAGAAATATCAGCCAGATTCTCATTGCCATTCAGTGATGCCTGCTTGCTGAAAGGTGTGTGGTCTATAATGTTGGATGATAGGATTAGACTTGGCTGTGAGACTCCACCAATACACCTATGGATGAACAGCCCATGTTTGTGAATGAACAGCTGGCAGGGATGGAATTGTTACCGCAGGCTATAACTTCCAAGAGGACGGTACAAAATTGGTGGCTGGGGGAACAAAAATGTTCTGAAACAAAATTAAACTCTCCCCACAGCAAATTTCATCAGTTTCTTCAGGCTACAATGTAAAGCACTAAAACGCACTTTGAGAAGTCTCACTAACGTGATAAGGCGCTATATTTCTCTTGAAAAGACAAGTGTGAGGGGTGACCTAATAGAGGTCTTTAAAATTCTGAAAGGTTTTGATAGGGTAGACATAGGGAAGATGTTTCCACTTGTGGGGGAGACCAAAACCAGGGGCCATCAATATAAAATTGTCACAAATAGATCAAATGGGGAAGTCAGAAGAAACCCAGAGATTGGTGGGAATGTGGAACTTGCTACCACAAGGGAGTAGTTGAGGCAAATAGCATTGATGTATTTAAGGGGAAGCTCGATAGGTACATGAGGGAGAAAGGAATAGAAGGTTATCTAAACTGGGCCCAACTTTATAAGAACTAAATGAATGAAACAAAGATATTTGAACCTGGATGTACTTGCTGATGGGGGTCGCTGGCCGAACCTTCAGGTGTTCTGGGGTCTCGATTCTACATGTGGATCTCTTCTGCTTCTCTTCAGCCTCTATCTGCATTCAAACATAAAGGGCTTGATGATGATGACAACCCAAAGGATCATACTAAAACACAGATGGAACATGCATATGGTTACATTAGACATGTACTATAGCTAGGAACGTGATTTGAGTTCCGTGAAATTCATCTGGTACCATCCAGTCCTGATCACTGGACCATTTGTATTATTTCGTCTGGATGATAAGAAACAGTTTAAAAAATATATTTTAGTACCCCACCAAACAAGTAAATATCATCCCCTCAATGAGAGAAAATATTAACCCAGAGGTTAGGAAACCCAATGTGCCAGACACTGAAAGTGCAATATGAGTGGTGTCTTAAGAAAAAGAATGAATTCTACAAACATTAGAATGAAGTGAGCTCTGTATTCCTGTATCTCCTCTTACTCTCTGTGAGGGCAGATCACACCCCTCGGTTCGGAAATCCTGTAATACCAATCCCAGCCAACAGAGAGCAGCCTGAAAGCACAGCGGTTACCAGGTGCCCCTAATTTATGGGTTAGATTTGGTCCTGACCTTGTGTAACACAATTGATTTTCAACAGAACTTTTCTGGCAGGTCGAGCCCAAGGAGTAGCTGATATGAACAGATACTATTCTTGATCTTAACCAAGATGCCGAGAGGCAATCTTGAGAAACGTATGGTGGTGGTCTTGTGAATATTACCCCATTTATGCTTTAAAGCTGTTCCATTCCTGCACATCCAATGGCGAGGAAGATCGTGCCCCCATTAACTTTGCATCTGTACCACAGCCTCAGATTTCTTGAAACAACAGCCAACTCAAAACTCCAGACTTATCAGTGTTGTCACTGCTGTGAAATGAGATCATGTTGCCATTGTTTAGGAAATGAATGAATGATTGAATGAATATAGGAACAAATGAATGAAATCAACTACACAATTCAGGGGTGATAAGCAATTTTGGCTCTGCCATCTGTGTTCTGTATTGCATTATGCACGTAAGAAGAAAACATGCTCAATAGAGCATATCTCTCCAGGACCAAACCCACATTTTCCCTCCCTCTGAGCTCCTTAAACTCCTGCCCATCTATGACTCTGTTAGAATGGAATGAAAATTACCTGATCTCGCGCAGTTATCAGAAATCCCCATTTATTTGTCCATTTCTTGGCCGATTCAGATTCAAATTCAATCAAGTTTTTCCTGGAATAAAATACAAATGTAAATTCTTTGTAAATTAGAATCCTGGAACATTTCAGCACAGAAGTAGACCAATCTGACACCAACAAAATATACAGTCTATCCACTTTACAATATATTTTGTGAAGAGCTTTGAAACGTCTCAATGATGTAATAAGGCACTATATCAAATGCAAGGAATATTCGCCCACAAATATACAGTCAATTCACTTTACAGTATATTCTGTGAAGCGCTTTGAGACTCTAGAAGACGTGAAAAGCGCTATATCAAATGCAAGGATTATTATTATTATTTATCATTATTATTATCATAACAGCATTTATGTCGCACCTTTCACATCGGAAGGCCATGCCAAGGCTCTGGACAGTTAAAGGGTTGCACCCGAGCTCAGCATTGGAACCAAGAGGGGTGAAGGATTGGGGGAAGGTCGTCCAAAGCCACGATCAAAGAGGAAAAACAGATGAACTATCTTTGGTCCAGGATGCAGGAGATCAGACCTGAACAATATGTAGAACAGTGCGGATTTCCATGCTATCCAACCCTATCTTGAAACAAAGATTTACGGCACAGAAACAGGGCACTCGGCCCCTGCTCAGTGCGCGCCGGGATTTATCTCCACGCGAGTCTTGACCCACTCCTTACTCCCTTCCACACCCTCAATTAAAATATACTTTAGATCAACAGGCCACAAAGTGCACTGAGGTCTCCGTGCCCAAGTTGCTAATTGTGGTTTTTAATCTCAAATAATGTGGGGATAATAATAATAATAATCCTTGCATTTGATAGAGCGCTTTTCACGTCTTCTAAACGCCTCGAAGCGCTTCATAGAATAGACTGTAAAGTGAATTGACTGTATATTCGTGGGCGAAATACGGATAATATGGGAGATGGAGCTATCAATAAACTGGAGGAGCCTTTCCAGTATTTGGTGCCTAAAAGACGTTGATATAACAGTCACATTCTCGTGTCAGATTCTTGCACGTAACCAAACCACAGACCAGAGAGGGAATAAAGAACGATCCTCCCGTAAAAAAGTAATGATGTTCTGCTTGTGATACGCGACGTGTGTCCAAGGCCGACTTGTCTCTTTAATACTTTCTGGTGAATCTGTCCCTTCTTCCCCTACACCAACACACACGCCCCCCCCCACCAACAACCCCTCCCCACCCCTCCAATACCCCCACCCACACCCCAACCCCACCACACCAACAACCACTCCACTCACACCCCAACCCCACCACACCAACACCCGCCCCCCCCACCAACAACCCCTCCCCACCCCTCCAATACCCCCACCCCACACCCCACCACACCAACACCCGCCCCCCCACCAACAACCCCACCCACACCCCAACCCCACCACACCAACAACCCCCCCCCCCCACCCCACCCCACCCCCACCACACCAACACCCGCCCCCCACACCCCCCACCCCACCACACCCCAACCCCACCACACCAACAACCCCCCCACCCCACCCACACCCCAACCCCACCACACCAACACCCGCCCCCCCCAACAACCCCCCCACCCCACCCACACCCCAACCCCACCACACCAACACCCCCCCCACCCCACTCACACCCCAACCCCACCACACCAACACCCGGCCCCCACCAACAACCCCCCCCACCCCACCCACACCCCCCCACCAACACCCCACCAACAGAAACCCCACCCCCACCAACACACCCCACCCCCATCCCACCAACACCCCCCGACCAACACTCTCTCCCCCCCCCCCCCACACCCCGAACTCTTTCTTCTTTTTAATCGGCAACAACAGCGCCGACTGCACAAACATAGCTCAGTTTATCAATAATAATAACAGCAATAGCACAGCCTCCGGGGGGGGGGACACGGGGGGGGGGGTGGGGGGGGGACACGGGGGGGGGTGGGGGGGGACACGGGGGGGGGGGGGGGGGACACGGGGGGGGGACACGGGGGGGGGGGGGGGGACACGGGGGGGGGGGACACGGGGGGGACACGGTAGGGGTGTGGGGGGTGTGGGGGTGGGGGGGGTGGGGGGGGACACGGTGGGGTGGGGGTGGGGGGGGACACGGTGGGGGTGTGGGGGTGTGGGGGGGGGTGGGGGGGTGGGGGGGGACACGGTGGGGGTGTGGGGGGGGGTGGGGGGTGTGGGGGGGACACGGTGGGGTGGGGGGGGGGGGGGGACACGGTGGGGGTGGGGGGGACACGGTGGGGTGTGGGGGTGTGGGGGGGGTGGGGGGTGTGGGACACGGTGGGGGTGGGGGTGTGGGGGGGGGGACACGGTGGGGGTGTGGGGGTGTGGGGGGGGGTGGGGTGTGGGGGGGGACACGGGGGGGGTGGGGGGGGGGGGGGGGGGGGGGGGGACACGGGGTGTGGGGGGTGTGGGGGGGGGACACGGTGGGGGTGTGGGGGGGACACGGTGGGGGGTGGGGGGGGGACAACGGGGGGGTGGGGGTGTGGGGGGGACACGGGTGGGGGTGGGGGGGACACGGGGTGGGGGGTGTGGGGGGTGGGGTGTGGGGGGGGGACACGGTGGGGGTGTGGGGGGTGTGGGGGGGGACACGGTGGGGGTGTGGGGTGTGGGGGGGGACACGGTGGGGGGTGTGGGGGGTGGGGGGGCGGGGGGTGGGGGGTGTGGGGGGGAACGGTGGGGTGTGGGGGGGACACGGTGGGGTGGGGTGTGGGGGGACACGGTGGGGGTGTGGGGGTGGGGGGGGGTGGGGGACACGGTGGGGTGTGGGGTGTGGGGTGGGGGGTGGGGGGGGGACACGGGGTGTGGGGGGTGGGGGGGGGGTGTGGGGGTGTGGGGGGGGTGGGGGGGACACGGGGTGGGGTGTGGGGGGGGGTGTGGGGGTGTGGTGGGGACACGGTGGGGGGGGTGGGGGGGTGTGGGGGGTGTGGGGGTGTGGGGGGGGGTGTGGGGTGTGGGGGGGACACGGGGGTGTGGGGGTGTGGGGGGGACACGGTGGGGGTGTGGGGGGGGGTGGGGGTGTGGGGGGACACACGGGGTGTGGGGGGTGTGGGGGGGAATACGGGGGAACGTTTGCTCGAAGCGTTCGGATTAAAAAGACATAACGTCCAGTGCTTCAAATACCAACAGCGAATGGTTTGTCTTCAGTTACCAAATGGTGTCCTGAGCCACAAAGTTGTGCAGATTGGAGGGTTCCTGACTTTTGCCCGTCATCCCCGGGGGGGGGGGGGGGGGGTGAGGCTGTGTGTGTGTGGGGGTGTGTGTGTGTGTGTGTGGGTGTGACCGGCTGTGTGTGTGTGTGGGGGTGTGTGGGTGTGTGTGTGTGGGTGTGTGTGGGTGTGACCCTGTGTGTGTGTGTGGGGGTGTGTGGGGGTGTGTGTGGGTGTGTGTGACCCTGTGTGTGTGTGTGGGGGTGTGTGGGGGTGTGTGTGGGGTGTGTGGGTGTGTGTGTGTGGGTGTGTGTGTGTGTGTGTGTGTGGGTGTGACCCTGTGTGTGTGTGTGGGGGTGTGTGGGGGTGTGTGTGGGGGTGTGTGGGTGTGTGTGTGTGGGTGTGTGTGACCCTGTGTGTGTGTGTGGGGGTGTGTGGGGGTGTGTGTGGGGGTGTGTGGGTGTGTGTGTGTGGGTGTGTGTGTGTGTGTGTGTGGGTGTGTGTGTGTGTGTGTGACCCTGTGTGTGTGTGGGTGTGTGTGACCCTGTGTGTGTGGGTGTGTGTGTGTGGGTCTGTGTGTGTGTGTGGGGGTGTGTGGGGGTGACCCTGTGTGTGTGTGGGGGTGTGTGTGGGGGTGTGTGGGGGTGACCCTGTGTGTGTGTGGGGGTGTGTGTGGGGTGTGTGACCCTGTGTGTGTGGGGTGTGGGTCTGTGTGAGGCTTAAGTGTAACAAAGCGGCTCATTGTTTACCACACGTGGCGCTGTTGCCATGGCAGCGGGACACCAGTGTCAGGTCTGTTTGGCAATAATAATATAATAATATAATAATATAACAATAATATAATAATATAATAATATAATAATATAACAATAATATAATATAACAATAATATAATAATATAATAATATAATAATATAACAATAATATAATAATATAATAATAATAATAATAATAATAATTCTTGCATTTGTTACAGCGCTTTTCACGTCGGGAGGACGTCCCAAAGCGCTTCACAGAACACACTGTAAAGCGAATTGACTGTGTGTTTGTGGGCGAACGCGACAGCCGATTGCGCACAGCGATGCCCCACAAACAGTCGCGGATTGAAAATGACCAATTTTTTATTGTTTTTGCTTTTTGGAGGGATTATTATCGCAATCTGCAATAAATACAGCAGGTCAGGCAGCAGCTATGGAGAGATCAGTCTGCCATCAGTTTTGGGGGGAGGGGGAGAGGGAGGGGTGGGGGTGAAACCCAGATTACCACCACACCAACCCCGGTTCTCGACGTGAAAAGCGCTCTGTAAATGTAATGTTGTTGTTCTTCTCAGTTTCTTCAACACAAGTTTTCCGCTTCTTTAACTGTGCTGCTAATTGATTTTCAGTTTCCTTTCAGTGACTGTGCCTTCGGACACCCTCGTACCCCTACCTCCCATGCCCTCTCTCCCCCCCCCCCCCCCGCCCCCCCGATTACAACCCCCAGTTTGGGTGTAAATTCTTGACTATCCAGCGCCTCGGGACATGCTCCCGCCGTGAAAGCCACTGTACAATCCCTTAAAAAAATCTACAACTCAATCTCAATCAACTGTTTGTGGGACATTGCTGTGTGCAATTGCAATTCGGTTACCGCCGAAGGTACGGTCAAAGAGAAAGGTCTTGCTGCAGGCCACGGAGGGTGCGAGACGGAGGGGCTCTGGGATGGAGGAGAGAGGTCAGGTCAAACTTCCTAGAAATTATTTATTATAGTTGTTTACAAAGATTTATAAAGAATGTGCAGCACGAAAACAGGCCACTCACCCCAAACCGTCCTTGCTGGTGTTTATTTATTTTTCGAAAATGTATATTTATTTATCTATAAATAAAATATTTGGTACAACAGAAATCCAAAACAAACACAACGTACAATGTCTTCTGTCGCATTGTTCCATTTCACCCGATGCAAAAACATTCTGTGCCTTACGTTGCATTCCTTGACCGCACACAGGTTGTTGCCACGTTTTTTGGGTTGCTGCCTTTTACACAGTCGGGAGTCGCCCCTTTGTGCGCCGCACCCGTGTGCATGTCCACACACCCTGATAAGGCGCACTTGCCCCTTTCGGAAGGCGCCCTCATGTGCACCGTACGCACTCATGTTTACTGTACCTACATTTTTGGGTCACTCTTTGGTTACAGCTCAAGCGTCCTTCTGCACCCTTACTTCAGTCAGTTTTGGGTGCGCTCGTGGGCTTCCTGGTGAGTGCGCCCCGAGCGGGTTGTATCGGAGCGGCTCCTGCTAGGGACAGGCCCCCCCATCTGGCCTTTGCCATTCTTGAGCTGAACTTCAGCTTATCCTTCAGTATATAATCCCTGATCCTAGCCTTCGCGAGCCTGAGGCAGGTCCTCACCCTCCCTTCTTTCTGTCAGAGGAAAGAGTGTTCAAACTCTAGACGAGTCTCCACCTACTCCTTACTTACTCACTCCCTCCCACACCCTTCTATTCCCCTCTCCCTTATGTGAAGGTCTAGCTTCCTCTTGGATGCATCTAAACTCCAGATAGGACCACCCTACTCGTTAGGACTTTGGCATATTGGGTTAACAGGAGCTGAGTGAGATGAATCGCTGCCCCAGTTTCCTCTCCTTCCTATCAAGGTTTTGATTATTTTTGCTTTTTCTGAGGGAAATTCTGCCAAAGTGGCCAGTAGTTCTCCATGAGCTGGGCAGTGAGTGTTGGGAAGCTATTCACGTGCGTGTGTGGGGAGATGACCACAGTCGAACCTTTGCCTCTATTATCATCCACCTTCCACTAGGAGTCAGTGGCTCGCAATTAGGAGTGGGGACACTAATTTTCTCCTCCCTAACCCAGGAGGATTGAGACAAAACTATAAACCTATATGCTAACTCAACAAATAGGACCATCCTACCAATCAGAGTCTGCATATGAACTTGTGACCATGTAGTGTTTATGACCCAGTGCAATGTCTACCAAGGAAGCCGTTTCTGTGCAACTTAAAAGTCACACAAAATAAGGTGCTGTGCTTCACTGTGAGAAGAGAGAAAGTGAGATCTGGAAGCAATCTCACCATTACAATGTGTTAACTCCATGCAAGTACAATTTGGATGTTTGTCTGCAACTGTGTGAATGTCATTCCTGTTTATGTCACAGTAACGATTCACTGTGCATATTGTAAGTCTCTCACATTTGTACCCAGCTGACATCTACTTAATCTGCTGACTGCATGGAGAGCCAATGAGTCCACCTCCCACTGATGCTCCATACACTCAGTGCTAGACTCTGCTCTGAAACCATCTGCCTGTGAACGTAACCCTTGGAACTGTCTCTATCCTACATGCAAGTTGAATCCAAATAATTCCTGATTTAAAAAAANCTCATCTCCACATTAGAGACTTTCTTTACTCAGAGTATGTGTCTAACTTAATTGAATAAATAAATATACGGTCAATTCATTTTACGGTATATTTTGTGAAGTACTTTGATAAGGCATCATATCAAATGCTGGAGGGAATCTAATGAAGGAAATCTGGTTGTGTGTATCTATAGAATCCCTGGGAGAGAGTTACTGACTGGAATATAATCAAGAGGTTTGTGTAGGTTATATATAAATAGATCCTTTCAGTTGGTTACAGGTGGGATCTAATCAAGGGAAGCAGGTGGTCCATATATAGCATAACTCCCTAGGAGTCAGGTTCGTTCAATTGACGAAGGGTTGTGGACCTGAAGTGTTGACTCACTTTCCTTCCTCCATAGATGCTGCCTGACCTGCCGAGTGTTCCCAGCGACTTCTGTGTTTGTTTCAGATTTCCAGTATCTGCAGTATTTTGCGTTAAGTTACAAGACTGAATCTGAATGAGGTAGGCCAGTAGTTAATATACAGAATCCGTGGAAGTGAGTTACAAGATGAAATCTAATTGATGAAGTTGCCTGTTTTATATAAAGAATAATATTCCCAGTCTTCTTTGCTCAGTTACTTATGCCTCTGATTAACAATATTTGGTTTCAAGATTCACATGAGGTATATGGAGTTACATATCATTTTAAATAGGATTGAAAGTTCTTTAACATATTTTACAGAACAATATTTTAAAATGCACTAAGACAGTAGAACAAGAGGACATGGGATTAACGTTGCAAAGGGTAATTTCAGGACTCGCCCTCCTAACTTGCCTTCTTCAAGGCCCATCTCAAGACCTTCCTTTTCAACTGTACCTTTCGTCATCTTCCCTCCTCCACCATCCCCCCCTTGCCCTTCACCACACCCCCCTTGCCCTTCTCCCCTCTCTTATCCCAACCCCAAGCTCGGGTGCAAACATCTCATTGTTCAGTGCCTTGGCACATCCTCCTGATGTAAAAGGTGCTATATAAAGGCAATTTGTTGTTGTGGTAGCTGATTTAAAGAAAACTCTGCTTTTGAGGAAGAAATAAACTACAGAAACCCTGACCTCCCCAAGGTAAGTGTGCCGGTCCTAGTGGAAACCTTGCAGTGTTAACTAAAGCAAGTACACGTTGGCTCTCCTGCACCTTTCCGTACTGAGTACTGTGATAATACAATGCAGGAAACATGCGGGTTGCTTAAAACAAAACTCGCATTTGTTGATATAGCGCCTTTCCCATTGGGAGGATGTCTCAAGATGCTTGTAAGATGGATCCCGCTCGTATTCCTTTCAGACGTTCTCCCTACATTGGAAAGCGCTATACAAATGCCATTTGTTGTTGTTGATGAAGTGGATAATGATAATAGTGACCCTTCCATTTGGTGTGGCGCCTTGTCTCGGAGTGTTTCACGGAGCGTGCTGTGCGGTGGATTGGCTGATGTTGAGTGGCCGGGGTTGGGCATGGCAGCCGGTTGTGGGCACCCGTGTCCCACAGACGGTCGTGGGTTGAGTGAGCAAATTATTACCATTTATGGAGTAGAGGAGGCGAAGGACAGACACAAGTGAAAGAAATGCAATGTGAATAAGGACAGCTGGTCATCAGAAAAAGCAAAGATTGTAAAGAACAATTATTAATGTCCTTCAGGAGCAATTGGTACAGCCTTGTGCAGAAACCCTTTTATTCCACAGCCTCCCTCCTGTCTGCCTTCACCCTCCTCCTCCCATTCCTTCTCTACACCCTCTCTGTCCTCCCCGTACCCCTGATTTTAAACTTTCAGGTTTGTGCCTCAAGACCTTTCTCTTTGACCACCTGCACCTTCAACCAACCTCCTACCCCTCCCCTTCCTGCCCTCCTGATCCCAACCCTCAGCTCGGGTCCAAATCCCTGACTGTCCAGCGCCTTGGGACGTCCTCTCAATGTGAAAGGCATTTTACAAATGTAATTTGTTGTAAGTTGCTGTTGACGGTTAGTACCACCAGACAAATGTAAACCATACACAAAACACATAGTCACTCCACACTTTACAACATCCTGTGAAGCACTTGGGCACATGCTCCTGATCTGAAAGGCACTACAGTGTATAGCAAATGTAAGGATTATTATGTGGAACTCTCAGTAATTTGGTTTGGAGAGGCAAAAGTCAGGAGGAAAATGTTCTTTCTTGAAAATATGTTCACACAAGACGTGCGTTTTGTATATGGTTTCCAAATGTGTCAGTTAGCCGACTGACCAAGAAAAAAAGAGACAGGGATATGTGAATGTAGTTAGCCCCATACCACTTTGCTCATGTATAAAACACAGCAATACTGGCTGTAAAGCTGAAATCATTGGGTGTGAAAACAGTGACTGTATAAAATGATAATCAGCAGAGGAAGTGCTATCTGGGTGAATGAGTCACTTTTTCACCCTGTCTAGAAACCAGTTCAGCCCTTAAAAACACAAGGGTGAATGAAAGTTCAATTGAATTGGCAGAGTGGGGAAAAAAAACTAACCTGTTAGGTGCTGGAAACCTGAAATGGTCACATTGGTCTCTTCACTGCAGGAACTCTTGTGGGTGGGTGGGTGCTGGGGTGGGGGTGACAATCTGGTCGCAAAGGAGACGATCAAACATTCTGTGGAAACGAACATCACAATGGATCATGTTAATGGAGAACCCAAGTTGCTTTAAACGATGCATAGGTCTAATTCCATGTAATTCTCTGTTAATTTTCATTTGCTCAGGAACACAATTTGGGAGAAAAGTGTAAGAAGTGTTTTGTTAAGGTACTTACCAAAAATTTCCAGCTAATTCAAGTAAAATCCTTAATTGACTTCATTAACATGTGGTATTCAGAGCAGCATTATTTTCTTATTCAAATTGTTTTTTAAGAGGCTTTTAGTATATGACCAGTTGGTTTTCGCGTTAACAAGTTACCAGTTACTGTCAAAGGAGCCATCATGGTCATTCGGTAGGAGGTAGGGATGGGAACGCTAAGCGTATTTAAAATGTTATTTTAAGTTAAGCTTAAGCTTTCGTTTACTTCAGCTATTACTGCTCTGAGATAAAAAGTCTGACTCTTCCAGTGTCTGTGTAAGTAGAAGGTACTCCTTGTGTTAGAGATTTATTGTCAAGTTAACAAAGGAAACGTTTTATCCCCATTGATTTGCAGCTTTGACAAGCTTTTTCTTCTGGTCAGCTGGGAAACCCATCACCAGGCTTGAGTATCCAAACAAAACTGCATCCTACCTACACATGGAAATTCCAGAGAAGTAGATTGTTGGAATGGAATGAGCATTCTTTCTGGAGGGATGCATCCTTCTTCCCTAATTCCTCCTCCGCCAGGTTGCTAGTAATATTTCAGGAGATAATGTTTGATGTAATGTTGGAGGTGAATGAATAACTGGCACTCACGTGCAGGTTGAGACTTGCTTTCAAAATCTTTGGAGTTTTTTAAAATTGTATTTCGCTCCCCAGATTCACCCACCAGCTTCCGAACCAAGGGCTTTCTTTAATTGTACAGGGTGAGTTTCGTAGCTGGTAAAATTGCCTGAATAGACGAGAATAATTTCTGAGAGGCTGAGAGATATTACCATATTTTCCTAAGTGAAAATTTATTTTGTACCAGATTATAGTCTCCAGAAGTTTCCCCACTACTGACATTAGGCTGACTGGCCTGTAGTTTACCCTTTATCCCGGGTTTTTAGTACCTTCTCTAGGTTTATTCTTATCTTATCCAACTTCCCTACCCTCTCTGATACTGTATCATTGGCTTCATCTTCTTTATGAAGACAGAGGCAAAGTACTCATTCAGTACGTCAGCCATGCCCTCTGCCTCCACAAGAAGATTTCCTCTTTGGTCTCTAATCGGACCCCCCCTACCTTTGACTAACCTTTTATTCTGTATGTGCTTATACAGTACCTTCGGGTTCCCTTTTATGTTACCCTTTAATATTTTCTCATACAATCTCTTTGCCTCATTTCTTTTTTCAGTTCTTCTCTGTACGTTCTATATTCTATTTGCTTATCTTCTGTACTTTGGACCTGACGTTTATCATAAGCTTCTGTTTTCTGTTTTAATTTAATCGCAATTGCCTTAATTTTTTTTNAATCCTTGCATTTGATATAGCGCTTTTCACTTCGGGAGGACGTCCCAAAGCGCTTATTCATGCAGGGAGGTTTGGATGCCCTATCTTTCCCCTTTGTGGGAATGTATTTGTTCTATCCTCAAACTATCTCTTCCTAGAAGGCTTCCCATTGCTCATTAGCTGTTTTTTCTGCCAATCTTTCTTTCCAGTCCACTTTGGCTAGCCCTCTTCCAGTTGTGTATTTTCACGTTTGATTGTTCCTTGTCCCTTTCCATAAGTACTTTAAACCTAATGATCAATGTTGTGATCACTGTTGTCCAGATGCTCTCCTACTGAAACCTGCTCCACTTGCCTCACTTCACTCCCCAGAACTAGATCCAGCACTGCTTCCTTCCTCGTTGGGCTGGAAACATACTGATCCAGAAAGTTATCCATAACCGTGTCTTTAATCAATATTACCACCCCCCTCCGTTTTTTCCTTCCCCATCCCTCCTGAATACATTGTAGCCAGGAATATTCAGCTTCCATCCATTCAGCTTAGTTGAGCCAAATCTCTGTTATTGCCACTACATCATAATCCCAGGTGGCAACTTGAGCCTGCAGCTCCCCAATCTTATTTGTTACACTCTGTGCATTTACGCACATGCACTCCAAGACCGACTTAGTCTGCTCTGCATTTCTCCCCCGTCTAATCCCTCCTTTTTCAGGATTACTCCTGATTGCATTGCTATTCGTCTCTCCCAGCCCTCTATGTAACTTGTTTGTCTCTCCAATACTACACCCTGATTCCCTTTTACCCCCCCCGCCCTCGAAATTAGTTTAAACCAACGTTTGTTACTTTGGCTGCTGCTCGCACAAGGAGCTGGGAGCAGGAGGATTGATTAGCTTCTAAACCAGGGAACTCTGTCATCCCACAGTCCACGATTACTGCTGACTGTGGAAATCAGAGAGAATTTGTTTCTGATCAACAGAAGCAGTGAAAGTAATGAGGGTACCAGAGAACATGATCAACGGCCTGCCTCCTCCTGTTTCTATGTTTCCAAGTGTGTTGGGATACTGGGGAGTAGAAATTCCACCTAAAATAGATTTACTCTTTTCTTTTAATATTTCCGACCATCCAGGATTTGGCAAATTCATAATATTTTGATGTTCAGGTATTCCGATCAGGATGTCCTCTCGACGTGAAAGGCACTATACAAATGTAATTTGTTGTGGTTAATTTTGTAGCCGGTTTCATACGAAACTACAGACACTCCTCATAGACTGAATTTAACAATTTGTCAAGTTCTGGTCCTGCTGAAAAGCTAAGATAATCGACTAAATATACAGTCAATTTATTTTAGAGTATATTCTGTGAAGTGCTTTGAGACTTGAAGACGTGATAAGGCTCTATCAAATGCAAGGAATATTATTATTATAAACACAGATTATAAATACTTAATGTTGTGAAGAACCTCCCAAACTAGAGATCACAATCCATCTTCACTTGGGCAGTGTTGGTAAATGCTCTAGCAGCCAGCGGAAATTGGTAATGCATTACCTGTAAGTACACATAAATTCACTTAGAACTGAGCCCTGAAAAGGGTGTGTGTAAAACCACACAGCTAAAGAAGAGCTGCCACTGGTTGCCTTAGATAGGTGGTTGCTGAATAGAGGTGGCTTGTTATGGAAATTCGATCAGGATTGTTCCAGGGTGGTTGCTAATAGCAGGTCGTTACTGAATAGAGGTGGTTGATTTAACAGGTTTGCCTGTATTTGGTAATAAGTGATTGCTACAACCCCAACAATCTGAAATATTACCAGCAACCCGGTTGGGGAGGAATCGTACATAAAATCTGGGACTTTTTAAGAATAGAAAATGCTGTTGGCCACTAGAAGGCACTCTTACCTCTGTATCAGTCTGTGTTCAGCAGCAAATGGAAGAAACTAATCTTTACCAACTTGTACACTGTAATTTTATTTCTGTTCTTGTGAAGAGCCATTGTATTTATTTGTGAAAGTCATATTCTTTTCTCATTTTCTCAGATCTCTCCACAGCTCAAATATTAGTTTGCTTCCTGCCCTCTGTCAGCATCCCTGTCAGAACTGCTTCATGAGTGGGATGAAGGATAATAATCCTTGCATTTGATACAGCTCCTTATCACGTAATTGAGATGTCTCAAAACACTTCACAGGATGTAAAGTGGAATGACTGTGTTTTGTTGTAGGCTCCCTGTTGCAGAATGGGATTGATTTCAAGATCCTCATTCTAACTTTCGATGCTCTTCATGCTGTGGCACCTCCCTACCTCTCAATCTACTCACTCCTAGTGCACCACTCACCTCCTTTTGCTCAGCTGACTCAGATCTTCTCTATGCCTCTTGTGCCCTCTGCTCCACCATCATCGGCCGAGCTTTCAGGCACTATGCCCGAATCTCAGGAACTCTCTGTCTCAATCCCTCCATCTTGTCCCCTCTATCTATGCCCATCTTCAAATCACACCTGAAGACTTTCATCTTAGACCAGTCAGCCACCCCCACCTTACGGCTTGGCATCAAGCCACACCGCAGTCAAGTGCTCAAATGCTACTTACTTGAAGGACGCTATATAAATACAAGTTGTTGTTTTCGTATCAAATGCAATGATATTATTGATGACAATTGACTTGTTTAAATTTTCCTCCAATTTCTCCTATTTAAATGAGCAAAAGGCAGCAAGCCTGTTCCATGAATCATTGTCAGTATTGTGATTGCTCGCACTGTAGCAAACACAATGTCTCTGGAGCCTAGACTGAAATCTAGGGCAGACACAGAGATTAAGTTCTCTGCTGTCTGTCTGGTGACCTATTTGAGTCCACAGATGAATTTAGTCTGGAGATACTACAGTCTGTTCAGTCTGTTTCCCAATAGTCAGAACCAAAGCACAGCCTGAGCCAGAGAGATTCTCCTCACCGGGCAAACCTTTGACTCTTTCCTCTGCACTTTTCAGGAGATTTAAGAACACGTGCAATGCACGGCTGAATAGCAATTGATTCTGTCTGCGCTAAAAAGTGGTAGAAAGTATTCTATTCCCCGGCATCGTCATCTTTTGCCAGCAAGCCAGCTGAATCGGCGCAGACAGAATTTACGGCAGCAAAAATAAGGCAATTAAAAACAATAATAGCTGACATATAACAGCTCCGCAAACCAGAAGATTTAGTTTATTCTTCAGTTGCTGTAATAATGGCTTTCCAGACCAGGAGCTCCCAAAGCTATATTTTAATGACTTAACAGATGGCTCTGACACTTCTGAACCAGAAAGATGCTTCTGTCTGATTTTTCCAGTCTATAGAATCTGCAATGCATTACTAACGCGAGCACTGGTGCAATTTCACATCCTCTGACTGCAGAACAGTCTGGGCACGTAAATGCCATCTTTAGCAAGTGACAGCAGACAGCAGGGGGAGGGGGGGTGGGTGATCGGCAGGGACCAGGGAGAAGAGATTGTGAGGTTGAATCTTGTGTTTGCTCTCTAGCACTTTAACCCTTTGGGATTTCAGGTTTATTTATTCGGTGCAGAAAGGAGATTGTCACAACGGGACACTGTACCCGTATTATGAATTAGGAAATGTCTGCAACTCTTGTGCATTTGTGGAACTGTCCTTTATAATAAGGTTCAGTTTTAGAAGCTTTTCTTTTAAACAAAAAATACCTGACTTGGTACTTTCAGTGGAAGCCTCCCAAATGAAGAAGAGGTATATAAGAGTTTTGCCCACAAAATATACTTTATAATAATAATTATCCTTACATTTGGAATAGCGCCTTATCCTATAACATGCTTTGAGACGTCTCAGTAACCTGATAAGGCACTATTTCAAATGCAAGGATTATTATTATTAAAAATCTGTCCTATCTGACACTCAAACCTCTCTGCTCATGGCTTGCGACCGTTTAAAATTGTGGTAAATAGTTGCAGTTAATGTAGTTTCTTATTACGTAATATCTCAAATCCTTTCTCACTTCAGGGACTAAATTTGTGAGATTTGCCAAGAGATTGACTTAGAGAATTCTGTTCAGATATACTGAACAACTGAGATTCTCGAGCAACTATTTATTTTGTGCAGCTCGCAAGTTGCACCTCAGTACAATTGAAGAAAGACTTTGCAATTCTATATCACCTTAAAATGCCTCTAAACACATTACAGTAATGACTGAACATTGTGTTGACGTCTTTTGTAGGTAAACAAGGTCCCACAACCTACCACGAGATGGTTGACCAATTAAGCTAGAGATTGCTGATCAAGACCACAACAACAATATTACAGTTGTATAGTGCCCCAACAGGCAGATTAACCTGGGTTTAACCTGTCAACCAAAGGATGGCACCTCTTAAAAAATACAGCACAACAACAACTTGCATTTATATAGCACCCCTCACACAAGGTAATGTCCCAGAGCGCTACTCCACTACAAGGCTGGAGTGTTGGCTAGACTTGCAAGTTCAAATGCAAGGGCAACTTGATCCCACAACCTTCTGATCCAGAGGCAAGAGTGCCACCAACTGAGCTAATTTAACACCACTTTGAGCCCCTTTGAACTTTATTCACTGTTGTACGGTATAAGCAAACAAGATTGCTTTGCAAGCGAGAGATCTGAGTTCAATTCCAGGCAGGGCAAAACCTTGGGCAAGTTTCCTTACTCCACACAGAGCCTAATAATAATCCCTCCAAAACCAAAAACAATAATAAATTGGTCATTTTCAATCTACGACTGTTTGTGGGACATTGCTGTGCGCAATTGGCTGCCGCGTTTGCCCACAAATATACAGTCAATTCACTTTACAGTGTGTTCTGTGAAGCGCTTTGGGACGTCCTTCTGACGTGAAAGCGCTATATCAAATGCAAGGATTATTATTTTTATTATTATTATTGTGAATCATGAATTCCACCAGCAACTTGGGCAGGACAAAACCTTCGGCAAGTTTTCTTTCCATACGCCTGTTTACCTAGCAGCAAGTAGGAACCCAGTTGTTAGTCGGTTGACGGATCGCTATCGGATGTAATAATCCCTCCAAAAAATGTGTGCTGTCTTGCCTGCTGTCAATGTGTAGCTGAACGAAGTGTTCTGTTTACTTTCTCACTGAGTTTCTTTATCCCTTGCCATTCATTGGCTTGCTGGCTTCACCCTGGCTGCCATGACACTGGTTTCACTTCCAGTGTAACTGCAGCATCACATCATGTCACGGGGTAGATTAATGCCATTGAACTTCACCTTAATCACCCACAAGCTTTTCACACTGTATCTTCCTGTGATTCACCCTATACCTCAGTGATACTGGATGATGACTTTCACAAATAACACCAAGTTCTGAAAATTGTGCCAGTAGCTTTCCAACTCTCTATTTCCTTTCCCAACTCAACTGATCCCTCAACACTCACCAGTCAATCCATTTCTCATATTCACTGCTCTCTGCGTAATGTAATTCAATCTTAATTGACAATGTATTTAAATCTTTTTAGTTCTGCCTTTAGCCACTGTGCCCCGAATCTCTGGAACTCCCTGCCTAAATTCCTCCCTGCCTCAGACCTGCCCTCTCTTTGCCCATCTTTAAATCACACTTGAAGACTTTCCCCTCCGAACACGGTGACCTCCCCTCTCTTTCCAGTGTCGAACCACACCGCTGTTAAGGACTCCGAGACACTAGCCCGAATTGAAGGGTGCTGAATAAATCAAGTTATTGTTGTTGTTTTCCTGCTATCCCCAATTTCACCCGACTGGGGACTAGCAATCCACTCGTAACTTCTCAAGTCTATTAGTTAGGCTAGATTGAGATGATTTGTCCATTGATGCCATATCCTGGGAAACGACATGTCTTAAGCGACTGCCAGGATGGTGGAAGATGAACGAGATGGACCTTGTTCTTCTTTTGCCTAGTAAATTCTTATGTTCCATCTCTGTACAGAATACAAACGATGGGATACCAAGCCAAATCTGTCTGAACCTTCCATTCTTACCAGCGTGACATTGAATTTCAAACTCCCTCGCAATGTGAGACTGATTACACCAATTATGTGTTCACTACAGACATACCTGTTGGGATCCGGATTGAAGCTGCCAAAGTTTATGTCTTTAGTTAACAGCTGTTGTCTGGAGGAAATTATTGGCTACTGGAAAGCATCAGCTGCTTTTCTATAACCACCTCCCTCCTCCACACGTACACACACACACACAGATTCACCTCCAAAAGCTGAAGTTAAATTAGCCACTCAGTTTACTGTTTCTTGAATATTGCTGGTGCAGATAATCTGCCAAGTTCGCCTGCAACAGCAGCAGTCAATCCACTTTACAGTAAGCACTTTGAGATATCTTTGCGACGTGATAAGTTGCTGTATCAAATGCAAGGATTATTATTATTTTGAAGAGCCCGCAATACTTCCAGTGTCCTGGCCAACATTTCTGCCTCATCCAAACGCCAAAAGTAAGATAAATTGGCGTTGATCTTATTATTTGTGGAATGTTGCCAGGCAGACTGCTTACATAATGGTCAACACAACTTCTTGAATATAAAGCACTTTGAGATGTTTGAAGACAATTTCAAATGCAAGTACCTAATGTTTAGCTGTTCCCACAACTTTACCCCATGTTGCTAAATAAACAATATATGTTACGAAATAAATAATATACAAAATTATGTGTAATAACGATCCTTTCATGTGATTGAATGCTTTGTCGAAATCTCAAAAGTTCATCTCAAAACAAGACTAAAGTGACAACATAAAGGTGGTCTTGTTTTCTCTTGCTGCTCTGCTTGGGCTGATTGGGAGTGATGCCAATGCCATTAAATCATTGAAATGTTAAACATTTTGCAATGTTTTCCAAGAAAGAAATTTCTGAAATGTCAAATTTAAATCAAATTCCACTGATGCACCAAACTGTTGCTGCTTACTTAGTGATAAGAGTGATAATAACACGTCCTCAGACTTGATCACAGAAGCCATGAGGGCTCACGCGCAACTGGAGAGCAATGTTTCAGGTGATAGATAATACATTTTTCCTTTTGAAATTTAAAAACATCCTCTTTATTCTTCAAGGATGAACAGCTGTAAAGTTGTCCTCTTGCCTCAGTTGGTGGTCCTCTCACCTTGGGGTGGTGGATCCCGTCTGCCTGTTCAAGTGGACGTTAAAGATCCCATGGCACTATTCGAAAAGCCAATTCTCCTAGTGTTCTGGCCAATAATCTCTCAAATAAAATTGGTTATTTACTCCATGGCTGTTTGTAGGACACTGCTGTGTACAATTGGCTACTGTGTTTCTCACACAAAATACCCAATCAATCCACTTTACAGTATATTCTGTGAAGCATTTGAGACGTCTCGATGATGTGATAAGGTGCTACATGAAATGCAACGATTATTATTATTTGGAAGTGAAGAATATTAAACCAAGATGCAGGCTGCTTGTGGTGCAAGTTAAACATCTCTTTATTAATCAGGACACTTACATCTCCTTGAGTTTCAGATGGACTTCAAACAAGAAGTTGGGCCATTTATTGTGTGTTTTGGCCTGTCGGAGTCCTTTCCGGTAGGAAATAAAATTTGATACTTTCTTTTCCAGAGATCCTTTCAGTGCCAAGGTCCTCCGGATAAAGTTCTCTTCAGCTCAGCCTCTCTTCCTGATGCACAGCAAGGCTGTATTAAAGACCATTTAAAACCGTGGTTTTATTATATTAGTCACTTAATATTGATCAATTGGCTCTAAAAACTATGTGTGCAGTGCCCTGGACACTTTTTGAGAAGGTGAGAACTTATGCATAGGGAGGGGGAGAAAAGAACCCAGCTTTGATCATTGCCACGACCTTCAGACTATGTTCTTGTTAGACAGCGAAAGATGATTCTATTGGCATCTGCATAAAGTTTGTCCCAAAGTTTTATAGGGCTCAGGCCTCACTCCTCCTGTATTTGTTTGAAATTTGGACTTGACTCAACAAAAGGCGATTAATTAATCTCCAATTGTCTGCTTTTAGTTACTTAGTAATTTATGCTTTAAGTATTATTGCTCTCATATAAATTAAGAGGACAATACTACTTGAATACTTTTTTACTGATTTTAGTTTCAGTTGGAACAAATTATTAAAAAGGATCTTCATGTCACAGATATAGTCATGAATTAGTATTCACGACTGTATTCTACCCACAAAACAATCATTCCACTTTACAGTATATTCTGCGAAACACTTTGAGACGTCTCAACGACGTAATAAGGTACTATATCAAATAGAAGGATTATTATTATACAGTGCAGCATTGGTATTCATTGTAAGCCAATGATACCAAGTACTAAATGTAAGTGGTTAAATACGCAGTCAAAAATAAAGTAAAATGTAATTTGAAGGAAATGAAGATTTGAAAAAAATTGTGTGAGAGGTAAGTAGAGGTAAAAATGGAATCTATTTTCAAAATCATAGTTCTCATTTTTATTCATAACAGGCAAAACTCTGCAATCTGGGAGTACCGAAAGGAAGATTGTGGGAGACATTGA
The DNA here is from genome assembly GCF_018977255.1 of Callorhinchus milii. Lineage (NCBI taxonomy): Eukaryota > Metazoa > Chordata > Chondrichthyes > Chimaeriformes > Callorhinchidae > Callorhinchus > Callorhinchus milii. The sequence continues at coordinate 5,777,736 of NW_024704759.1, read as the reverse complement.
AGAGGAAAATGAACTACTGAATCTTTCAGTGATTCCTCTATATTACCTAAGAATTTAGTTGTCTTCTCAGTCAATTCTCAACTTGGAGGATTCACAGCACATTCCTCTCAGATAAAAGAGGAAAAGAGAAACTGCAGAAGTGTGGGTGGATGGAATGGGCACTGTCAGATCTTATGAAACACATCAGACATAAGCTTGGTGTGAATGACCTATAAAACAGCTTATAACTAATCCTCTGGAAGAAGTCAGAGGGTGGACAGCAGCTAGTCTTTCACACAGGGCAGGAATGATGCCTGCGACGGTCTTTAGTCTGGTTCCTGAGCCAGACGGGTCTGCAGTACTCCAGGGCACTGCTGATCACAGCACAGCCCGGCTCATCATCAGGGAAACAAAAATCGAAAAAGGTTTAAAGATATTTTTATTGAGAAAAGCTGACTGCTACTTTGTGTGTTTTTTTTCATAAAAGCAGTCCGTGTCTCTGATAGACAGCCAGCTTTAGAAAGCTGTGTGTAAATGTTTGGCTGTGCTGACCTTGTGGAAAGTGGGCAGTTTAAACAAATACAATGTTTTAAAAGAAAAACTTTCCGAACTTTCCAGCTGAAGTATCAAAGCGCTTCACAGAGTCTACCGTGTCAACAACAACTTGCATTTTATATAGTGCCTTTCGCGTGGGGTAGCGTCCCTGAGCGCTTGTTGTAAAGTGTAGTGGCTGTGTGTTTTGTGGGCGAACGTGGCAGTCGTGGATTGGGCGACCGAATATTTTGGGGTAGAGGGATTATTTCCGGAAAGCAATCCGCCAATTGACGAACAACCGGATTCCTACTTGCTGCTAGGTAACCAGAGGCACGTGGAGTAAGGAAACTTGCCTAAGGCTTTACCCCGCCCGAGAATCAAACCCAGGTCCTCTTGCTTGTGAGGGAAGCATGCTAACCACTATGCTATGGGACTCCGTAAATAAAGGACAGCACCAGCACAGAGCAGACTCAGCAATGGATCTTGTTACCAAATTTGGTTCGGATAACCTGACCTGAATCAATGTAGTTTTGAACGCAAATTCTCCCCCCCCACCCCATAGTAAATTTGCCTCCAGTTTTCTAACCCTTTCATTTTCTTGGATCATTAACGACTTATTGGACAACTCTCTCAGTTTGTTTATTGTGAGCCTGCGTCTCATGACGGGACAGCTAATTGTGTCTACTAAGCATGCATCTAGGAGGCCAATGCTGATGGATAGTTTTTGAGTTTAAACGAGAGTTTAACCCAGCTGTGTTTTACTTCTCATCTCCAGTTTGACTTCCAGAAAAGGGTATAATTAGGCCCTCAATTTTAACTTTACTTTGGTAATGTTCAGACAACATGGCTGAACTGAGTAAAGTGGAACAATGACACATTTTTGCAGCCCTCCCCCCCCCACCCCCACTCATTAAAATCATATTATAAAACCACAGAATTATACAGCACAGAAGGAGACCATTTGGCCCATCATCTCTGTGCCGACTCTTTGAAAAGAGCTATCCAAATCAATCCCACTCCCCCGCTCTCTCCCCATAGCCCTGCAAACTCCCCAAATAATTATCTACTCTCTTAAATGTTGTTATCGAATCGGCTTCCACCGCCCTTTCAGGCAATGCATTCCAGATCCGAACATCTCGCTGTGTGAAAACATTTCTTCTCACCTCCCCCCTGTTTCTTGTAACAACTATTTTAAATCGGTGTCCTCGGGTTACCAACCCACCCACCAGTGGGAATAGTTTCTCCTCCTTCACCCTACCGAATCCCCTCATAATTTTGAAAACTTCTATTGAGTCTCCTCTTAACCTTCTCTGCTCCAAGGAGAATAATCCCGGCTTCTCTCGCCTCTCCTGATAACTGAAGTCCCTCATTCCTGGTACCATCCTGGTCAATCTCCTTTGCACTCTCTCCAGTGCCTTGACATCCTTCCTAAAGTGTGGGGCCCAGAACTGAACACAGTCTCTCGCTGAGGCCTAACCAGTGTTTTATAAAGGTTCATCATAACTTCCTGACTTTTGTATTCTATGCCCCTATTTATAAAGCCGTGTATCCCATATGCTTTTTAACAGCTTTAATTTCAGTTTTAACCTGTCCTGCCAGCTTCAAAGGTTTACTCTCTCTGTCCTTCACCCCCTTTAAGACTGTACCATCAGCTTATATGGCCTCTCCTCATTCTTCCTCCCAAAATGCATCACTTGGCATTTCTCCACATTAAACTTCATCTGCCCCGTGTCTGCCCACTTTACCAGTCTGTCTATGTCCCCTTGCAGTCTGCTACTATCCTCCTCACTGCTTACTACCTTTCCTAGCTTAGTATCATCTGCAAACGTGGAAATTATACTACATGGGAAAGTCACAAGATGCTGGAACTCATTAATGTTGAATTGTCTAATATTTTTATGACCCAGACTCCTTTCTCTTTGGGGCTTTTAATATAGTTAATAGTATTGCGGCATATTACTGTTATTACTGTTCAATCCATCATGGTTTGGTTGTGCATTGACCGGAAGCGTACAGTACCTTCTGAGTCTGAAGAATGGGGCAGTGGGGGAGATCAAAGGCACTTTACCATTAAAACCAGAACTGGAAAGAAAGCCCAGTGAGAAGATCCAGTATTGCATAAAAAACATAACTAACTTGACTCTATACTTATAAAATTGCTTTGCATTGAGGAAAATTGTGTGTTTATTTGATCAATATTAAACAAGGAGTTCATACAGCACTGCTGTGTTAACACAGTCTTGGAACCTCATTAGAATTCAATGAATTCTAAAATAAATAATTGGCTCAGATCCAAGTAGGAACTCAAACCCAGATAATTACTTCTGCCATGTTATTACAAGTTGATTGATATCCTGGAAAGGTTACAGGATTTCACAAAATAATCTTTCACATTTACTTTTGCTCATTCTTCAAATATATTTTATGACTACAACCGAACAATGTTGCATACCATTTTCTTTATTCAATTTCTGTGCTTGTCGAGGCATGACATGTCCTTTCTTTCCTGGTTTAAGCCCTCAATGTTAACACTAAGTGCTCCCAAGTTAGCGGCAGGAGCTTGTTGCAACGTTGAACTCAAAAAGCATAATCAACTGCACCGTTGCTCCACAGGGGCTAGCTTTACTGCAGTGAGTCTTATTGCCGATCTGACTGTTAATTGTCAGTTGAAACACTATCTTTACACTTGTCCTCTCTGATGCTGAGCCATTGTTTTGTGACCAGATTTTTAGCCACCTTCCAATTTGTAACTGACGTTTTCCAAAAGCCAACAACAAGATTTGTACAGCGCCTTTCACGTCGGGAGGACGTCCCAAGGCGCTGGACAGAGTACAGCATTTCAAGCCAAGATTGGGGGGAGCAGAAGACTCATACAATCATAGAAATTTACAGGAGAACATTCTGCCCATCACGTCTTAACTGGATCTTGATAGCTGTTCTTTCAATCAGACTGCCCTGCTCTATCTCCATATTTATTCAAGCTTCTAAATTTCATATACCTGTCTATTTCCCTCTTGAAATCCACAATGGGCTCTGCCTCTACCATTCTAATTAGCAGGGAATTCCACATCCCATCAAGTCTGTGTCAGAAATGTCTCTTAAGTTCTCCTTTCACTATTCTTCTGACTATCTTACAACTATAATAATGTCCTCTTGGCACTGAATCTCCTACCAGTGGAAATAACTTCCCCCTATTCACCCTGTGAAAACCTCTCATAACCTTCTCTGCTTCAATGAAAACAGGTCCAACTCCTCCAATTTCTCCTTATAACTAAAGCCTTTCATCCCCGGAATCATTCTTGTAAATCTCCTCTGTACTCCTTCAAGACCTTAATATCCTTCTTGAAGTGCAGTGCCCCAAATTGAACACAGCACTTCAGTTGAGGTTCAACTAATGATTTGTACAAACTTAGCATTATTGACACTGTGTGGAGTTTATTGTTGTAAAGTCCGATCCTATTTCCACCCCGGAGATCCTATCTCATTCTACCCAGTAATCCAGGCCTGCTATGCTCCTTCATTCATATCAAAGCGCTTCACAGGATTTACTGTAAAGTGTAGTGAGTTTGTGTTATAAGGGCAACCACAGGAGCCACTTTCCACACAGCAATGTCCCACAAAGATACCTGAAATGAATGACCAATTTTATCTATGAGCAGCAGATAGTAAGAGTGGATCGCCACTCTTATTGCAATGTCATTCCAAACTACTAGGGGGCACTGTCACACTGCTCATTCTGGGTAAAGGGATTCCAGAGTAACACTGAAAATTTAGACTGTTCATTATGGATTTGAAATTAATATACATTTTTAAAAAAAAGATTATCTTGGAGTAGAAGGGATCAAACCGGTAACATAAAGGTAGATACAGAAATAAAGAATTCAGCCAATATGATCTCATCTTTCCAGAAGACCCATCTTACCACCTAATTTACCATCGCACAATCGAGCTGTGTTTTAGTGAGTCTTAGTGACCTGGCAACCTGTTCCAGTCGTTAGTTAAGCTGGGTATAGTAATACTTCTGGTATCTGGGCTGAAATTGCTCCACTGGCTTTGGTGCATTCATTATTGGAAACATTAAACGTAGTATTGATCTGGGTTTAATTGTTTCGTCCACAAAATATACAGTCACTTTAGTTTACAGTATATTCTGTGAAGCTTTCAGACATCTCGAAGACATGATAAGGTGCTATATCAAATGCAAGGATTGTTATTAATTTCAATTATAATTTTATACATCTCTATACGGTCCTCTTCTGAGACGTCGCCTTTCTAGACTGAAGAGCCCTAGTTTGTTTAATCACTTTGCAATGTCATTAAATTAATGAACAGATTGTATTAATAGCAGTTGCCAGTTGCAGGGCTTCTGGCCTCTTGTACACCAGATTTTGGAAATTCCATGTTATTTCAGAATTTGCTGCCAAATATCTTTGGTGGTAAAGAAATGGTCACCAAAGTAATAAGAAAGACTTATCATGTCCAAACTTCTGAAAGCACTCTCCAGCATTTACTGTCATGTGTAGTGACTGTTTTGTAGCAGCCATGTTGTACCTGGCAGACCAGTGACCTACTTCTGTGCTGTATTTCTATGGTAAAAAAAACAATTCTATGGAGAATTTGGAGGTGCAGAGGGAAGTGAGATTGTGAAGGGATTTGAAAGTCAGGATGAGAATCTTAACTCAATCCAATGAAGATTGGTGAGGATGGAGGTAACAGGTATACCGATCGAACACGGATAACCTTGTGCAGAGCCCTGAGGGACACCACATGAGACAGTGCGGGGGCTGGAGGAAAAGCCGTTTGTGTAAACAAAATGAAGACGGTGGGAGAGGTACGACCTAAACCACTCAAGGACAGGGCCTTGAAGGTTGAGGTGGGAGGACAAGCGGTGGAGGAGGATAGCGTGGTCACCAGGACAGATTGGCTCAAAACTTGTTCACTGATAGTGACAATAAAAACCTACAGTCTCTGTTTATGAATCATAGATTCTTGCAGCACAGAAGGAGTTCATTTGGCTCATTGTATGTGTGCCAGCTCTTTGAAAGAGCTACCAACTAGTCCCACTCCCCCGCTCTTACCCCATAGCGCTAAAACTTTTTCCTTTTCAAGTATATTTCCTTTTGAAAGCTATTATCAAATCTGTTTCCACCATCCTTTCACTCTTATGGAATGGGTGGGAGCATGTTTTCTCAAATGGACCATCGATGGCATCATAAAGCAAGGTCTGCCTGTGGAACCGTGATGTAGTCATCACACGTACTCACTGCAGATCTGTTGTAACTGTTACTGTGAGCATCACTAATCTCTCTCACTCTGGGTGTTTAAAGGTCAATGCCTCTTTGTTGCAATAAAACCTCAAACAAATTGACTTTTCCCAGAGAGACTTCTGTGCACTCCTGATTGATGGGGAGTAAATATTATGCACTGATCACTGTAAATGGCCATGTACCACTTAATTGTCAGTACCATTGTGTCACTCTGGACTTACCTTATAAGTCTGGACTTTCAATGACTGAATCATTCATTTCTCTTAACTTCCAGCAAAAACAAAAGGGAGAGCAAATTATTTGGAATTAAAACGAATCTTTTAATCTTGCCATACAAAGCCTTTTTTCAATCTGCCATCCACAGTCCTTCAGCTTTGCTCTCCAATATAAACTTTTTTGTATTCATTTATTTTCCAGTATTAATAATTAACTGAGTAATATTTCTCTTGCTCCTGTTCCCAACATTTTTCCAGAGTTCTCAATCCTCAACACTAGCTTTAAAGTGCAATCATGTGATTTGGAGATGTATATGTTTCTACGTATGAAAGTAATTTAAGGTCCTGATCACAAAGTACTACATATAGGATCCAAGAATGGGAAAGACAAGTCCTCCATGGATGGGATTAAACTTGCCAAGTGGGAAGCTGAGAGAGATCTAACGTGTTATTTGACTCGCAGCTCACTATGTCAAAACAGTGTGAGGCAACAATAAACAAGGCAAACAGGATGCTGGGCTATATTGTATTGCTTTAATCAGTTGAGTTCAGATCCCCAGACGTCACACTCAGGCTGTTTAGTGCTCTGCTCAGGCCACATCTTCAATATTGCATACAATTTTGGTCACCGAGACATAATGGGCTGCCCAGGGCATAGAGGCGGTGAGGAGAACAACAATAATAATAATAATCCTTGCATTTGATATAGCATGTTATCACGGTCTTCGAGACGTCTCAAAGCACCTCAAAGAATATATTGTAAAGTGAATTGACTGTATCGTGTGGGCGAACCTTAGCAGCCCATTGCGCACAGCAGTGTCCCACAAACAGTCGTGGATTGAGTGACCAAATTATTATTTTTTGGAGGGATTATTACCACTGGAAAAGCGATCTGCCAATCAACTAACACCGGGTTCCTACTTACTGCTACATAAAAACAGGTGTGTGGAGTAAGGAAACTTGCCCAATGTTTTGCCCTGCCCAGGAATCAAACCCAGATTCTCTCGCTTGCGAGGCGAGTAGTCTAACCACTGAGCTACAGAACAGAGATCATAGGTTTAGAGATGTAAAGGGCAATTTCAGGACAGGCTACCAGGAGGTTTTTTTATATACACAGAGGGTAATTAACAACTGGAACAGGTTGTCAGGAAAGGTGGTGAAGTCAGGGCACTGGGACTCAATTAAAAAGCAGCTTGATGACGTGATGGGGGGCAGTAGGGTGAGTGTTCTGGAGGGATCCGGTTAGATGGACAAAGTCTTCTTCATCCAGAACAATTTTGTGATCTCAGAATCCTGCGAAAGTAAGTTAATAATAATAATCCTGACATCTAGTTATCCAATGGGGAAGGAAGTAGTCAGAATCCTTGTATTTGATGTACAGTAATGACTTACACTGTCTGAAAGTGCCTCACATGTAATTGCTGTGAAGTGTAGTGACTGCATTTGTGGATCGATATGGAAGCCTTCACCTGAATTGCAAGGCATACAGTACCTAAATCAAGACGGGATGATAATAATAATAATCATCCTTGCATTTGATATAGTGTCATCACATCATTGAGATGTCTCAAAGTGCATTCACAGAATATACTGTAAAGTGGATTGACTGTGTATTTTGTGGGTGAAACAAAACGTCTTTATAACTGAATATTATTTATTGAAGTAAGTATTGTTGATGGAGTGTAAACCTTGAATTTGTCACTTTTCTCCCACCCCAACCAATCACCCACATTGATTGTTACACAAATGTAATCTTGTTGTTGTTGATACTTTTCAAATGCATTGAGCATTAAAATTTTTGAGCTAACACAATTGTGTAGAACCCATTTCCTAGTATCCAGGATGGAAAGTCTGTCAATTTATTTTTTTGTCATTCTCCTCAACTCCAAGTGATTGTCAGTCAGATCTCAAACTTGCTGCTTCAAATTTTTAGCATCAGTTTAGTTGCTCAGTTGGTTTAATTTTGTTTGGTTTGTGAGGTCACTCCCAGGGGTGAGTGTCTGTGGTTTTCATATTACTGTACCCTCATTCATGCCTTCATCGTCTCAGACCTGATTTCTCCATTGCTATCCTTCCTGGCTTTCACAGCTGGGCCTTCCAGAAACTCTATCTTATCTGGAACTCCACATAGACTTTCCATTTCCTGTCCCAAGCAGGCTCCATGAGCGCATCAGCACAACTTTCACCAGGCTCCACTAGCTCCTTATTGCCCACAGATCGATTTCAAGATCTTCGTTCTAACTCTAAAATAACTCTATGTGTTTGCCCCTGCCTGGCTTTGTGGTCTCCTGAACTCTCAGGCATCAGAGAGTGGTTATAAATGGATATTTCTCTGACTGTTGTGCAGTGGTGTCCCCCAGGGGTCGGTATTGGGAATGTATAAATATAAATGACCTGGACTTGAGTATAGGGAGTACAATTTCCAAGTTTGCAGATGATACAAAGCTAGGAAAAGTAGTAAATGGTGAGGAGGATAGTAGCAGACCACTAGGGGACATAGGCAGACTAGTAAAATGGGCAGACATGTGGCAGATGAAGTTTAATGTCGAGAAATGCAAATTGATGCATTTTGGGAGGAAGAATGAGGAGAGGCAATATAAGCTTTTAATTTAAGGTACAATCTTAAAGGGGGTGAAGGAACAGAGAGACCTGAGGGTTCATATAAGTAAATCTTTGAAGGTGGCAGGACAGGGAGATTAAGCTGTTAAAAAAAGCATACGGGGTACTAGGCTTTATAAATAGGGGCATAGAATACAAAAGTCAGGAAGTTATGATGAACCTTTATAAAACACTGGTTAGGCCTCAGTAAGAGATTGTGTTCAGTTCTGGGCATCACACTTTAGGAAGGATGTCAAGACATAGAAGAGGATGCAAAGGAGATTTACCAGGATGGTACCAGGAATGAGGGACTTCAGTTATCAGGAGAGGCGAGAGAAGCCGGGATTATTCTCCTTTGAGCAGAGAAAGTTAAGAGGAGACTTAATAGAAGTTTTCAAAATTATGAGGGGATTTGATAGGTTGAAGAAGGAGAAACTATTTCCACAGGCGGGTGGGTCGGTAACCCAAGGACACCAATTAAAATAGTTATTAAAAGAAACAGAAGGGAGGTGAGGAGAAATGTTTTCACACAGCGAGTTGTTCGGATCTGGAATGCATTGCCTGAAAGGGCGGTGGAAGTCAATTCGATAACAACTTTTAAGAGAGAAGTAGATAATTATTTGGGGAGGACAAGTTTGCAGGGCTATGGGGACAGTGCGGGGGAGTGGGATTGATTTGGAGAGCTCTTTTCAAAGAGCCAGCACAGACACGATGGGCTGAATGGCCTCCTTCTGTGCTGTATAATTCTATGATTCTATGCTGTCCCATCTGCCCCACCATTGGTGGGTGAATTTTCTGCCATTTTGCCCCTGCTCTCTGGAACTCCCCAAATCCTTCTGTCTTGCCACCTCTCCGCTTCCAATACCTTTGGAAAAACTTACTTCTTTGGCTCTGTATCTGATTATTTATCTATTTTTCCTCCTCCTCAGATTCCCACTGTGTCTCAGTAATGCTCTTTGTGAAATTATCCTATGTGAAAGTTACTATACATTGAACATTGTTGTTTTTAGCTATGGAGCAAACCAAACATACAATTATACAGGAGGGGGGATTCTGGATCAGGTGTTTCAATCCAGGATGATGTTTGCCCTCCCCATTGCAGCCTCATCTGAGATCAACTAACTCAGATAGTTGGAACCTTGTTCAATCAGGTTCAGTCTCTGTACAATCATTTGTGTTTAATCATAGAAGTTATAATTTAGTGACTCGTTTGACAGCTCGGCCTCAAAATATTAAGGAAAACATTATTTGCGATCTGAGCAGACATTTCATTAAATGTAGCCCGTGTGAGTGGTCGTCTCTTTGTAGTGATAAACTGGGTTACTCTCTGTCTTGTATGTACTATAAAAAGAAACTGATCTCTTCTGTCAACCCGGGTAGAAAGCAAGCTTGTGGATCGACATGCTCAATCAATCTGAGTATGATTGTCTTGTGCAGAACTGGTTCTGATCCAAGCTCCCTCGCAAAGGGTTCACTCTAACTGTTTAAGATGAATAGTGATAGCGATTAGAGCAGCAAGATTTATAGCCTAGATCTAACACTGAGTTCAGTGCCCTTTATATTGGGCTCAACCAACTGGTTTGCTTATTCCTAAATGGGTTGTTTGATGGCTGTGATGGTGCTTGGTGGATTGACTTTAGGGAAATAGATATCATTGCTGACAAGACCCTTATTTCATGTTCCATACATGTTACAAATTGGATCACACAACATATTGCCCTTCCACCTTTGGGCCCTTGCTTTATATCCTCCTCCGACTGATAGCAGTAATTCCTCCTTTTATTTCACTGATCATTGGTCATCCTACTCCAGGAGATTCCCTGATTATTGAAGACCTTGGGCATCATTTCACTCAGACAGGAATATGAAGTGTAGACTGGATGAACTCACGATCTACACTAATTAAATCGCCAGAACAGTACCCTGAAGATGTGGGAAAGATAAATATGAAGCCCCAAATTCATCAATCTCAGCCTGAAGGCCATTGTCTTAAAATTTAGGGTCATGCAGAATTCTGGATTTCTTATAACATTCTGCACAAGCTTTCTGTATGGTCCATAATTATTCTACCTCATGTAATTTTGGCTCTGTCAGTGAGATACCTAGAAATAAGCAAAAGAAAATGGGGTTTACATATTCACAGTCCATAGCCAAATCTAACAATTAGCCCACAAAATGGTAATCGTTGTTCCTAGGTGTTGAGTCATGGAGTTGACAGAAGGATCAATGGATGACACCGAGCTATTGCTGTGTTTGAACCTTGGCTGTCCTGGTTTTCCTTTGAGGATGTAGATAAAAGCAGATTGGGCCTGACAGATATTGACTGGATCAAAGGTTTATAGGTCAAGTGGTCCTTCTTTATCTACAGTGATCTTCGTGTTCGCCTGAGGTGTCAGTCTGGCTCAATTGGCGGCTCTCTCCTGAGTCAGGAGGTTGTGGGTTGAAGCTTCAAAGCTTGAGCTTCTACTCAAGAAAGTCCCAGCAGGGCTGGGGATGCAGCACTGCATTGTTGGATGTACTAGAAAGGGGTGGGGGGGTGAAAGGCATTCTATCATTTGCACGTGAGAGGATAGAGTTATGAAGAGCTGGTGGAGAAGTTAGGACTTTTTCCATTGGAGCAGAGAAGGTTGAGGAGTGATGTTAAAGAGGTGTTTAATATCTAGAAAGAGAAATAAATGCTGATGATTTAAGGTCAATCGGGCATGTATTTAAGATTATAACTGGGGGAACGAAAGAGGATTTTCTTTCTCCCAGATGTGCAACACAGCCGATTTGTCCATTTAAAAAGAAAGTCGATAAGTATATATGAAGCAAAAGTATTGAAGAATACAAAAAGAGCAAGAGACTGAGATTAAAATAGATGAGTTCGAGGATAAAACATCATCACAAATACAATAGCTCAATGGCCTTAGAGTGGTTTAGCATGGGGAGGGGGCACTTGCCACTCATTCCCTAGGTGTCGTGAAGCCCTTTTGGTGAGACATAGGTACTCATCCATTACAATTCATTCAGTCTTCTGTATTTTGTAAAATCTTGTATCATGAGGAATAGGATATGTGCTTGGCCTCATCTGACCTATGGTATCCGAGCTTATCTCACACTGGTCTTTTTCTGGATTGGACCAGATCATTTAATACGCAAATGGCTCTGCTGCATTTGTTATCTACTTGTATATCTATGTTACTTTCATAGCTAATTCAAAAGATATTGTTCATTGAGAATGATCAGGCTTGTCAGTAAAACATTAAATTATAACAGGGCGATCAAGTCAGACAGCTTTATATTAAATGTCTGCTCTAATAATATTCATTGCCCATTACTGTCACACAACATGCAAATGTATTGCATTATTTAATATTCAGCCTGCCTTTCTAATAGGATTGTGGCACTTCTGTTTGCAAATGATATTTTGCTGCTGGCGGACTCACCTGGGGATCTCGTGTGCTGGACTCTCCACCTTGATTGGGCCACTCTGCAGCACATGATGGTGTGTGCAGTATTTTGGCTCTGCACAGCTCGAGGGAAGAGCTGGAAATATTGAGTGGGAAAATACAAGGGATATCCATCCATATATATCAAATGCAAGGATTATTATTATTTTATCTATACCAGTTTTCTCTATCACTAAGGCCAATTGTACTGGCTCAACTGTTGCTCTTGCAGAGATCAGCTAACTTAGGATTCAACATCTGTAGCACTTATTGGTGGGTATGGTTTAGCGCTACACTACGGGAGTCAGTTTACTACTTGCCCTAGTGAAGGAGCTCCATAGTCACTAGTTTTAGTGATCAAATATGAGCGAGACATTTGGCAGAAACCCGAAAACACTGCTTTTTCAGAGGGAGCAGTGTGATGTGGGAAAACAGCTTAAACAGACGCAGAAAGGTTTTTGAATTGCAAAACCTTACAGGATATCACACAAACTGGATGGTTATATAACTGCATATTGGCTGAACTTACAATGTGCTATACAGACTGGAGTGTGTCACATCGCAAGAACACATCATGCAGTAATGATGTGATGAGCTAACGATGCTAGTTCTTGAAATATCAGTTATTGTGACTAATGGAGGTGGTATGTATGTAGGGAGCAGAATTATCCTGTAGTTTAGCTGAGACCCATGTCCAGAGGCCATTGACCATTGCCTTTAAATTTAAGATTGTGCGAATTTTAGAAATTTTGTCCTGAAGCATTTAGCAGCTACGACTGGAGCTGTCAAGCTCAGCATTTGAGTTCTGTTTATTGTACAGTAAATCACACATAAGTGATCAGACTTATCAGATACGGATCAGACTTATCCTTGCATTTGATCTAGCACCTTATCACATCGTTGAGAAGTCATAAAGCGCTTCACAGGATATACTGTAAAGTGGAGTGACTGTGTATTTTGTGTACTCGTGGAGTCCTGTAGCTCAGTGGTTAGAGCACTTGCCTTGCAAGCAAGATACCTGAGTTCAATTCCAGGCAGAGGGCGAAACCTTGGGCAAGTTTCCTTACTCCACACAGAGCCTAATAATAATCCCTCCAAAACCCAAAACAATAATAAATTGGTCATTTTCAATCTACGACTGTTTGTGGGACATTGCTGTGAGCAATTGGCTGCCGCGTTCGCCCACAAATATACAGTCAATTCACTTTACAGTGTGTTCTGTGAAGCGCTTTGGGAAGTCCTCCCGATGTGAAAAGCAAGAATTATTATTAGTATTACTTTCTCATCATTGACCCATCCGGCTAATGGATTAACAATGTTCCTGAATTAACATGTTTCACTCTCTGTGAATGGATCTACATGTAACCATTCTTACTATTAACCACATTGATTTTGCTCACCTTCATCTGACAGTGTATAGTTGGACATTATTCTCTAATTTATCACATGAAGTCTGCAGCTATCTTTAGTTGTTCTTGAGATGAGGCAGCGCTGTGAGGGCAGAACTGATTGCCCACCCCTGGTTGCGTGAGAAGGTGGTGGTGGGCTGTCTACTTAAACCACTGCAAACTCCCTGTGGCAAAGATGCTCCACAAAGTTGTTTGATAGGGAGTTCCAGAATTTTGATGCAGCGATGATGAATTCTGCAGCTAAAACTCCTCAATAAACAAAGGGACAGCTAATCTGATTTTTTTTTATCGTTTCCATTTCTCTCTGCAATTTTGTGCAGATGTCTTTGAGGTTGATGTAATTTTGCAGGATTTGGACATGCGTGTGATGTTTGTAATGTAATTTTACAGAACGATGGCTGTTCTGCTGCAGTGGTCACCAGCCTGCTTCCCCCCAACCATCTGCTTGAATAATAGAATGCCCGGTGAATAGAAAATTTTGAGCTTTGGTGTTGAGCAATGATGTTTTGAATGGGAAACTAACTGGTAAAACAATTTGATGGAAGGAACTATCAATGCCTCAGGCAATGGTATGAGGCAGTTTGTCTTTACGATTCCAAGCTGGTCTTCAACCCAATGCAGGTGGAAAGATACCCCTCTCTCTTCAAAGCTTCTAAAGTTTTTCTGCTACTGAACATAGAGGCTCCATAGCCTAAGGCAAGTTGTAAACATTGATCACAAGCAACAGAGGTAGACTTCCATGAAGAGGCCTTGTAGCTTTAGAGTGTAGAGAAAAGTATGCAATGAGAAAGGGAACTGAGCTCACAAAGCCCACTGCTCCTGCATGGACACCCTATCTGTTGTGAATGCAGTGCCCAGGCCGCTCAATTTCCCAGGGCAATATTCTTTAGACCAGTAGTCCTGTAACTCTGTTCCTTGAGTTGTAGTTAGCCAGGGAGGTGAGCTGTGTGCTGACATATGTGGAAACCCCATCACCATGCTTAAAAGTAACCAAACTAGACAGAGTCCACACACACGTATGCCATCTAGATATGTTAGCCAGACTCATACGTCCCATTTAGTGCATGTGATGTGCCCTACAGCGATAAGATGTAGGGAACATCACATGCACTTGGTTTAACGTCTCATCCGAAGGACTTCTCTTTTCGAATAGTGCCATGGGATCTTTAAAATTCACCTGAATAGGCAGACGGGACCTCAGTTTAATGTCTCATCCGAAGGACAGCACCTCCAACAAGGCAAGCCACCACCAGCATTGCATTGGAGCTTCGGCTTAGACTATGAAACACTGTTACCTGGAGATACTGATCTGTTATTGGAGGAAATAAAAAAAGTTTTCCCAGCTCTGGAAATGGTAATATCCCAGACGTAAAAAGAGACTGACAGCAGTGAAAGCAGAGTTAGCAGAGCATCCCTGAGTGATTCGCATCATTTCCTCTCTAGTGCATTGCACAGAAGCCTCCCTTTCACTGGATGTTCAGTTTCTGTTGTCAATCTGGAACTGTGGCAGCACAGTAATTGCTGATCATTAAGATGGCAGTGCTCACCCATGTCAGCAATGTGCAAGCAAGTGTCAACCTTGTAAAGGTTGTGGCGGAACACAGTCAGCGTAGCTTCAGCTCAGAGCTCAGTTAAACGTTTAAACAACGGGACGTTGCCCTAAAAAAATTGAAAATTGGTCATTCAATTCCTGGTTGATTGTGGGATACTGCTGAGCATGGCATAGTTCCCCACAACCAACCCCCAAACACACTACTGTATATCCTGTGAAGCACTTTGAGACATCCTGACGTGAAAGGCACGGTACCAAATGTTGGGGCTTCAAGGCCTGTCTCAGGACCTTTCTATTTGATCATACTAACCCCTACCCTCCCAGCCTGATCCCAACCCCCAGCTCGGGTGGAAACCGCTTAACTATCCTGCGCCTTAGGACGTCCTTCCGACCTCAAGGCGCTATATAAATTAAATTTTTGTCATTGTTCATCCTCTCAATATCTTAATAATAATAATCCTTGCATTTGATATAGCGTTTTTCACGTCTTCTAGACGTCCCAAAGCGCTTCACAGAATATACTGCAAAGTGAATTGACTGTATATTTGTGGGCGAACGAGGCAGTCAATTGCGCACAGCAATATCCCACAAACAGTCGTAGATTGAAAATGACCAATTTATTATTGTTTTGTTTTTTTGGAGGGATTATTATTAGGCTCTGTGTGGAGTAAGGAAACTTGCCCAAGGTTTCGCCCTCTGTCTGGAATTGAACTCAGGTCTCTCACTTGCAAAGCGAGTGCTCTAACCACTGAGCTACAGGACTCCACTGGTGATCTTCAATCATCATTAGATCCTCTCAACACTCCATCCAGTTTTGCAACTGTTCCTCCTTTGAATATTAAGTTGAGGAGAAAGCGTACATACAGACTGCAGACAATTCCCAACTGGATGACACATCGGCTGTTCAGCAATTGCGCCACCTCAGGCTGCACTGTAACCAGACACAGAGGAACCCAGCAAATCAGTAAACTCATCCATTCTGCTTCTTTATCTAATTAATTTTTAAGGCATGGGTACCAACAGAATACATTACAACACTTGGGATGAGACTGATATGAATGAATATAATTCACTTATAATTCCTTCAGTGGTAGTTAAGGGTCACAAGTTAGTTATACATGAAAGGTCACACACGGACCTCTGCATATATAACACTAATTGTAAGTTTCGAAGAGGTGGAGAAATCAATCTTGGTACCTGCCTACCTATTCTTATTTTATTGTATTTTCTGTGGCATATAATTGATGATTTGCAAAGTATATTTAACATCAATCTGTAAGTGTGGTGCAGTTATTTCTGGGAAGGTATGAGATGCTCCAAATCACTGCAAAGAAGAGAATGGAGAGGAGTGATCGATAGAGAGGGAAAACAACAGAAAAATAGAGAGGCTGTTGGTAAGTGAGCTTCCAGTCATCCTGCCTCCATTCCCTGATACCCTATCGCAGAATCCCTTGCCTTTAAAACCCACCCTAAGAGTTTGCTTTATGACAGTAATATATGTAATCCTTACATTTGATATAGCGCCTTATCACGTTTTCGAGTACTCAGTGCTCAGCCCAGGCTCGCAGTTAGCTGTACAATTTAAGAACTTCCACCTGATATCAAAGGTGCTATTTAAAAGCAATAATAATAATCCTTGCATTTGATATAGTACCTTATCACATTGTTGAGATGTGTCAAAACACTGCATAGCATATACTGTACATTGAATTAACTGAGTATTTAGGGGGCAAAACACGGCAGTCAATTGCCCACAGCAGTGTCCCACAAACAGTCGTGGATTGAGTGACCAAATGTTTTTTTTAAAGTGATCATTACCCGCGGAAAGCAATCCGCCAATCGACTAACAACAAGGGTTTCTACTCACTGGTGGGTTAACAGAGACGCGTGGAGTAAGATAACTTGCCTAAGGTTTCGCCCTACCCAGGAATCGAACCCGGGTCCTCTCGCTTGAAAGGTGAGGGCTCTAACCACTATGTTACAGGACTCCACAAATTAATTTATAAATGTAAATTGATGTACAGGCCCTGTAGTTTAAAGAAGGTAGCAATGTAAAATGCATTGGTGTGATACTGTGCAGCAGTTCCTCAAATGTGAAGTTAATTTATCTTCACAAACAACCACGAGGCAGTCTTATGGCAGCCTTATAGGCACTGCAGTTTAGAGTCATATCAATGGTTACTGACTACTGTATTTACTTTGAAAATTCTGTTATTAATGTGATTATTTATAATTAATTAATTAACGGGTATAATAATCCTTAAAAAACAATAATAATTTTGGTCATTCAATCAACGATTGTTTGTGGGACGCAACTGTGTGCAATTGTCTGTCGAGTTTGCCCACAAATTCAGTCAATTCACTTTACAGTATGTTCTGTGAAGCACTTTGAGACATCTCGAAGGTGTGAAAAGCGCCATATCAAATGCAAGGATTCTTGTTATTATAATTAAATGCCAGAATTTTGTGCCCAGAATTGCTTTTTGGAATGTCGTTAGGGACTATTATTAAGAAATCCCGCAAAGTAGACCTAACCATTTGATAAATAGAAACAATAATAATAATAACCCTTACATTTGACGTAGCACCACAAGAGGCGATTTGGAAAAAAATGAAATAACGCTACAATCTTGTTGCGTGGTATTTGATTTCTGTGTGGCAGAGATAGCACGCCAGCCAAGGAAGGGTTAACGCCGAGCTCTAACAGGACAATAATCAACCTTTTTAAAAGGGAAAGATGTCAGTTTTCACCCTGCCTCTACAATTAAGGCAGCACTTAGCGATGGGGTGTAAAGAATGGGGGCTGGATGGGACATGTCACTCGGTTGTCTGTTTGACTCGAGCCACAAGCAGCAGTGAATGTCTGACCATCTTAGACAAGCATGTAAACAGCCATGTGACATTTCCTAACAAGCTTAGGAAATGATGCAGTCTGACAGCCTCTCACAGCTGCTAACTGAGAGAGGTTTTTATGGAAGATTTCAATCACATCATTTTCTGTTCAAAGCCCTTGATGTAACAGCTCCTTCTTTAATATTCACTCTCATTTTGAATTTCCCCTTTTGACAAATGATCAAAGGAAGGTGTTGTTACTCTCGGCCTTTGTTTTGGGCCACCGTTTTCAACAGAAATTCTGTCTAGACAGTACATCCAGTACCTCATAAGTCTCAAATCCTATGCCTCCCCCTCCCCCCCACACATTCTTGTTTTCATATTGATTAATTCAATGGTCTCATTCTCCTATTATAAATGAAAATGATTGAAGTGACTCCATATGCTCTTTCAAATGGTTATCAGCAAACACAAAGACCTTCTTGTTTGAGAGGGGAAAAAATCTTTTGGGTTTTGTTCTGTTTGGCAAAATATTCTCTTGTTTTATTCAAGAGAAAATGAGTTCATATAATATTGCTGACCGCGACTCCCATTGCCTGGACCGGCTCATTATCCTTAGCTCTAGTCTTTGTGCTGACTCTTTAGCTGTTCAAACAGCCCAGCTATGAACATGACATGCAAATGGAGTGACTGTGCAAAAGACCTGCTTCATTTCCCTCGCCCATCGGCAGTCTTCTTCCCTTTTATCCCTGCCCTCTGGAATTCCATCCCAGAGCCCCTCTGCCTCAACCCCTCCCTTGCCTCTTTCAAGGCCCATCTCAAGACCCTCCTCTTCTAGTGCGCCTCCGATCATCCTACCCCTGCCCTCCGTGCCCTCCACCCCTTCTGATCCCAGCCTCCAGGTCGGATCTAAATCCCTGACTGACCCACGACCTGGGACGTTGTCCCGACATGAAAGGTGCCTTTGCCAATTCCCAAACTATAGAGAAGTTAGAAGGGGACACGTGTTCTCATGATCTGGGGTGGGAGCATTTGGTCCTCCGTGTTAGTTGATCCATTGTCAGATTGAATTTTCAGTATTCAGGTATTGAGAGCCCCTTGATCACTTGAAGCAAATGCAAGGATTATCATTAATATTACATAGGACGTTTGTCCAGGCTCAGCCTGGTATCGTTCAGTGTGGTTTCATATTAATATAATAATATTATATTGCCAGCATACAATGGGTAGATACAAATCCTACACAAACACTGCATCATTGCCCTGACAAACGATTCTATGAAGGATTCATACTATTATCACCCTTCAAATGATATGGATTAGTCTATAAAAATACAGTTTATAAGGACAAGACTCTCACTGGATGATACAACTACAGGTCTTCAGAAATATGTAAATTCCAGGACATTAGATTGCTGGTTTGGGACAGACTGCCTGAATGCCTCTCTCTATAACTGTGATTGATGGTCCCAATGTGGCAATAACTGACACCGGTTTGTTATTTGGATTTTTTTAATATATGGCACAGGGGATAAACTGGATAAGGCACTACTATGCACGGGTCATTTTTATTAATGCACTTTTATGATGGGAAAAACTCCTCCTCTGGCAACTTTTTTTTCAATAAAACCTCCTGACATATTATCATCTCTGCAGCACACATTTCACACAGTCTTTTACCTGGAGTACAACAGAGTATTGGCTTTGTTAGCCTGATGATACAACACCATAGGTTCCATTATTATATTGAGGACAAAGCAGAGCAAAAGAAATCTGTTTAAAATATTATATTACTGCTTGAGTCAATACAACACAAAACTACAATACAAAATGACATTTGTACAGTGACTTTCACTGTCAGGATGATGTCTCAAGGCCTAATGGTGCCCCTCTGAATGGATGAATAGGAAAGCGTGCTTGTAAAATGCTGCTTATACGGGGATCAGAGAAGAAAAACACTTTGTTTCCAGAAAATGACTTAATTTATAGAATGGGAATAATAAACCTCAACAACAATAACGACAAAATTACATTTGTATGGCGTCTTTCACGTCGGGAGGATGTCCAAGGGCTTTGGACAGTCAGGGATATGGAGCTGACCTGAGATTTGGGATCAGGAGGGGTAGAGGACAGGGAGGGTAGGGGTAGGAGAGTTACCGAAGGCACGATCAAAGAGGAGGGTTTTGAGAAAGGTCTTGAAGGAGACAAGGGAGTCACTGCTCTCAAACATAAAGGGACCCCGGCTGATTTTTTTCTTTCTAACTAGGGAACACTGAGGCCATCTGTGGCTACTCTAATCATCGCCCGTTAAACCTGGGACTTCCTATCTGGTTACGTATATAGGGCAGAGGCTTCACCAATGTGCCATCAGACAAGCAAAACAGCATTGCAGGCACATGATAATAATAATAATAATCCTTACATTTGATATAGCGCTTTATCACAGTCTAGGCTGGGGAAATGCTGCATTTCTGTTTGTGGGACATTGCTGTGCATAAATTGGCTGCAACGTTGCTGATAAAATACAGTCACTGCACTTTACAGTAAAATCCTGTGAAGCGCGTTGAGAGGTCCTTTTGCTGGAGAAGGCGCTGTATTAAACGCAAGTGTTACTTTTATTTCTCAATGGGCACCATGCATTGAATCCTGTTTCATGGCGGCTGGTTCGATTCCAGTGAGTAACCGCTGGCTGTTACTTTTCACATATCCCGGTCTCAAAATCCTTAATCCACGCATCACACTGTTATGCGCAACTGGCTGCTGCATTTTGCCTATAAAATACAGTCACTGCAGTTTGCAGCATATCCTGTGAAGCGCTTTGAGATGTCTCAACGATGCGATATAAATGTTATACCAAATAGGAGGAATCAAAGATTCACGGGATTTGCTGTAAAGTGTAGTGACTGTGTCTTTTGTAGATGTCTGCTAAACTTCAGTTTACCCTTATTTATGTCGCAAACAGTTGCGATTCGTGAGGTTTGCAGCTTTTCCACTCGTTTGCAAGAATCCGTTTGCAATTATTTTAAGTCATCAACATTTCTCAAACGACCATAGAGTGCTTAGAATTACAACAGTCTGAAAGTGTCTGGAAGACCTATTGCTAGGATACAGTATTGCTCCCACTTCCCTACCTGGAAGAAGAGAGCCACAGACACAGCCTGTTAGCTGTGAGTTGCCAAGACAACAATGGATCCACAGCCAAAATAATCAGGGAAGGAGAGCATGAAGTGCTCTCAGATTCGTTGGGATTGAGAGCTGTTGAGAAATGAAAGGCAATATCATGGCAGACATGTGAGCTGATTCAACGTACTCTCCATCTGTTCCTCTTAAACGGTGACGCAGTCTCCTTCATGACCTTAAGCACCGAAGACTGTTTTATAGAGCTGTAAAATTCTTGGATGGGAGGGAGGGAAGGATAAAGAGACCAACAACAAGGCTTTCTCGTTTCCAGCTATTTAAGATTTCATGTAATCTATCTGAATCTCACGTTGTATGATTTGAAGTTTAAAGTAATAGGTTAATAGCCTGGTTCACCCACTTCCACATCAGCAATGAACTCCTTGCCCACATTATTAATAATAATATAATCCTTGCATTTGATATAGTACCTTTAACATGTCATTGAGTTGTGATATAAATTGTGGGCGAAACATGGCAGCCAATTGCACACAGCAGCGTCCAGCAAACAGTCATGGATTGAATAACAAAATGATTACTTTTTGAAGGGATTATTACCTCCAGAAAGTGATCCATGAATCAACTAACAACCGGGTTCCTACTTGCTGCTAAGGTTTCACCCCGCCCTGGAATCCAACCCAGGTCCTCTTGCTTGCGAGGCGAGTGCTCTAACCATTACCTTACAGGACTCCAGATAACCTGTTGTAGCTGTTGATTCCCCTCTGAGAAAAGAAACACTTGCTGGTCTCTGCCCTAACCTTGCCATTCACATCCCTGAATCTTTGCCCTCCTTCCTGCTGCCTTGGCACATTTGATAGCAACAGTTATTGCAGCAGTCGGGATTTCAATGCGGTTTCTTGCTCAAAGTGATGGCTGTGAGAGTATGATGGCAAGTAAGTGCATCATTTTGTACTTGGAAGCTATTATTCATGTGATTTATGCAGAGGTCTGGGGGAAGTCAATGGCAGTGAGAAAAGAGTTTATTTGTAGCTTTGGTGTAATTGTTTTTGTATTGACCAGGGTGGCTGAGGAGAAGGGGTGTTTAATCAGCTAATCGCATTGTACAGTAGATTACCACACAGCCCTCTCTCTCTTTATTTGTTTTACGTAAGACAAGTGTTTTAACAAGAATTAATGGCAAACACAAAGGGCATGTGGATAATAGGACTGAAAAGG
Source organism: Callorhinchus milii (assembly GCF_018977255.1). Classification (NCBI taxonomy): domain Eukaryota; kingdom Metazoa; phylum Chordata; class Chondrichthyes; order Chimaeriformes; family Callorhinchidae; genus Callorhinchus; species Callorhinchus milii. Next base: position 5,755,566 of record NW_024704759.1, on the reverse strand, counting down.
ATTCATCAATTTCAAATAATGGTGTGAGCGAGTGGACAACTGACCCAGTAGCTTGTAAAATGCAACTTGTTATGTTCAGTTACTTGCTCTCTCTCCTTACGAGAGAGGAAAATGAATGCGCGCTGAGACGTAGTGTTCAATGCAGAGCACCACCTTGACACTGTTTTGTTCCAAATATCACAGGAGCAAAAGAAAGGATTGATAAGTTTGGATGAAGAAAACCCTTTGGCCCATTTGATATCATCCTTACTCTTCCATCTTCATCTTCATATTCCATCTTCCCAGCAAACTACTTTTTAAATGAATCCAGCATTCTGACCTCAACTATCCTTCCTGGTAACCTGGAAACCATTCCAGTCATTAATAGCCTCTGGGTAAAGAAATGCTTCATGGTGTCTGTCTTGATTTTGCCCATTGAAACTCTAAACCTCCTGTGTTCTTTTTTTCTGTTGTCTTGGTGCATCCAAAGCATTGTTCTGGGTTTACTTTCTCCATTTCAGTTAAAAGCTTGTTGAGCTCTATGAAGTTCCTCTGAGATATCTCTTTCCAAGAGCCTTAGCTTGTCTAATCACTGCTCATTCCTCTACCACTAGGGATCCTCCTCGTTGCTCTGGGCTGCACTGTCTCTAAGGCCTGGACAGCTCCCTTGCATCGTGGCAACCAGAACTGTGTGTCGTACTCCATGTGTGGCTTGTCTGGAGCACAATACAGCCTGAGAGTGATGCCTGGGAATCTATTGAAATGATTTAGCAATATGGTCCAGGGTTCTCTTTCCCTTGTTTATTTTTGCCTCACACTGTTTTTACATTGTGAGCGACTAGTCAACCAATACCCTGAGATCTCTTTCAGCTTCCCCCTTGACAGATTCTAGCCCATCCATGGAGTTGGTGTTTTCTATTTTCCTGTAGTGTTAGCATGCACACTTCACAAGTGAGAGGCCCGGGTTCGATTCCCGGGTGGGGCGAAACCTTAGGCAAGCTTTCTTAGTCTACATGCCTCTGTAAAAAAAAATTGGTTACTTATTCCACAACTGTTTGTGGGACACTATTGTTCCCAATTGGCTGTCATGTTTTGCCCCAAAATACACAGTCAGTCCACTTTACAACAACAACAACTTACACTTATATAGCATCCTCCAGGGTAGCATCTCAGAGTGCCTGCAATACATTCTGTGAAGCGCTTTGAGACGTGTCAATGACGAGATAAGGCACTATATCAAATGCAAGGATTATTATTATTGCTTCCTCTGTGCAGGACCTTGCATTATAAGATTTTTTTTACGACTAAATTTTAGTTTCAGAATAACTATTCATTGTATTCATGGACTAACCAAAACAGGGCAAAGGCTGCAAGATACCAGTGAAAAAAATCCAAGTGCTCCCATGCATGAGAATTGTATACAGGCACCCGAAGTTGTTAGAGTCTCAAGCTCCCTGCACGGTGCCTATCAATCTGCAGCCTACACTGTGTACATGTACACCAATGCACAATTTTTGCACATGTGTGCAATTGAATCTTTCTGACAGTAGCGTGAGGGTAGGCATGAGTGAGCAGTTAGAAAGGGAGAGATAGAGAGAGAGAATTAGAGAGGGTTCAGTGAGATTGACGAGTTAGTCAACAATGAAACGCTGTGAGACGTCTTCCCAATGTATAAATGTAAATTATATTGTAATACTCTGAATTGTGTTTTAATAGCATGAATTCTTGCATTATTATTACATTTGGAAACGTCATCACTGATATTAGGGGCATTTTAATGTACCATATTGATCTAAAGTTATCAGAACTGTTTTGTTTCTAATTTTTTATCCCCTAAATATAACTGAAAATTCAAAAAATATGGTAATCCAACAAAAAGTAGTATGAGTATTGGTGTCTAATATGGCAATTGTAGAGATTTCTTACTAAGGAAATTGGAAGAGTTATAATAATAATAATATATTTGAGCAGGGAGCTCAGTAGAGTAAGGAGGGAACTGAGTGAGGTGGAACAGAGTGGGAGTTCTGTTAAGGAATTTGGTGAGAGTGGGAATTCTTCAGCAAGAGAGATACCAGAGAGCAAGAAAGAACTATTTAATTCAGCAGAAGAGTGGGAAATCTTTCTTGAGGTAGACGCAACCTTACATGTAAGCAGGCAAACGAGTCAATTAACAATTAATCATACGCCAGGTTTTGGGGATTAATAAATTTGTGGTCCAGTCAAAACTGAGTGCTTTTGTTTGAGTCCTATTTAAATGGAAGATTTGCAGGAGCCTCACTTGAGCAGAGAGCCCAGCAGCATGAAGAGGGAACTGAGTGAGGTGGAACAGAATGAGAATTCTGTTAAGGAATGTGGTTTAGAGTGGGAATTCTTCAGTAAGAGAGATACAAGAGACAACTCTTTCATTCAGCAGAATTTGGTGAGAGTGGGAATGCAGTGCAGAGGGGGTATGAGGTGCATAATTATAAAATATATAATAGTTATATTAAAATAATATAAAACATGTCTGGGAGTATGGCAAGGCAGCTGAGACCGGTTGCATGCGTATGCCATGTGGGAACTCAAGGATGCTTTGTGTGTCCTGGATAAACATGTATGTAGGAAGTGCCTCCGGCTGCTTGAGCTTGAGTCAGGAAACTGAATACCAGTGAGGGTGATGACACGTCTGTGGACAGAAGTCAAAAGCAAATGGATGTACAGGGGGACATAGAGAAGAGTGTCAATACAATTGTCATTGGAGTAGACAAGCGTTTCTGCAACCAAAGACATGACTTTCGCATGGTATGTTGCCTCCCTGGTGCCAGGGTTGAAGACATCACGGAACGGGTGCAAAACATTCTACAGGTGGAAGGGGAACATCCAGAAGTCATAACGTAGGGAAAAAAAGGGCAGAGGTCCTACAGGGAGAGTATCAGAAGCTAGGGAAAAAGAGTAGGACCTCAAAGGTTGTGATCTTAGCAGCAAGTAGGAACAAGTTACGTAGAGGGCTGAGAGCAATGTAATAAGGAGTGATCCAGAAAAAGGAGGGATTAGATGGGGGAGAAATGCAGAGCAGACTCAGTTGGTCTTGGAGTGCATGTGTGTAAATGCACAGAGTGTGACAAATAAGATTGGTGAGCTGCAGGCTCAAGTTACCACATGGGGTTATGATGTAGTAGCAAAAACGGAGACCTGGTTCAAACAAGGGCAGAAATGGGAGCTGAATATTCCTGGCTACAATGTATTCAGGAGAGATAGGGGGGAAAAATATTGATTAAAGATACGGTTACAGCCCTGGAAAGTGACAATGTGCTAGAGGATCCAAAAATAGAATCTATTTGGTTAGAGTTAAGGAGAAAAGGAGCTGATACTCTGTTAGGTGTATACTATAGATCACCAAATAGTGGGAAGGAGATAGATGAGCAAATCTGCAAGCAGATTTCAGAAAGATGCAAAACCAATAGCTTATGATAAATGTCAGGTCCAAAATATAGAGATAATCAAATAGAATATAGAAAGTACAGAGCAGAACTGAAAAAGGAAATAAGAGGGGCAAAGAGCCGTAAGGTATTTCATAAGCATATCAAAACTAAAAGGTTAGTCAAAGCTAGGGTGGGTTCAATTAGGGACCAAAGAGGAGTTCCAGAGGGTGGGTGCAGAGTGGGTGGAAGGTCCACCCACCGATAGTGGGGTGAGCAAGGCGGGGGACATGAGGGAGGCCGCTGAGCGGAGGGAGCGAACAGGGTGGTAGGGGGTTAGAAGGTCGGAGAGGTAGGGGGGAGCAAGACCGTAGTGGGCTTTGAAGGTGAAGACCAGGATCTTGAACTGTATCCTCTGTGTGGTGGGAAGCCAGTGGAGTTGGGCAAGGATGGGGGTGTGGAGCCTGGAGCGGGAGAGGACACAGGCTGCAGAGTTCTGGGTGATCTGCAGCCTGTGGAGAGAGGAGTTGGGGAGGCCGACAAGTAATGAGTTTGCATAGTCGACCCTCGATGTAATGAAGGCAGGTATGAGGCTTTCGGTGGCCTGTGGTGTGAGACAGTGTCAGAGCCATGCGAAGTTGCGGAGGTGGCAGGACAGGTAGCTGTTAAAAAAGCATACGGAATACTAGGCTTTATAAATAGGGGCATAGAATACAACAATCATAAAGTTATGATGAACCTATACAAAACTCTGGTTAGGCCTCAGCTAGAGTGCTGTGTTCAGTTCTGGGCACCACACTTTATGTCAAGACATTGGAAAGGATGCAAGGAGATTTATCAGGAATGAGGGAATTCAGTTAGAGAAGCTGGGATTATTCTCCTTGGAGCAGAGAAGGTTAAGAGGAGACTTAATAGAAGTTTTCAAAATTATGAGGGGATTCGATAGGGTGAAGAAGGAGAAAGTATTTCCACTGGCGGGTGGGTCAGTAACCAGAGGAGACCGATTTAAAATAGTTGTTAAAAGAAACAGAGGGGAGGTGAGGAAAAATGTATTCACTCAGCGAGTTGTTTGGATCTGGAATGCATTGCCTGAAAGGGCCGAATGGCCTTCTTCTGTGCTGTGTGATTCTATGAATAATTCTTGCATTTGATATAGTGCTTATCACATCATTGAGATGCTTCAAAAATTTGGAGCAAAGTGAATTGACTGTATATTTTTGGTGGGCCAAACATGGCAGCCAATTGCGTGGATTGAGTGACCAAATTATTATTATTATTTTTGAAGGCATTATTACCCCTGGAAACCTATCCATCAGTCGACTAACAACCGGGTTCCTCCTTACTGCTAGGAAAACATAGACGTGTGGAGTAAGGAAACTTGCCTAAGGTTTTGCCCTGCCCGGGAATCAAACCTGGGTCTTCTCGATTGCAAGGCAAGTGCTCTAACCACTAGCTCAGGGCTCCCCACGAGTCCTGGTTGTTCTATTGGAAGTAGCAATGATGGTGAAGTTAGCAGTTGGGGATCGAGGTTGTAAAAGAGTCACCGGTGTTTGATAGATGGTAGGTCAGGCACCAGGTGGTACACAGAGCATAGAGATAATGGAAGGGACAGCCAAGTCATTGATTGTGGAAACTGTGAGAGAGAGGTCGTTGTATGAATAAAAGTAAGATAGAGAGGATATGCGGTAAAGACTCTTGGGACATAATTTACAGTCCACAAATGAATTGATCTGATAAGTAACGAGAAACAAGGTCACAAGTCAGCCAAATCAGTGGATATAAATCCTGTCCCACGAGTCTTCCTAATCTGTTCTGTTTATGCCATGCATTAAAAATTAATTAACTAAAGAGGTGAAATAGATGGACTTAATCATGTTCTGTGTTCCTTTGGGGATTGGTTGGAATGTAGCTGGAGTTGGGAGGGGGTGTTGATTAGTTTACTGTGTGATGCAGAGAATGGCTTGGAATTTGAACTTTCTATTCAAATTAACTTTCAAAGGAAAAGTAGTCCCAAACAGTTAGAGACTGGCATGATGTCATCTAACTAGCGGAGACTGGGTTATATTACGTAGAGCTGAGGTTAAGGGATGATCTGATCGAGGTATTTAAAAATAAGGACATTATTATGAGGAAGTGTTAAGATAGATAGTGAAGATAGAAAACCACTCTACATTTTGGATCCAAAACAAGGCCATATATGTTATCCTTCTGAAATTTGGCTATTTACACCCTTACCCCCCCAACCCCCTCCCACCTACAGCACTGCTGAAACCACTATCCATACTTTCATCACGTTGCAAATGAGTTTTCTATTGCTTTCCTCGCCTTGTTTCACATTGCCGTGCTCACATAGGTCAGATGATAAACTCAGTTAAATAAGAGGTGACCTACATTGGTCTGTGACCTGCTAACTCCATACTGTTCTGTCCATTTGCTCCAATCGACGGGCACCGACCTGCTCCATGTTCCCTGCCCTACTATCGGTGATCGGGCCTTCAGCCTTTCTGCTCCACCCTTTGGAACTCCATCCCACAGTCCCTTTGCCTCACACCCCCTCCCCCAAGGCTCATCTCAAGACTCTTCTCTTTGACCGGGCCTTCAGTCACCCTCCTACCTACCCTGCCATGCTCCTCTCCTGACTCCAACCCCCAGATCATGTCCAAATCCTTGACTGTCCAGTGCCCTGGGACGTGAAATGTGATGTATAAATGCAATTTGTTGGTTGTTGTTGTTTCCACCCTCTCCACTAGCTACACCAGAAACTATTTAACTATTCCTTATTTTTGTTATTTGATGCCCGCAAAATGGTTAAGGTCAGAAAGGCAGAAAAATGTAAATCTGAGGCCTGCCAGAGTACAGCACTGTGGTATATATTCCCCTTTTGTATGGTGTACTCAGCTGTTGAATCCAAAATACTGTACTATCAACTTGATCTTTTATAAACAAAGTGTTCAATTGTTGCCATAACCTACATTAATAAATAATAGGAAGCATGTTGTAGAATATTTTGCTTGTCTAATGTTTCAGGATTGTCTCTGGAACAGTTGACATTGTGTCAAAAAGCCTTAAAGAAATATTTTCTCTCCTAACCACAACTAAAAGCCCATAGATTTCATAATTCCTTGAAGTATTCTGCTGGGAATGGAAGGATAACAATGGAACCAGATTTGAAGTGGTTTCTTGGAGACCCACAAGCATTTCACCAGCTCCATGGTTCCCACAGTGGAGATTAAAGTGGGCAGAGAAAGGCCCTTTTGGCACCATATTATTGCAACTCAAGGGAATTAACATTCTATTTACGTTTACAAATGTATTTTGGTGAATTTGTGAATTCATCAAAGTGAGATAAATCAGCGCTAAGGAATGGGACGTGTCTCGACATTTGTCACCTAGTTACGCACCCTAATTATGGCAATAGCACATGTACGATTAGGCTTCCTATTGCACTGTTCTAAACAATGAGGGATGATTTTCCAAGTGTTAGTACTTTTTATTGTCAACTTAATACTAATTGGAAATAGTAGACTTGCTGAAAATGTTGATTCAACCGTGTTCTTAAGAACAATGAAGACTATTTAGACTATCAAATCTGTTCTTTCCATATAAAATGTGGTCACTTAATCTATGGCTGTTTGTGGGACACTACTGTGCACAATTGATTGCCACGTTTCACTCATAAATATGCAGTCAATTCACTTTACAGTATATTCTATGAAGCTCTTTGAGACATCTCAATGGTGTAATAGGTACTATATCAAATGGAAGGATTATTATTATTATAAGGATTATTAGTATGCCTTGAACCCATTTCTTTTCCTGTTTACCCCAATGCACAGTGTGCCAAATGTATATTGGAGGGCTTGCAAAGGCATTGCTGGGCATATGCCGTGTGAGCTTTAAACTGCTGGCCATCTCAGTGGTTCTGTGGGGTTTATAAACTACAATTACTGGAAAAGCTGTGGTTTTGAAGTACATGGAGTTTGATCTCTATTCTTGGCATTTGTTGGGCGCCCCTTGCCATTTGGCAATTTTATAAAGAAGCTTTATTTGTGAACTGTTCTTGAGAGGAAGGAACAGGTCTTGCAGCTATGTCCCGTCAAAGCACAGGGATCTCTGTTTCACGAGCGATGAGCTGCCAGGTGGTGAAAGGAAATCAGCACAATGTGAAGCACTGAACTCCTGAACTCCGTGCATTCAACGGTGACAGAACTTGGCCCAACATCCAGCAGAAAAGTGAACACTTCAAAGTGAATTAATGTCCCCTGTAATGTGCAAATTCAGGACAAGCGAAAGGACTTGGGTTCAATTCCTGGATGGGGCAAAACCTTAGTCAAGTTTCCTTACTAAACACACTTCTGTTTACCTAGCAGTGCATAGGATTCCGGTTGCTAGTCGATTGACCCATAGCTTACCAGAGGTAATAATGCCTTAAAAAATAATAAGAAGAAGAATTTGGTCACTCAAACCACGACTGTTTGTGGGACACTGCTGTGTGCAATTGGATGCCAGGTTTTGTCCATACAATGAACAGTCAATTCACTTTGCAGTATATTCTGTGAAGCACTTTCAGATGTCTTGATAATGTGATAAGGCACAATATCAAATGCAACATTATTATTATTAATATTATATAACAGTATTTAGCAATTACTGGTAAATTAAAGAGATGCCTCGTGCTGTTAACCACTTTAGATGCTGCCATCAAATTACGTGTAACCGTCACCAAATGGTGCTTACCAAGTGATCCATCTGCTATCTCCACTGAAAATAACTAATTTAACACAAACCAGGATTTTAACCTGCAACATTCTGGTCTGGGATCAGAGAGGGATAGAGGACAAAGGGGTGGAGGAGCAAAATGGCATTCTTCTGTGCTGCTTTCTATGATTCTGTGGTGTTACAGGTCCGAGTGGTGAAGGAGTAGTGCTCTAATTCAATGTATGATGCTCAGGGCAACAGTGAGGTGATACTCTGTGCGGTCTCTGTATGGCCACATTCAAAATTTGCTTACAATGGCATGTTTTTGTTATCTCTGTCTATTGTCAACTTGCCCCATTATGTCTGCTTGTATAGGTAATTTTCAGATAAAGCAGTGATAGAGCTTGGTAGATGGATGGAATTCACTGCTATCATCCATTGAAGCCAATGGAATGCAGTAACCTCTAAGTTGTGCTTAGGAACTCATAACGGTTGTCTTCAAATCCCTTCATGCCCTGGCACGTACCCACCTCTCCGACTTGCTTACTCCCCAACCCACTGCCGACCACCTCCCTACCACTCCGACCCAACCCACAACCTGCTATTTACACTCAACTGGCTCCGACCTCCTGCTTGTCCCTCATGCCCTCCATTCCACATCGGTGGCCACGCTTTCAGCCACTCTGCCCCGAAATTCTGGCACACTCTTCCTCTCTCTCCTCCATCTTCATCTCGAGTCTGAAGTGACTTCCCTCCTCCTCCCAGCTCAGTGTTGTGCTCTGTCGCTGTTACGCGCTCTGGAACTCTAACCTGCGTGAGGGGCACTATATAAATGCAAGTTGTTGTTGTTGAAGGAACTATTTACTCTTAAATTCACGGAGACAGAAAGACAGCAAAGTTCTACTGCAGTTGTTTAAATAACTATAATGACCTAATTTAAATACATAATATTTGCTTAATTAGCATATTTTGCCCTCGCTCCATCTCTAGGCATCTGAATTATTGATGTAATTTGCATATTGTGCATCTGTTACTTGGCCTTTTCCAAACCTCAGAACTCTTCCCCTAATCAGCATATTGTGTAACAACAGACCCCCTCTGAACCTCAGCATGAGGCAGCTATTTACTCCACCACACACAATTCCTTGTGAGAGGCAATCTCAAGCCTATTTTGCAAACTTTCAAACATGTTCATCAGAACTATGAACTTCACCTCACACAGTTTTGTTTTATCAAGCTAGAAGAGGACTAGATGTCTAATAATGGTATGCAAATGGCTTAAACCCATCTCAAGACCTTCCTTTTCGATCGTGCCTTCGGTCATCTTCCACCCTCCACCCATCCTTGCCCTCCACTCCTCTCTAATCCCAACCCGCAGCTCAGGTGTAAACCCCTTATTGGCCAGCATCTTGATCTTTGAATTTGCCCACCGACTCCAGCTGCAATAGCAGTCCACCCCATTGCTCAATTTTCCCACTTGTTTGACACTCGAATAAGCAAAACAAAGGAACCACAGAGGAAGAGGAGTTCAATGAAAACACTTGGCAAATGCCCCTGAAAGATATTCTCCTGACTGGAAATACAGTTTGTTGTTATTAAACCCGTGTGCGAGTCATCACATGTATGTCCTTCAGCCCCTCTGCCTGAGTTGGATTGAAGCCAAGATCCCAGAAACAAAAGCCATTTGTTAAAGGGTCACCCAAAACAAGATTTCTGTTGAATCCAGCTAATGCATTTGAGCCCTGATCCCAAAGATGAAAGAACTAAATTGTAATATAGTGAAGCACCCAATCCACCGTGTGTGTGTGTGTGTGTGTGTGTGTGTAGGGTGAGTGTTGTGGTTGTGTGTTGTGTGTGGTAGCTGTGTTTGTGTGGGGGGAGGTACTGCGTGCAGAGAGGGGTGTGGGTGTGTGGGGCAGGCGAAGGCTGGTGTAGTGTACCTCTACATATTTATCTCATCTTCTCTCTGTCTACTCTGAAGCTCAGTCTTTATTGAGTTGCTCAATATGAGGACCAGCTCAGTCTGGGCTCTGGTATTTATGGATCCAAGTTTTCCAACACTTTGTGAATTGACAGAAAGAAAAGAATCAGAGAACGGAGGTGCTGCTGAGATATTTCCATGCAGACTGACGTGTAGCTCATGCAACAATGATAAGAGCAGCTGTTTAGTATTCAGTATAGCTGCCTTTCCAAGTCCAGTTCACATGAAGGGGGTCCGAGCTACACAGGCGGACTCTGGATCCAGGCAGAGCAAGGCATTCGTGTTTGGCTCACAAGTGGAAACAGAATCCCTGAGGTTCTTTCAGGGGCATTTGCCAAGTGTTTTCCATTGAACTCCTCTTCCTCTTTGGTTCCTTTGTTTTGCTTATGCGAGTGTCAGTTGAATGGGAAAATTGAGCAATGGGGTGGACTGTTATTGCAGCTGGAGTTGGGGGGGAAATTCTTACGAAGATCAAGACTGTAAAACAAAGCTGCTGAAATTGCAGGAATGTTCTCGGACAGTGTTTGTGGAAAGTGAGGATTGTGGTGGGGTCAGCATTCTCTGCTTAAAGGAGCTGCACTGAATTCATTTCGGTATTTCTAATACAAATGGGTTCAATCCATGACTGTTTGTGGGACATTGCTGCGCGCAATTGGCTGAGGCCTAACCAGTTTTTTATAAAGGTTCATCATAACTAGCTGACTTTTGTACTCTATGCCCCTATTTATAAAGCCTAGTATCCCGTATGCTTTTTTAACAGCTTTATCTACCTATACCCAAGTCCAGGTCATTTATATAGATGTGGAGACCTGTAGCTCAGTGGTTAGAGCACGCGCCTCGCAAGCAAGATACCTGGGTTCGATTCCCGGCAGGGCGAAATCTTGGGCAAGTTTCCTTACTCCACACTCCTGTCTACCTAGCAGTAAGTAGGAACCCGGTGGTTAGTTGATTGGTGGATCGCTTTTCCGGACATAATAATCCTTTTAAAAAAAATAATTTGATCACTCAATTCACGACGGTTTGTGGGACACTGCTGTGTGCAATTGGCTACTGCGTTTCGCCCACAAATATACAGTCAATTCACTTTACAATACGTTCTGTGAAGTGCTTTGAGGCGTCTAGAAGATGTGAAAAGTACTATATCAAATGCAAGTATTAATATTATCAAAAAGAGCAGTGGTCCCAATACCAACCCCTGGAGGACATCACTGAACACTTCCCTCCAGTCAGAAAAACAACCGTTCACCACCACTCTCTGCTTTCTGCCTCCCAGCCAGTTCTGTATCTATGCTGCCACAGTCCTTTTAATACCTTGGGCTTTTATTTTGCTTACAAGTCTCTTATGTGGCACTTTATCAAACGCTTTTTGAAAATCCATATAAACTACATTAACGGCACTATCTTCAACCATCCGTTCCGTTACATCATCAAAAAACTATCAGATTTGTTAGACATGATTTGCCTGTAACAACTCCATGTTGGCTGTCCTTTATTAACCCAGATTTTTCTAAGTGAAAATTAACTTTGTCCCGGATTATAGACTCTAGAAATTTCCGCACTACTGACGTTAGGCTGACTGGCCTGTAATTCCTGGGTTTATTTTTGTGCCCCTTTTTGTACAGTTGAGTAACATTTACAACCCTCCAGTCCTCTGGCACCACCCCAGTGTCCAAGAAGGACTGAAAGGTTGTGGCCTGAGCCTCCGCTATTTCCATCCTTACTTCCCTCAGTAACTTCGGATGCATCCCGTCCGGACTGTATTACTTGTCTACCTTGAGCATCGTCAACTTTTTTTAGTACCTCCTCTATTTATTCTTATCTTATCCAATTTCTCTACCTTCTCCCCCGATATGTGGCATTGGCTACATCCTCTTCTTTTGTGAAGACAGATGCAAAGTACTCATTCAGTACGTCAGCCATACCCTCTGCCTCCACAAGAAGATTTCCTCTAATTGACTCCACCCTATGTTACTAAACGTTTATTCTTTATATGCTTATAAATTACCTTAGGGTTCCCTTTTATTTTAACCTGCTAATCATTTCTCACACAATCTCTTTGCCCCTTATTTCCTTTTTCGGTTCTCCTCTGCACTATCTATACTCTATTTGATTATCTTTTGTATTTTTGACTTGATATTTATTATAAGCCTCCTTTTTCTGTTTAATTTTAATACCAATTTCCTTAGTCAAACCTAATGATGTTGTGATCACTGTTGTCCAGATGCTCTCCTACTGAAACCTGCTCCACTTGCCTCACTTCACTCCCTAGAACCAGATCCAGCACAGCTTCCTTCCTCGTTGGGCTGGAAACATACTGATCCAAAAAGTTATCCTACACACAGTTCAGGAATCCCCTGTGCTTCCATTTGCTTTGACTCCTCTCGCCAGAAGTGCCATCATCGGTATTCGGTACAGAGAATTGATTTGTGAGTGCCACACTCTCAGTGGATTTCTGCACTGCCCGTCCCTTCTTCCTACTATGCCAGGTGGTCACCCACTCACTCTCCTTCTGAACCCTCTGTGGCTGTGGGGTGACCACCTCCTGAAATGAACTCTTTATCCTCTTGTATGCTATGTATTGACTCCAGCCTCTCCTCAAGCTCAGATACCCTGAGCTTGAGCAGCCGGGGGCACTTCCTACTCATGTCTTTGTCCAGGGCACACAAGCCGTCTTGGAGTTCCCACATGGCACACATTGTGCATGCAACAGGTCTCAGCTGCCCTGCCATATTCCCAGACATGTTTTATAAAATTTTAATATAAATATTATATATATTTTATAATGATGCACCTCTTCTCCCCCTCTGCACCAAATTCCTGCGCAGAATTCCCACTCTGTGCTCGAATGAGGCTCTCGCAAGTCTTCCCCTTTACGTAGGCCTCAGACACAACCAGTTTCAAAATGTTTAGCAAATTTACTAATCCCCAAAACCTGGTTCTCTGCTCCTCACTGCTACATAACAGAGGCTCAGTAAGGAAACGTGCCAAATGTTTTGCTCTGCCCAGGAATCAAACCCACGTTCTCTTGCTTGCGAGGCGAGTGCTCTAACCATTAAGCTGCAATTACTCCACTTTCAATATATTCTCTGAAGCACTTTGAGAAGTTTCAGCAATTTGATAAAGCGCTATATCAAATGAAAGGATTATTATTATTAATAATAAATTATTAAGGATTTGGAGAAATAAAAACACTGCTATATTTTGTGAACTTTCACTCTTAAAGGGTTTCTTTGCTCCTTGTGCAGGTAGACAATGTGTTACAAGGCTAAAAGCAATTTTTATCCATCTGTAGATTTGTTATTGTGCCTTTAGAAATAACAAAAGCTACTGTCTGAGTATAATTTAATTTTAAAGCTTTATTGTCATGTTAGATATCTAAAAATTGCATTACAGTTTGAATAACACCAAAGGCAAATCATAGAACTTATTGCATGGAGAAGAATAGCCCACAACAGGAAATTGCTGACGGGATATGCCATCAATTAAATGTTAAAAACTCTGCTTTTCTACAATGAGAACCTGCATACTAGCCCAACACATCTCACGTTCTTAGAGTTAAGACTTAAAAATGTCCGATTGTGCAAAATTTTGGAAATTATTACCCTGCTTTTCCGGGGTAATAATTCCTTCAGCATTTTTAAAAAAAGAATAATAATTTGGTGACCAAATCCATGACTGTTTGTGGGACACTGCTGTGCACAATTGTCTGCTGCGTCTCGCTCACAAACTATAGTCAATTCACTTTGCGGTATATTCTGTGAAGCTCTTTGATACACCCTGAAGATATGACAAGGCAACAACAACAAAATTACATTTGTATAGTGTCTTTCGTGTTGGGAGGAAGTCCCAAGGCACTGGGATAATCAGTGTTTTGGACCCAAGCAAGGGGATCGGGATCAGGAGGGTGGAGGGCAGGAAGATGATCGAAGGCCTTGAGATGGTTCTTGAAGGAGCCAAGGGAGGGAGTGAGGCAGAGGGACTGCGGGATGGAGTTCCACAGAGTGGTGGGCAGAGGGGCTGAAGGCCCGCTCACCAATGGGAGGGTGGGCGAGGCAGGGGATGTGAAGCTGGCCGGAGCCCGCTGAGCAGAGGGAGCAAGCAGGATGGTAGGGGGTTAGGAGATCACAGAGGTAGAGGGGAGCAAGACCATGGAAGGCTTTGAAGGTGAGGACCAGAAACTTGAACTGTATCCTCTGTGTGATGGGAAGCCAGTGGAGTTGGGCGAGGATGGGGGTGATAGGGTCACAGAGCCTAGTACGGGAGAGAACATGGGCTTTAGAGTTCTGGATGATCTGCAGCCTATATAGGGAGGAGTTGGGGAGGCCGACAAGCAGTGAATTTGCATAGTCAAGCCTGGATGTTCTGAAGGTGTGTATGAGGGTCTTGGCGGCGGTGTGAGACAGTCGCGGAATCGGGTGATGTTGTGGGGGAAGGTGAGGGAAGGCAGAGCGGGTCACGGCACGGATGTGGGTTAGAAACAATAGTTGATGGTCAAACAAGATGCCAAGGTTCCGGACTGGCTCAGTGAGGTGCTGTGTGCATCCTTGGATGGTGATGCTGTCAGCGCTTGAGGTGTAGAGGCGCTGACGGAAGCCAATCAGGAGAGCCTCGGTCTTATTGACGTTCAACTGAAGAAAGTTAGCTCTCATCCAGAACTTGGTGTCTGACAGACATTCTGTCAGCACAGCAGTGGTTCTGGAGCCGAGGGTGGAGGCAGAGAGATGGAGGTGTGTGTCATCCGCATACATGTGGCACTATATCAAATGCAAGGATTATTTTTATCATTATTCTCCCCTGACATGAAAGGCACTATGTAAGTGTAAATTGCATTGTATTGTATGTGTTCCCAAGAAAATGGTTATCGTGCTTTTTCCTGAAGCAATTGAATCAAAAAACAGCATCAACTGTTTGTTGACTCTGCTCCGTATATCCGTTACTCTGTAAGAACGTGCTTTAATATCTTGCTTCACTTAAAATCCACATTCATCATAGGCTCTTGTTAAAGGACACCTTTCCCAAATACTTCTCAGATTGATGCACTCATACCTGCAATTGGATTTCAGACCTGCAGATCCTTTATTTCTGAGTTGCACTACATCAACTGTTTGGGCCCAGAGGTTGATCAATGGGTCTGTGTGCCACAAAGCATATTAGAGCCTCAGATAGCTGGTCAGATCAGGAGAGGAAACAAAAAGCAAGGACTATCCAAATGATGGAAGATTAATTAAATAGGCTATATCAACCTTTGAGGTGGGGAACACCCGACACGCTACACTGTGTTACAGTCAACAATGACAACCTGCCAATAGGAACTCCAACACAAAAACAATCAACTCCTCCATTTCCCAGGCTATGACTCTCCAGACAGCCTGGTTGCAGTGGTGACATATAATCCAGTCTCAGGAAATGATGGTATCAGGAGAGTCACACAATGTGGAAGGATAATTAGGAGCAAGGCCGTAAAATCTTAGGGAATATCGCCTCAAATCACTGAACATATGTGATAGGCTCTTCAATTGTTAATATAAGGCACAAAAACAGATGGGCCCAAATACTGACATTCAGAATGGAATAGCAGAGAATTAACCGTTACTGTCAGTGTGACTAAATGGTAGCACTCTTGCCTCAGCGTCAGAAAGTTGTGGGTTCAAGACTCATGTTGGACCATATAGAGTAGGCTGACACTCCAATGCAGCCCAGAGGGCGGTGGAGGATTGCTGTGCTATCGTAGGTCCCAAACTCCTGATTGTCCAGTGCCGTGGGATGTCTTTCTGACTTGAAGGACGCTATGCAAGTGTAATTTGTTGTTGTTGCTGTCTTTCGGATCAGTTATCAAATCAAGGTCCTATCTGCCTGCTCAGGTGGATGTTAAAAATCCCAATGGCACGATTTGTTTTAAAGGGGATTGAAAAGGTAAACCCAGAGCAATACTTAAGGATGCAGCAAAATAGTAGAACAAGAGAACATAGGTTTAGAGTTGCAAAAGGCAATTTCAGGACAGACACCAGAAAGTTCTTCTTTACCAAAGGCCAGGACACTGGGCTTACTTAAAAAAGAGCCAGATGCTGTGATGGGAGGATTAATGGTGGGATGAGAACAGATGGGCTAAAAGCCTTCTTCATCCAAATCAATGTTGTGATCTTTTAAAGTAAAAACAAATAGTCACAGTGTTTTAGCCCTAAGGATATAGACACAATTTACCTCAGTCCAATTGCTGACAAAATCTTTCCACCTGTGGTCTAAGCGATAAATAATTTTTTTAAAAAAAGTTTATGTTCACAAGAAGGGGAAGTGAAGATGATAGGAACAGCTTGGTGAGTTCCCTAAGCAGTAAAACAAAACCTGGGATCTGTCTCAAGAGGTACAAACATGAAACTCAGGCTGCCAAACAGCTCCAAACTCCAGGCAAAGAACAAGGTCTCCAGTGAGAAGCTACAAGACAATGGCAGGAAGACCATCTGGTGCAGCAATTCTCAGACAAGTGAGAGATGTGATTCATCTTTATTCAGGAAGTCTGTTGTTGTGGCCACATCGTCAGTGTGTAGATTGTTCATACTAAAATGTGTTAACTCAAGCTCTTTAAATTCACGTAGGTTCTTTCAAACAAGATCACAAGAGAGGTTAGGATAAAGAAGGCCATTGAAGGCCCCATTTGATTTCATCCTTCTAGAATTGTGGAGTCCTGTAATGTACTGGTTGGATCTCGCCTCCAAGAGAGAGCTCCAGCCCGGGATCGATTCCCAGGTGGGATGAAACGTTAGGCTTCCTTACTCCACAAGCCTCTGTTTACCTAGCAGTAAGTAGGAACCCAGTTATTAGTCGATTGGTGGATCGCTTTATAGGGGTAATAATCCTTTCAAAAAAAATCATAATTTGGTCACTCAATCGATGACTGTTTGTGGTTCTCTGCTGTGCGCAATTTGCTGCAAATTTATGGTCAATTCACTTTACAGTATATTCTGTAAAGCGCTTTCAAATGTCTCAACAGTGTGAAAAGGCGCTATGTAAAATGCAAGGAATATTATTATTATAACAATACTTGCTATTCCAGCAACAATGTCCTTGACTCAGCCACCCTTCCTGTTATTTATCTTTTGCATAAAGAAGTAGTTCCTGTTGCCTGTCCCAAAATTGCACTTTGCAACTGTGAACCTGTGCCCTCTTGATCTGCTGTCTCAGCACACTTAAAAATATTGTTTGAGATGTATGTATCCCTCTACAAGGTTCCCGCTCTAAGAAGCTTGAAAGGATTCCTGCTACAATAATAATAATAATAATAATCCTTGCATTTGATACAGCGCTTTGTCAAGTTGTTATAATGTCTCAAAGCACAGGATTTCACTGTGAAGTGCAGTGACTTTGTATTTTGTAGGCAAACGAGATAGCTAATTTGCACACAGCAATGCCTCCCAAACAGCCACAAAGTAAGTGACTAGTTTTATTTGGGGGATCGTAGGCCAGAACATGTCCAGAAACTACGTTCTCTTTTCAAGTAGTGTAATGGAACCTTTAACATCCACCCGAACAGGCAGATGGGACCTCGGTTTAACATGTCATTCGAAGGACAGCACCTCCGACAATGCAGTGCACCCCCAGGACTGTACTGGAGAGTCAGCCTAGACTGTGAATTCAAAGTTCTGATGTGGTGCTTGAAACCACAATAATAATAATAATCGCATTTTATGTAGCAATTTTCACGTCTTCTCGACGTCTCAAAGCGCTTCACAGAATAGACTGTAAAGTGAATTGACTGTATATGTGTGGGCGAACGCGGCAGCCAATTGTGCACATCAGTGTCCCACAAACAGTCGTGGATTGAAAATGACCAATTTATTATTGTTTTGTTTTGGAGGGATTATTATTAGGCGTGTGGAGTAAGGAAACTTGCCCAAGGTTTCGCCCTGCCTGGAATTGAACCCAAGGCGAGCACCTTTTAATTCAGAGGTGAGCCTATTGGTGAGCGAGGCAGCCGATTTGCAAAATTCCCCAACCACCACAAAGCCAATGATCAGTTTTATCTGGGGACTGTCCACCAAGAGAAATTCCCTGTGTTTATGAAAGTACTATGGGATCTTTAATATGCACCTGAACAGACAGATAGAACCTTGGCTAATTATCCCAAGGACGGCATCTCCAACAACGTTCCCCCAGCACTGTGTTGGATTGTCAACCTTGAAATGAGGCTTGAACCCACAATCTTCTGACTCAGAGATACATCACATATTGCATTTTGCTGCTTCTGTTTTTTATAAAAAGCTGAACTGTGTGGTTGCAATTACGAGTAGTTTTTTTAAACATGCAGTTAGTTCTAATTCAACCCAGAAAATAATCAGGATGGAAGTATCCCAGTCTACTTCTGACTACTACTTGGTAATTGGAGTGTGGAATTCTCTGCCAGAAACTATATTTTTGCAGACAGGTTCTCAGTTTAACGTCTCATCCGAATGTGTATATATATATATGTGTCTATGCGTGCCTTGGACGTCTTCCCGACATGAAAGGCGCTATACAAATGTAATTTGTTCTTGTTGCATGGGTGTATTTCCTATTAGCTAAGTAACTAACTAAAATTCCTTGTCAAGCTTCCAAATGAATTCTGCTCCTTTGGATTTATGGGGCACAGTACGCTTCATTCCACAATCCTTTAGGCATTTTGTTTAAATCAGAGATTTTCACAAGTTATTTTTTAAACATGTATTTTCACCAGATCCATTTTATAGTTTTGTGGGGAAAGATGGTGCTGGGAGCAGAAAAGTCCCATCTCTCTCCCCAGCGAGCGCTGATTTAGTGGACGTGAGCTTGGGCTCGGAGGAGGAACACAATTAGTTTATGATTTCAGCTGCTGATTGCTGATTCGTGACAAGTGGATGTTGAGTCAGGACAGGCTCAGCCTCGGCTGTGATGCCCTCACACTTCAATAATAGTAATAATAATTCTTGCCTGTGATATAGTATCTTTCATGTCAAGAGCATCTTAAAGTTTCTATGCATACTGTGTATCGGGAGGTGAACACAGCAGCCAAATATCGCCTTATCGCTTTGTTGTGACATCTCAAAGCGCTTCACAAAGTAAAGTGAAACCGACCACTTGCTCCCTCAACCCCATTCCTACCCCTCCTTAGCTCCACCTCCTTGCCCCTCTACTCACTGACATCATAAACCTCTCCCTGTCCTCTGGTACTGTTCCCATCCCTTTAAAAACCGCAGTCATCACTCCTATCCTTAAAAAACCCTCCCTGGACCCATCTCTGCTCCCAAACTATCACCCTATCTTCAACCTCCCTTTCCTCTCCAAGGTCCTGGAATGAGTTGTGCTTCTCCGCTTCGCTCTTTCCTCTCCCGCCACTCCCTTCTCGAACCCCTCCAATCGGGTTTCTGTGCTGCTCCACAGTGACAAATGACATTCTGTCCATCTGCGACCTCTGCCACCTCGTCCTCCTTGATTTCTTTGCTGTCTTCGACACCGTTGGCCACTCCATCCTCATCCACTGCCTCTCCTCTCACCTCAACCTTCACGGCTCTGACCATGACTGATTCAAATCATTCCTCTCACACCGCCTCCACTTCATCTCCACAAACAATTTCTCCTCTAGCCCCCGCACTCGTGCAGCATTCCTCAGGGCTCTGTCCATGGTCCCCTCCTCTTCAATATCTATATGTTCCCTCTTGGTGACATCATCCTCAAACATCGGGTCAACTTCCACATGTATGCGGATAACACCCAACTATATCTCTCTGCCTCCACCCTTGACTCCAGGACCACTGCTGATCTGACAGAATGTCTGTCAGACATCAAGTCCTGGATGAGAGCTAACTTTCTTTAATTAAACATCAACAAGACCGAGGTTCTCCTGATTGGCTCCCGTCAGCGCCTCCTCACCTCAGGCACTGACAGCACTTCCATCCATGCCACGCTCCACCTTACTAAGCCAGTACGGAACCTTGGCATCTTGTTTGACCCTCAACTATGCTTTCTACCCCACATCTGTGCCATGACCCACTCTGCCTTCCCCCACCTCTGCAACATCACCTGGCTCCACCACTGTCTAACACCACAGGCCGCTGAAACCCTAATACATACTTTCATTACATCGAGGCTGGACTATGCAAACTCATTGCTTGTCGGCTTCCTCAACTACCCTCTACCTCTGTGATCTCCTAATCCCCTACCATCCAGCTTGCTCCCTCCACTCAGCAAGATCCAGCCTGCTTCAACTCCCCCTCCTTGCCCACCCCACAATTGGCGGGACAGGCCTTCAGCCATTCTCCCCTCTCCCTCTGGAACTTCATCTGGCATTCCCTCCGCCTCACCCCCTCCCTTGCCACCTTCAACACCCATCTGCACTGAAGCTGTGTGACAGCGTTGGAGTTTGAGAGGCATTACACCCCAATTCCTATCCCTCCCTCCCTCTCTCTCTCTCACACACACGCTCACACACTCTCTCTCACACGCTCACACTCTCACACACACGCTCACAGTCTCACAAACACTCTATTTCTCACACGCAGCCTGTCACGTACACACGCACACCATCTCTCACGCTCTCATCCTCTCTTTCTCACCCACTCGCTCTCACTGTGGAGTCCTGTAGCTCAGTGGTTAGAGCACTCGCTTTACGAGTGAGAGACCTGAGTTCAATTCCAGGCAGAGGGTGAAACCTTGGGCAAGTTTCCTTACTCCACACAGAGCCTAATAATAATCGCTCCAAAACTAAAAACAATAATTAAATTGGTCATTTTCAATCTACGACTGTTTGTGGGACATTGCTGTGCGCAATTGGCTGCCGCGTTCGCCCACAAATATACAGTCAGTTCACTTTACAGTGTGTTCTGTGAAGCGCTTTGGGACGTCCTCCCGACGTGAAAAGCGCTATATCAAATGCGAGGGTTATTATTATTATCTCAAGACCCTCCTCTTCTTTCGATCTCCCTGCTTCCCCTCCCTGCCTTCCACCCTCTTCCACCCCGACCCCCTACTCAGGTCCAGCACCTCGCGATGTCCTCCCAACATGTTATACAAATGTAATTTTGTTGTTGTTTTAACGTGGAATGAGTGTATTTTGTGGGCGAAATGCAACAGCCAATTGCACACAGCAGTGTCCCACAGTCATGGATTGAATGACCAAATAATGATTTACAACATTTTAATTATCATCAGCAATATATAAAAATAAAAGCAGTCCATGTGTGTCACCTCGGGATGGAGTTAATTACTGCTTCAAGTTGCTCCCATTGCTTTCTCAGCGTTGTGATTCCTGGTTCGTTTAATGAGGTGAAGGATAGTCCTGATTTAATTACCCCATCAATCAATTATTTCCTTTTGACTGCCGGGGTGGGGGGCGGGGGGAGGGTTAAAAAGATGTTCATTAGCCAGCCCGATGCCTCATCTAGGTCAAGTTGATGGAATGAGACGATGAACTTGTCAATTCTGAACTGAACCATTGGTGTCACTCGGGTAATGCACCCTTGGTCCCCGGAGAAGAGGGGATTAACTAATGAAGATCTGCATGTGCCCGCAATGAGAAGCTTTCAGAAGTCACTGTGAGACAGCCTGCAGCAATTAGATGGGTTACTGAGCAATGCCACTGTCTGACCACATTTGATTATTGAAAGTCTTTGCTTGCAGTTGCATTATGTTTGTGGCTTTGCCCCCCCATAACCCCACCGACATTGCTTTTCCAAATGTGCACTTACTTCACTTACTTTATAATTTTGTAAAATGATAACTTTGACTATTCCTTTTGATTTCTTTTCGACATTTGCTAGGATGCAGTTCACTAGAAAATCTCTGGAACCTTATCTAATTTGGCTATTTCTCTTGTGTGGGCCTTGACAGTGAGTGTCAGCAGTGTATACGACTGTGGGAGGATCAAAGCCAATCCTTCTCACAAAACCTCATTCACTGCTCTTTCTTTCTTCAGCAAATAAGTTATTTGCCAGTGATAGTTCTCTATAATATATAGTTATATTATATAAAAATAAAATATATAATGATATCATTTACAATATATAGGTATCTATAATGTACGAGATATAGTTATATTATATAGTAGTAGTTATCTATAATATGACAATAATAATACTTCTCGCATTTGATATAGCACCTTATCATGTTGTTGAGATGTCTCAAAGTGTTTCACAGAATATACCTTAAAGTGAATTGACTGTAGATTTATAAATAATATTATTACATATATAATTTATAATATATAGTTATATAATACATAGTAATAGTTATCCAATTCCGTTTCCCACAGGTACACTGTTAGTGACAGGCATTCACCCTTGGCTGTTTGTAGGACTTTGCTGTGTACAAAATGGCTGCCTCATTGGCTTACAAAAACAGTCACTACACATTACCGCCCCGGGAACAAAATACCACCCCTCCCTCTCGACTGCCTTGGAGTCATCTGAACTCCTTCCCCTCTGGGCGTCCTCCCGCAATGACCTATCCTCATCGGTCACTCTTCTCCACAGTTCCCTCTCCTCCACTCTCGATTCCATCTCTTCCCGAACCATCTCCCATTCATGCAAATCACTTTGGTACACCAGCCACCTCCGCTCCCTTAAAGCCCACCTGGCTTAAATCAAACCTAACTGTCCATCAGCAGATCTGGCCTGGACCATATCAAATCCTACCGCTGTGCCCTCGCCTCTGCTAAATCGTTGTTCCACTCCAAGACAATCTTGGAGTCTAACGACAACCCCAGGCTCCTCATCCCCATCATGAACTGACTCCTCCGCCCACCCTTTCACGCCTCACCGATCATCACCTCAAATGCCAACTGTGAGGTGATGCTGGACTTCCTTGAATCTAAAGTCAAGGGAATCTGTTCAGCTGCCACTGCAACTGTTGCCCCCTCCCCATCTCCTCCTCCCACCCCAGCCGCTACCCAGCCCTCCCTCCACACCTTTGAACCTGTTTCCACCTCCTTTCTCATCACCACCATAACCCATATAAAACCCACCACCTGCTCCCTCGACCAAATCCCTACCCCCCTCCTTACAGTGGAACATGTAGGAAAGCTAAAGCGATAATAATGGGTGATTTCAATCTCCACATAGATTGGGAAAACCAAATTGGCAAAAGTAGGTCAGAAGAAGAGTTCATTGAGTGTATGAGGGATAACTTTCTAGAGCAGCATGCCAAGGAACCAACTAGGGGACAGGCCATCCTAGACCTTGTTTTGTGTAACAGAGCTAGTTGGCAGTGTAGGTATTAAGAATCCTCTCAGGCAGAGTGATCACAATATGATTGAATTCTGCATTAAGTTAGAGAGGGATATAGTTAAATCCGAGGCAAGTATTCTGAATTTAAATAGGGCTAATTTTGTAGGTATGAGGAAAGATTTAGGTAAAATAGACTGGAGAATAAGATTAAGAGGTAAAATGTAGACCAACAGTGGCAAATATTTAAGGATGTAGTGCAAAATTCTCAGCGATCGCATATCCTTTGGGGAATAAGAGTACCACAGGGAAAGCAATTCATCCATGGCTAACTAGAGCAGTTAGGGAAAGCATCAAATTAAAAGAAAAGGCTTATAAAACTGCCAAGAAAAGCAGCAAAATAAAACTAAAAAACTCATTAAGAGCGAGAAAAAGGAGTATGAGGGTAAGCTAGCTGGGAACATTAAGTCTGATTATAAAAGTTTTTACAAATATATTAAGAGGAATAGGTTAGTGAAGGTAAATGTAGGTCCACTACAGTCAGAGACAGGAGAAGTTGTAATGGGGGACAAGGTCATGGCAGAGTCCCTAAATGGGTACTTTGCATCTGTCTTCACCCTAGAAGACACAACAAGTCTGCCAACAATAGAGATGCACCAAGGGGATTAGGACAGGGAGCAACTTAGGGAAATGTTCATTAGTAGAGAATTGGTGCCAGGGAAACTGTTAGCACTAAAAAGTGACAGATCCCCTGAAATATAGAAGAATTAGAGGGGATCTTATAGAAACCTATAAGATCATCAAAGGGCATGATAGAGTAGATAGTGGGAGATTGTTTCCCCTGGTTGGAGAAACTAAAACCAGGGTCACAACCTTAAAATCAGAGGCAGCCCTTTCGCACTGAGTTGAGGAAGAACTTCTTCACTCAAAGGGCGGTGATTGTATGGAACTCACTACCCCAAAGGGCTGTTGACGCTCAGTCCTTGAACATATTCAAGACTGAGATAGATAGATTTCTTATTGCAAAAGGGATTAAGGGATATGGGGATAAGGCCGTGTCAGGTTATTAGCTGGAGTTAGATTAGAAGATCAGCCATGATTGAATGGCGAGCCAGGCTCGAAGGGCCGAATGGCCTACTCCTGCTCCTACGTGTTATGTTATGTTCTCAGCTCCACGTCCTTGCCCCTCTACTCACTGACATTGTTAAACTCTCCCTGTCCTCCGGTGTTGTTCCCACTCTTTTAAAAACCGCTGTCATCACTCCTATCCTTAAAAAACCCTCCCTGGTCACATCTCTACTCCCTAACTACCACCCCATCTCCAACCTCCCCTTCCTCTCCAAGGTCTTGGAATGAGTTGTGCTTCTCCGCTTCGCTCCTTGTTTGACCCTCAACTATCCTTTCTACCCCACATCTGCGCCATGACCTGCTCTGCCTTCTCCCACCTCCGCAACATCACCTGCTCCGCCACTGTCTCACACCACAGGCCACTGAAACCCTCATACACGCCTTCATTACATCGAGAGTCGACTATGCAAACTCACTGTTGTCGGCCTCCCCAACTCCTCCCTCCACAGGCTGCAGATCATCCAGAACTCTGCAGCCCCTGTCCTCTCCCGCACTAGGCTCCGCAACCCTATCACCCCCATCCTCGCCCGACTCCACTGGCTTCCCATCGCACAGAGGATACAGTTCAAGATTCTGGTCCTCACCTTCAAAGCCCTCCATGGTCTTCCTCCCCCCTACCTCTGCAACCTCCTAACCCCAACCACCCTGTTCGCTCCCTCCGCTCAGCGGGCTCTGGCCTGCTTCATGTCCTCTGCCTTGCCTGCCCACTATTGGCAGGCGGGCCTTCCGCCACTCTGCACCCACCCTCTGGAACTCCATCCCTCCGTCCCTCCGTCTCACCCCCTCCCTCGCCACCTTCAAGACCCACCTCAAAAACTCTCCTCTTCGACCGTGCTTTCGATCAGCCTGCTTCCCACCTCTGCCCCCACAGTCTCCCACTCCGACCCTCAGCTCGGGTCCATAACTCTGTCTGTCCAGCGCCTTGGGATACCTTCCTTCGTGAAAGGCGCTATACAAATGTAATTTTGTTTTTGTTGTTGTTATTGTTGTTGATAGTTTTAATCTCCTCTCATCCCAGCTCGGGTCCAAATCCCTACATCATATTAGAATGATCCAAGTGGGGCAGACAATGATGTCCAGCATACGCGCTTCATTGCACAGAGTATTATGAAGGTTATAGTCTCTCAGATGCAGTTGTGAAATCCATGAAAGAAGTGTTGTCAGCTGTTATTATCAAACAATAGCACTGTGGTGGATGCATTGTGTGTGGGTGTGTGTCTGAGAGAATATGGGGCACTGAATATGTCTGTGCATGGTATGTACGTGGGTGGTTGGTACATTCTAGAGTACTTGGTTATGAGTTTGTCTCAATATGTGAATATTTGTGGGTGTGTGCATGTGAAAAGGCTACCTGTTAAAATGTGTGTGTAATAATAATCATCCTTGCATTTGATATAGCACCTCATCACGTTTTCGAGACGTCTCAAAGCGCTTCACAGAATATTCTGTAAAGTGAATTGACTGTATATTTGTGGGCGAAAGGCGACAGTCAATTGCGCACAGCAGCGTCCCACATACTGGGGGAGTCCTGTAGCTCAGTGGTTAGAGCGCTCGCCTTGCAAGCGAGACACCTGGGTT
The DNA here is from genome assembly GCF_018977255.1 of Callorhinchus milii. NCBI lineage: Eukaryota > Metazoa > Chordata > Chondrichthyes > Chimaeriformes > Callorhinchidae > Callorhinchus > Callorhinchus milii. The sequence continues at coordinate 5,729,638 of NW_024704759.1, read as the reverse complement.
CAATTCCCGGCAGCGCGAAACCTTGGGCAGGTTTCCTTACTCCACACGCCTAACAATAATCCCTCCAAAACTAAACAGTCATTTTCAATCCACGACTGTTTGTGGGACACTGCTGTGCCAAATGGCTGCCGCATTTCGCCCACAAATATACAGTCAATTCACTTTACAGTCTATTCTGTGAAGCGCTTTGAGACGTCGAGAAGAAGTGAAAATCGCTATATCAAATGTAAGGATTATGATTATTATCAGGAATTAGGAATCAAGTCCAGGTTTCTTGCTTGCGAAGCAAGTGCTCTAACCACTGAGCAACAGCTACAGTGTATATGCAGAATACTTGTACATATATTTAAGTGCATCTCCATGTGCCGAGGGGTGTATAGGTTCATGTCTGTGTGTGAAGGGTTCCTGTATGTATTTCCTAATTCATGCATGAATACTGTATGTTAGGACTGGGACTGGATGTGTCACTAGGTACTGAAGAAGCTCAGTCAGGTCCATTTATTGGGCATATTGTGTGTTTCTCCTCTGTTTACTGACTTAGAAGACTAGCGTCTGACTATATTGTATAACAGTAAGACCTACAGAGAAGGGAAGAAAGGTGGTGCAGTGGTTGTACTTAATTCCAAAGGTTTGGGGGACTGACAGACAATTGATATAAAGCAGCATGCTTCCATTGTACAAATTATTTTTTTATTGCTGGATCCTGACTTAATTGCTTGGGAAGTCATTAATGCCTGAATTTAGGCTGAATAAACAGAAATCACCAAGCATTGTGAAGATCCTGGCATGCATATTAGTTACCCAGTGCTGTTTGTTATAAATCAGGCGTGATATGATTCCTGATTCCTTTTTGATTCCTTTCCTTCCAGTATCCATCATTCCTTTCCAGACATGCTCCTGAATTGCTGGCATTTTGGGAATCGGAATGACTCCTGGATGATTCAAAAGTATATGGTAAACCTCAAGCAAGCAGTGCAACTTTGTTACCTCAGTCGCTCTTTATTTTTAAAGAAAGAACTTGCATTTTTACAGCTCCCCATCACGTCAAAACATCTCACGTTGCTTCACAAGTCATGCAATGCCTCATTTCTTGTTAGCAAATGTGTCAGCCATTTGCGTGGGGGGAATGCCATGAGCATTGACCTGTTAATTTGGAGGATGATTTTGCCAGCACACCGGGAGAAATGCACATCTCTTTTTGACTGCTTGGTGTCATGGGATTTTAAGGTCCACCTAAAGAACAGAGATAAGATGCTCTTGGTTGAGCATCTCATCTGAAGGACAGAACCACTAACAGTGCACTTTCCAGCTAGACTACAAGGTCAGGTTCCTATGGGGAGCCTGAATATTCTTAATAATTCCGTGCAATTGTACACTTTGAAGATGCAGTTATACAAAACGTAATAATCATTGAATAAGTTAGCTTGACGTAGACATCACAGTTGTTCAGTTGTCTAGACTGCATTTCAGTTCCAGCCCTCTGAATTTAATTTAACTTAAATTAAATCTCCAATTAAATAAGTAACCCAACCCGGGTACGCTCCAAGCTTCTGACTTGTTGGTTTTATTACATTTGTGATCATTCGGGCAGCTTTCCTAGATGCAAACAAAATTAAAACAGCACCAGGCAGGTGAAATTCTGGTAGCCAGCCAGGACTTGAGGAAAGTGGTTTGGACATTTGTACCCGTATAATTTCTTGCAACAAAACTTTAATAAATGGAAATTGCAATTTTCCAGTGTGCGTCTCTGGCAGACACATTTTGACAGCGGGTCAGGAGAGATTTTCAGAAAAAAGCTCTGACCCTGTTTCACCAAGCACAATGAGGTGAGAATTGCCACCTGGACATATTGCCTGTTTACATATGTAAGTTGCAATGGGAAATGGATAATAATACTACTACTAATAATAATAATCCTTGTAGTTAATACAACACCTTATCACATCATTGAGACCTCTCAAAGCACTTCACAAAATAAAGTGGATTGACTGTGTATTTTGTGGATGAAACGTAGCAGCCAATTGCACACAGTAGTGTCCCACAAACAGTCTTGGTGATATTTTTTCAAATTAAATAATCATCCCTTTTACTGAAGATCTGCCCGGAGAATGGTCGTGGAGGTGTTAGTGAAGCCAGGTGTACACGGGCATTATCTTGTTTATCGAATGGGAACTGTCATAAAATTGCAGTAGCCACAGTTATTCTTTTAGTGGTCTCCAGTTCCTGATAGAATCTCTTTAGAATTTCTTTTTCAAATATCGTAGGAACATATCTGGAACAAAGAAGGTTGAGGGGTGACCTGATCGGGGGTATTTTGTGAGTGAGACGTGGTAGCCAGTTTGGGCATAGGAATGTCCCACACGCAGCCATGGAGTGAGTGACTAATTTTATTTGGGGGGGTTGTTGCCCAGGACACCGGAAGAGAGAAACTCCCTTCTCTTTTCGAATAGCGCCATGGGATCTTTAATGTCTCATCCGATTGACGGCACCTCTGACAATGCAACCCCGCCCCCCCAGCACTACACTGGACTGTCAGTTTAGACAAAGTAATTCCAACACCCGATGTTAGCTTTCATGTTAATCCATGTTAGCTTTCAAAAGGGAACAAAATAGATATCTAAAAGGGAGTAAATTACAGGGGTGGGGGAAGGGCAGGGAAATAGAACTGAAAGAATTGCTCGTCAAAAGAGCCAGCACAGATATAATGGCCGTCTGCTGCACTGTACATTTCTATGGTTTTATGCTATGAGAGGCTGAGGCTTGGCTAGCATATGAAGTTAATTGGTGAAGCTTGCTTTAAGGACCTACTCCAGCGAGTCCCTTGACCGTCCAATATCACAGGGAAGAATATTACAGCATCCACATTCCCTGCAGATAAAGCACTGGCTGCATTCACACTAAACACATTGAGGGCACAAAGCAAACAATTAAGTGCTTGGAATATCGAAAGGGGAACAAATAGCTATAAAGTATTCATGACCTGGGTGTGATATAGAATGATGGATCGGAGCAAAGCAGTTTGGGACACAGCCTGTAGCTGTGCAGATTTAATGCAGATAATCAGTTTGCCTGTCTCAGAAGCATTTGTCTTGTAATATCACTAAGCAATGATGACTAAGTGTTGCCTTCTATTTGCTCCTGTTAAGCTTTGTCCTGTTTCTTGTCTCTTGTCTGATCTACAATGTGAAACTTGGAGCAATTCACATTGGCAATGTCTTGTCTTGTAAGGAGGAATCTTGTCCGCTTAACAATGTGTTGAATAAAACACAAGCAAACATCATTACAGTAGAACTCGCATAAATCTGATCTGTATAAATCGTATAATCGCCTGAGTCATACATCTGCCCAAGTCCCTTTCAAGAGTTTATACTGTATTCTATGCAAGTCTGATATAACTCATACTTTGCATAAGTCATATTAAATGTATGGTCCCAACTGATATACTTATGTGAGGCTTACTGTATTGGATTCCATTATTAAAAAGGCTGAAAAAGTTAGAAATTCACAGCAAGTCAATCAGCATCAGAAAGAGAAAGACAGGTAGCTGTCCTACAGGATATTGAAAGGATTCAGATCAGATTAGAAGACCAAAACATGATCGTAATGCCACAGTCTTAAATTGTAACACATTTTAGAACATTCTTATTTTATAGTCCTGATTCTTAGAAGGAAATAATAATAATAATGCTTGTATATTTGATGTTGCGCTTTATTACGTGGTTGACATCTCAAAGCGCTTCACAGGATATATTCTAAAGTGCATTTTGTGGGCGAAACACTATAGAAAATCGACTTGAAACTCAAAACTGAATTGACAAATTTTCCAAATTTCTGCACAACTATTACATTGTATACAGATTGTTTAAGGCTCGGGCCATAAAGTTTCAGGACTCCGATTCTTCCCTGTTCTTCAGAATTCACTGCATCACCATCTGCTCTGCTGCCTCTAATTAAAATAATCTCTATTGCTAATTGCGTTTTAATTAGTCAAGTGTCTCAAGCAACATTATTTGTTTTTAGCCTTGGTATGTCCACTATTCAAGTCACTAAACATAACTTTACTGTCTGGCAGGGAGTTCCTGGTGTCTGCCATCCACCTAATGTGTTATGTTCAAATTTTTGGATGACACCAAACAGGGGTCACACTAAATAGTGGAGAGGAATGAAAACGAATGCAGGAAGACAGAAGCAGGCTAGTAGAGTGGGCAGAAAGGTGATGTTTAACACAGGAAAATGTGATCTAGATGGTAGGAACCTAAGAGGAATAGAGAAGCAAAGAGGGCTGGGGATTCAGGTCCACAAATGTCTAAAAGTAGATACATGCAAATGGGGTCCTGTGCATGAGGGAGAAGAGAATAGAAGAGGGTATAAGAGGGAATATGGAGTGGGTGGATTGTTGGCCCAGACACCAGGAGAAATTCCCTTCTCTTTTCAAATAGTGACACGGCACATTTTAACATCTACCTGACCTAGCAGATAGGATCTTAATTTAACGTCTCATCCAAAGGACGCCATATCTAATAATACAGCAGACCCCCAGCACTACTTTGGAGTGTTAGCACAATGTTACCATAAACTTTTCCAAGTCTTGACGTGGAGCTTGAACCCCCAACTTTCTGACGTAGAGTGAGAGCGGCATTAACTGAGCTAGGCTGATACTTTTGGCAATGAATTTGCCTCCATTCATGTAGTTGGGATAATGATGCAATTTCTGCAGTAAACTCGTGCAAAACAAAGCCCTGTTTAATATTTTTCACCATGTCTACAGTAAACGTGCACAACAAAAAACCAATGCTTATTTTCCCAATAGCCACAACAAATGGCACAAGCTGTCTTAACAGGTATATAAGTAATATTCAGTAGGTAATTCAGGGTGCAATGTGAGACAAGGGGAAACACCTTACAGAACAAGGGCAAAAGGAAAATTCATTGTGGGTTCAGCTGAACATCCGTGTTTCAGTGGGGTAATCTTGACAGAACGAATCGGTTCCTCAACACATCAACCCCAGCATTGGTGACAACAATACTGTCTCTTGGAGAAGATATATGAGTTGCAGAGCTTCTTATCATGAGGAGTGACTGAGAAGAGTTATTGCTAACAAGATGGTGTTTACTGCAGCCTCAGCACTCCTTAGATGAGCTAACCTCACAGGTAATGTGATTATGTGGAGTTAGACAATGCTCAGCATTTGTACAGCACTAACACAGAATTCTTATAGTCATTAACTGCATATTGCTCACCAGATTTGACAATAATATAAATGATTTTATCAATACCTGTGCTGGAATATTAAGGTTTAACAATTTACGAGGATGTACTGCAAATATTTCAAAGTTGCATTTGCTGAGTTACTGCTCGGCTGGGCGGTACGGGCTGGGTGTCTGTGCCTCTGAGTGTAATTGCTCAGGTTGGAGAAATAATCAGCTCGTAGGAACTTGAATCAAACACAGGCACAGTGAAACCAACAATAGTTAAACCATATGTGAACGCAGAATCATTCACCACGTGTAAACCATGGGGAAACAACTGCGTTCTTCGTGAAGGGAGCTTCATATATGCACGATTCTCAGACTGGCGCAGTGGTAGCGCTAACGCTTGAGTCAGAAGATTGTGGGTTCAAGTTCCACGTTGGGACTTGGAATCAAATAGTCTAAAATGACACTCCAATGCAGTGCTGGGGTTTGCTGAATTGTCAGAGGTGCCGTCCTTCGGATGAGACATTAAACAAAGGGTCTTGTCTGCCTGTTCAGGTGGATCTTAAAGATACTATGGGGTTATTCGAAAAGAGAAGGGAGTTTTACTTGGAGTCCTGGCCAATAATCCTCCAAATAAAATTGGCCACTCACTCCATGACTGTTTGTGGGATATTGCTGTGTGCAAACTGGTTGCATCATTTCACTAACAAAATATATAGTCAATCTACTTTATAGTTATATCCTGTGAAGCTCTTTGAGACATCTCAATGAAGTGATAAGGCGCTATATGAAATGCAAGACTGATTATTATTTTAATACATACACCTGGTAAGCATCAAAACAAATTCAAACTGAAATAGAGATTTTTTTGAGAGGAGAGAAAAAAATCCTACTCCTCTTCTTGTCATCAGCCCGTGTTCCCACTCAGATTCCCTCAGTAGGCTCTAGCCTACGCTCACCTGTCACTTGCATCCAGGAGACAGGATTGGCTTCTCAGTCGACACATCTAAAAGATATTCACATGATGACTAAGAAGTTGGTGTTGATTAAGCATTGGATTTGGATCCCGGGAGCATGAAGATGGCAAGCACATCACAAGCTGTGCTGTATAGCTCCTTCCGCCACACTGAAGGCACATGTCCATCAAATGGCTGATGAGGAAATCTAAGGTTTGCTGCAAGACATTATCTGGAGTCTGGGTTTGTGAAAACATGTTTATATACCCAGGGCTTGGTATCCATTACCGAGACCATCACAGAGGGCTGGCTCTATTCCGACATTCCTTTGCCAAACATGTCACCTTGGAGCCAGTTCAGTTTCAGGGAGACCCACTTAAGCAAGGAGTGTGAAGTTTGCAAGGCAGCGCTCGCAATAGCAAGCTATGTGATTTTAGCTGGTTAGACTCTAGCAGTTAGCCAACGCCCACTCAGGAGTCCTGAGGCATGGCTGTCTGTCTCGGTGTCTCACACTCTGTCTCTCAATCTGTCTTTGTTCTCTCTTTCTTTCTCCACCAACCACCACACACAGACATCCATTCAAGATGACTGAATTATTCAATCAACTTTCTAACACAAAGCAACAAAAATAATCCCAGCCTCATGTCTCTCACAAACCGAGTTTGTTTGTTTGAACAGTGCATCTGTCACAGAGAGCGAGGCATCTGCTGGAACAGGAAATTGATAGATTCTCTCCTCACAGATTATTACACAGGTTGCAAGTCAATGACCATGAACTTTACAGATAAATTTGCCCCATTCACTGCACAAAGCAAATTCATAGCGGGCCAGTACATGTGTGACATTTTTTAATGCTCTTCCACTTTTAACGGCTATCATTTTCTATAATTAAATTTCTTAATGGTGAATTGAAATCCAGTCCAAGAGACATTTGTTACAACCAAGCTGGGACAGTGGTTCAATAGAATTACAAGTCAACATAATGTACTGTGGTGTGTGGCAGCTGTCCTCATTCAATAAACCAGTGACAAGATCTGGGAGACCAGTTAAGAAGGAGAGAACTTTTCCATTGATTTCCACTGGATCCTTCCAATCATTTTCATTTCCATCCATCTCACTGGAGGAGGTCACAGTGTCCTAAGCATTAAATTGTGCCGCTCCCAATCTGTCACATTTGTTATTAATCCAGTGTGAATTTCCATTACCTTTAAATGTTTTGACACTATATTTAGGAATCAATCTTGCAAATCCTTCCAAAGACAAAAATATAATTTTTTCACTGATGGCTCAACAGTTTGTGTCTTTCCTGTCTGGAGATCTGGAATGTGGGAGGTGCTTGAAGAAATGGAAAACGTAAAGGGCACCCGGATAGAGCAAGATTAGGTAGGTAGGTCGGTCGGTCGAGTTAGATATTAGCTCATATACTGAAAGCATGAGCACAGACTTGAAGACCAGTTTCAATGCTGTAACATTCTATCATTCTACTTGTTTAAAAACAAGTTTTAAAAATGGCCGTCATCACGCCTATCATTAAAAAAGCCCTCCCTGGATCCTTCCCTGCTCTCAATTTACCGACCCATCTCCTACCTCCCTTTCCTTTCCAAGGTCCTAGAATGAGTCATTGCTTCCCAGATTCGCTCCTTCCTCTCCCGCCACTCCCTTCACAAATGGAGTCCTGTAGCTCAGTGGTTAGAGCACTCACTTTGCAAGTGAAGAGACCTGAGTTCAATCCCAGGCAGGTCAGGGCGAAGCCTTGGGCAAGTTTCCTTACTCCACACAGAGCCTAATAATAATCCCTCCAAAACCAAAAACAATAATAAATTGATCATTTTCAATCTATGACTGTTTGTGGGACATTGCTGTGCGCAATTGGCTACCACGTTCGCCCACAAATATACAGTCAATTCACTTTACAGTGTGTTCTGTGAAGCACTTTGGGATGTTCTCCCAACGTGAAAAGCGCTATATCATATGCAAGGATTATTATTATTATAAATCCCTCCAATCGGGTTTCCATGCCGTCCACAGCACAGAAAGTTTTGGTCAAGGTGACAAATACCATTTTGTCCGTCTGCGATGAGGGCTCCCTCTGCTTCCTTGTCCTCCTTGACCTCTCTGCTGCATTGGATACTGTTGATCACTCTATTCTCCTCCACGCCCCTCATCTTCAACATCTATATGCTCTCTCTTGGTGACATCATCCGCAGACATGGGGTCAACTTCCACATGTATGCGAATGACACCCAATTCCATCTCCTTGCCTCCACCCTTGACTCCAGGACCACTGCTGTCCTGATAGAATGTCTATCAGATATCAAGTCCTGGATGAGAGCAAACTTTCTACAGCTGAACGTCAACAAGACCGAGGCTCTCCTGATTGCCTCCTGACAGCGTCTCCTCACCTCAGGCACTGACAGCATCACCATCCAAGGATGCACACCCCACCTCCCTGAGCCAGTCCAGAACCTGGTCATCTTGTTTGATCCTCAACTATCTTTTCAACTCCACATCTGTGCAATGATTCACTCTGCCTGCTTCACATCCCTTGCCTCGCCCACCCCACCACTGGCGGGCATATCTTCAGCCACTCTGCCCCCACCCACTGGAACTCCAACCTGCAGTCCCTCTGCCTCATCTCCTCCCTTGCCTTCTTCAAGACCCATACCAAGAGCCTCCTCTTCCATTGTGCCTTCGGTCACACTCCTTCCCCCCCCTGCCCGATCCCGACCCCTAGCTCGGGTCTGAAACACTGATTTTTCAGCACCTTGGGACGTCCTCTCAATGTGAAAGACGCTATACGAATGTAGTTTTGTTCTTGTTGTTGGGTAAAGCTACACCACCCATCGTGGACAATCAGCCACCGACATCGGGCAGAATTAAAGGAATGCCAATTAATCATTACTCTGTCCCGACCGAGGCATTTCCAGTTTGCAATCAAACCAAGTGAACATCTGGCCTCATCTGGCTGAGCAGAGCCACTGCCCCCAGCTGACTCAGGAATGCAGACATTTTCCAAGGATTTGGGAGCCAGATGTTTTTCCTATTCCTGTGAACTGTGCTTCCCCAAGGCCTGGAAAGAGCAAAGCCACATCAAATAGCTGACAGCAGGCCTGATGATGTTGAAACTACATCACAAGAGAGTTCGCTTAAACTTGATCACTCGCTGTTACCTTCAATTGCAAGGCGCTGATTGCTCTTCAGACTCATGTTAATGGAGTAAAGACTGAGATGTAACGGTAATTGGGGAAGAAGGAATGAGCTCAGATATCAAAGGCTGCTTCCCCCATCTGGGTCTGTGATCTGCATGTAAATCATAGATTCTATCCATGAATTTATAATAATAATAATACTTGCATTTTAAATGTCTCAAAGCTTTTTGTGGGATTTCTTTAAAGTGGATGCCTGGTTACTTGTAGGTGAACACAGCAGCCAAGAACAACAACTTGGATTTGTATAGTTCCCTTGACTTATTGACTGTTTGTGGGACATTGCTGTGTGCAGTTGGCTGCCGTGTTTCACCCACAAAATACACAGTCTTTACAGTATATATACACACACTTTACAGTATATTCTGTGAAGCACTTTGGAATGTCTCAAAGACGTGATAAGGCACGATATCAAATGCAAGGATTATTATTATTGTATCCAGAAGAAGCACACGGCCAGAGATCGGATTGAGATGCACTCATGTGAGAAGCAAAGATCACAAGATCAGTCTGGATGAAAAAGGCTCTTCAACCTTTCTGATATCATCCCTCCAGAACACCCACCCCATCATAGCATTAAGTTGCTTTTTAAGTGTCCTGGCCTCAACCACTTTTCCTGGTAACCTGTTCCAGTTGTTGATCACCATCTGAAAAAAAGAAAAACTTCCTGGTGTCTGTCCTGAAATTACTTTTTACAACTCTAAACCTATGGCCTCTTGATGCCTTGATGCATAATTAGTCCAAGACATCTTTGAGACATCTCAAAGGCGTGATAAAGCTCTATATCAAATGCAAGGATTATTATTATTAGACGCAGGCGATCGTGTTTGCAATTGAGAGGTTCTGGAAGAATCGCTGGTAAATAAGAGATGATCGTTTATTTCCTGATTGCTCAATTATCCAGCTTATGCTTTTCGCATGAGTGCGTCAGGCAAGGACATTTGCTGTGTGTGGCAGAGGCAGAGAGCTTCAGCCTCCTGTGTGCTGCACTTAGCCATGCAGATATTTGATCCTCTGCTTTGACTAATTAGGCTTCTCTAATTGAAAAGGGCACAGGGAATGTTTTTCCACAGAAGCCTGGCCAGATGGGAGAACACATCTTTTATGTGTGTTTGCAGGGAGTTTAACAAGCTTGCGTGCAAATTTTCTGGTAAAATGCCAAAATGTTTGTGATGGGAATTTGTTGTGATAAAGCGCCTCTGGCTTTTCATGATGCATTTATAGTTTGTACACTTTCCCGATCCTCATTTACACGGATAGTTTAATTCACATTAAAATCAAATTAGACTCTAATCTTTCAAGGACTGGAAAGCAGCACTTCATTTGAGAAGCAGAAAGTCACTGTGTCCTTATTAGCCTTTAAAGGGTTGTCCACCAATGAGGCCCTGGCTATGTCCACCAAACTGGAATAAGAACGTGCTTTTTTTCTGTACGATTAATTTTAAAAGTCCATTGGCCCCCGAAAATCTCCTGACCAGAAAGATATTGTGCCAATAGAACATTATGTGTAAATTCAAGTTTATTACTTAGTTTTAGATCATCAGTCTTTGTGTCAGTCAATATGGCGCAGTGGTAGTGCTTTCACCCGAGTCAGAAGATTGTGGGTTCAAGCCCCGACGATGGGATTTGGAATCACATAGTCTATACTGACTCTCCAATGCAGTGCTGGGGATTGTGATGCATTGTCGGAGGTGCCATCCTTTGGTGAGATATCAAACCGAGATCCCATCTTCCTGAACAGGCATGGCACTATCCGAAAAGAGAAGGGAGTTCCCCTTTCCCTTTGGTTCTTCATAACTTATCTTCCTATGTCTGGGAATCTGTTTATCTTCTTTACTGCTGCCTCACACTGTCTGCACACAGTTAGAGACGAACTAACCAGCGCATTCTGCCTGATCCAGGGGGTAAATGTACCTCTTATTGTTACTTGTTAAGGCCCCGATATATGGGATCCCGAAACTAGAACTACTCTCCCTCACCTTGTGAGAGCACAAAGCTCTCGAGAAAAAAATAAAAAGATTGTGGACAATAAAAGGTTATTTGCTGGAGATTTCCCCCCGTGCTTATAGTGCTGCTGTGAAATCCATCCTCCTTGGTGGCGGTGGGGTGGGAGGGTTCTCCCTGGAGCTGAACTGGCTCCAAGATGACATGTCTGGCAACGGAATGTAAGAATTGAGCCAGCCCTCTGCGGCAGTCTCGGTAGTCCAGTTCCTGAGCCAGGCGGGTCTGCAGTATCCAGGGCACTGCTGATGACAGCACAGCCTGCTTGGCTCATCGGCAAGAGTTGGAAAGGCAGATGTGGTTTTAGCTGGTTAGACTTCAGCAGTTACCCCAGTCACAATCTGGGGTCCCCAAGCCTTGACTCTTGCCAACCTGCACCTAAATATGAAATTAGCTAAGCAGGGTGCCTCCCCTCAGAGAGAGTGTGTGCATTGCATTCCAACAGTCTATCTCTGGAATTTCCATGTGTAGGTGGGATGCATGGAATTCTCAGTTTGGTTTAGATACTCTTAAGCACGGTGATGGGTTTCTGTATGTGTCAGACACCCAGCTGAACAAAAAATGGAGCCCACTGGACCATGGGGTCTCACTCCATACTGCGATGCGGCATACACAGTGGGATACCTGGGTTTACTACCACAAGTGGATTTCGGAAGATTTTACTTGAGCTGATCAATAGCTGTCACTGTCTAGAAATGTTTCTTCCTTTCCTCAGGGGCACAGAAATAATGTTTGGACCAAGTTGACTGACTGACAGCAGAATACTAGAGAATTAATAAGCATTTAGATTGATTCCACTGACACACGATGTAAACATCTGAATCTTTTTGAAGTGCCTCTCACTCCTATTATGGTAATCACCTGTTTGTCTCTCTTATGGATTTCCTTCCATGTTAATTTATCTTCATGCAGTGGCAACTGTCTTCTGTTAACAGATTCTACATAGCTATACCTCCTTATTCTTATAAGCACAGAAATCTTACACTAAATTATAGGAACTTTTCTATGGTGGCCAGAATTGAGATAACGTAACTCATTTCACTTCAAAAGGATGGACAGCCAGCAGAGAGGTGTCTTACACGATACGAAGATAGGTGGGAGAGTAAGTTGTGAGGTTGACACATGAAGAATACAAAGGGAAATAGACAGGTTAGGTGAGTGGGCAAGAAGATGGCAGATGAAGTATAATGTGGGGAAGTGTGAAGTTATTCACCTGGGTAGTAAAAATAGAAAAGCGGATTATTTTCTAGAGGGGGAGAGCCTAGGTAGTGCTATTGTTCAGAGGGATTTGGATGTCCTTCTACACCAGTCACAAAAAGTTAGTATGCAAGTACAGCAAGCAACCAGGAAGGCTAATGCCATGTTGGCGTTCGTTGCAAAAGGGTTAGGGTGCAAGAGTAGTGAAGTCTTGCTGCACTTGTATAAGGCCTTGGTGAGACTGCACCTCGAATATTGTGTGCAGTTTTGGTCTCCTTATTTAAGAAAGGACATACTTGCCTTAGAGGGGGTGGAGTGTAGATTCATTAGGTTGGTTCCTGGGATGAGAGGTTTGACCTATGAGGATAGGTTGAGTAAACTAGGCCTATATTCTCTAGAATTTAGAAGAATTAGAGGTGATCTTATAGAAAGGTATAAGATTCTTCAGGGTCTTGACAGGGTAGATGCCGTGAGACTGTTTCCCCTGGTTGGAGAATCTAAAACTAGGGGTCATAGTCTCAAGATTAAGGGTCAGCCTTTTCGAACTGAGTTGAGGAAACATTTCTTCACTCAGGGAGCTAGTGAAATTGTGGATTTCTCTACCCCAGGAGGCTGTGGATGCTCAGTCCTTGAACATATTCAAGATTGAGGCTGATAGATTTCTAAAGGATAGTGGGATTAAGGGTTATGGGGATAGGGTGGGTAAATGGAATTAGGTTAGAAGATCAGCCATGATCTTATTAAATGGCGGGGCAGGCTTGAGGGGCCAAATGGCCTACTGCTGCTCCTACGTCTTATGGTCTTATAACGTGTCAATAAGAACCCAAGTCAAACCTCTAAGCCCCAAATTCTCAGGGCCATAGTTTTGTGGCTATCAGTTTAACATGGAATAAAATGAATAACAGCCTTCTTTTCTGTCATGGGAATTTTTTTAATGCAAGTGTAAATATACATTTTATTTATCAATAAATCTATATTTTGTTTAAAAAAATTGTGGGGGGGAAATCTCAAATTCCCTCCTAATTTGGAAATGAGTTTTCTGGGCTTCTTCTATAAAACAGCTGAAAAACAAATGAAGTTGAATCTGAGAATTTGCAAAATTCTGCACAAGCTTACATTTTATGACAATTGTCTGTAAAGCTCAGGTTTCACAGGTCAAAATCGCTGGCCAGTTAGTAAAGGTAGTGTCAGGGTCAGGCTGAGATACACAGAGCTAAGGGTTATAGGCCCGTGCTGGTACAGTAGCTGGTTATAGCTCGGCATGCCACAATGTCCTGATGCCTTCAGCTGGGGAGGAAACAGCCAGAGCTTTGCACCAATTATTTTTGTGTGTGGTGTGTGTGTATATGGTGTGTATGTGTGTGTATGGTATACGTTTATGGTGTGTGTGTGTCTATATAGTGTGTGTGTGTCTAAATGGGTAGTTTGCATATGCTGTGGATGTGTATATGGAGTGTGTGCACGTTCAGTGTATCTATATGCATGTGGTGTTTATACGGTGAGTATGTATATGATGCGTGTATGGTGTGTATGTGTATATGGTGTGTGTATGTGTGCACATGATGTGCGTGTGTATATGGTGTGGGTGTGTATGGTGTGTGTATATAGGGTGTGTGTGTGTGTGTATATTGTATGTGTGTGTACATGGTATGTGTGTAAATGGCATGTGTGTGTATATGGTGTGTGTGGAAATGGTGTGTGTGGGTATATGGTGTGTGTGTATATGGTGGATGTGTTTGTATGGTGTGTGTGTGTGTGTGTATATGGTATGTGTGTGTACATGGTATGTGTGTATATGGTATGTGTATGTATACGGTGTGTGTGGAAATGGTGTGTGTGGGTATATGGTGTGCATGTGGTGGGTGTGTATATGGTGGGTGTGTTTGTATGGTGTGTGTGTGTATATGGTGTATGTGGGGGGCTCCACCGTGTTGATCTCCACAAGATGAGGAAATGAATGTAGAGCTTTTGGAAAGGAAGAGATGAGAAGATTTGCAGGTCCCAGGGCAGAAATTGTGAGTGAAGACATCAACACAATTTCTGACACGTCTTCAAACAATGTCGATTCAGAAATTATTCACTACGTCCACAGATCGATACTGGTGAACACCCATGAGACTCCGACAACCTTTTTTCAACAAAATCATTTTTTTGATTGAATGGTTTATTTATCGGTTTGAAATCTCCCTCACTAAAGCCGTGTTCTCCGCCGAGGTCTTGGTCAGGAGTTCAAATGCTGCCGTGTGAAAACAGAGCATACACTCAAAATATTAATTGTTCTGATATATATATACACACACACACACACACACACATTAGAGTCTCCGAAGTGCTCCACGGTCATTGATGTGCGGATGAAATCAGTAATTTTTGCATCAACGGCTTTTAAAGTGGTGTCGGATATTGTGTTGTGTTCCTGTCTTTGTCTTTCTGTCCTGAAGCCATTTATTACTCAAATGGGATGCATAGGATGTGATTCTCATTACTGACCATAACCCCTCTTCGTTTCTAATCAGCTTCATGTAGAGCTGACACTGTAGGCAGCAGAAAAGCTCCAAAAGGTAAATCAGAAGAACGGCAACAATTAACTCTGCTTCACAAACCCCGTCTAACCCACGCTGTTCACAAACAATCGCAGACCTTGTGGAGTCCGCTCGCTCGCCTCCACTGGCTCCCCATCCCCCAGAGGATTGATTTCAAGATCCTCATCCTCACCTACAAGGCCATTCACGGCCTTGCTCCCTCCTACCTCTCCGACCTACTATCCCCCTACCTACCCGCCCGTACCCTCCGTTCCTCTGGCTCCCGTCTGCTCCACGTCCCCCGCCCCAACCGCCCTACCATCGGTGGTCGGGCCTTCAGCCTCTCAGCCCCCAGGCTCTGGAACTCTATCCCCCAGTGCCTTCGCCGCTTCCTCCCTTTCCTCCTTCAAGGCCGGTCTCAAAACCTTTCTCTTTGACCGAGCCTTCAGCTCCCCTCTCGACTCTCTTCCCCCTCCTCGCTCCCTCCCTTCCCTCCCCTCACCCTGACCATTTCCCCCCTCCTCGCTCCCTCCCTTCCCTCCCCCTGACCATTTCCCCCCTGCTCGGGTCATGACCCAACTGTGCAGCGCCTTGGGACGTCCTCCTGACGTGAAAGGCGCTTTATAAATAGAATCTTGTTGTTGTTGTTGTTGTTGTATTGGTTGGTGTGCTCGCCTCACAAGCGAGAAAACCCGGGTTCGATTCCCAGGCGGGGCGAAACCTTAGGCAAGTTTCATTACTCCATACGCCTCTGTTTACCCAGCAGTAAGTAGGAACCCGGTTGTCAGCTGATTGGTGGATTGCTCTTGGGGGGTACTAATTGCTGAAATTTTTTTTTATCACTGAGTCCACGAGTGTTTGTGGGACACTGCTGTGGATAGTTTGCTGCCATGTTTCCCCACAAAATATAGTCAATCCAGTTTACAATATATTCTGTAAAGCGTTTTGAGACGTCTCAACGACATGATAAGGTGCTATATCAAATATAAGGACTATTATTATTACCCTCCATATCTCTATTGAGATTTCCTATGTAAACGCAGAATGAAACATAGTGAAGAGTGAGTGTTCGATCCAACAATGCACATATTACACAGGTTACGCAACACAAGTCACTGGGATTATTTCACACGCACATACACACAGATGGATGCAGCTGTGTTTATAGATACTCATAAAAGCTTCCACCTCCTGAATGTCCTTATAGTCGGAGATTTCAAGGGTGTAGTCAACAGTCAACAGGATCCAGACACGATCCTAACCAGGCAAGACGGGACCTAATTTTGCGCCATCAGAAACATTGGTAGAAATATTTAGATTTAACTCCGTTCAGCCCCCCTAACGCCAGCACAACTGGCCTACTGCAACATCTACCTTATATGGTCTACATACAAGGACATGATATATATAGTATGTGTTCCAGTATGTGCACATACTCTGTGTTGCTGTCCGGGTTTAGCCAGATGCTGTCTTTTGAATGAGACATTAAACCAAGATCCTGTCTACTTGTTCTTCAGGTTAAAGATGCGGCATCTCTGTGACACGAGAAGGAATGGTCACTCGTCTCTGTGACATGAGAAGGTTACTTGCAGTGTCCCAGCCAACAGTCCTCCAGGTTAATTCATCATTCACTTCATGGCTTTTTACAGCACCTTGCTAGCACGAGTGGTTGCTATATTTGCTACAGAAGCAACAACAAAATTACATTTGTAAAACGCCTTTCACGTCGGGAGAACATCCCAAGACGCTGGACAATCAGGGTTTCGGACCCAAGTTGATGGTCAGGATACAATTACTACACCTGAAAGTAATTACTTACGAAGTGTTTTTGAGACATTTCCAGTTAATAAGGTGTTATAAAAATGCAATTTATTTCCTTCCTGAAACAGCTTGCCTGTAAGTGTCTGACTCACACACTTCTCCATAAAGAAAGCTGCATAGTAACTAGACAAACAATGGTTGGCGAGTTAATGAGATCAATTTGCTATTTCTTTTTGGCTTCAAATATATAATAATAATAATACTTGGGTTTGATATAGAGCCTTATCACACACATTTCCCTCTAAGGCTTGGAGACGCTGAGTCCAAAGGCCAGGTTGTCGAGCTCACCATGTGGGTGTTGGAGAAACCTTTGAGGCAACACTGAATCGGAGAGATGTATGTACCACACCTTCAGGTCGTGCTACCAATGAGATCATTATATCTTCAGCACAAAGACTAGATAGCGGAGAGAACAAGAGCTGCAGAAACTCTGGGACACGGAAACTGATGTGTGCCAACGAAAAGGTACTCTGTGTCAATTTTATGTCAAATTAATTTTAAATGAGTCACTGGAGCTTGAGAAAGGTGCTGAGAAGAAGCTATTGTTGGATTTATCCTGGAATTAGTTTACATCCTGTGGTTGGAGGGAGTTTGGGCTTCCTTGGGCAACAGTTCTGTCAGGTAAGCCAGGCAGTCTCTCCCTCTCTCTCTCTCTCTCCCTCTCCCACTCCTGTCTACCCACCACGAAGCCAGTGCCTGTGATGTAGACGTGCGATGTCTGCCGTATTTGCA
Organism: Callorhinchus milii; assembly: GCF_018977255.1. Lineage (NCBI taxonomy): Eukaryota > Metazoa > Chordata > Chondrichthyes > Chimaeriformes > Callorhinchidae > Callorhinchus > Callorhinchus milii. Next base: position 5,712,007 of record NW_024704759.1, on the reverse strand, counting down.
CCATAGTCTAGGCTCAGCACCCACCCACACCGCACCCCCTTTCCCACTCCCCACCCCAACCCAATCTATCTACAGCTCACCAACCTCTCTCCAGTTTTGGATAATAATAATAATCCTTGCGTTTGATATAACCCCTTATCACATCGTTGAGACGTCTCAAAGTGCTTCACAGGTTATATTGTAAAATGGATTGACTGTATCTTGTGAACGAAACACAGCAGCCAGTTTTTTCAAACTCCCTCTATGGGCTTTCGCCCTTGGCCAGGGCCTCTGAATAAAACATCATTTAACACTCCCAGCCAATGCTATAGACATTCCTTGTTGCTCACAGAGTCCTAATTTAGAACAGAGTGTAGAAAGACCTGAATAAGCAAATTCACAAAGCATCTGCTAAACTTTAATGACTGAAACATCAATCAAGTACTTTATTAGTTTGAGCTGCTTATTTATTGTTGTGAATAACAGCACACACGAACACACGAACTGAATAAGCAACAGATCAATGCTGAGTTGACTGTAAGTATTTTCATTTATAATATATACCCTGTAATACCCATTAAAATAAATCCTGGTATCCCTTTATGGTTTATCTAGTTTCTTAAGCAGAAGCTTATTGTGTCTCTTCTACATTCCAGCATCAACCTGTAGTAAAAAGGTAATGAATCTTTTATTTATCTAATAATAAAGAACCCTTTTGTAATTATGAACCTTTATATTCTGTCCCCTCCTAACCTCAGCTCCAACGACGACAGATCCAGTTTTTTATGGCAAACTACAGATTTTTCCATCCCAGGTCTAACCCAAGTGAATCACTGTCTCCGCTGCCTTCAATCTCCTCTCTTTAATGGTCTAAAACTGCCCATTCCTCCTGCTCCAGCTAACCAATGTCTTGTTTGTAGTGAGCAACCAGAGATACAGTAACACTTAAGAGAAACTATTAACACTGTTTTATGCTTATGCCAGGATCTCAAAACTGATGTCCCTACCACTCAGCTGTGTTACTGCCTGGAATATTATTCTCTTTACCAGTAGTCAGACCCAACCATTGGTAAAATAACCAGCACTCACATTTCTCAACTCTACAACCTAACTCTTACAGAACAACAATGGACGGAACCAGCACCAGCATAGACTCGATGGGCTGAATGGCCATCTTCTTTTGATGGGTTGTGCTGGTTCTCTCCCAGGCTGAGACTCCACTGCAGGGGGATTAATTACCTTCAGTAAACAAACGCCATGAATTTGTCTTTCACGTGCCAGAACTTGGGACGTCTTGTCCTGACACCCTGGAGTGTCTGGGTTTTACCTTGTTTATCCTGGTGCAATATGACTGTTCACTAATCTGCACAACATCCCAGCACTGAAAACAATTCTGTGGATCGCAGCAAAAATTTGGGGTGATTTGGATAAGTCCTCCACAGTGTCCTGCTTATAGCAATGTTAATTAGCCTCTGCTTTGCTCGGCTGCTTTGGCTCTGGAACTCTATCCCCCAGTGCCTTCGCCGCCTCCTCCCTTTCCTCCTTCAAGGCCGGTCTCAAGACCTTTCTCTTTGACCGTGCCTTCAGCTCCGCTCTCGACTCTCTACCCCCTCCTCGCTCCCTCCCTTCCCTCCCCTCACCCTGACCATTTCCCCACTGCTCGGGTCCTGACCCAACTGTACAGCGCCTTGGGACATCCTCCCGACGTGAAAGGCGCTCTATAAATGGAATCTTGTTGTTGTTGTCGTAAAAACTACAACATTCTGTATTAGAGTAACCATCCGTAAAGTTCGTGTTCGGTTATCTATTACAATGCATCAATCGCAGCCCATGTGGCCGGCAGTGTGACATCATTAGCTTTGGGACCAAACCTCACATCAGACATCAAGAGATTAACTATGACGCAGAGCACAAAACTGCAAAACCTCTGAAAACAATTGGCTGTACGGCTCAAGGAAATGAAACTCGCAGCGTGGAGTGTGACCTTGCAAACCCACACAAGGAAAATCAGACCATGGTCTCCCAGGTGTGCTGACAACCTGAAACCTCTCCTAACTCTCCGCATCTCAAATCAGCAATGTTAATGCCATCTGGTGGTGGTCAAGAGTAAGTACTGTTTCACAAGCCACTTATACACAGTCACTTGATAGTCACATATCAAGAATGGTTTGGATGAGGTTAAATGTCCCTTTGGCTCATTTGTTCTCAACCTTCCAGCATTTTCACTTTCCCAATGTGGTTCAAATCTCATGATGGGAAAATCACAAATGGAACATGACTGACATTCTCCTGGGGGCCTGGTGTCCTTTGTTATGCTTTCTCTTGGTTTCTCACTATACAACAACAAAATTACACTTATAGAGTGCCTTTCACGTCGGGAGGACGTCCCATGGCACTTGATTATGTGATTACTTTGCCTGGAGTCCACTTGGATCAGTGGCTGTAACCTCTAATACGTTGCCAATTTGCCATTCTCTAGGTGTGAGCCTTAGCAACAGGCTATTCAAAAGTTAAGACATCATAGCCAAGGCTTAATCCTGTCTATCCTACAATCCACATATGCTCACTTAATAAGAATCAGAACAATGAACTGTGACTGATTTTATTTTCTCTTCTGAGCCCATTGAGTTCAATCATAGAGCTTTCTCCTACCTCCCTGCCTGAGATCAACTAATGAATCAAACCTGGCTCATGCCCAGTCCAGTCTGTATGGCTTTGAGCCACACTTCAGCCCATCCACCCCTTGCTATGATCCACCTCAAAAAGCTTGTTAAGATTGAAATAGTCTCTGTGTTGGATGCAGGCCTTTGAATGGCAGGCGAGGCAGCCTGGTTTTATTACAGTAAGCATAGATTTAAATTCCAGACAGAACAGCGAAAGGAAGGGTCATCTGTCGACAATTTTATGCACACATTTCAAGAACCAGCTTTTAAAGGGCAGAGAGAACAAGCAAAAAAGGAAGTTACATGAATAGATAGATGGGTTTAAAAAAAACACTATGGTTGTGGTTTCATGTCAAGAGTCAAGTAAAATAGAAGAGGATGTTTTCTAAACCAGCAGATAGCTCTAATTTGGATTTGTGTTTCCATTTACGTTTGTACTGTTCTAAAGTGTAACAAACCAAGTGTTACCATCACTTAGGAGGAAAGCCAAGGTTCACCCTAGCTAATTAATTGTTAGGTTAGCTCTTTGGTTTGAAACTAAGTCATACTGACTTGGAACTTCACAGTCTCTATTGAGATGGCTGATTTCAGCCAGTTATTGTAATATTAACAATATTGTTATTACAACAACAACAACTTGGATTTGTATAGCGCCCTCCACGCCGGACGGTGTCTCAGATCGCTTCACAGTAACAGATCCCGGGGCCGAGCCAGGGGGAGTAAGGTGACCAAAGGCGCGGTCGAAAAGAAAAGTCTTTAGAAGGGACCTGAAAGTAGGAAGAGAGGGGGCGAGGCGAAGGGAGTGAGGAAGGGAATTCCAGAGCCTCGGGGCATAGTGGCTGAAGGCGCGGCCGCCGAGGGTGGAGCGGAGGACTTTGGGGACGAGGAGGAGGCCAGACCCGGAGGATGAAAGGCAACGGGTGCTGTTTTGAGGAGAGAGGAGGTCAGAGGGATCGGGGGTGCAGAGGAGTGCATGGATTTGAATACAAGGGTGAGAATCTTGAAATCCTCTCTGGGATAGGGAGCCAAGGACTGGGGTAATCGGGGAACGTAGTTTGGTGCAGGTGAGAATGCGGGTGGCAGAGTTTTGGATGATTTGAATTTTATGGATGGTGGTGGATGGGAGACCGGCGAGGAGGGCGTTAGAGTAGTCCAGCCGAGAGGTGACAAAGGCATGGACCAGGGTTTCAGCGGCTTTCGAGAGAGGTATTTGCGGAGACGGGCGATGAGTGTATGACACTGCATTTGATGTTAGGAGGATATCTGAAGGCCCTTCGCTATCCTCCTTTGGGGGACGTAAGCGGGGTTTGCTTGGAGCTGATCGGCATCCAAGGTGACATGCCTGGCAATGGAAGGAGATTGTGTTGGAGTTGAGGGATGTACATACAGTTGTCAGCAGCATTGGATATTTATGATCTTTTATGATTCCCACAATTTTTTCCAGAATATTTGCAAAACAAACTGCTCATACTACATAACTCAGTCAGCTAAACGAAAGAAAAAAATATTACCTCATGGCAAAAGCTACAAATTATTTCCATCCAACTGCAAAGCCAGTCCATTGCTGAGGGCCAGACTAATCCCAGTGCTTGTCATAACTGCTACACAATACACTGCCTCTCTGTCACCTCTCCTGTAGCATATTGATTGCTAAAGCTCAGCGAGTCCCAGCCTCCCCAGCCAGACACTGCACCTTGTTATATGTATCTCAAAGCAAAGAAATTAGACAAAAGGTATTGATCAGGGGAGGCATGCGAGCACTGATGTGTCTGTAACCTTCCTTTGTCTTGTTCTGCTCAGCTCTGTGCTGCTATGAAGCACCAATAGCATTCAGGAGAACGCTGAGCTGAGGTTAGACCATTGAATCGAATGAATAAACTACAATCAACGTGTCTCTTATTCTCTGATAGGTTTTGATACTTTTTGTCAAATTTGGCTTTAATGCTTGTTCCTCCTGATCTTGGAGTTGGACCATCCCCTGTGAATCACAGCTCTGCCTTTATTTTTCACAATAACAAAAAGAATAACTCCTCTGACAAGTCCGCTCAGAAAGTTCATGTTTCTCTTGCGCTCTTGTCTTCATTGTTTATTTCTTGTTTCTATTTCTGTTTCTTGTTTGGCTCAGTTATTGGCACGCTCCCCTTCAAACCACCATCTATCAGGGCTTTAGCTCATACTCCAGTGCAAGTTTGTGCCGGCCTTCCAATGAGACAATAAACAAAGTTCCTGACGGCCAGATCTTAAGCTTAAGTGCTCTGGGACGCAAATGAGTGAGGGATGCTGTATAAATGCAAATTGTTGTCATCGATTTCAGCTTTAACAATCCCATGACATAATCCAGAAATTGTATGGAGTTTCTCCTGGTGTCCTCATAGAATCATAGAATTATACAGCACAGAAGGAGGCCATTCGGCCCATCGTGTCTGTGCTGGCTGTTTGAAAAGAGCTATCCAAATCTTTTGATCTCTTTTGCTATCATAGATCCCCTTTCAATTCCTCTTCTAATGTTCTCTTTTACTCTCTTTCTCCCAGTCTCCCTAATTCAATTTTAATTCCTGATATCTGTTACAATAAGCCTCCAGCCTTCACATTTCTCTTGATCTCCTTATTCAGTCACATCAAGCTGCTTCTCCCTTTTATTCCTCTAAGACTATATTTCCAGAAGTCTTTACAGAAGTCTTTAGAAATATACTGTTTGATTATGTTGGTGCTAGCTTCCATTTTATTCACCAGTAAAATTCTCCTCAGAGCAACAAAGCGTGATCACCTAATATCTTCTACCTCCAATTTGTTCCTGTCAGTGTTAAACTTTGATATCAATCTGGACTTTCAGCAATCACTGGAACCCTGTGTTCATCCAGCTCTAGAATACTGATCATTTCCTAGTGAGTGCTTATACAGCGCTCCGGGACACTATCCTGCATGAAGAGCACTTTATGTTCTTGCAAGTTATTCTTGTAATAGCAAAATCATAGGAAGCATTTATACTAGAAGCTTGTTGGAAGCCGTGGTAGGAGGATCTCACTATCGATAGTGAAATTCCCTTCTGTTGAGGTTAGACAGACTCTAGACCGAATGTGTTTTGGCAACCACATGAAGACTAATAATAATAAAAATAATAAAAATAATAATCCTTACGTTTGATATAGAACTTTATCATGTTGTTGAAACATTACAAAGCAATCCACAGAATATGAAGTAAAGTGAATTGAATTTTTTAAAAGATTCCACAGACCAAATATTTCCATGTGTATACTCTTGACTTTTAACATCTAGGTGTGCCCACAGAGCAGCCTCACTCTCTTGCTGCCTTCACAGTGGCCGAGGGATACCGACTTTGACTCAGATTGTTTGAATCCCACAAACAGAAAATAGCTTTTTTTGCTCGCGGGATTCAAACAATTACAATGTGGTACTGGCATTGTAATTACATTAAGCCAGAAATTCGGCTTGCTGACCGGATCTCCCCCTCATTAGTCCAGTCGGGGTTTGAGTGTATCTGTATTGAACCCCATTTGATAGTGATCAGACTTTACAGGCTCTCTCTGTAAGATCTCGGCTGTCTCCTCTGTGACTTTGTGTCATCTACAAGTCTAACTCTTTTGCATTGAGTCTGTGGTTTCAGGTGATGTATATATGAATTGGAAGATCCCAGTGCCACGGAGACACAGCCCCTGGAGACACACCACTCAATAATTCCTCAATTCCATCTTGTCTACTAATAATTATCCTCCACTTATTTTGCTTTAATCAATTTCTAATCAATGGAAAAACATGGTGAATACAAATGGGAGCTGTGGAACGTCATGGTCAATGGGTACGTCAGAATGAAAGCAAACATGAGGCAGCATTAAGGTCATGAGTAGACAAGGCTTGGGAGCTATTCATGCAAAGGTAAAATGTCTTGCATTGAAAGAGTGGATAAAGTGAAAGCCTTAGTGTGAGCTTCGTGGTGAAGGATCTATTGTTCACAAGAGGAAGTAATACTTAGACGTGTTCCTGAGACACAAATCTGGTGAAACAATGTGGCATCTGATATGAAGAGAACATTGTGAGAAGTTCAGAGAAAATTTCTGTGAAGGAGTGTACGGATTGAGGGGAGTCTGAATATGGAGCTTAGGGTTTATATGCTTGAAGGGGGAGGGAGAGTGCTGTTTCCCACAACTTCTAGAGACTATAATCCGGGATAAAATAATTTTTCACTTAGAAGAACATGGGTTAATAAAGGACAGCCAACACGGATTTGTTAAAGGCAAATCATATTTAACAAACCTGATAGAGTTTTTAATGAAGTAATGGCGAGAGTGGATGTAAATAGTGCACTTGATGTAGTTTATATGGATTTTCAAAAGGCATTTGGTAAAGTGCCACCTAAGACACTTGTAAGCAAAATAGAAGCCCACGGTATTAAAGGGACAGTGGCAGCATAGATACAGACCAGGCTGGGAGACAGAAAGCAGAGAGTGGTGGTGAACGGCTGTTTTTCTGACTGGAGGAAAGTGTGCAGTGGTGTCTCCCAGGGGTTGGTATTGGGACCACTGCTGTTTTTGATCTATATAAATGACCTGGACTTGGGTATAGGGAGTACAATTTCCACGTTTGCAGATGATGCTAAGCTAGGAAAAGTAATAAACAATGAGGAGGATAGTAGCAGACTGCAAATGGACATAGACAGACTGGTAAAGTGGGCAGACATGTGTCGGATGAAGTTTAATGTGGAGAAATGCAATGTGATGCATTTTGGGAGGAAGAATGAGGAGAGGCGATATAAGCTGATGGTACAGTCTTAAAGGGGGTGAAGGAACAGAGAGACCTGAGGGTTCATATAAGTAAATCTTTGAAGGTAGCAGGACACGTAGATAAAGCTGTTGAGAAAGCATACGGGATACTAGGCTTTATAATAATAATCCCTCCAAAACAAAAAACAATAATAAATTGGTCACTTTCAATCTACGACTGTTTGTGGGACATTGCTGTGCGCAATTGGCTGCCGCGTTCGCCCACAAATATACAATCAATTCACTTTCACGTCCAGAAGACGTGAAAAGCGCTATATCAAATGCAAGGATTATTATTATTATTATATTATTATAAATAGGGGCATAGAATACAATAGTCAGGAAGTTATGATGGACCTTTATAAAACACTGGTTAGGCCTCAGCTAGAAACCATGTTCAGTTCTGGGCACCACACTTTAGGAAGGATGTCAAGGCCTTGGGGAGGGTGAAAAGGAGATTTACCAGGATGGTACCAGGAATGAGGGACTTCAGTTATTAGGAAAAGCTAGAGAAGCCGGGATTATTCTCCTTGGAGCAGAGAAGGTTAAGAGGAAATTTAATAGAAGTTTTCAAAATTATGAGGGATTCGATTGGATGACAAGGAGAAACTATTTCCACTGGTGGGTGGGTCAGTAACCCGAGGGCACAGATTTAAAATAGTTGTTAAAAGAAGCAGAGGGGAGGTGAGGAGAAATATTTTCATGCAGCGAGTTGTTGGGATCTGGAATGCATTGCCTGAAAGGGCGATGGAAGCCGATTTGATAACAACGTTTAAGAGAGAAGTAGATAATTATTTGGGGAGGACAAGTTTGCAGGGCTATGGGGAGAGAACAGGAGAATGGGATTGATTTGTGTAGCTCTTTTCAAAGAGCCGGCACAGACACAATGGGCCGAATGGCCTTCTTCTGTGCTGTATGATTCTATGATTCTTTGATTCTATGAATGCAGCCAGTAACTGGGACATAATGGAAAGAAGGTATACTTAACTAATTAATCACATGATTTATTGTGGTTACAATAGAAAACTGTTTACAAGATCACAAGAGAGAAATGAGGAAGATCCTTCAGCCCATTTGATCTCCCTTCCACCCACCTTACCTTCGTCCCCTGGGAACCTGTTCCAAATGTTAGTTACACTCTGTGTAAAGAAATACTTTTTTCCTAAAACTACGCTGTACAACCTTAAACTTGTGCCCCCTTGTCCTGCTGCCTTGGCATATCTGAAGCATTGTTCTGGCTTTACTTTCTATATCCCATGTAGCAACTTATATACCTCCATAAGGTCATCGCTGTAGCCTGTAGTCCCAGTTTAGATGGTCATTCCTCGTAGCTCATCACATTATGGTCTGCTGGCTTGTGAAATACATAACTTTGTGAAATCCATAACAAATTCTATTTCAGCCATTTTATCGGAGGAGCATTTCTGGTAAACATTTCTGCTCCCAATACAAATCAACTCCAATGCAGCGCTGGGTGACTAGCATTTTCGGAGGTGCTGCCTTTCAGATGAAACATTAAATAGAGATCCAGTTTGGGTGGACAGTAAAGATCGTAAGGCACAATTGGAAAAAGGGAAGGGAGTTTCTGCCACTTTTTTGCCCAACAATCCCTAAAATAAAATTGATCGTTCGGTTCATGGCTGTTTATGGGAAATAGCTTTGTACAAATTGATCTGTTGCGTTTTCCTGCAAATGCACAGTCACAACACTCTACAGTAAATCCTGTGAAGCACTTTGAGATATTTTGATGATGTGATAAGGTGCTTTATCAATTGTAAGGATTATTCTGGTCAAATTATAGCCCTATTGACTTGTTCATAAACCTAACAGCTCAGCAGCCATTTAGAGCTGTAGCACTTGATCATCTCCATCTGCACTTTTTGACCTTCAGATTGCATTATTAACCAGATGTTTACCCAACTGTTGTTTCAGTTGTTTGTGTTGGACAAGTTGTGCAAAGAGAAAATGGGGTGGGAGGGGAAGGGGAAGAGAGAGAAATGGTGCAATTTCAGACCTCAAGCGTGTGAGCTGTCATTCCCAAAGCTTTCTGGTGTGAGTGATGATGATGTGAGCTGGCTTGGATGATTCAGGAAACAAATATTTTTCTCGCACACAGATTCCAGAATGTTCTAAGCAGTTATTTGTTGCCAGATGTGGCTCGCAGGCCATGATGCTTCCAAAGTAAAGGTTGATTCAATCCTTCAGCTAATTTTCCATGACTATTATCAACAGGTGTTAACGTTTTCACATTCCCAATGGGAGTTCGTTCCAAATATTAATTGATGCATGGATCTTTCTGCACAATGGGACTCAGCAACCAGGAGCCTGTTATAACAACAACAACAACTTGCATTTATATAGACCCCTTCATACGGGGTAGTGTCACGGAGCGCTTCATAGTGGCGGAGTCTGACAACAAGCCAGGGGAAGAGGCAGGGGGGAGATGACCATAAACTCAATCAAAAAGGATGGTCATACATTTCAACAAGGTCACGCTTTGAGCTTCAGCAAAATGAATCTTATAATTTTGATCAAATATAATTAAGGGTAATTTCCTCAGAGTTTTCCCCTTTACTGAGGCAGAGTTCATAGATACTTCAAAGACTATCAGATTGCTGCTGGAAAAAGAGAAATATAAAAGAGTACGCAGGGTGAGGAGGAGAATGGGATTAGATTAAAGGGCTCATGTGGAGAAAAGCAGCACAGACTTGATGGATCACATGGTCTGTTTCTGTGCTGTAGCATTCTGTCATTCTTCTGTGTGTGTGCATCCTCCTTCTTGGGGAGAGGTAAGTGGAGCTGAGCTGGCTCCAAGACAACATGCCTGCCAAAGGAATCAAATCAATGCTCTGTGGCAGTCTCAAGAGTCCTGTTCCTGAGCCAGATGGGTTAGCAGTTCTCCAAGATACTATTGATGATGAAACAGCCAGACTGGCTTGTCAGCAGGACAAGAAACGGTCATGTATGTGGGGCAGGGATTCTTCCCAGCCTGGTAACCCTGAAAATGTTTGGCTCACTCCAGATAAGACAACTGGAAACTATGTATGCGTGGAACTCACAGTAGTCTAGTTTGGATACTCTTAAGCATGGTGATGGGTTTCCGCATGCATCATACACTCGGCTGACCAAACAAAATGAATAACAGTGTGCCCTTGCTGATGACCTTACTGGCTCGCACACGCACTGACTGCACACTCACTGACTCTGCACATTCGTTGGCTTTATTGACTGACCTCCACAAGGGCACAATATTATGAAATCAGTAAACATCGACATAACCCAACCATTGTTCATATCCATGTGTATTGTAACAAACACTGGGCCAAGGTAGAGCCCTGAAGTACACCACCAGTTACATCTTGTCAGTTTGAGAAATGTCCATGGATTCTTATTCGCTGCATTCAATCTGTCATTCATTCTTCTATCCACTCTAATACGACTCAATCCATGACTGTTTGTGGAACACTGCTGTGTGCAATCGGCTGCCGCGTTTCGCCCACAAAATACAGTCTTTCGCGGGTGTATGACACTTTGCAACATATTCTGTAAAGAGCTTTGAGACGTCGCAACGACGTGATAAGGCGTCATATAAAATGCAAGGATTATTATTACTAGTACCTTACTTTAATACCCTAATCTTTATATTTAGATATTCATCTCTTATTCAGTACTTTATCTAAGGCCTTCTGAAAGTACATATAAAATCCACCCAATTCCCTTATTTGTGCTCTCAGTAATCTCCTGAAAACATTAGGTTTGATCAGTCAAACATCCTTTTTAAATCAGTGCTGACTGTCTCTGATCAATTTAGTCTTCTCCACCTGCTTATCAATTCTTTTGCTTACAATTGACTCTGTATCAGCAGCTACTGGGTAAACAACTGTGATAGAAAGTGGGTGTAAACTGGCCATACATAATGTGACCTTTTGCCAATCTATGGCACGTGTTGCAACAAACATTCTATTGACGACAACCTGGTGAGAGCTTTGTGATGATAATAAGCGACAATTTCTCAATGCCACATATTGTATAAAGTATTCGCTCAGCATGAGTATGAGATGCCAGCAATCTGCACTTGTGTGCACAGTGGCTTTGAAGCTGCCTGGGTTTAGTGAGACACTTTCTTCCCAAGAGCTCATTGGCTCTCATCCAGCATCATACTTTGATTCTCTCCTTTCTTCCTCTCTATGATTTGACATTTTCCATCTTCTCAGCTCTCAACAGTGCTTCAGAACTCTTGCACAAGGCATTTTGCATTGAGGAAGCAGCTCTTTGATACACTAAGGATGTCACCAAAGCTCTGAATTGTGATTATGTATTGAATGTCTGAATGTCCTTTCAATGCTGTGTTCTGTGTAACTTTGCGTATAGCTTCTGTGAGATTCCTTTGGCTCATGCTTGCCTGCTCGTCAGCACGCAGCAGAGGACAAAGATGTTTTTAGCAGAAATGGGGCAGAAAGGTTGCAAATGGAATTCAAAATAGAGAAATGCAAAATAGTACATCTTGGAGGATGAGCAAAGAAAGGAAATATACCTTAAATGGTAACATTCTTTTTGCAGTGGTGGAAAAAGGAGACCCAGGAAGAAATAAGTATGTGAGACACAAGTGGAAAAGACCATGAGTACAGAGGCTGATAGTGGTGGTTGTGGCCAGGAACAAACCAATTGAAGTCACTTTTGGAATCAAAATAAGCATTTTATTCAGGTAAAATATTTTGTACACCTTTATGAGATCCCCTCTGTGTCATCTTCTATCAAGTTGAAAAGCCCTAACTAGTCTAATCATTGCTCATAGCTCAATAACAACAAAATTGCATTTGTAAAGCGCCTTTCACGTTGGACAGTCAGTGTTTCAGACTCGAGCTGAGGTTCGGAATTGGGGAGGGTGGAGGGCAGGGGGGGATGTAGGGTAATCAAAGGCATTGTTGAAGAGGAGGGTCTTGAAGGAGGCAAGGGGAGAAGTGAGGCAGAGGTACTGCGGGATGGAATTCCAGAGTGTGGGGGCAGAGTAGCTGAAGGCCTGCCCACCAAGGACAGAGCCCTGAGCAATGCCACACAAGACATTGCAGGGACTAGAGGAGAAACGTTTGTGGAGATGAAGTGGAGACGGTGTGAGTGGTAGGATCTGAACCATTCAAGGACAGAACCATGAAGTTTGATGTGAGAGGAGAGGCGTTATAAAGCACTTTGCTGGAATTCAACTTCATCTTCTTATCGCAGATAATATACACACATGAACATTGGATTGGTAGTTCCTGGAAGTAGTACAGTACACTTGTGGCAGGACTGCAGAGTGCACACCTGAGCAGGAAGTCAGACAGACCATAACACCAGTGGCCATTTTATTTACAGAGCCGTTGTCATTTTACTGGACCCCAAAATACTGTGCTATAACAGCATTGAGGATGAGAGGTCATCGTTACGTTGTAGTTCAACCACTGAGACGATTTTCACTGGTGCAGAGAAAGCTAAGATGGTAAAAGTCAATCCACTTTACAATATATTCTTTGAAGTGCTTTGAGACGTCCCAATGACATGATAAGGCACTATATCAAATGCAAAGATTATAATTATTATAAACTACTGAATGGTTGAAAGGATAATTACAGACTGAATGGAAAACAAGTAACAATAGATCATTGCAAGAAGGAAAAAAGGGTGAGATTTGTTTTCTCCAGTCACAAATCACACATCAAATTCTGCATTTTCTCCCAAAAGCATGAAAACAAATGCTCTTTACCATTTATTTATAAAACAATCCAATTCATATTGATTAAGACTATTGCATTTAGTCAATTCTTATGAATCATTCGGAAGGAAAATTAAATGTATAAAAGATTATTTTGATCAATTCATCGTTCAGTTCTAATTTTTAATATAATCTAATTTAACTTTATCGATTTCCTGCAAAAGAATCTATGTTTCTAAATTGAATTATTTGCCATAGATTATAAATATTGAGGAAAGTCTAACGACTTTAACACAAGTTTTCCTCCGGACCCCCTTTAAAGGGGAATCTCTCTAACAGGATTAGCTTTAAAGAGGAAGATTTTGCACTTGAAAAGGTAACATTTTTCACTTTCAGTGTTTTTGTCAGGGAGAGACCCGAGGATGACCAATCTCTCCTCATAATTTTGTCCTTAATATAATAATTCTTGCATTTGATACAGCGCCTTATCGCTTCTTCAAGGTGTCTCAAAGCGCTTCACAGAATATGCTATAAAGATTGTGTATAGCAAATCATTTCTGTTAGGCTGCAGAGAAGGTTTACCTTCCACACTCTCATACTTCATTCTCCAAGACTTCATGACTCAGCCACAGGTTCATAATGCAAGCAAGACTCCTCTATCGGAGTCTGCAATGGATTCAAAGTGTGCCGCAATGATGGATAGAGCTGAGATTTGTTATTTTTGTTGGCTCTTCACTCTGCAGCCACACACATCACACAAGTGACAAATTACCTCAAAAGGAAAATCATTGAAAGTTTCACATTATACTTGGGAATGAATCACAATGGCACTCTGGGTGTGGGGTGTACATTTTTCGCATCTCCCGCTCTCACAAGCATATATCTCAGTCTTATACACAAATGAAGCCCCTGAACTTTGGTCAATCACCTTTAGTTTCATGCAAACTAAAGCTGAGACAGGGGAAGGTAGAGGAGTGTACAGCTCATTTGTAGAGCAGATGGCTCAGGCAAGAGTTAGATGAACGCCTAAAGCCAACAAAACCTTAGGCAAGTTTCCTTACTTCACAAATTGGTCACTCAATCCATGACTGTTTGTGGCATACTGCTATGCGCAATTAGCTGCCCACACAATACCCAGTCACTACACTTTACAATATATCCTGTGGAAGCATTTTGAGACTTCTCAGCAACCTGATAGAAGCGTTATATCAAGGAAGGATTTTTATTAGTAGTAGTAACAGTGCAGACTGAAAATCAAACCTGTGATATTCCGGTCTATAGGGCCTCGTGCTGCGCCCACTTGGCCGTCCATCTCACTGTTAAATCCAAATCTGGCATCATGTGCTTTACATTCATTGCCCTCTTTAATCGCACTGGCCCACAGCTTCTGATTGGTCTGAAGCCCAGGTACCCACATAGCTACAGTCTGACGGGATGTGCACGCAGTGACAGAGGATGTCATCACCAGCAGCCTTTGCAGCTTTGGAGGTCGAATGTTTCAGAGCATGCTCTTGTGTTTTTCACTGCAGTATTAATCATCTTGCTGAAATTGGGCCGTGCGGAGCAGGGAAACTAATAAAGCACAATGTGCTGACACAACAGCTTTCTGCTGCAAATGAAATCATTAAACAATGTTAGTGGCTTGTGAGGGTTGAACTAAAGCCAGGCTTTATTTGTTCATTTCTCTCCTTCCCCCACAATGAGAAGTATAAATTCATCTCAGTGTCAAAAAACTGTGTGGAGCACACGGTATTATCCGAGTGTTATTATCCATGGTAATACATGTGTATTACACGGGTATAACACAGTATTACACGGATATTACACGGGTATAATACGGGTATTACACAGAGCAGAGTCAGGGTCTTCTACGCAATGGGGTACATCATAATAGCACGTAGCCAAACGGTCAATAGATCTTGTTCTTCAATCCCTTACATTCCAAAAGGTTGATGTTTAGGATGAGTAGAGAGAGGGAAGCCCTAGCTTTCTTTTCAGAAGGCAGCAGCCAAAGTGAGGGGCACAGAACCGGAAGAGTTAGGGAAGAGAGACACACACACTTCCGTCAGCGGTCTTCGGAAGGTCAGAAAAATACAAGCCTACAGGTTTGATAGAGCCAGCTCACTGCAGAGGCAGCGGGAGGCCTGTCCGAAGAGGGATAACATGATTCCTGGGCAGTCAGCACTTCACATCGTGGATTCTGGTGGCGACGGTCTGCCCGGGCAGGGAACATGTTGCGTCTTGTTCATCAGAGCTGCTCCCTGAGCTAAGGAGAAACAGTAAAGATGGTTTCTCAACAATTAAGTCGTTTTTCCTTCTCGTTGCTGGTTACAATCTCATCTCAGCTCCAGTGACGGCTCGTAACCTTTTTGACATGAGAGGCAATTTATGAGTTTGCCCAACCAAGCTACCTTGATACCATAGCAACGGGCCTTTTGCCCATGCGCAGTGTCCTATCCTCTCTCCCTCTGGCCTCACCCCCATGCCAGTTCCCCTCACCCGCTAGCCTCACTCCCTCTTCTCTCCTACTTTTTCCAGTGGACATTTGTCTGGAAAAGTATCATTGAAACTTTTCAGCACAGAAAACAGCCATGAGAACATAAGAAATGCAAGGCATAAAAAGACCACGGTCCATCTAGTTCACCTTCCACCTTCCTGGCGGTCGCATGCACATATGTCCCCAACTACCTATAATAATAATAATAATAATAATCCTTGCATTTGATATAGCGCTTTTCACGTCGGGAGGACATCCCAAAGCGCTTCACAGAACACACTGTAAAGTGAATTGACTGTATATTTGTGGGCGAAAGCGGCAGCCAATTGCGCACAGCAATGTCCCACAAACAGTCATGGATTGAAAATGACCAATTTATTATTGTTTTGGTTTTTTGGAGGAATTATTATTAGGCGTATGGAGTAAGGAAACTTGCCCAAGGTTTCGCCCTCTGCCTGGAATTGAACTCAGGTCTCTCACTTGCAAAGCGAGTGCTCTAACCACTGAGCTACAGGACTCCACAAATGTACTATATCCCATAATGTTATTTCCTAAACGATAACGATCTAATCTGTGTTTGAAGGAATCATCGCTTCCTACTTCAACCATTTCCCTAGGAAACCTGTTCTACCAAAATAGTGTTTGCGTAGATTCGTTCTGAATTTAATCCCCTTCAATCGCAGGCTGTGTTTCGCTCACAAAATACACAATCAATTCACTTTACAAAACCTTCTGTGAAGTGCTTTAAGGCGTCTCAATGACATGATAAGGCACTATATCAAATGCAAGGATTATTATTATTATATAATCACTATCATAAGCTCTATCCAGTGATCAGTGCTCCTCTGAACTTTCCTCTGTTCGCTTCAGTTTTAAATATACATCATTAACATTCCCTTCCTCCTCCCTGCATTCCCACAGGTGTAAATAATGTTCTATAATGTTAGAGAGCATTTGCCCTGGGATTTCCATTGTAAACTTGGAATGAATGGCTTGTGAATGGTTGACAAGAATATATTTTAATATACCAGTCTTTGTATGTTATTTTACCACACTCTGCTGAAATTAAAATTCATTAGGGTTTATTATGCGAGTTGTGTATATCATGTTTAAATGCATGTGTAAAAGGAAATTACAGGTACATCGTTAATTGCGTAATTATAATAAATAATAAAAACATTGCCTTTGATATAGGGCCTTATCATGTCTTTCTGTGTCTCAAAAATTTACTATAGAGTGTAGCGATTATATCTTGTTGGCAAATATCTTACATACCAATCAATGTAAAGGATTGCAGAATAAATGGTGATCTTTTTCATATAATTGATCCAAAAAAGGTAAATCAAGTTTTGTCAGAATCTACATTGGTTCAGGAGTGTCTGGTGTACTAGATTACACAGACTGGAAACTTAATTAGCTTCCAATATGTCCCCTCAGTGAAGTAACAGAAAGGACAAATCAACTTGATAGTCCTTTTTGTGAAGCCTGCAATATTATTTCTCTTTGCGAACTGATAAATATGACGTCCATTAAATATTCAGCAGTGCTGTCTGAAGATGAAGATAGGTCTCCTTTCTCTCTCTCTCTCTGGAATTCTCTCCCCAAATCTCTTACACCTCTCTATCTTCAAAAATCTCTTAAAAATGTACCTCTTTGACCATCCCTTTGGATCCACACTGTCAATCTTCCCTGCTTTCTTCCCTGCTTGTTCATCCCGCTCATTGTAAAGTGTTTTGAAATGTTCACTGCAGACTTCCTCCCTTTCCTCCTTCAAGGCCGGTCTCAAGACCTTTCTCTTTGACCGTGTCTTCAGCTCCCCTCTCGACTCTCTACCCCCTCCTTGCTCCCTCCCTTCCCTCCCCCTGACCATTTCCCCCCCTGCTCGGGTCCTGACCCAACTGTCCAGCTCCTTGGGACGTCCTCCCGACGTGAAAGGCGCTCTATAAATGGAATCTTGTTGTTGTTGTTGAAAGACACTATGTAAATACAAGTTGTTGTTGCTAACAGCTCTTGTCTTAAACACACCCAATGTTATGGTGGATAGCTGGAGGGTGGATAGCTAGAGGAATAGAGCACAGAATATTGTCCACTACAACCTGTGTATAGGTCTGGTGTCTGTCTCAATCTGGGGTATCCTGGCTTTGGAGTGGGCACAGAGACAGGCCATCAGTGATACGTGAGATCAGGCACTCGAACTTCAGGAGAGATTGGAGAAAAGAAGTCCCTGGGGTGACTTTATTGAAGTTTTCAGATGCTGAAGAGTAAAGGTCAAGTGGCTGCTCATAGCATGTTTGATATAATCAGGAAGGAGTTAGTGTCAAAGAGGATGATGAATATTGTAAGCACCAAATGCCTCAGCCAGACAGGCACACACACACAGAATGCACACAGTAAGAGGCTCAGGTCACAAATCAAGCAGATTATTATCACAAGACAGAATCTTGGCAACTCTAACACACAGACAACGCTAACACGACTGGGGAGGGGGCAGGTTTCATGGTCCAAATAGCTGCATTGCCCACCTTATACCTCACTTGCTCTCACTCCCACCCAAACGTGATACAATAACAACAAAATTACATTTGTAAAACGCCTTTCACATCGGGAGGATGTCCCAAGGCGTTGAACAGTCAGGGATCAGGACCCGAATGTGGGGTTGGCAGGGTTAAAGAGGGCAGCTGAAGGCATGGTCAAAAAGAAGGGTCTTCAGTCGTGCCTTGAAAAAGGCAAGGGGATTATGGGATGGAGCTCCTAAGGGTGGAGGCAGAGAGGCTGAAAGCCCGGCCGCCGATGGTAGGGCGGGTCAAGCAGGACAGATGGAGCAGGCCAGAGCCTGCTGAACGGAGGGAGTGGACAGGTTGATAAGGGGTCAGCAGGCCAGAGAGGCAGGAAGGGGCAAGGCCACTGAGGGCCTTGAAAGTAAGTACAAGGATTTGAATTCTATCCTCTGAGGGATGGGGAGCCAGTGGAGCCGGGCAAGGGTGGGAGAGATGGGGTCACGGAGCCTAGTGCAGGAGAAGACACGAGCTGCAAAGTTCTGGATGATCTGCAGCTTGTTGAGGGAAGAGTTGGGGAGGCCAACAAGGAGGGAGTTTCCGTAGTCGAGCCTTGAGGTGACAAATGCATGTATGAGGGTTTGGAGGCCTGAGAGGTGAGGCAGTGGCGGAGTTGGGAAATGCTGCAGAGGTGAAGAAGGCAGAGCGGGTCATGGCATGGATATGGGGGAGAAAGGACAGTTGAACAACAAACAAAACACCCAGGTTCTTGACTGGCTTGGTGAGATGTAGCGTGCATCCTTGGAGTCCTGTAGCTCAGTGGTTAGAGCACTCGCTTTGCAAGTGAGAGACCTGAGTTCAATTCCAGGCAGAGGGCGAAACCTTGGGCAAGTTTCCTTACTCCACACAGAGCCTAATAATAATCCCTCCAAAACCAATAATAAATTGGTCATTTTCAATCTACGACTGTTTGTGGGACATTGCTGTGCGCAATTGGCTGCCGCGTTCGCCCACAAATATACAGTCAATTCACTTTACAGTGTGTTCTGTGAAGCGCTTTGGGACATCCTCCCGACGTGAAAAGCGCTATATCAAATGCAAGGATTATTATTATTATTGGATGATGATGCTGTCAGTGCCTGAGGTGTGGAGGCAGTGGCATGAGCCAATCAGGAGGGCGTCGGTCTTGCTGACATTCAGCTGTGGAAAGTTGGCTCTCATCCAGGACTTGATGTCTGACAGACAGTCTGTCAGGATATCAATTGTCCTGGAATCGAGGGTGGAGGCAGAGAGATAAAGTTGGTTGTCATCCATGTACATGTGGAAGCGTGTCTGTGGATGATGTCACCAAACAGGAACATGTAGAAGTTGAAGAGGAGGGGACCGAGGCCTGAGGAACACTGCAGAAAACTGTGCGGAGGCTGGAAGAGAAACCATTCATGGAGACAAATTGGAGATGGTATGAGAGATAAGAACTGAACCATTCAAGGACAGAGCCTTGAACTTTGAGGTGAGAGGAAAGGTGGTGGAGGAGGATGGAGTGGTTCATGGTATCGAAGGCAGCAGAGAGGTTGAGGAGGATGAGTAGGCAGAGGGAACCCTGGTCACAGATGGATAAAAATATTTTTTGTCACCTTGGCTAGAGCAGTTTCCGTGCTATGAGCATCACAGAAACCCAATTGCTCATGAAGGGAGCAGAACGAGATGAAGGAGCAAAGCTGGGAAGCAATGACTTTTTCAAGGACCTTGGAAAGAAAAGGGAGGTTGGAGTTGGGCCACTAGTTAGAAAGCAGGGATGGGTCCAGGGAAAATTTTTCCAGGATGGGGGTGATCGTAGCTGTATTTAGGGGGATGGTAACAGTGCCACATGATAGGGAGAGATTGATGGTGTCAGAAACTAGAGGGTCAAGCAAGTGGAGCTGAGAGGTAAGGAGACGGGTGGAGATGTGGTTAAGGGAGCAGATGGTGTGCTTCATGCTGGTTATGGTGGTGATGAGAGAGGAGGGGGAAACCAATTTGAATACGTGGAGGGAGGGGGTCGGAGTGTGGGGGGGAGATTCGGAAGGAGTGGCAGTTGGGAGGGTGGAGGCAGCTAAATGGATCCCCTCGATTTTGGACGTGAGGAAATCCAGCATCTCCTCACAGTCGGAGTTTGAGGAGGGAATGGGCGAGGCGTGGGAGGGAGAATGGAGGAGCCGATTGGTGGTGGTGAATATGGTACTAAAGACAAGGTATTTATACTGTATGACACCAACTGTCTGAAAATAAAATATTCATCCCGAATCTCTCAGCATTTTTGAAAGAAGTAGAAAGGTCTAAGTACAAAATGGTAAGTACAACCTTGAAATAGTCAATATTTAATTATTACAGTGGGGCTGCTAACATTTATTGGGCCTGATACCATTGCTTTACACTATAAATATCACAATAGCTCATATCCATTTTTAAACCCAGATTGCTGTTTGGTGGATTCGCCTGGCATGTGGATTAAACTTTAATGGCAAATAAATCTAAAGAAGTGAAATAAATTGTCTCTCTTTAAAACATCCAATTACTTCCCTTAAATACTATGTGTCGTGTGTCAGCCTAGCGCAATGGTAGCACTCTCGTCTCTGAGTCAAAAGGTTGTGGGTTCAAGCCCCATGTCGGGACTTGGAATCACATAGTCTATGCTGACATTCCAATGCAGTGCTGGGGGTGTGATGTATTGTCGGAGGTGCCATCCTTCGGATGAGACATGAAACTGATGTTCCCTCTGCCTGTTCAGGTGGATGTTAAAGATCCCATGGCACTATTCAAAATGAGAACAGAGTTTCTCTCTCCCGGTGTCCTGGTCGACAATCTCTCCGAAGTAAAATTGGTCACTCATTCCGTGACTGCTTGTGGAACACTGCTGTGTGTAATTGTGCTGCCCCACCTACAAATACAGCCACTCCATTTCACAGTAATGCCTCTGAAGCACTTTGAGATGTCCTTCCAACATGACAAGGTGCTATAACAAAGCAAAGATTATTATTATTATTACTACAGGCTTCGCTCCCTCCATGGCCGCTTGGCGAAAGCACTGCCCAGCGCAACCCTGATAGGTCCTGACCCCAGCCTGCACTCGTTACTCACTCGCAGCCAGAGAGGGGGAGACACCCCACAATGAGCTTCAGTGTTTCGTCTTAAACCCAAACGGCGTCCAGCAATTTCTTGATGAGAAGCCTAAACGTTCACAATCAAAATACACATTACAGTAATATCTTGAGAAGCGCTTTTGAGACATCCCGATGACGTGATAAGGGGCTATATATAAAATGCAAGGATTATTATTATTATAATTATTATTATCATAAATCCAACCAGCACACACTGCCCCAAAGTACAGATGTAGAGAAGCTACAGCAACAGCCTTGAGAGCTGAGGTTGCCATTTAAAGAGAACTCTTCATGACCTCAATACTGATGTTAGTGGACATCAGCCAGTTATTTACTGGTAATTGCATTCTAGTTTTTATTTACTTCTGGCAGTGACAGTGATGCTGCGCTGAGCTCATAGTTATTCTGGGAAGAGCGATGCCATCCTGGGAAATCATTAGGTTGGAAAGAGTTGAAGAAAGACTATCCATTGTGTTAGATTGCATTGTGTAGACTGAATCCTCTCAGATGTCAATAGTCTGACTGATGCTCTATTCTCTTGTGTGATTCAAGCTTAATGCTCATCCAGAGTTCTTTCCTTTGCTTTTGAGGGTGTTTGTTTTCTCCTTTGAGGGATAAAAGGTTGCTTTTCTCTTGTATCAGTCCTTGAGCCCTTTGCCCTGGGTCACAGAGCATGTAGCTGGGGGAGAAAAGAGAGAGTCTCCTCTTGACTAGGAGACCTCGGAGAGCAGCCTGTTGGGCTTATCTCATTTGATGTTCTTCTGTGACATGGTGGGAAGTTCCTGAGTCCACTTCCCACTCTTCCCTTCCCTCTATCCTTTTGATCAAACATTAAACCAAGTGTCTTTCTGCTTGTTCTTTATGCGAACGCTAAGGATCCCATGTTCCTATTGGACAACAGAAGGAAGTTTCTCTCAGGGTCCTGGCCAACAATTTTCCAGATTAATTGGTCATTTACTTCATGGCTGTTTGTAGGACCTTGCTGGAGCAAATGGCTGCCACTTTTGTCTACAAAACCAGTCACTACACTTCACACCTCTGAGATATTTCAATGTGATGAAGTACAGTATAAAAATGCATGTTGTTTGTTCTTGTATTAACATTGGTTGTAGTGGGAGAGGGTGGGAAGTGATTAAAAATACAACATAATCACTTTCTATCCCTCACTCTGATCAGCCAATAGATGGCACAATATATTCAAACACTATTGGGGACATGGTTATGAATCAGCTAGTAAAATGAAGGTTTCCTCTCTCTGACAGCTGTAGTCAAACATACCATATTATACAAAAACTTACATTTGTAAAGGGCCTCTCATGTTGGGAGGACGTCCCAAGGTGCTGAACAGTATGGGATTAAGTACGGTGGGTGTGGGGGTGGATTGGGATCAGGGAAGGTGGAGGGCAGAGAGGGTAGGAGAGTGGCCAAAGTCATAGTCAAAGAGGAGGGTCTTGAGGCATGCCTTGAAGGAAGAAGGGGAGAGAAGAAGGTGAAGGGAATGTGGGGTGGAATTCCAGAAAGTGGGCGCATTGAGGCTGAAGGCCTGACTACCGATAGTGGGGTGGGCCAGACGGGGGGCATGGAGCAGGTCGGAGCCTACTGAGAGGAGGAAGCAGACAGGTTGATAAGGGGTTAGCAGGTCAGAGAGGTAGGAGGGCGCAAGGACATGGAGGGCCTTGATGGTGAGGACGAGAATTTTGAACTCGATCCGCTGAGGGATGGGGAGCCAGTGGAGCCAGGTGAGAATGGGTGTAATGGGGCCTGGTGCGGGAGAGGACAAGAGTTGCAGATTTCTGGATGATCTGCAGCTTGTGGAGGAAAGAGTTGGGAAGGCCAACAAGCAGGGCATTGGAATAATTGAGCCTGGTTGTAATGAAGAAACGTATAAGGGTTTTGGTGGCCTGAGGAGTGAGGCAGTGGTGGAGTCAGGCAATATTGCGGAGGTGGGGGAAGGCAGAGCGGATCATAGCCGAGATGTTGGGGAGAAAGGTCAGTTGAGATTCACACAAGAACCCCAGGTTCCTGAATGGCTTGGTGAGGTGGAGTGTGCATCCTTGGATGATGATGCTGCAGTGCCTGAGGTGCGGAGGCTCTGGCGCGAGCCAATCAGGAGAGCCTCGGTCTTGCTGACTTTCAACTGTAGAAAGTTAATTCTCATCCTGTACTTGATTTCTGACAGACATTCTGTCAGGACATCAGTGGTCCTGGGGTTGACGATGGAGGCAGAGTGATAGAGTTGGGTTTCATCCGTGTACATGCGAAAGTTGACTCCATGTCTGTGGATGATGTCACCAAGAGGGAGCATATACAGGTTAAAGAGGAGAGGACCGAGGACAGAGCTCTGAGAAACACTGCACAAGATGGTGCGGCAGCTGGAGGAGAAGCCACTTTTGGAAACAAAGTGGAGCCGGTGTGAGAGATAGGATATGAACCATTCGAGGACAGAACTTTCAAGGTTAAGGTGAGAGGAGAGGTGGCGGAGGAGGATAGAGTGGTCCACAGTGTCAAATACAGCAGAGAAGTCGAGGAGGATGAGGAGACAGAGGGAGCCCTGGTTACAGCTGGACAGAATGTCATTTGTTACCTTGACCAGGGCTGTTCTCTTGCTGTGAGGGTTTTTTAAAGGGAGTGACAGGAGAGGAAGGAGTGAAGCTGGGAAGCAACAACTCTTTCAGGGACCTTGGAAAGGAAAGGTAGGTTGGAGATGGGATGGTTGTTAGTGAGCAGGTCCAGAGAAATTTTTTTTTAGGATAGGGGTGATGACAGATGTTTTTAGGGGGGTGGGATCGGTGTCAGTTGACAGGGAGAGGTTGATGAGGTCAAAGAGTAAAGGGGCGAGGAGGTGGAGCTGGGAGGTAAGGAGAGGAGTAGGGATGGGCTCAAGGGAGCAGATGAGTGGGCTTCATGCGGGTTATAGTAGTAGTGGGAGAGGAGGGGGGAGACATGTTCGAAGGGGTGGAGGAAGGGATGGGTAGGGTCGGAGTGTGAGGGAGCGATGGGGATAGTGTGGCTGTTGGGAGGGTAGAGGTGGCTGAACAGATGCCCTCGATTTTGGTCTCAAGGAAATCCAACATCTCCTCACAGTTGGAGTTGGAGGAGAGGATGGGCGAGGCGTGAGAGGGACGAGTGGTAGTGTAGAAGAGAAGCCTCGGGTTGTCCCGATTTCAAATAAGAAATCACTTTGAAAATAATCCATGGTACCCATGGTGACTGTCACCACAGTGACCGGCACAATAGTGACTGGCAAGCTTAGCTACTGGCACCTTGCTGGCAACAGTAGTGACTGGCACCCTTAGTTACTGGCACTGTAGTGACCTGCACAAGAGGACTGGCAGCCCCACAGTGATTAGAGTCCTTAGTTACTGGCAACCCCAGTAACTGGTACCCACGTAACTGGTACCCACAGTGACTGGCACCCACAGTGACTGGCATTCACAGTAATTGGCACCGATATTGACTGGCACCCATAGTAACTGGTATCCACAGTGACTGGTACCCACAGTGTTTGGTACCCACAGTGACTGGCACTCACAGTGACTGGTACCCACATTAACTGATACCCACAGTAACTGGTACCCACAGTGACTGGCACCCATAGTGAATGGTACTCACAGTGACTGGCACCCACAGTGACTGGCACACATAGTGACTGGTACCCACAGTAACTGGCACCTACATACTTTGGTATCCACAGTAATTGGTAGCTACAGTGATTGGCACCCACAGTGTTTGGTACCCATAGTAACCGGCACCCATAGATACTGGTGCCCAGAATGACTGGCACCCACAGTGACTGACACCCATAGTGACTGGCACCCACAGTGACTGGCACCCACAGTAACGGTACCCATGGTGAATGGCAACTATATAGGCTAGCCAGCGTGAAGGGCGCTGTATAAATGCAACTTCTTGTTGTTATCAATACTTTAGGTGTGGAGAAACGAAGCACCTGTGCTTAGCTCACTTTGCTAAAGGAAAGTAATTCAATATAGACACAAATGAGACTTTTTACGGAGGAAAGTTGTGGTATTTCGCAGCCTGTGGGCTGTGTCTGGATTGCTGCAGGGCTCGGCAGCTTGTGCACTGAGCCACGTCTGTGATATCACTGCTGGGTTATCATGGACTGTGAGTCATCTCTGAGATCCAAGCCCCTTTGCGTCTCTCCGATGCAGCTTATCTGCAAGATTCAGGAGGAATTATTCTTGCTTAAGACACAAAGCACAATCTACTGTTCTCAAAAAGCTGAAGAAATCATCTTCAGCTGAAATTTCTCATGGTCTTAACTTTAGGACTATTCCCTTCTTAAAATGTACCTCTTCACCTGCCTCTATCCTTTTCACAGATTTTCTTTCAAATGTTGGACTGTGCATTTTTAAGAATACAACCTTGGGCAAGTTTCCTTACCTTTGGGGTGGGAGAGGGTGGAGGGCAGGGGAGGAAGTAGGGAGTTCGAAAGCACAGTGGAAGAGGAGGGTCTTGAGGTGGGTCTTGAAGGTGGCGAGGGAGGGGGACGAGACGGAAGGACTGCAGGACGGAGTTCCAGAGGGTGGGTGTAGAATGGTGGAAGGCCCGCCCACCTATAGTGGGGCGAGCAAGGCGGGGAAAGTGAAGCAGGTCGGAGCCCGCTGAGCGGAGGGAGCGAACGGGGTGGTAGGAGGTTTAGGAGGTTGGAGAGGTAAGGGGGAACAAGACCATGGAGACCATGAATACAGTCAATTCACTTTACAGTATATTCTGTGAAGCACTTTGAGACGCTTGAAGATGTTATAAGGCACTATATGAAATGCAAGGATTATTATTATTACATAACATTATTATGTGGGGCTTAGAACCCAGCACAACAACAACAACTTCCACTTATATGGCACCCTTCACATGGGTGGCGTCTCGGAGCACTTTACCTTCTTAACCGCACAACCTCCTGACCCGGAGGTGAGAGTGCTACCAACTCAGCCAGGCTGACAGCGGATAAAATGCGGTCACCGAATAATAATAATAATAATAATAATAATTGTTGCACTTGATATGCACCTTATCACATTGTTGAGACATCTCTAAGCGCTTCACAGAATATATTGTAGAGTGACTGTGTATTTTGTGGGCAAAACCTGAATTATACTCAATCTCGTTTGATTTCACTGTCGACTTGTTCTTGTAAAGGGTTATTCTCCCTGTCTGCGTGTGTCTCACCTGTTAAGGAGCTTGTGTTGTATAAAATGTCTCTCTGAGTACTCACTCTCACTGATACACATGGAGGACTGAGAGTGAGGGAATGAATATTCTTCTGTGCTAATTCCTAATGCTAAGCAGAATTTGAGCGACAGATCCAGAGGGGAGGAATTATTGCATAACAAAGACTGTGTGAGAGGATGAGGAGCGGAGAGAGGACAGGATTGTGACTGCAGACAGCTGCGGAGACTGTGGTTGAGAAGGCAGGAGCAGGTTTGGCAGTGGTACCACCACTGAGCTGAGAGAGTTACTGCCCTGCCTGGGAGCAATGCTGGGAGGTGACTGCAAATTCATCTGTTCTCAGCCTGTCTAGACATTGTTTGGATCTAAAGTGTCCCACTGATGGATTTACCAGCTCAGCTGTCAGTGCAGAAGCTGACTATGTCAGTGTGGGCCGCAGAAGAATGTCTGTGGTCAAAGTAGACCTGCCATAACCTTGTTTCCAGTTCCGAAATGTCAATTTATAATAATTTTAGTCTTTAAAGGTGCGTCTACAAACTCAGTATCTGAAAGTCTCGGTATTTTCTCACACTCATTACTTTTATTTTCTTGGGTTTGGATGCGTCTAAAACGGTGCTGTGTTTTTTTTAAAAAAAGTCTGCTGTTTCGTGATTCCCCACAAACACAGCGAGAAAGTAAAACTGATTAGCAGTCTCCTCGGAGCTGTCGAGTGCAATTTTTTTCATATTTCCCCAGTTGCTATGGTTTCACCCACTATCACATCGCTATAATATAGAAGGGATTCTGGGATCTCCCCTTCCCCATGTTATTTTGCTCAGCTTTAAAAAACAAGTGTCGTGCAAGCTGCATTTCCAGAACTTGCTTTGTTTTCCTGCTATAACTGTATCTGTATGTTCTAACCATCATTCCCCGCCCTTCTGTTCCCCCAAACTCTGAGACACGGGTACAACGACATGTTCAGTCAATTTGTAATTTGTTTCTCATGTCTTGCCAGAAATAATATGCCCTGTCCCAAGAGCCCAGTGAGTCAGTGGACTGTCTCATTGAGATGTGGTAAAGAAAGAACATATTTTTATTGCGTTTATATGCTGAAATGTCTCAAAATGTTTGTGGTGACTGTGTTTTTGCAGGCAAATTCGCCAGCCCACAAACAACAAACAATCAATGCGAGAGATTTTTGGCCAGAACATTGGGAGAAACTCTCTTCGCTTTCCAAATAATGTTGTAGGATCTTTAACAACTTGCCTTGAAGGAGGCAAGGGAGGAAGCGAGGCGAAGGGACCATGGGATGGAGTTCCCGAGTGTGGGGGCAGAGAGGCTGAAAGCTCGGCCACCGATGGTAGGGCGGGTCGGGCGGGAGACATGGAGCAAACCGGAGCCCGGTGAACGGAGGGAACGGGTAGGTTGGTAGGGAGTCAGCAGGTCAGAGAGGTAGGAGGGGGCAAGGCCATGGATGGCCTTAAAGGTGAGGACGAGGATCTTGAACTCGATCCAGTGGAGTCCAGCGAGGGTGGGAGTGATGGGGTCACGGAGCCTAGTGCATGAGAGTACACAAGTTGACAGCACAGCACAGCCTGGCTCATCAGCAGGACCTGGAAGCGAAGACCAGTCACTGGGGGCAGGGACTCTTCCCACTCAGCTCCTGCTAACCATGCAAGCTAAAGCCCTAACAGGTCGGGTGGTCCTAGCTGGACAAGTAGTGGAAGAGCTTGCCCCACAAGCAATAGGACCTGAGTTCGATTCCTGGGCAGGACAAAGCATTGGGCACGTTCCTTACTCCACACGCCTCTGTTTACCTAACAGTAAGTAGGGACCCAATTGTTTGTCAATTGGCGGATTGCTTTCTAGAGGTAATAATACCTTAAGAAAAATTGGTCATTCAATCTACAACTGTTTGTGGGACACTGCTGTGTGCAATTGGCTGTAACGATTCGCCCACAAAAAACACAGTCAATCCACTTTACAGTATATCTTACGAGGCGCTTTGAGACATCTCAATGACTTCATAAGGCACTATATCAAATGCAACAATTATTATTATTATAGAATTATAAATTTCTAAAACGCTTTCAGGAGGAAAGAAAATCAGAAGACAGTTGCAGCATGTACACAGGTGTGAGCTGTGCCCTGCACACTCAGATACCAACTCCTCCCTTCGTAGGCTGCAGAGCATCCAGAACTCTACAGCCCTGTCTTCTCCCACACTGAGCTCCATGACCCTATCACCCCCACCCCCATCCTCGCTTGACTCCACTGGCTTCCCATCACACACAGGATACAGTTCAAGATCCTGGTCTCTACCTTCAGAGCTCTCCATGGCCTTGCTTCCCCATACCTCTGCAATCTCCTAATCCCCTAGGAATCTGCCCGCTCCCTCTGCTCAGCAGGCTCCAACCTGCTTCACGTCCACCTCCTCACCCGCCCCAGCGTTGGTGAGCAAACCTTCAGCCACTCTGCCCCCACCCTCTGGAACACCATCTCGCAGTTCCTCTGCCTCGCCCCTCGCTTGTCTCCTTCAAGGCCCATCTCAAGACCATGCCTTCGATCACCTCTTTGACCATGCTTTTGATCACCCTCCTTCACCCCCAGCCCTACACCCTCCCTGATCCCGACCCCAGCTCAGGTCCGAAACACTGATTGTCCAGCAACTTGGGACATCCTCCCAACGTGAAAGGCGCTTCACAGATGTAATTTTGTTGATGATGATATCAGTGAGGACACAAAGGACATCAGCTATGGGACTCAACTGTGTAAAGAAATGCTTCTCAGTCTGTCTCAGCATCACACTGTAGGTTTGCCCTCAAAAGGAACTAGCTGGGACGATTTCAGACTGGAAGCTCATTGATGGCAGAGACACAGAGGAGACTTTACTGTGAGCTTTATTTGATCCCAAGTACGAGGGTTGAAGGGATTGTGTGCCACCTTTTTCCCCCTGGTTTTGATCGGACTGTAGGAGCACTCTATGGGTTTATATTGTGCCTCCGGCCAATTTTATGTTTTGTGTTTCTAATGGAAGATTTAAGTGCTGAATGTAAACTTCACCAGGGTTTCCAATAGCATACATTAAGTTTTAATGTTCTGTTCCTCCTTTGAGCGAGGTAAGCGGCGTCAAAGCGTCTCTTTGGCTTTGAGTTGGTTCCAAGGTGAAATGCCCGCCAATAGATCGGATTCAATTCGATCCTCTGTATTTGACTCAGTCCTCAGTACAACTGAGTTAGACATGTTTTATAACAACAACAAGATTACATTTGTATAGGGCCTTTCACGTCAGGAGGACGTCCCAAGGTGCTGGACAGTGTACAGCATTTCAGACCCGAGCTGGGGTCAGGGAGGGAGAATGGAGGGAAGGGGAGGGGAAGGGGGGGTGACTGATGGCATGCTCGAAGAGGAGGGTTTTGAGGCGGGACTTGAAGGAGGCGAAGGAGGGGGCGAGGCGGAGTGATTGGGGGATGGAATTCCAGAGGTTGGGGGCAGACTGGCTAAAGGCTCTCCTGCCAATGGTGGGGAGGTGGGTCAGGGGAGCAGGCCAGAGCCGGCTGAGCGGAGGGAGCAGGCAGGTTGGTAGGGGGTTAGGAGGTCACAGCGGTAGGGTGGGGTAAGGCCGTGGAGAGCTTTATAGCTGAGGAGCAGGATCTTGAACTGTATCCTCTGAAGGATAGGGAGCCAATGGAGTCGGGCGAGAATGGGGGAGATGGGGTCACGGAGTTTAGTGCGGGAGAGGACACGGGTTGCAGAGTTCTGGATTATCTGCAGCCTGTGGAGGGAGGAGTTGTGAAGACCGACAAGCTGGTTAAACTACAGCAGTTTGTCAGTACAACACTCTGGAATACCCAAGTCTAGACGCTGCATCTAGATGAGGATTAGATGAGGAAATATGTCCCTTTGAGGAGAGAGAGCATGCTCTAGGATAACATCTCAGAGCACTGAAGAGTGGCAGGGTCAGACCATAGGTTTGGTCCAAGAGGTAGGATATAAAGATAGATAAGAGGGGATGAGGTGGAAGGATGGAGGCGAATGGGGGAGTTCCAGGGGTTACCTTAGGCAAGTTTCCTTACTCCACATGCCTCTGTTTACCTAGGAGTAAGTAGGAGCCCAGTTGTTAGTCGATTGGTGGATCGCTTTCCGGAGCAATAATCCCCTCAAAAAAAATGTGGTCACTGTGTGTGGGACATTACTTTGCACAATTGGCGCTCATGTTTTGCCCAAAAAGTACACAGTCAATTCACTTACAGTATATACTGTGAAGTGCTTTGCGATGTCTCCACAACGTGATAAGGCGCTATATCAAATGCAAGGATTATTATTAAATGAATAATAATATTATTTCACATTGTACATGTTTCCGCCAAGTGAAAAATTACCAACTAATTATTATAGTGGCCCAACAGTTATTAAAAAAATTGCACATTCTAGTAATAAACATGTTCCTTTAAGCAAGCAGTGAGAGGTACTGTGCTTCCTTCAAATAAACAAGGGGGACAAAGCACAGTCAGCAAAGCAGCCAGAATAGAATGTGGCACAAATGTGAAATGAAACGCCCAGTCACTGAATGGGTTTCTTAGTTGTTGTGCAGGGCATCGGGTTCAGTGTCGCTAAAGGCTCAGAGATTTCATGCTGACAAAGTGCTGGTTGTGAATGTTATCAGTATCAGTCACACATTGTCGAGACTCCATTCAGACCTTGGCCCTCAGAGGAGCTGCTGATAATGGAAATTGGCTGGAATAAGCTCTGGAATTGTAGCCATCGCAGGTCATTCTAACCCGACCTGGCATGTTGTCAGCCTCTGCCGCTCCTGTAGTGTACAGTCTGACAGATAAAGGGACATTCTGCTCACATTGCCTGCGTGAACAGCCTTGTCTGATCTTGTGTCTGAATCCTGACTGATCCAGGATCGGGGGTTTATTGCTGGCTTGATGGAGCTTCTGTGTGCAGTCCTTATTGGGTCAGAGGTCAGGCCGCGTGGCCGTCTGGGAGGGGGCGACAATGACTGCATTGATGGCAGAGCTACCGCACAGCTCTTTGGACAGTGTGTCTGTAAAAGGTTAGACTCGGTGTGTCAGCCTGACTCAATTCATGGCACTCTCACCTTTGAAGGTTGTAGCTGAATGCATTTGTATAACTCCCTTCACACAGGATAGTACCTCAGAGCTCTGTAAACACTACATTATATCCCTTGAAGGGCTTTGAGATGTCCTCCTGGCATTAAAGGCGCCACACCAAATGCAAGGATATAAGGTCTGGCACCAAATACCTGTGACAAGACCACAACAGATGGAATAGCATTCTGCCTACCAGGTGCCGTGTAACGGACATAAAGCAGGTGCAGAAGGTTTTGGAAGGGAGGAAGAACAGCCAGAAATCATGTTTCATGTTGGTATCAATGACATGGGAAAGGGTAATATGCTACCCACATACTTACCCAGACCAAACTCCGTAAATCCATCTTACCAGTCAGTTCTGGCCCAAGCTCCACTGGCTCCTCATCGCCGAACGGATCGACTTCAAGATCCTCACACTCGTTTTCAAATCCCTTCATTCCCTGGCACCTCCCTGACCCTCCGACCTCCTTAGTCCCTAATCCACCAGCCGGCACCTCCGCTCGACTGGCACCGGCCTCCTGCTTGCCCCTTCGCACCCTCCGCCCCACCTTTGGAGATGGTGCATTCAGCCACTCCGCCCCGAACACTGGAACATTCCACTCAATTCCTCCACCTTGCCCCTCCCTCCCCTTTTTCAAATCCCGCCTGAAAACCTTCCTTTTCGACCGTGCTTACAATCACCTCCTCCCCCCCCCCCCACCCACCTCGGCTCAGAGTCAGGCTCCACCACTGTTAAGCGCTCTAAGTCCCTACCCTGCAAGGAGGCCGCTATATAAGTGCAAGTTGTTGCTGTTGTAGTTTCCAGGACTTGTAAAGTCTGGCTTAGTTGGTTGCAGGTTCGAGCCCCACGTCGGGACTTTGAACCCACAGTCTGGGGTGACATTTCAATGCAGTTTTGGGACAACTCTGCATTGTTGGAGGCGTCCTTTGAATGAGACGTTTAGACCACAGTCCTGACTGCGACAAATGCAGTCACTACACTTTATCGTAAAACCCTGTGAAAACGGCATGATAAGGCACAATATCAAATTGAAGGATGATTATTTTCAGCAAGTACGAGCTAGATTGAAGAGCCGGACCTCAAGGATAGGAATCTCAAGATTGCTTGTGTGGTCAGTCAGTGAAGGAATAGAAGGATTAGGGAGGTTCGTGCAAGAATGGGTTTTAATTCCCGGGCATTAGAACCTGGGTTGATTGAAAACAGTCAGGATAGATGTTGTTAAAAGCAAGTCTTTCCTGACAAATCTAATAGAGTTTTTTGATGAAATAACTAAGAAAATAGGTAAAGGTAACGCTGTGATGTTTAGAAGGTATTCAATAAAATATAAGATGTTTGTTAAAGAAGATATACGATGCTTGTTAAAAAAATTAACATACGTGTGATTAATAGAAAGGTGGCAGCATGGATAGAAAGTTGGTTAAAGGATAGGAAACAGAGAGTGAGAGTACATGTGTTTTATTAGGAATGGTCAGATATAAATAGTGGTGTCCTTCAGAGGTGTGTGTTAGCACCACGTTTTTTATCTCTAATTATTTCAATGATCTGGATTCTGGTAAAAGGGAAACAATTTCTGTTTGCTAATGACACAAAATTTACACAAAAACTATAATCCTTATAATAATCCTTTCATTTGATATAGTGCCTTATCATGTCGTTGGGATGTCTCAAAGGGCTTTACAGAATATACTGTAAAGTGTAGCATCTATGCAGAAAGGAAAGTGAGTCAACATTTCGAGTCCACGACCCTTTGTCAGAATGAAGAATCGTGGCCCCAAAGCGTTGACTCACTTTCCTTTCTCCATAGATGCTGCCTGACCTGCTGAGTTTTTCCAGCGACTTCTGTTTTTGTTTCAGATTTCCAGCATCTGCAGTATTTTGTGTTTTGATACTGTAAAGTGAATTGACTGACAATTAGAATACAAAAGTCAGGAAGTTATGTTGAACCTTTATAAAACACTGGTTAGGCCTCAGCGAGAGACTGTGTTCAGTTCTGGGCACCTGAAGGATGTCAAGGCATCGGAGAGGGTGCAAAGGAGATTTACCAGGATGGTACCAGGAATGAAGGACTTCAGTTGTGATGAGTGGCTAGAGAAACTGGGATTATTCTTCTTGGAGAAAAGAAGGCTAACAGGAGACATAATAGAAGTTTTCACAATTATGAGGAGATTCGATAGGGTGAACAAGGGGAAACTACACCGATTTGTGCTGCATAATTCTATGATTCTATGACTGTATCCTGTGGGCAAAATGCAGCAATCAATTGCACTGGAGTGTCCCACAAACAGTTGTGGATTGAGTGATTTTTTGTGATTGTGGATTTTTTTCAGGGATTATTACCCCCGGAAAGCGATCTGCCAATTGACTAACAACAGGGTACCTTACTTACTGCTAGGTAAACAATGAACACTGGTAAACACCGAGCATCAAATCAAATAAGCCATGTTAGAAACGTTCCAGTGAAGTATTTTATCCACATATCATCCTCAGCCCAAAATAGCAGAAACTCTGCAGCTCCATATAAAGGGTGATAGGCTTTACACTGCAGCCAAACTAGTTTACATCTTCTGGACACTTCAATTGTCTCTGGTGCAAGAAATGAGGCAGCTAATATCCCATAATGGAGCATTGGACGTGAATCTTTTAATGATCGTGAACTTTCATGCTCATCTGTGGAAGTGTTAGAGCAGGACAGAAATGCTTTATGTTTAGAATATCCAACACTCGCAAGATCAGCTATAGCATGAGTTAGACACTCTACACTGTCCTACCCAGCCCTCCCGGGTCAGCCAACAGCACGGGTTAGAAAAAAACTCCCTCTACACTTCCCCATTCAGCATTTCTGGGTCAGATTATGCGGTAGATACTGAGGAAAGCTTTCTCTACAGTATCCCTTACAGTACTCCTAAGTCAGCTAAAGCTTGAGTAAAGCATGCTCTACCCTGTCACATCAATCACTCTAAGATGCAAAAACAGAGCTAGGAATTAAAACTGAGTTCACACTAACTGGGTAGTAGGTACTGCACTACCTACTCCTAACTGCTCTGGTATAATGCATCTTGAAGCAATTGCAAAGTGGACGTATTTATGGTCAAGTTGCCCATTCCCCACCACAGGTAGGACAGCCCACGGTGGTCATTACCATTGAGTAACCTACAGAGTGGGCAGAGATGCACAAATCAGCTAATCATGACTTAGTCAGAGTTTGCACATACACATGGAGGAAGTCAAGTCAAATATTTGTAAATGGAAATGTGGCAATCAATCTTTGTCGAACTCAATAGAAAGTTTCATTCTTCCTTGAAGTCATTAAAATATAGCCTGTCTCTGTATACTTCCCTGAGGCAATATTAGCACTGCTACAATAAATAAACCTGAACATGTTGATGGGAGGTGATATGATAATCCATGGCAAGGATAGCTTGTTCTGAGGTGGCCAACCTGGAGTCAGTGGAACCAACCTTGGCTCCTGATGAAATTTGTATTGGCTCCCGAGACCAGCCAAGGTTTCCTGCCTGGCTCGAAATCAGTAAACAATGATCTTTGACATTGTGTTTTCCTGAATTTAGAGTCAAAAGAACTCAGCAGATTGACGTCAATCTCAGACACCTCCCCCAAGCGCACTACAGAGCAAGCACGAAATACATTTTCAGGTTATTGATACTTTGTTCCTTGGAAAGAAATTGCTTCACCCAGAAGCATAAGCCTCATGGTCATTAGGATTGATGTAGACATTCCTGAGGCCACATGGAGAATTTAAGATCTTGAATTACTCATAGGGAACAGTATTTAGTGCTGGCAAAGATGCTGAATTAAGAATTTAGCTCTGTTTATAGAGGAACTAGTTTATTATATGCCCATCATTCCTGTGCCTCAGCTTCTATAAAGTTACAGTTAATATTCAAGTACCATTCCAGTGCTTGAGATGACAGTCTGGAGTCTTGCATTTTAAGCATATTTTTTGGTGGTGGGGGTCAACCAGGTGTCTGACACATACGGAAACCCATCACCATACTTAAAAGTATCCGAACCAAACTGAGAATTCCATCCATTAAGCTTGGTCTGTAGTGTGCTTGGGAGAGGTGTCCGAGATTGCCGTCAATTTGCTGAGTCCTACACATGGAAATTCTGAAACTAGCTTCAAAGCGTTAAAGAAAAGATCTGTAACACTATGCACTTGCCTAGTTCCCTATCATCGAATCATAAAATCCTACAGCACAGAAGGAGGCCATTTGGTCGATCATGCCTGTGTCAGCTCTATGAAAGAGCTACCAACTAGTCCCACTCCCCTGCTCTTATCCCGTAGCCCTGCAATTTTTTTCTTTTCAAGTATATATCAAATTCCCTGATGAAAGTTATTATTGAATCTGATTCCATCACTATTTCAGGCAGTGCATTCCAAATCGTAACAACTCTCTGAATAAAAAAAAATTCTCCTCATCTCCCTCTGGTTCTTTTGCCAATTATCTTAAATCTGTGTCCTCTGGTTACCAACCCACCCACCAGTGGAAACAGTTTTTCCTTAATTACTCTATCAAAACCTCTCATAACCTATCAAAGCGAAAAGCTGAGCCCTCTGCCTACGCTGGATTTGAAACCACTCTTAGGACCATTTTCTAGGCCACAGGAGAGAAGAGGCTATTATTCAGTCTGGGTTGTGAACACCACAGAGGAGGAAGGACAACTCTCCAGAGCAACAAACCACTTATTTATCATTGATGACAAGTGACAGTGCCAGGCTTGGTGCCCAGCCAGACCACAGGAAGGCTCAAATACCCACTGACAGGCAGTTAGGGGACAGACCCAGGCATTTTTCCTTGTTCTGTTGCCAATGTCTTAGTGCACTTCATACACAGGAGGAACTTCACATCCAGCCTGTCTCACCCGAATTGAACCTTGGACCAGTGGTTGACTATGTTATGACAACCAGTCTCCAAAATAATATTGCAGGTTGCGTAAACTTGGTCTGTATTCAGTTTAGACGGTTGAGGGGTGATCTCATTAAACCGTTTAAAATGATAAAGGGTTTTGATAGGGTAGCTACAGAGAAACTATTTCTTTCTTCAATAACCCTTGCATATAGTATAGTGCTTATCATGCTGCCAACATGCTAAGCATTATATTATAGCAAAGGTTATTGCATATAATATAGTGCTCAGTTTAGATATATTATAGTGTATGTTTAGAACTGTGAGCCTGCACTATGTAGTGTTACATATGTAGCCCAGTGCTGAAAAAATGGAGATTGAACCCTTCAAACGTTGTTGAAGCAGAGTCCATAAATATTTTTAAAAGGAAATTAACAAGAGACTTGACGAGAAGGAATATCAAGGAACAGTAGAAGAAGAGATGAAAAATGATACAAATAGATTTAAGATAAAAAGAGGGGAGATAATCGATAAACTAACCAAACTCAGGGAGAATAAAACTCCTGGTCCAGATGGATTGTAACCGCATATATTAAAAGAATCTAGGGAAGAGATAGCAGAGGCACTATTACATACATATAATAATTCATTAGAAAAGGGAGTAGTGCCAGAGGTCTAATTTTATGCCTATATTTAACAAGGGAGATAAAACAAGCCCAGGGAATTATAGACCTGTCAGCTTAACATCAGTGGTAGGAAAGATAATGTGAACCTTACCAAAAGAGGTAATAGAAAAACATCCAGAAACCGAAAATATAATAAAGAATAGTCAGCACAGATTTCAAAAAAGAAGGTCATGCTTGACTAACCTCATTGAATTCTTTGAAGGGGTAACAGTAAGAGTAGACAAGGGTAATGCAGTAGATGTAATATATTGGGATTTCCAAAAGATGTTTGATAAGGTACCACATTATAGACTAACGAATAAAGTTGGAGCATTTGGAGTCAGGGGAAAAGTAGCAGAATGGATAGCAAGCTGTCTACATAACAGAAAACAGAGAGTGCAGGTAAAGTGTAGCTACTCAGACTGGCAGAGGGTGAGCGGTGATGTTCCACAAGGATCGCTATTGGGACCACTGTTGTCCGCAATTTACATTAACGATTTGGTCTCGGGAATTGAAAGTGCAATTTAAAAATTTGCGGATGACACCAAGTTGCGGGGTGTAGTTAATACTGAGGAGGACTGCAACAAATTACAAGACATTAATAGGCATTTAATTGGCCAATGAATTTCAATATAGATAAGTGTGAGGTGGTACATTTTGGTAGGAGGAATAAGGAGGTCACATACTGACTGGAAAATAATAATCTAAATGGGGAAGAGGAGCAAAGGGATTTAGGGTACAGATACACAAATCGCTAAAAGTAGTGATGCAGGTTAATAAGGCCATAAAAAAATGAAAACCAAGCGTTGGGGTTCATATCTGGAGCGATAGAAATGAAAAGCAGGGAAGTTATGCTAAACATATATCGAACATTGGTTAGACCACACTTGGAAAACTGACTACAGTTCTGGTCCCCATATTATAGAAAGATATAGAGGCACTGGAGAAAGTGCAAAGAAGATTTACAGGGGTGATACCGGCACTGCGAGGTTATACCTATCAGGAAAGGTTGAACATGCTTGGACTCTTTTACCTTGAAGGGTGAGGGGTGATCTAATAGAGGTCTTTAAAATTATGAAAGGTTTTGATAGGGTAGATATAGAGAAGATGTTTTCATATGTGGGGGAGACCAAAACCAGGGGCCATCAATATAAAATAGTCACCAATAAATCAAATAGGGAAGTCAGAAGAAACTGCTTTACCCAGAAACTGGTGGGAATGTGGAACTTGCTACCACAAGGAGTAGTTGAAGTGAATAGGATAATGCATTTAAGTGGAAGCTAGTATATGAGGGAGAAGGAATAGAAGGTTATGCTGATAGGCTTAGCTGAGGAAGGGCAAGAGGAGGCTCATGTGGAGCATATACACCCGGATAGACCAGTTGGGCTGAATGGCCTGTTTCTGTGCTGTATGTTCCATGTAATTCTATGTAAAGATTGTGGGTCACAATATTCCACATGGGTACACTGAGCTCAGTTAGTGCGGTGCAGGGAAAGTGCTGCATTTCTGGAGTTGTTGTTGGATGAAACTAAGTACTGTCTGCCTGTTCAGATGGATGTTAAAGATCCCGTGGCCTAGTCACAAAGAGAAGAGAGTTTCTCCACGGCTGACAATCTCCCACATTAATCAGTCGCCTCAAAACTGTCAGACCTTGCTGTGTGTAAAATGGCTGCTTAAAAAAATAGTCTCTACACTTGAGAGTAATTACTTGTGAAGAGCACTGAGACATTTTGAATTGATAATATGCTGTGTAAATATCGATTGTTCCTTGTTCCCTTTGATCCCCTGTATGTAAGACTGATTCCAGCTCTAGTCTAGTTAGACATTCTTATTCAGAGCCACATTTAATATTGATATCAGAGACTCTGTCTGGAGAGCTCATCTCCTCCACTGTCAGCATATTGTGGGCTCTGTGCTTTGTTAGAGTGGGAAAGAGGTGCATAATTATAAGATATATAATAGTTATATTAAAATAATATAAAACATCTCTGTGAATAGGGAGGCTAAAACCGGTTCCATGCCCAATGTGTGCCATGTGGGAATGCCAGAATGCTTTGTGTGCCCTGGACAAATACCTGTATAGGAAGTGCCTCCGGCTGCTTGAGCTCAGAGTTTCTGGGCTCAAGGAGAAGCTGATGTCACTACATAGGATACGGGAGGCTGAAGAATTCATGGATCGAACGTTTCAGGAGGTGGTCACCCCACAGCCACAGAGGGTTCAGGAGAGTGAGTGAGTGACCACCTGACGTGGTAGGAAGAGGGGACGGGCAGTGCAGAAATCCCCTGAGAGTGTGGCACTCATAAACTAGTTCTCTATACTGAATCCCGGTGAGTGTGATGACACCTCTGGAGAGGGTAGTCAAAAGCAAATGGATGCACAAGGGGACACAGGGAAGAGTGCGAATGCAATTGTCATTGGGGATATAATGGTGAAAGGAGTAGACAAGTGTTTCTGCAACAAAAGACATGACTCTCGCATGATATGGGTTGAAGACAGCACAGAACTGGTGCAAAACATTCTACAGAGGGAAGGGAAGCATCCAGAAGTCATGGTCTATTTTTAGATCTGTGACATAGGGGGAAAAAAAGGCTGAGATCCTACAGGGAGAGTATCAGGAAGCTAGGGAAAAAGTTAAAGAGTAGGACCTCAAAGGTGATGATCACTGGATTACTCCCAGTGCCTCGTGCAAGTGAGTATCAGAACAGCAGGATCAAACACACGAATGCATAGCTGGAGAAATGGTGCAGAAAGAGGGCTTCAGGTTCCTGGATCAATGGGACCAGTTCTAGGGCAGGTGGGACCTGTACAAGGTGTATGGGTTACACCTGAACAGGCCTTGTACCAATGTCCTCTCTGGAAAGTTAACTAGTGCTGTGGGGAAGGGTTTAAACTAATTTTGAGGGGGGAAGGGAATCAGAATGTAGCATTGGAGAGGATAAACAAGTTACATAGAGGACTGGGGGAGACGAATGGCAATGTAATAAGGAGTAGTGCAGGAAAAGGAAGGATTAGATGGGGGAGCAATGCAGAGCAGACACAGTTGATTCCTGAAATGTGTGCAGGAGAACTTTCTGGTCAGTATGTTTCCAGCCAAACGAGGAAGGAAGCAGTGCTGGATCTAGTTCTGGGGAATGAAGTGAGGTAAGTGGAGCAGGTTTCAGTAGGAGAGCATCTGGACACCATTGAATCACAACATCTTTAAATTTAGAGTACTTATGGACAGGGACAATGAACAATAAAAGGTGAAGATACTCAACTGAAGAGGACTAATTTCAGTGAGTTAAAAAGTGACCTAGCCAAGGTGGACTGGAAAGAAAGATTGGCAGGTACAATAACTGACGAGCAAGGAAGAGATAGTTCGGGGACAGAACAAATACATTCCCACAAAGGGGAAAGGGCATCCAAACCTCCCTGGATGAATAAGGAAATTGGGATTAAAATAAAACAGAAAAAGGAGGTTTATGATAAATGTCAGGTCCAAAATACAGAAGATAATCAAATAGAATATAGTAAGTACAGAGGAGAAATAAAAAAGGTATTAAAGGGACAGTGGCGGGATAGATACAGAACTGTCTGGAAGGCAGAAAGCAGAGAGTTGTGGTGAATGGTTGTTTTTCTGACTGGAGTGTGCAGTGGTATCCCCCAGGGATCAGTAATAATAATAATCCTTGCATTTGATACAGCGCTTTTCACATCTTCTCGACGTCTCAAAGTGCTTCACAGAATAGACTGTAAAGTGAATTGACTGTATATTTGTGGACCGTACAGGGACAACGCTGTTTTTTGATTTATCTAAATGACCTGGACTTGGGCATAGGGAATTTGCAGATGATACTAAGCTAGGAAAGGTAGTAAACAGTGAGGAGGATAGTAGCAGACAGCAAATGGACATAGACAGACTGGTAAAGTGGGCAGACACGTGGCAGATGAAATTTAATGTGGAGAAATGCAAAGTGATGCATTTTGTGAGGAAGAATGAGGAGAGGCCATATAAGCTGATGGTACAGTCTTAAAGGGGGTGAAGGAACAGAGAGACCTGAGGGTTCATATAAGTAAATCTTTGAAGGTGGCGGGACACGGAGATAAAGCTGTTAAAAACGCATATGGGATACTAGGCTTTATAAGTAGGGGCATAGAATACAAAAGTTAGGAAGTTATGATAAATCTTTATAAAACACTGGTTTGGACTCAGCTGGAATACTGTGTTCAGTTCTGGGCCCCACACTTGAGGAAGGATGTCATGACATTGGAGAGGGAGCAAAGGAGATTGACCAGGATGGTACCAGGAATGAGGGACTTCAGTTATCAGGAGAGGTGAGAGAAGCCGGATTATTCTCCTTGGAGCAGAGAAAGTTAAGAGGAGACTTAATAGAAGTTTTCAAAATTATGAGGGGATTTGACAGGGTGAAGAAGGAGAAACTACACCGATTTCCACTATTTTTCCAGTGGACAAACTATTTCCACTGGTGGGTGGGTCAGTAACCCGAGGATAGTTGTTAAAAGAAACAGAGGGGAAGAGAATTGTTTTCACACAGCGAGTTGTTCGAATCTGGAATGCATTGCCTGAAAGGGTGGTGGAAGCTGATTCAATAACAACTTTTCAGAGAGAAGTAGATAAGTGTTTGGGGAGGACCAATTAGGGAATATTGGGAGAGAGCGGGGGAGTGGGATTGATTTGGATAGCTCTTTTCAAATTGCTGGCACAGACACGATGGGCTGAATGGCGTCATTCTGTGCTGTATAATTCTATGAATCAAATTCTCTTTTTATTGCTTTCCAAATTGTTGTATTTCAAAGAGCAGGTAACTAACTCTCTGAAGGTTCTGTCAACTTCATGAGATGATCAGAATGTTGTGATTGCTTTAAATTATTTTGACCTATCTGTCTATTTCTCTCTTCCTCTGGTCTCTCTATGCGCATTTGTCTTTCCTGGTGTCCAAGCTAAATTCAGAGATTATTATTGGTCACTATTTAATGCATGGCTATTTGTGGGACGTTGGCATGCTCGAATGCGTCTGTTAGCTAGAAATTGAAGGTGTTGTGGCCTCTTTAACTCGCTTCCCCACCATTGTGGCTGCTCCAGGGAAGGTGCCAGACAGCACTGTAGCAGCTGAGCTGAGTCACACTGGCATCAAGCAGTGAATGAGTTAAGCAGAAGCGAGTGATTGAACCTTGGCGAGTCCCGGAGATGGATTAATCACCCCCCTCCAATCCCCCATTCCTGGAACGGGAAGTGCAGCCAGACTCACACTGTCAGCACCTGGAGGCTGTTCATTTCTGTTCAGCCAGAACCCTGTTCAGCCACTGCAGTACAGCGTAGCTTAACCCTTTCCCCCTGTGCAAGCCAGCAAGTGAGTGTGACAAACATTCAACTCCACTTCAATGAAGTAACAATAATAATCCTTGCATTTAATATAGCACCTCATCATGTCATTGAGACGTCTAAAAACAGCTTCACAGGATATATTGTCAACAACAACAAAATTACATTTGTGAAGTCCTTTCATGTCAGGAGGACGTCCCAAGTTGCTGGACAGAGTTTCGGACCCGAGCTGGGGGACAGGGTTGGGGGGGGGGAAGCAGAGAGATCAAAAGCACGGTCAAAGAGGAGGGTCTTGAAATGGGTCTTGAAGGAGGCGAGGGAGGGGGTGAGGCGGAGGGACTGCAGGTTGGAGTTTCAGAGGGTGAGGGTAGAATGATGGAAGGCCCGCCCGCCAAAAGTGGGGCGAGCGAGGCGGGGGACGTGAAGCAGGCTGGAGCCCGCTGTGCGGAGGCAGCGAACAGAATGGTACGGGTTAGGAGGTCGGAGGGATAGGGGGGAGCAAGACCTTGAAGGGCTTTGAAGGTGATGACCA
Organism: Callorhinchus milii; assembly: GCF_018977255.1. Classification (NCBI taxonomy): domain Eukaryota; kingdom Metazoa; phylum Chordata; class Chondrichthyes; order Chimaeriformes; family Callorhinchidae; genus Callorhinchus; species Callorhinchus milii. Next base: position 5,669,090 of record NW_024704759.1, on the reverse strand, counting down.
GAATCTTGAACTGTATCCTCTGTGTGATGGGAAGCCAGTGGAGTTGGGCAAGGATGGAGGTGATGGGGTCGAGGAGCCTAGTGCAGGAGAGGACACGAGCTTCAGAGTTCTGGGTGATCTGCAGCCTGTGGATGGAGGAGTTGCGGAGGCCGACAAGCAGTGAGTTTGCACAGTCGGGCCTCGATGTAATGAAGGCGTGTATGAGGGTTTTGGTGGCCTGCGGTGTGAGACGGTGTCGGAGCCGGGCGATTTTGCGGAGCTGGGGGAAGGCAGAGCAGGTCATGGCGCAGATGTGGGGTAGAAAGGACAGTTGAGGGTCAAACAAGACCCCAAGGTTCCGGACTGGCTTAGTAAGGTGGAGTCTGCAACCATGGAGGTGATGCTGTCAACGCCTGAGGTGTGGAGGCGCTGACAAGACCCAATCAGGAGAGCCTCGGTCTTGTTGACGTTCAACTGAAGAAATTTAGCTCTCATCCAGGACTTGATGTCTGACAAACGGTCCTGGAGTCAAGGGTGGAGGAATAGAGGTAGAGTTGGATGTCATCTGTATACATGTGGATTGATTGTGTATTTTGTGGGCAAAATGAAGGTGGGAAGGGAGATGCTTCCCTGAATACAATGCTGTTGCTAGGGACAAACATGCCTTCATTTAATTGACTCTATCCATTGCCAGTTTTCTTTTCTAATTTACCCTGCCCTAGTTATTCTGCTTTTGTTTCTTTTGTTGAGGATACAGTTCCATAGATACCTTGCACAATCTCACCCAGTGGTTGGTATCCACAGCTCAGCCTTACCGAGGGTTTTGACCACAGGGGCACAGTTCTTCCTAATTCTTCCTGTGAAGTCTAGTCGCTTAGTGGTTAGAGCACTCGCCTCGCAAGCGAGCGGACTTCGATTCGATTCCCAGGCGAGTTACCTTACTCCACTGGCCTCTAATTAAGTAGGAACCCGGTTAGAGTTGATGAGTGGATCGCTTTTCCGGGGGTAACAATCCCTTCCAAAAAAAATCAAAATAATTTCATTACTACTCAACTCAGAGCGGCAAACATTTCACCTGAGGTACACTCACAAATAATTACCACAGGAGGGCGGTAGCGAGGGGGGAAAATCTGAACTCCAGCAAGAGAGTTTCTTCAAGAACGGGGAAGAAAATTCCACCCTGGAAATACTAATTGGTGTCAGAAAGGTCAGTTAGCACATTGCAACACAGTCTGCTGGTGAGATGCTGGCAGGGAGGCAAGCTTCGTACTGAGAAGGCTTTAAGTGGCAGCCTATCCGTTCGATAAAGTTAACCTAAATAGATTGTTCCACTGGCTGTAACCAGGGGACGCAAATATGAGATAACGACTCGTGGGGTGAAAAAGAGAATTTAAGAGAAACTACTTCGTGGAGAGGGTAGCGAGACTGTGGAACTTGCGGTTTGTAGTGGTTGAATCAGATAATGTAGATGCATTCAAGAGTAAGCTTGACCTTCACATGAGGAAGAGGGGAATAGAAGGGTGTGAGAGGAGTAAGGAGTGCGTAGACACTCAGGTGCAGTATAAGCGCCGGTATGGACCGGTTGGCCGAGCGGCCTTTTACCATGCTGTACAGTCTGTGTAACCTTTGTGAGGCAGCTCTCGCTGGAACTGGCGAGACATTGGCTGGTTAGTGTACTGCTTTCACTGCTCACCACAGAGGAAAGAGAGGCTTCTGGTGGGATTTACTCACGATGAGATCAAATAGGCCAATGGGATTTTCTCAGTGACTCAGTGGCTTTGTCCTCCATTCTCTACTAATACCACTGCTTTTGCCCCTCTTCCCGCCTTTCAAAAACATATCTCTTCAATCATAACTTTGATCGATATCTTTAAATCTCTTATATCTCTGCTTGTTCCCTGTTTTACATTACTTTAATTGTCAAGCACTTGAAAATGTTCTATGTTCATTCTGGGCACCACACTTTAGGAAGGATGTCAAGGCCTTAGAGAGGGAGCAAAGGAGATTTACCAGGAATGGGGGACTTCAGTTATCAGGAGAAGCCTGAGAAGCCGGGATTATTCTCCTTGGAGTAGAGAAGGTTAAGAGGAGACTTAATAGAAGTTTTCAAAATTATAAAGGGATTTGATAGGGTGAACAAGGAGAAATTATTTCCACTGGCGGGTGGGTCGGTAACCCAAGGGCACTGATTTAAAATTATTGTTAAAAGAAACCGAGGAGAGATGAGGAGAAATTTTTTCCCACAGCGAGTTGTTTGGATCTGGAATGCATTGCCTGAAAGGGCGGTGTAAGCCGATTCAATAACAACTTTTAAGAGAGAAGTAGGTAATTATTTGGGGAGGACAAGTTTGCAGCGCTATGGGGAGAGCGCGGGGGCGTGGGATTGAATTGGATAGTTCTTTTCAAAGAACTGACAGACATGATGGGCCAAATGGCCTTCTGTACTGCCTGATTCTGTGATTCTGAGATGATTCTGTTATGTGCAAGGTGAAATGTAAATTATTTTAACTTGTATAAACTCCAGACTGCATTTTATGAACACTATGAGATATGATTCGTAAACGCTGCAGGATATTTCAGACAACATTTAATAAACTAGACGGTTATAAAAAATGAATAATGTGCAATATTTAAACCAAGTTAGACTAATGTTTGTGCCAAACTGTAGTCTGTAGACAGTCATGAATTGTGTGTATATAAATTACCTTCATTTCAATTGCTCAGATTGAGTAAATCGTTATCGTTTCTGAATTACAGTATTTGAAAGAATTTCTATTTCTATTTGAATTTCAAAGCTTTCTTTAAAACCTGTCTCTTTGGTTAGTATACTCAAACATTCCCCTCCTTGCTTGATAATTCACATCATCTCTTTACATGAAAGGTACTGTCAAGTGTAGTGACTGTTTTTATCTTAAAAACTGGAGCCATTTGTGCATATACTGTACATGACCAATTTATCTGCAGGATTATTGGTCAGAAGCCCGTTGGTCAGAGAAGGAGAAACTCGCTTCTCTTTTTTCAATGTCATGGGATCATTAGCATTCATCAAAGAACAAGGATTCAGCACATCAGAATTATTCAAAGTACAGCACCTCAGACAATGCAGCACTTCCCCCCAGTACTGCACCGGAGTGTCAGCCTGGAACGTGAGGTCAAGTCCCGGTATTGAGCTTGAACCCACAGCCTTTTGATCCAGAATACCAGTTTGGAAAAAGGTGCCAAATTGACGCTTGATTGGAACAAGTGAAATGGATAGTTTTGCTGTGTGACTGGTCTCTCCAGAGCAGCCTCAGAAACTTACTTGTTTAAAGATAGAAACATCTGTACGATTGCCTGAGCACACTTTCTGGAGAAGTGCAGGGGCTGGGAGTGGCTGGCTGACTGACTGGTCCTGCAGCTTGGCAGCAAACTCAGACATTACCTCATCTCCGCACAGCCAGACAGCCCAGCTCCGTGCCAATCAGGTCCACAGGAGGGCCCGTCTCACTGCCGGCTACACTCTCGCTGCAACCATCTCGGGATGTCTCAGTGCCTGCTCTTCAAGGTGGGCTGCTGAGCACTCAATGTTCTTTTATGCAGATTGATCCCCAGGAGCACAGCGCGGTGACGCTGGATACTGTGTCAAGCTCAGCGCTCACTGTGAGCCGCAAAGGTCAGAGGAGAAGCTCGGAGGAAGGGAATATGGCTGTTTCTCAGATTGATGTTTGTTTAAATAAAACAGCAGGTGAATTGCTTGTGTAATTAGTCAACAAATAGCAGCTAAAGATGATCCATTGTACGATTGCTGTCCAGTAATACAGCTTTTCCCACTTGTATAAACACAGCTGGGACGTAAACACTTTTTCTCCACAATTGTCTCTGAAATATTTATTTGGCAAAATCTTCGCACCAGCATAGCCTCGGTCTTTGTGACAAAGTGCAGCAATATACTGCCAGGGCAAGGTAATGACAGTACCTGCTGTAGGACTGGTTCGTACAGACCAGAAGGTTATAGGTTTAACCACTACCCGGTCAGTGACTTTGCTCAACTGGCACCATCCTCCTGCTTGTCCCTCGCATCCTCCACTCCACCATTGGAGGTCGCACTTTCAGCCACTATGCCCCGAAACTCTGGAACACTTTTCCTCAATCCCTCCGCCTTGCCACCTCTCTCCCCTTTTTCAAGTCCCACCTTAAAACCTTCCTTTTCGATTGTGCTTACGGTCACCTTCCCCACCGCCCCCCTGGCTCAGAATTAGGCTCAATCATTGTTAAGCGGTCTGAGACACTGCCAGGTGGGGGCGTGTGGGGGTGGGTGAGGGTTAAGGTATGGGATGTGTGGGGGTGTGTGTGGGGTGGGTGTCTGAAGTGAGGACAAGATTGGCTTGGCTGTGATATCTCCCTGCATGTTGGAATAGCTCACTCATACAGTGCAAGCTCACACAAGCCCATGGGTGAGGTACTGGAATGTAAGCCAGTGCCTGTGGGATTGTGGGAGCCAGGACTTGCAAACGAGAGCGTAGATTTGGTGTAACAATCTGTTGCCCAATGGCTCACTTGATAAAGGTCTCAAAACCATTCTCTTCAACCGCGCCTTTGGTCACTCTCCCACCCCTAGCCTCCCTGCCCTCCATCCCTCTTGTGATCCCAACCCCCCGCTAGGGTCCAAAATCCTTGACTGTCTCCACAAGATGCAGATTATTCAGAAGTCTGCAGCTCATGGCCTCTCCCACACCAAGCTCCATGAGACTCTCACCCCATCTACAACACCAACAAATTACACTTGTATAGCGCCCTTCACATCGGAAAGACATCCCAGGGTGCTGGATAATTGTGTTTTGGACCCGAGCTGGGAGTTGGGGTCAGTAAGGAGGAGGGTAGGGGGGGTGACTGAGGGTATGATGAAAGAGGAAAGTCTTCAGACGGGACTTGAAGGAAGCAAGAAAGGGGGTGAGGCAGAGGGATTGCGGGATAGAGTTCCAGAGTGTGGGGGCAGAGATGTTGAATGCCCGACTGCCAAAGGTGGGGCACGAAGTGTGGGGGACCTGAAGCAGGCTGGTGTCCGCCGAGCGGGCAGGCTGATATCTGGTTATGAGGTCAGAGACGTAAGTGGGAGCTAGACCTTGGATGGCCTTGAAGGTAAGAACAAAGGTTTTGTACTTCATTCTCTGAGGAATGGGGAACCAGTGAAGCCGAGCAAGAACGGGGGTGATAGGTTCCCGGAGCCTGGTGTGGGAGAGGACACGAGCTGCAGAGTTCTGAATAATCTGCAGCATGTAGAGGGAAGAGTTTGAAATTTCAGTGAGCAGGCAGTTGGCGTAGTCAAGCCGGGACATAATGAAAGCGTAGATCAGGGTCTCAGCTGCCTGCGGTGAGAGGCAGTGGTGGAGACGGACAATGTTGCAGAGTTGTGGAAAGGCAGAACTGGTCACAGCACGAATGTGGGGTTTGAAGGAATAGCCGAGGGTCGAAAAGGACACCAAGGTTTTAGATTGGTGAGGTGAAGAGTCCAGCCATGAATGATGCTCGTGTCAGCAGCTGAGGTGAGGAGGTGCTGTCGGGAGCCAAGCCAGAGGGTCTCTGTGTTGCCAACATTAAGCTGGAGGAAGTTGACTCTTGTCCAAGACTTGATGTCAGACAGACAATTAGCCAAGATATCAAAGGTCCTGCAGTCGAGGGTGGAGGCGGCGAGATAGAGTTGGGTGTCATCTGCATACCATGTGGAAATTGACCCCATTCCTGCGGATGACATCGCCGAGTGGGAGCATATATAGATTGAAGAGGAAGGGACCGAGGACAGAGCTCTGAGGAACACCACACGTGACAGTGCGGGGGCTAGAGGGAAATGTACGCCAGCCCAACACAGTCAGTGGCTTCAGGAAATACACTGAATGAGAGGGGAAAAAATAATAATTTGAAAGAGAATTGTTTATGGCACTTATTTGGATTTTAGCAACAGGGTGGATTAACCAGTTGGAATCTTACTGAACTGGGAAGGCAGTCCTTGGGATTTGCTGGGCTGTAATGGGGAATGCAATGAAAAGGGCTGCAGGATATAATCGAAGCAATGGGCAACAGACACACTCCCAGCCCAGCTCCAGTGAATAACCGCTGGGCGGTTTGCCTGGTCATGTGGCTTGTGCTACACGTGTTAATGAGTCACACAGTCGCACACAGCAGCCAGCTACTGGCAGCAGTTACACACTCTAATGACATGCTGAGCGATGAAAAAATGTGTGTAATGAAGGGAAACCATTTGATGGCTTGCTGGGACCTGTAATTAGCCACAATGATTAAGGCGCATTTTGACTACTTTTGCCAAAATAAGACATTTGCACGCTGTGCGTTGTGATGTCATTGAAATCGGAAAACATGACGCAAAAAGGGTAACAAATTGTTGGAGAGGAATGGGGGCTGTGGGCGTGGGGAAGGGGCAATAATAATAATCCTTGGCGATTTATATCGCGCCTTATTAGATCTTTGAAACGTCTCAAAGCGCTTCACAGCATATACTAAAAAGTGGACTATGTATTTTGTGGGTGAAACACAGCAGCCGTTTGTACACAGCAGTGTCCCACAAACAGTCATGGACTGAGTGACTAAATTATTATTTTCTTTGAAGGGATTATTACCCCCAGAAAAGCAATCTTCCAATCGTCTAACAAGCAGGTTCCTACTTACTGATAGGAAAACAGAGGCGTGTGGAGAAGGATACTTGACTAAGGTTTCGCCCTGCCCAGGAATTAAATCCGGGTTCTCCGACTTGTGAGGCAAGTGCTCTAACTAATACTCTACAGGACAATGTTGGGGGTACAGTGGGGGCTGGGGACGATGTTTCCCCAACAATTCTTCCAAGAGTTTGAGATCTAGCTTTGTTCTAGCTTTGGGCCAACCTCTCAGGAGTTAGGAAACAAACAATTCAAAACATCATCACTGAAAACCATTTCATTTCTTTAAATTCTTCAGAATGTCCATTTTCTGGGCCACTTACCCAGACCTACAGCCAGGACAGTCTTTTCAAAAACAATCATACCCACCATTGGGGGCGGACCTTCAGCCTCTCTGACCCCATCCTCTGGAACTCCATCCCACAGTCCCTCCACCTTGTCCCGTCACTTGCCTCTTTCAAGACCCGTCTCAAGACCCTCTCCTCTTCGACCGTGTCTTCGGTCACCCTCCTACCCCTACCCTCCCCACCTTCCACTTCTGCTGATCTGAACCACCAGCTCGGGTGTGGATCCCTGACTGTCCAGCGCCTTGGGACGTCCTCCTGATGTGAAAGGCGCTATACACATGTGAATCAACATTTGAATCAACAATTTTTATGGAATGCGTTCAAATGGGTTGAAATCTCCATGTTTTAGCCTTTTTGATGCATTCCAAGATTATCAATACACATTATAAAGTAATGTGAGGCATTGAGCTCAATGTTTCCAGTCACACAGGAACACCCTCTGCAACTCAATTCCTTCCTGAAATTCTGCTTTACGAAGATATTTATATTTTTAGTGTGAATGAGTCACAGTGCTAGACAAGCACCGGGTCAAATCATTAAAATAGACTTACTTTTAAGTCTAGTCTGTTCGTTCAGGCTCCCGGGTTGTGAAGGGAATAGAATATCAGTTCCTGTAACTGAAAGCATTTTAAAAATGAGAGAAATTTAAATAAACCAAAACCTGTTTGGTAGCCCAGACACAGACGACCTGCCCAAGTAACGCTCCTGATTTCTTGCAGCCTGATTATTTTTATACTCTTCTATGACTGGTGTGATTTTACTTGTGAAAATCACACAGTAGTATTAGTGTCTCAACAAATATCAGATGGGAGAGAACAGAACTTGGGAGTCGAGTGAAAAATGATGCCCGTTTAAGCTTGTTTTTGCCCAATCTGGCAGACTGGAACATGTCACTTACTTTGAAGATCTGACTCAGGTGATTGTAGAATGTAGTACAGTCAAAGCAGAGGTGAAGAGTCATTCTATTCTTGGTTGTGTCAGTCTCGCAGAGGTAAATATATCGTTCCCAATTCCCATGAACTCTTCCTGCTTTGGAGACCCAAACCCACATAATCCAGCCCACTATATATTACAAGGATGTGTCAACCTGTTGATACCAACAACAATAATAACATTAATTGATTAATTGAGTACTCATTGATGTTGAAATGTCTCAAAGGTTTCCTGGGTCATTTCTGTCGTATAATGACTGGATATTGTGAAGTCAGACAAAGCAAACAGCAATGTCTCAGCTATGAAGTGAATGACCAAGTTATTTGGAGCCTTGACCATGAGTTTACAGCCCTGATGCATGGCTTGAATCCACAGCGTTATACAGAAGTCAACCCTAATCTCAGCTCTCAGATGCCTGCTCCTTTGGCAGAGCTGCTTGAAGGTTAACTGAATTTGTAAGACAGTTTTGTGCAAATCACGACTAAATGCTGGACCCCTTGTAAAACAGTTTATATGTTTCTTACACATACTTTATTGCATCTTCCCACACATCTATGTTCAGGAGTGGAGGTTGTAAAGTATCATCCAAGACGTGGAGGGCTTTGAAGGTTGTAAAGTATCATCAAACTTAATGGGGTTTGTTGCTGTGGTTGACTTTGTAACTTTGACCTCTGCCAGCTCCTCTGATACATAGAGTTGTTTCCCCTGGATTAGGCAGTGGGAATCAGACAAATGACTAAAGAAGAAGAGGAAAGAAACTCTAATACCTAAAAGAGGATACTCAAGATCTGAGATAAAGCCCTTCTGGAGCAATGACTACTTCAGTAAAATTTGTGATCAGTATCAAAGCATCCATATTGTAATTACGCAGATTTCTGATATGCCGTAAAACCAACTATTTTTACTGTTCCTCTCGCTTACCATATTTGTTACAGTATAGACACACACAGACTTCAAATATATAATTTATGGCACCTTGCCTACTTTATGTGTTCTTTGCCAGGCAGCAAGCAATTCACCCAATCTTAGGCCAGTCTGTTTGTCTCCAACAAACCAGAATGTGCCACCAAGCTTTCTGCGTGAGGGCCCATGGATTAGGTACTGCACTGTGAAGCACTGTGAGATGGCCTCCCAACATGAAAGGTGCTATGTGAATGTAAATTGTATTGTAATGGGTAATCCACCATCCTGTACTGTATTGTTGGCCATTAACTTGTCTATTATCTGCTGCTAGGTACATCGGAGAGCTCCGTGACCTTATTTCCTGCAGATCAATACACCAGTGGTGCATCCAGAACCCTAAATCACTTTCATTCACACTTAGAGTAGGAGTACTGAGTGCAGTTGTCCTCCTATTTCAAAAGAGATACTGAGTTGTTGTGGTGGAGGCTGACTAGATTCACAAGGGTAGCGCTGGGATTATTTGCCACTCTGACTTTTCTCTCATGAATAGAATAGAATCATATAATTATACAGCACAGAAGGAGGCCATTCGGCCCATCGTGTCTGTGTGGGCTCTTTGAAAAGAGCTATCCAAATCAATCCCATTCTCCGGCTCTCTCCCCATAGCGCTGCAAACTTGTCCTCCCCAAATGATTATCTACTTCTCTCTTAAAAGTTGTTATCGATTCAGCTTCCACCGCCCTTTCAGGCAATGCATTCCAGATCCAAACAACTCGCTGCGTGAAAAAAATTCTCCTCACCTCCCCTCTGTTTCTTTTAACAACTATCCTCGAGTTACCTACCCACCCACCAGGGGAAATAGTTTTTCTACTGGAAAAATAGTGGAAATCAATGTAGTTTCTCCTTCACTCTATCGAATCCCCTCATAATTTTGAAAACTTCTGTTAAGTCTCCTCTTAACCTTCTCTGCTCCAAGGAGAATAATCCCAGCTTCTCTCGCCTCTCCTGATAACTGAAGTCCCTCATTCCTGGTACCATCCTTTTCACCCTCTCCAATGCCTTGACATCCTTCCTAAAGTGTGGTGCCCAGAACTGAACACAGCCTCTAGCTGAGACCTAACCAGTGTTATATAACTTCCTGACTTTTGTATTCTATACCCCTACTTAAAAAGCCTAGTATCCCATATGCTTTTTTTAATAGCTTTATCTCCCTGTCCTGCCATCTTCAAAGATTTACTTATATAAACCCCCATGTCTCCCTGTTCCTTCACCCCCTTTAAGATTGTACCATCCAGCTTATGTTATATTCTTCCTCCCAAAATTCATCACTTTGCATTTCTCCACATTAAACTTAATCTGCCACTTGTCTGCCCATTTTACCAGTCTGTGTCCTGGTAGGAAGACCAAAATTCCACCAAGTGTTAGTATGTGAAGCCATTTTTGAATTTAAATTTAAGTTATTAAATTCACTCTTAATTTGGAAGCTGCTTCTTTTTAAGAAAGTTTAAAAACTTTCCAGACGTCAGTGGAAAACTGACTTGTAAATTTCAGCCTTTTTTTCCTACAATTCTGTACCATCTTACATTTTGAGATAAAATGGTGTTATTGGGTGGAATTTCAGGCCCAGAATCATTATATCCTTAAATGGCTGTGCTTATTCTGTTCCACAGTTGGCAATATGAATTGATATTGGGCCAAACTTAAAGGATATTCAAGATCTGAGATAAAGCTCTAAGTCATTGTAAACCGGGTCGGATATTGAAGCGTACAATATAACTGGTAGGTGTTTCTGGAGTGAGAGGAAGAGGGTAGGTGGGGTTCTCAGTAATCAAAGCGGCACAATCTGAGTCTATTGAGTCCAATGATTCTCATTTGTTCTTAAATTGTTTGGTGGATTACACCACAGCTTGAATCAAAGAGTAATTGTGGCTGATGTTCAACAACAGGGCAGATGCCCAAGAGAGGGAGTTATCAGAAGAACCAGTTTGGGTTGGGAATGTGACAGTATCAGCTATTACAACGAACCCAACGCAGCACAAAATTACAAGCTGGCTTGAGTAACTTTAGAGGCAGGTAATTAAAGAGTGGATAGAACTGGGGGAGATTGGAATTTCAATTGATACGAGAAAATATAAAATACACAATATCAATTCTCACCAATTATCTCCTCTCCCATCCTCTGAAAGGTATTTTGACTCCCTTTTCCTTCTCTATGTGGTGAGAAATTGGTTGCTACATTTGTCAGCAAAATCCACAGTCACTGCACTTTAAACTCTGTGAAGTGTTTTGAGACATTGTGAAGTAATTAGTTGGTATATGAAATGCAAGGAATATTTTTTTTTGATTTTATTATTGACTTCCTCAAAACCAAAGTCGAGGGCATTGCTCCGCTGCCTCTGCTATTCTGACCACTACCCCCTCCCCTCTCCCACCACTCCCTTCACAGACCCCTCCAATTGGGTTTCTGTGCTGCCCATAGCACAGAGACAGCTTTGGTCAAAGTGACAAATGACATTTTGTCCATCTGCGACTAGGGATCCTTCTGCCTCTTCGTCCTCCTTGACCTCCCTGCTGCCTTCGATACCATTGATCACTCTATCCTCATTCACCGCCTCTCCTCTCACCCCAACCTTCATGGTTCTGTCATGGAATGGTTCAGATTCTACCTCTCACACCTTCTCCACTTTATCTCCACAAATGGCTTCTCCTCTAGCCCCCGCACCGTCTCGTGCGGCGTTCCTCAGGACTCTGTCCTTGATCTCCTCCTTTTCAATATCTATATGCTCCCTCTTGGTGAAATCATCCGTAGACAGGGGTCAATTTCCACATGTATGAGTATGTCTACCTCCACTCTCGACTCCAGGACCACTGCTGTGCTGACAGAATGTCTGTCAGACATGAAGTCCTGGATGAGAGCTAACTTTCTTCAGTTGAACGTCAACAAGACTGAGGCTCTCCTGATTGGTTCCCATCAGATTCTCCACACCTCAGGTGCTGACAGCATCACCATCCAAGGATGCACACTCCACCTCACCAAGCCAGTACGGAATATTGATGTCTTGTTTGACCCTCAACTATCCGTCCTACTCCACATCCATGCCATGTCCTGCTCTGCCTCCCTCCACCTCCGAACATCGCCCGGCTCTGCCACTCTCACACCACAGACTGCCGAGACCCTCATACACACATTCATAACATCCAGTCTCGACTACACAAACTCCCTGCTTGTCGGCCTCCCCAACTCCTCCCTCCATAGGCTGCAGAGCATCCAGAATTCTGCAGCCCATGTCCTCTCCCGCACCAGGCTCCTCGACCCTATCACTCCCATCCTCACCCGACTCCACTGACCCCATCACACAGAGGATACAGTTCAAGATCCATGGACTTGCTCTCCCCTACTTCTGCGACCTTCTAACCCCCTACCAACCTGCCCACTCCCTCTGCTCAGCAAGCCTGCTTCACGTCCCTCTCCTCACCCACTCCACAATTGGCGGGCAAGCATTCTGCCCCCACCCTCTGGAACTCCATCCCACAGTCCCTCTGCTTGCCCCCTCCCTTGCCTCCTTCAAGACCCATCTCAAGACCCTCCTCTTCGACCGTGCCTTTGGTCACCCTCCTTCCTCCCCTGCCATCTGCCATCCCCGATCCTAAACCCCAACTCGGGTCCGAAACACTGATTTTCCAGCGCCTTGGGACATCCTCCAGACATGAAAGGCGCTATACAAATGTAATTTTGTTGTTGTTGTTAAAGGTGTTAGAAAACCACAAGGATTAATGTTATCTGAGAAAGGCACATTACAAAGCAAAGTGAAACTTAACACATTGAGAATAATCAGATATTATTTCGATAGGGATATCACAAAGGAACATGCATCTCCTCTCCAATCAGAGAGATGGCAAAGAGTTACTGAATAGAAGCCTACATTTCAAATGACTTGCTCTTATCAGTATTCAGATGAGCTGCACTGTTATCTCTTATCCGCTAACTGAGCTGTCGGGGGATTTGACAGGGCATTTTATAATAGAGGTCAGCAAGGAAACCATTATTAATAAACCTTAGCAATTGAAGATTCATAAAGCGATCGCCCTTGATGGGACATGTCTGAGAGAAGCAGACAGACTGAATGAAGAATCGTGAGATAATCCAGCTAAAAATTCCCTTCTTCCTGGGAAAGAGAGATAGCAGGGGAAAACAGAAAAGTGCCGATGTGATGTCAAAAGAGAAGGCTAGGCTGGGAATCACAGGCTGTTTAGCTTGACACGGACACTGCATTGAATGTAAAGGAACCAACACAGGGTTATACAGTGGGACTGAAACTATTGACTGCCCTATAAAAGTCAACTGTATTTGCAAATCAAGGCCTATAAACCACTGAGAGGCTGGATCATAATACTCAAGATTTTCATTACAATACCCCTCCCACCCACCTACACACATGAAGATGAAGGATTGTCGTGAATTTTTTCCTGATTAACTGTGGAATCAGTAAGTGTCTCAACAAGAATTTGCATTTTTATAGTACATTTTATAGTACCTCATAGTGCACTTGAATAACATCTTTCAAGAAGAATAAACATCTCATTATATTGACTAATATAACCGTGAGGACTGAGCAGAGAAAAGAGAGATCAAAGCATTGATCAAAAGCGCAGTTGAAGAGATAGATAATAATAATAATAACAATCCTTACACATCATGAGAATTTCCCAAAGTGCTTCACATGATATACAGTACTATAAAGTGACTGTGTGTTTTGTGGGCGAATGCAGCAGCCAATATTGCGCACAACAATGTCCCACAAACAGACATGAAGTGAATAAACAAGTTATTTGATTTGATGAATTGTTCGCCAGGACACCGGGAGAATCCTCCTTCCCTTTTTGAACAGTACCACAGGATCTTTAACGTCCACCTGACCAGACTGACAGGGCCTCGGTTTAACATCAAATCAGAAGGGTGAGAGACAAAGTGTGTCCACCACACATGGTGGAATTGTAGGAGCAGAGAGCAGAGCATTCCATGATGTAACATGCTCTCTATAATAAAGTTTCTTCTAATCTCCCCATAAGGCTTACATTTTGAGTTTATACCCCCTAGTTACTGATTTCCCAACTAGGGAATAATCTTTTGTAAACTCTTGAGGTATATGATTTCACAGTGCCCTCAATGAAAACACTTTTTTTTATCTGTTTTTCAAATATGCAGTGTATGTACATGTATTTCCTCCCACTTTTATCTGCAAATTTCAGATTTTTTTAAAAATCAGCATATCAACTCCTAAATATTCATGAACTGCCATCAAGATCAAAGGCAATCTGAGAACATAGGAAATCAGAGCAAAAGCCCTATAGCCCAAAGCTGCTCCCTGCAGTACATTAACCCTCTTTGTAATATCTAATTAATTGTGAAGAGTTCCAATATAGTATAATAATCCTCACATTTGAATAACAGATTAGATGTTAAACCAAGGTCCCGTCTGCCTATTCAGGTGAACGTTAAAGATCCCATGGAGCTATTCAAAAAGGGGATTTTCTCTCTGTGACCCGGCCAACAATCCCCCAAATAATATTGGTCATTTACATCATGTCTGTTTGTGGGACAATACCGTGTGCAAATTGGCCGGGTTCACTCACACAAAAAAGTCACTGCACTTTACAGTTAATCCTGTGAAGTGCTTTGGGATGTCCTCGTGATGTGAAAGGCACTATATCAAATATAAGGATTATTATTCATGGGAACATGTTTGGTCTGTACCCTAACCAATCTTTGTTTCCAATCTACCTGGGCCAGATCCTTTTTCAACACACTGAAATTAGCCTTCTTCCAGTTGAGTATCTTCACCTTTGATTGTTCCTTGTCTCTTTCCATAACTACTCAAAACCTAACGATGTTGTCATCACTATTATCCAGATGCTCTCCCACTGAAACCCGCTCCACTTGCCCCACTTCAGATCCAGCCCTGCTTCCTTCCTGGTTTGGCTGGCAACATACTGATATTGAAAGTTCCCCTGTACACATTTTATGAATTCTTCCCCCTCCGTACCCTTTACACAGTTTGCTTCCCAGTCTATGTTCGAATAATAAAGTCATTATCACTCTTCTATTGTTTTTACATCTTTCTGAAATCTGCTTGCAGATTTTCTCCTCTATCTCCTTCCCACTATTTGATGGTGGTTTATCTAACCTACATCATTTGGTGTTTACTCACTCTCCAACACACCAAATGTGAGCAAGTGTTGAAACATCTCAAAGAAATTCACAGGATTTTAAATAATATCTCGTGATTGTGCATCTGTACGTAAAACACACCGGGCAAATTGTGCCTAACAATATCCCACAAATAGCCACGAATAACTCATGCTATAAAATTCTACTTTATTTAATTATAATAATCATCCTTGCATTTGATATAGCCCTTTTCAAGTCTTCTGGACGTCTCAAAGCGCTTCACAGAATAGACTGTAAAGTGAATTGACTGTATATTTGTGGGCGAAATGCGGAAGCCAATTGCGCACAGCAGCGTCCCACAAACAGTCGTGGCACGAAGCGACCAATTTATTACTGTTTGATTTTCTTGAGGGATTATTATCAGGCGTGTGGACTAAGGGAACTTGCCCAAGGTTTCGCCCCCTGCCGGGAATCAAGCCCGGGTCTCTCGCTTGCAAAGCGAGCGAGCGCTCTTAACCGCTGAGCTACAGGACTCCACAAAAATATCATCTTAAAAAAATATAAGTCGGCAGAAAGGCGATGAACTGAAAGGGGATCAGAATGCTCTCTCTTTGTAACTAAACCTTTCTCTCTCTCCCAGACCCACCCCCTAACCCCCACCACCACTTTCTCTTTCCAAAGTGCCTGGTTAATAACAATAATAAAATAATTGGTCATTTTCAATCTACCACTGTTTGTGGGGCATTGCTGTGCGCAATTGGCTGCCGCGTTCGCCCACAAATATACAGTCAATTCACTTCACGGTGCGTTCTGTGAAGCGCTTTGGGACGTCCTCCCGACGTGAAAAGCGCTCTATCAAACGCGAGGATTATTATTAGGATTATTATTATTAAACCCAAAGCTTTAGATTAGAGGCAGTTGTTCCGTTGGCATTGGAGGGAGCGTCCATGTCTTGTCTGCTTGCAGTTTCTCCCGCCAGCCCCCTCCCGTTTTATTTTCCAATTCACTCCCAGTTGAAGACCCGCGGTTCAAATCCAAGTGGAAACGCAACATAAAAGAATAAAAATAAAATAAGGCAAAATAAATCACTTGAGGAGAACGTCTCAGTTGCAGTTGGCAACCGGCCGTCCCCAAGAACACTTTTATTTATACGCATAGATATATAAATATATATATAAACACACATATATACATATTCCCCCCAGAAAATCCCTGGAAAACCCATTAGTAGCCCAAAGCCAACCCGAGAGTAGCCCAAAAGTAGCCCAACAGCACGCGTTTGCCGAGGCGAGTGGGACCGATCCGGGTCAAGCGCCTCTCTCTTTTTTTTTGGGGGGGGGGGTGGGAATCGGGGGGAAGGGGCCGCCGGTGGAGGGGTGGGGGTGGTGGGGGTGGTGGGGGGGGGGATGGGTTTAAATACATTTTTAAAAAAAAATTTTTATAAAAGTTTTGCGGGTTTCAATTCAAAATGGGAAGAAATGAAGCAGCCGCCCAAAGCCGCGGTTTCACGCACAGTTGCAGCGGAAAAAAAACGCCCAATCTGTCAACAGTACTGTCCACAGCTCCCACCCCCCAACTCTTTGCTGTAATTGGAGGAGAGTAACGCCTCCGGCGTTACTCTCCTCCAATTACAGCAAAGAGTTGGGGGGTGGGAGGCGGATCCTGCGTGATTGATTGGTCCAATCCCTCCCCACCCACCGCTTATTACGTCACGGAGGCCGCCCGTCACTCAGCGGCCATTCGTCGGCGGCCGCGTCAGTCGGCGCTGGAGCGGCACTGCGATTGGCCGAGACCGCGTCGCTCAGCGCCGGGTCGGAGCGCCGGAGCCGAGCTGCGATTGGGCGCAGGGGGGAGGTGCCAGTCAGCGAGTCGGGGGCGGGCTCGGGCGGGCTCGGGGGGCGGGCTCGGGGGGCGGGGACTGTCTGGCCGCGGCGCGGTCACTGGTGTGTCTCCCTGTGAGAGTCAGTCAGTCAGTGAGTGAGTGAGTGAGGCATCAGAGCCGCAGACAGTCGTCGCAGCCGCCGCCGCCGCCGCGCACCGCACTGGCCGGCAGCACAGGGAGCCTCCTCCGACCCGGCAGCCGTCACCATGCCCTCTCCCCGCTGAGACCTCTCGGGGGCCAAGTCTCCTCCTCGTCGCCCTCGTTTCCCCCCCCCTCCCCCCCTCCCCATCCCCCCTCCCCAACACCCACCCACCCACCTCTCTCTCTCTCGGTCTCTCTCCCCTCCGCCCACTCACCACCACCACCACCACCGGGCGGTGTTATTTTATTTTTCAAAAAAAAACTTCCTTTTTGTTTTAAAAATATATTTTTCCTCCCGTCGTGTGTGGGGTGTTTTTTTTTTCTCCGCCCCCCCCCCCCCCCCCCACACACACACACACCCCTCCCGACCCCACGCACCCTCTCTCTCTCTCCCTCCCTCTCTCTCTCTCTCTCTCTCTCCTCTTCCACTCTCGTTCCCCTTTCCTGTTAAATGTACAACTTGATGGGTCTGAACAGCACAGCCACAACCAGCCAGCAACCAGCCAACAATGTCTCCTGTACGTGCAACTGCAAGCGCTCTTTGTTCCAGAGTATGGAGATCAGTAAGTAGTTGGCCGCTGTTTCGCGGGCAGGAGAGGAGGAGAGGAGGAGGAGGAGAGGGGAAGTCCAGGCTGAGCTGAGAGCTGAGAGCTGAGGCGAGGCGCGCGCGCGCGCGCGGGGGTTAGTCTCGTCGCCCGCGAGGCGACCGTTACCTGCAGGGCTGGCGCGCGGCTCCGGGGGGTGTGAGGGGGTGAGGGGCTGAGGGGGGAGTGAGGGGCTGAGGGGGGTGAGGGCTGAGGGGAGGGGGGGTGAAGGCTGAGGGAGGGGGGTGAGGGCTGAGGGGGGTGAGGGCTGAGGGGGGTGTGAGGGGGGGGGGTGTGAGGGGGAGGGGGGTGTGAGGGAGGGTGTGAGGGCTGAGGGGGGTGTGAGGGCTGAGGGGGGGCTGAGGGTGAGGGCTGAGGGGTGAGGGCTGAGGGGTGAGGGCTGAGGGGTGAGGGCTGAGGGGGGTGAGGGCTGAGGGGGGTGTGTGAGGGCTGAGGGGTGTGAGGGAGGGGGGTGAGGGCTGAGGGGGGGTGGGGCTGAGGGGGTGTGAGGGAGGAGGGTGGGGCTGAGGGAGGGTGTGAGGGCTGAGGGGGGGTGGGGGCTGAGGGGGTGTGAGGGAGGGGGGTGAGGGCTGAGGGGGGTGTGAGGGGGGTGAGGGCTGAGGGGGGTGTGAGGGAGGGGGGTGGGGGCTGTCTGTATTCTCCCTGTGAAACCAGCGACTGACTTTTTCTCGGTAACACGGCGACGTGGGTCACCGAACCCCCCGTCCGTCCCCGGGGCGTGTGTCGGCTCCTGGTGGTCGGGAATCTCGACCCCATTTCCCTCCCTCCCGCCAGTCAGTCAGTCAGTCAGTCAAGAGCAGCGCTCTCGGGCTCGGGGGCTTCGGCCGAGGTGACCATCTTGGCCAAGTTCGGCTCAGTGCGAGTGTGTGTGTGTGTGTGTGAGAGCAGCAGCAGCGCCTCCGCCACTTTTGATCTCTTGTAAACTGTTGTTTGTCGGGGGCTCGGAGGGCGGTGGTGGTGGGGGGGGGCGGAGAGACGAGCGGCTCCCTGCCGTGTGTATGTGGTTTGTCTGCCTCCCTCCCTCCCTCCCCCCCGTGTGTGTTTAATCTGGTGTCTGGCTCTTCACTCCACTTCCCCTGTGTGTCTGCACCGACACTTCAGAGCAGCGCTCGACTCTCTGCTCTCTCCCACTCTCTCTTTCTCCTCCACTCTCTCTCTCTCTCTCTCTCTGCTTTCATCCCACTCTCTATTCTCTCTCCTTCTCCTCCACTCTCTGGTCTCTCCCCCCTCTCCTCCCACCACTCTCTGGTCTCTCCCCCCTCTCCTCCCACCACTCTCTGGTCTCTCCCCCCTCTCCTCCCACCACTCTCTGGTCTCTCCCCCCTCTCCTCCCACCACTCTCTGGTCTCTCCCCCCTCTCCTCCGCCACTCTCTGGTCTCTCCCCCATCACTCTCTGGTCTCTCCCCCTCTCCTCCCACCACTCTCTGGTCTCTCCCCCCTCTCCTCCCACCACTCTCTGGTCTCTCCCCCTCTCCTCCGCCACTCTCTGGTCTCTCCCCCATCACTCTCTGGTCTCTCCCCCTCTCCCCCACCACTCTCTGGTGTTCCCCCCCACCACTCTCTGGTCTCTCCCCCTCTCCCCCACCACTCTCTGGTGTCCCCCCCACCACTCTCTGGTCTCTCCCCTACCACTCTCTGGTCTCTCCCCCTCTCCCCCACCACTCTCTGGTGTCCCCCCCACCACTCTCACTCTCTGGTGTCCCCCCCTCTCCCCCACCACTCACTCTCTGGTGTCTCTGTCTTAGGTCTCTCCCTCTCCACTGTACCCGGTTCCAGGCAGAAACCTGCAAAATACCTTTAAGATGAGGTTCTGCGCTCCTACACATAAACTCCAGAGGAAAGGGAGGATCAGAATCCTTCAGCAGCCCACCTTTTCAGCTTATTCCAGTTACTTTGGATATTGGAAGCGTTTTGGGCACATTTCGCTTGAATGCTTTCTACCAATCTATTCAATTTTCATTTTTCTAAAAGCCTATTGGTGTTCGCTCTTTTTTGTTGAGACACGTTTAAGATACTTGTGAGTTATATTTTCAGTAACGCGGGTCTGTAACTTTTTAAGATTATTATTACCTGGTTCGCTGGATGGAGATGTAAATAGATCACAGGCAGACAGTTGTCAGCTACTTTCACCTGTTTAAATTACTGGTCTGAACCTGGGAACTCGCTGATTATGTTTCAAGATCCCAGTGCGATTATATTGTTTGGGATTTGAATACTTACGCACTGCTTGGATCCAGCCCAACTGCTCTAATAGCTGTTAACTTTCTGATCCGTCCTTCAAATGAGACGGTTTACGCAAGGTCCTGTCTGCCTGTTCAGGTTGATATTAAAGATCTCGTGGCGCTATTTGGAAAGAGGATGGAATTCCTCCCACCCTGGCCAATTTCTCCAGTTTGCTGTGTGCAAATTGGCTGTTGCGTTTGCCTACAAAATACAGTTGCTACGTGCAACAGTAAAACCTGTCGAGCACTTTGAGAGGTTTCGACAATATGATAACACAATATCATATGCTAGGAGTTTTTATTGAATCTAATTTTTACAATGCCAATGATTAGTTTGTAATCAGGAGGAGGAGCAGGGTCCCTGGCAGATTGTGCCTCTCTTCTTCCCCCAAGGCAGGGGCACTGGGGCAAATTGGAACTCCCAACGGCTGCCCTCGTCGAGAAGAGTGCAGCCTGAGTTTCGAGTGTTTGACCTTGTCGTCTGGACCATATGGATCCAGTGCTGCACATCTTTATCTATTAGACCATTGGAGGGAACCATTAACCCCTTTGCTGTCAATCATATTGAACAGTTATTATTACATGTACGATGGTGGCTTACGGTTAAGCGTTGCCTGTAAATGCAATTCTTTTGCATAATTTATTTTGTGCCTGTCATTTGGTGCAGGGGCTGTTTGGTTTCCATTGCATTTGCTGATATACTGATCACAGCAGTATGCCAGTGATCCGGTTGGCTCATTGACGTATCATTGGAGACAAGTCGGTCCTGGTGCGTGTGAACTTGTGATAGCGAGCCCTGGTAACTGCTGCTCGGTACTGTTGTGACTATTTGCCAAAGGGATGGATGGTCAATATGTAGAGGCAAAAAGCTTTCTACAGGTGATCAGAAAATCCTCAAATGTCACATCGCAGAAATGGCTGCTCAGCTTGCACTGGTGTTTCAATGTTATAGCTGTATGAAACATTATTATCCCTCTATCCTCATGCCCTTTCAGTAGCATTAATGGATTCTGCCTCAACTATAGTTTGTGGCAGAGAATTTCACATTCTGACCACCCTCTAGGTAAAGATTTTCTTCTCAACCTCTCTTTTAATTCCTTTAATGATTCATCTTAAATTTGTGTCCTCTTGTTAACGATTGGTTAACCAGTGAAAACGTTTCGTCACTAAAAACAGTTCTTTGTCCTTTGCTGGGTTCCTCCTCTCCTGAATGTATTTCAAGAGGCGAGAGGTCCAAAGTGCTAACTTATGTGCAGGGCGCTATATAAATGCAGGTTTTATATTGACTGGGCATTTGGGAACCTCCCAGTTGCTATCATCATTGTGGAGGATGTTACTATGTGATGGGCAGCCTGTCCAGCCATAGAAACATCACAATTTAACACGGTCAATGGGCGATGCTGTATGTCAATTTTTTTAAAAATATTAATAATCCTTGAATTTGCCTTTCATCTCCTTCTTGATGCGCTTCACACGACTTTCTGTAACATGTAGTGACTATTTTGTAAGTGAATGCTTTTCGCTCCTTCTTTTGTGATGTCCAAACAATTGTATGGTCATCTCTCGCTCGTGAATCAATAGTGGCCACTGGTGAGTAGCACTGGATAGTGTCAAACAGTCACAGAAAAGTCAAACAACTTCAATTGAGAGCACACTGGAAACCCGTAATGATACGTGATTTGTCAAGCTATTGTCATGTTGCCATTGCAGAGAAGACTGGGGATCAATAAGACAGTCACAACACACGTGTTATAAAGTGGGAGGATTGTCTAGGTTAAGGTGTAGCATGATCACCTGTGTGGTGCACTGAACTCAGGAGAACACATTACTGGGATATGCATCAGGACTTCTCAAACGCATTTCATGCTGCATTTGCACCTGATCCCAGGTGTGCAGAGGCATTACACATCTGGAACTTGGGTTCAAATGCCTTTGCACACTTGGGACTCAGGTTCAAATGCAGCATGAAATGCGTTTCAGAAGTCCCGATGCATATCCCAGTAATGAGTCAGTTTGGGAGGGCTTCCTGAGCTCGGCATTTCCATTTGTCTCCCTTCTGTCTAGAAATCTTCTGAAATACCTCTCTGCTTTTCAATCCTGCCTGAAGACCTATCTTTTGGCCACTTCTTTCTTCCTTTCTTCCTCCACACCCACCCGCCCCGTGTTCAGTCTATAAAGTGGTTTCACTTTCTCCAATGTGAGAAGTGCTGTATGACTAAACTGTTCACATTTGCATATCATGTATCATGGTGACTTGTCTCAATGTGTGTCACACACATGTGTAATTTGTTATGTAGCAAAACATCTGCTAATCTGGAAATCATTGAATCGGTTTCTGGTTAGCTTTACACAATTAGCCCAAGTTTCCTCCTCGCTCTCCCCCCCCCCCCAATCCAAGGCGCCTGTGAACAACCAAGTATATATTTGTATATATTTTAGGTCAAGGTACGGGGCAAGGGCAGGTAATTGGTGTTGAGTTACAGGTCAGCGATGATCTTATAGAATGGTAGGACAGGCTGAATGGCCACTCCTGTTTCTATGATATAGAACGACATTATTGGATATGGGTGCTCACCGCTGTGTGCTGATCGAATGGTCTGGTCCACCAAGAATTTAAACAGAAGAGAACACCTACTCAATTGTTTGACTCGTCTCTGGGGAATTATGGTATGAAAGGAAATGCGTTCTGAAAGCTGAGGTGTGGACCTAATGCTTGGGGAGCTGAATTAAAGTGTCCTTCAGTTGTGGGTTGTTCTCCTCTGTCTGCTTCCTGGCAATGATGTGCTGATGGGTTTTCTGTGTTGTTTAGCGGTAATATCTTTTCTGTCTTGTGAATTGGAGTGAGCCTTTGTTATGTTAATGGTTGTGATTAGGTCTAATGACCTAGTGTAGGGACTCAGGGCATGCAGTCCTTTCCTGACTCCAGATCTTTCGAAAAGGAACTAGATAAGAACCAGAAATAAAAATATTTAGTGATGTGAAGGGAGCTGGATAGTGGGATTAATAAACAGATGATTTTAAAATGCCCAGAGGTGTTTGTGAAGCAGACACAATGGGCTGAATGGCCTCCTCCTGTGCTGGAAGTGTTTGTCTCTCCACTCGTCTCTAACCCACGGTTTGTGGAATTTTACCCTTCTGCTTTCTTCCCTCTATTCCCATGTTTACCCTGAATTTCTCGCTCCCCCTCACAGTGAATCATTTACGTTTGACTGATGTATTGTCTTTTAATTCACTGGCCGGCTCTACTTGAGGCTGGAGCTTTCACTTTCAGCCCCTGATGAGTCTGGAGGGAGTTGGTGCTATTAGGAAGCACCGTGGTTTTCCTTAACCCGTCTGAACCCCAGAGCGTCTAGTTCTTGATCAAGTGCCTAGATAGCTCGGGGAGAGGGATTACATTGATGTACTCTGTCTGACAGCCTGAACATTATACTGTACCAGGCTCTGCTGCAAATTGACAGCGTTTGTATTGGGTTTTAATGAACTGGTTTACATGTGAGGCTGCTCCAGGCAGCATGAAATCAGATCTCGGACCCTTCTCCAAACCCTGTCTGGTTGTCTACAAATCGGACCATTTCTGTACATGTTCTTTACACTTTAACTTTTAGGGACACGGATTCATAGAATTTTGCAGCACAGAATGAGGCCATTCAGCACATTGTGCTTGTACCTGCTCTCTGAAAGAGCAATCGGCTAATCCCATGCCCCTGTTGATTCCTCCAATTGTACTGTCAAATGTTCATCCAGTTCCCTTCTTAAAAGCTCTTACGGCTTCTTCTTCAACCACTGTTTGGAGGATATGTCATGTCCTGTGCGTAAGGAAAATTCTGCTAACTTCCCCCTTTGTCATTTTGGTGGTGATCTTAAATTGATACCATCATTTCCCGACTATAGGTTTTCTCCATTTACTCCCATCACAGCCCACACGTTTTGAACCCCGCCATCTGAACTCCTCTTTGTGAAAACAGCACCAGTTGCTTTCCTCATGCGTAAAGCCTCTCATCCCTGGTTTCATCTGTGACCTTGACATCTTTGCTAAATCAAGAGGAGAAATAATTGTGATTACCAAAACCAGTTCAATAGGGAGGCAGAGAAGCCTGGAAATGGTGGCATTCATAAATAAGAATTTATTTATGTTAGGCGTTAGGCGTAGAATGCTAGCATGGAAACTGGGCATTCAGTCGATCCAATCTGTGCTGCTGTTACAATAATAATAATCCCTGGATTTGATATAGCGCTCTATTGTGACGTATAGATCGACTGTAATTTGTGGGTGAAACACAGCAGCCAATTGTGCATGGCCGTAAAGGGATCATTTACCCCTGTCTTCTTTACTCCCCACCCCATGCGAGTCACCTAATCTAATCCCACTCAGCTGCTTGCTCCCCCATGCCCATTGATATTCCTCCTTTTCAAGATTCTAATTAATTCACTTTCTGCCTCCACCCTCAATTCCAGGACCACTGCTGTCCTGACAGACTGCCTGCGGACATCAAGTCCTGGATGAGGGCAAATTTCCTACAGTTGCAAGACCAAGGTCCTCCTGATTGGCTCACGCCATCACCTCTGAACCTCTGGCAGCATCAACCTCCATATTTGCACACTACAACTCATCAAGCCAGTTAGGAACCTAGGTGTCTTGTTTGACCCTCAACTGTCTTCTCTACATCCAAGCCATGACCCGCTCTGCCTTCCCTCACTTCCGTAACATAACCGGACTCCGCCACTACCTCAGGCCGCTGAAACTCTTGTTCATGCCTTCATCACATCCAGGCTCGACTATGCAAACTCCCTGCTTGTCGGCCTTCCCAACTCCTCCCGCCACAGGCTGAAGACAATCCAGAACTCTGCAGCCCGTGTCCTCTCCCGTACCAAACTCCGCGACCCCAGCTCCCCCATTCTCGCCCGACTCCATTGGCTCCCTATTTTTCAGAGGATCCAGTTCAAGATCCTGGTCCTACAAAGCCCTCCTCGGCCTTGCCTCACCCTACCTCTGCGACCTCCTAACCCCCTACCAACCTGTCCGCTCATCAGGCTCCGGCCTGCTCGACGTCCCCCGACCCACCCGCCCCACCATTGGCGGGAGGGCCTTCAGCCACTCTACCCGCAACCTCTGGAATTCCATCCCCCAATCACTCCACCTCACCCCCTCCTTAGCCTCCTTCAAGTCCCATCTCAAAACCCTCCCCTTCGACCATGCCATCGATCGCTCCCCTCCCTTCTCCCTCCCTGACCCCTACTCGGGTCTGAAATGCTGTACACTGTTCAGTGCCTTGGAACATTCTCCGGACATGAAGGGCGCTATACAAATGTAATGTTGTCGGGCCTCCTAGCCTCAGGCGCTGACAGCATCACCATCCATGGTTGCACACTCCACCTTGCTAAACCACTTCAGAACCTTGGGGTCTTGTTTGACCCTCATCTATCCTTTCTGCCCCACATCTGCGCCATGACCCGCTCTGCCTTCCTCCATAACGTCACCCATCTCCGACACTGTCTCACACCGCAGGCCACCGAAACTCTCATATATGCTTTCAACACATATATTTCATTACTGTTCGTTCCCTCCGCTCAGTGGGCTCTGGCCTGCTTCATGTTCCCCACCTTGCTCGCTCCACTATTGTCGGACGGGCCTTCCGCCATTCTGCTTCCACTCTCTGGAACTCTATCCCGCAGTCTCTCCATCTTGCCACCTTCAAGACCCACCTCAAGACCCTCCTCTTCGACCGTGCTTTCGATCTCCCTGCTTCCCTCCCCCCGCCCTCCAGCACCCCCCACCCCAATCCCCAGCTCGGGTCTGTCTAGCGCCTTGGGACGTCCTCCCGACGTGAAAAGCGATATACAAATGTAGTGTTGTTGTGTGAGAGTTGAATATTTGTGAGTTTGGGATCGGGAGCTGCGAGACATGGGGATGGAGTGATACACTCACCTGCTTTAAATAGGTTTAAATGCTGGATGGAGTCAATCTGTTCAACCACTGATTGTATGTCACTAACTGGGTCCTGGGGGTCTGTTGATTTGGTGAAGGTGCTGTACGGGGTGGGGGTAAGGGTAATCCTTTCCCGGTGACTGGGCCAGTGCCGGTTGTTGGTCTGTGGATATGACATTGCTGAGCGGCGAGACAGATGCTCTCCCTCGTCCAGGATGCTTCATTGCTTCGTGCATCGGCTGACTTCTTTTGTACAATGGTTGTAATTGGCTGTCTGTGGGGGAGCAGTCTGCCTGGTGTACTGGCCTGCTCTCTGGGCTTTAAGCAAACTGTGCAGATTGACTGTCTGGAGCTGGCCAGCTGTCTTTGTCTGAGCAAGTACGAATGGTACTATTCATAATTGAGCACAATCGAGGGGATGTTTGTCTCCTGATAGGAAATCTCTTGCATTGTGAACATCCCGAACCCCTACTTGAACACCTTCCAGCATTTGGAGTCTCTTGGATCTGAAATCCTTCAATAGGCTCAATGCTTTCTGGACATTCGTTTCCATCTCGACTTCCTTTGACCTGTGTAACAATATTCTCTATGAAATAAAAGTCTTAAGATATTATCAGATGGTGTTGTTTGACTGAGTCATTACTGCAGATCCATCTGCCTTGTGATTCCAATGGCACTAAAGTGAAGTTTTTCCTCCTGATTATCCTGTCTTATATTCCTGCTCATCTAAATTCACCCTTAACATTGCATTCATTTGGCTGCTCGTATTGTTGTAGACATTTCTGGCACACATTACAGCCTTCCTAACACTATACTTTCTAATATTTCTCTTTCTCAAGGGTTTTTTGAGCTGTTTCTTTTCTATGGAATCGCTGTACATGTGACTGAGTCGCATCTAGTCACCAGTGAGCTGTCTCTGAGTTCAGAGACGTCTCCTTTCTCCCACTTCCTCTGCGTACCTGTGAAATGCCTCGCCTTTCAGACAGGATTGTAATATAATCCAGACTGATTTATGCAAATAGATCTGAAATAATTGTTGGTTCATTCCTGTCTGTGGAGCCTGAGGCCTGGTCTGTGGCAGGTGTGACTCATTTGGAGTTGTGCTGTCTATCTCTAATTTAATGCCCTGCCCTGGCTGGTGATTCATAAAATGGATTAACAGTGCACAAACCAGGTCGCAGTTGAGTGTTTATTTTTCTGATGTGCGTGTGTGTGTGCTCTTCAGGAGTGAAGCGGGTGTAGACTTCACCCAGACCTCTGCATTGCCGCACTCGCCAGGCATGTTTCACTTTTTTTTTTGCTTTTATATTCTACTAGCTGTTCCCGTTGCAAAGGATCCAGTATGGAATGTAGATTGACGCACAGACAGACACACTTATCCTTGAAAGGTTCGATTTTCGCTTAGGCATCTTTATTATAATAATAAGTATAAATGTATCGCCTGTGATCACCGGGACGTGAATGGCGCTTTACAGATATAATTTTGTTGTTGTTTTTGTAGCTTCGCCTGTATTCTTTATGCTGTCCCCCCGTCCCCCCCGCCACTCGTCTACGTGTGTGCTCTGTGACGCCACAGCCACCGGGTGTAACTGCAGTGTAAAAAAACAAAAAAAAACAAATTGAAATAGAACGATAAGAAAACACAACGCCCATGTCACTTCCAGGTGCAAGACCTTTCCGATGAGGTGTAAATCATGTCTCTACGTCGGTCGGTTATTGGGA
Source organism: Callorhinchus milii (assembly GCF_018977255.1). Taxonomy (NCBI): domain Eukaryota; kingdom Metazoa; phylum Chordata; class Chondrichthyes; order Chimaeriformes; family Callorhinchidae; genus Callorhinchus; species Callorhinchus milii. The sequence continues at coordinate 5,641,613 of NW_024704759.1, read as the reverse complement.
TCCTCCTTGAAGCACGGACAGACACTGTCGTTTTATATGTGTGTAGATCGTGTGCAAATTGGCTGTTGCGATCCCCCGCGAATAGACAGTCGCTCTACTTCACAGTAAAATTCTGTGAAAATCTTTGGGGTGTTGTCCTGTCGTGAAAGGCACTATAGCAAATGCAAGGATTATCATTATTGAATTTTCTCCCAATACTTACTTTTGAAAGACAGAATGTCTATTTACCTTAATTTAGCTAAAGCTTTCCACGCCTCCCCCTTTCCTAAATGTCTCCTTGTTGTTGTCTCTCCTCCCTTCTGAAGCTGCTGCATCATGCTGAATTCTGGCTCCGTGCCAGCATTCTGCCAGTGTTTCCACCCCCTGCTTCTCCCAAATGGCAATCTTCATGTGAGGTAGCAAGTGTTGGCCGTGAGTTTACCATCGCAGCTGAGCCCAAGGTCCTTGCAAATGTGCACTTTCTAGCAGAAGAGTGGCACTGGATAGTGAGGCAGAGCAAGGCTTCTGCACTAAGATCGATTGTAGCGTTCCTGCTCGTGTGGGCTTTTCTGTATCCTGATGCCCTGGTCACTTGGGCACTTTATACTTGCCATTTTTGATTGTCAGAATGGAGATGGCGTCAATTACATCATGTAAGGAGAGGTTTTGGGTGCTTTAAGACTGTCGTCCTACGTGAAAGGCAAGATGTAATTGATGGAGATATGATACTGTTCCAGTTATCTCAGTGGTGGTGATTTCACTACTGTACCCCTTCCTCCATCACTGAGCTGTGTCCAGTTGGCCCTAGTTTGGAGCCTGGTTCTCAGATTTTGGGCTTGCTCAGGAGGCATGTGTTGTTTAGAACTGAGTGAGCTGCTGACCTGTCCATAAAAGGTCTGACTGGCTAGGTCTGGCCAAGGTTTGATGTGTCTCGCTTACATACATGAATCTGATTATTTATTTGAGCATCTGTAACCACTCAATAGGATGACATTGCTCTGGGCACATCTTGGCAACAGTACGTGCTGAATGTTCCTAAACTGATTGTGCAGCTGTTTCCATTCTCTTCACCGTATGTGGAGAAACCAGGAACACTAGTTAAGCAGGTGCAGCAGCATTATGGTTCACTCTGTGAATGTTCCATTCAGTGACTATGCGGCGTCAGCGCTGGGAATAGGAACACACAGTTTTGGGCTGCCAGTGTCACCAGCAAGATTCTAACTCAGGTCATCGTTGGAATCAGAGTGAAGGATCTGCTAATGTTCTCCTACAGCTTGCCTCGCCCACAGCTTCCCACATTTCGTGCTTGTTTCTCGAAGTACAGCCAGTTTTGTGCTGGGACTTTGTGTGTGGATGTCAGGCGAGGATCAGAACGACTTGAAAATGTAATGTGCCCAAAATGTGGGATAGCATCTCCCGAGTGCTGTACAGTGGCATAGTTTGACACCGAGCCAGGGAGAAAGGTGAGCTGGCCGTAGGCACAGTCTAAGTGGAAAGCATTTTGGTGCAATCCAAAGACAGGGCAGAGCATGAGGCAGGGAGTTCCACAGGTTCGGAGCGCAGTTCCCAACCCAGGAATACTGAAGCCAATTGTAGCCCCATCTGAATTCAACTAGACCAGGGATTGAACCTGTAAATTTCTACTCCGTATGGCTTGGCTACTCATTGAATAAACCTGCAGGAAGTTTATTTATGTAAAAATCCAGTTTAGAACCAGATGGGTCAGGAGAATGTCTTGTATAAATCTCTGCTTCAGATTCCGTTTCCTATCGCTGGAACTGGAAGCACTGCTTGTTGAGCTATTCAGGAAATTGCAGTCCTTGGCAGTCATTCAGCTGCATGGAAAATGAATCCTGGTTCTAGTTTTCTTAACAATGCTTTGGCAAAATGAGTGGGTTTACATGAGTTTCTGATTAAGCTGGGTGGAAAGCTCCAGTCTCAATATTTTAGACTGGGAGATTTGGGTATTATCTCATTCCTGTGCCTGGAGAAGTTGAAAGGACTGGGTGGTCCCGTGCACTGTCCTTTCATTTCTTCTGGCATCTGGGTTTGAATACAGCCCAAGACGCTTTGGCTAAAATTTCTTTAGAGCCTGTAAGGATCCTACGTGGGGGTTTAGTTCAGGCCCACTCAATCCAGCTCCTGGTGCGTGCACGCCTGTGGTTTGCCTATGAGTTGGCAGACTCCCAAAGTGTTGTGGGTGTGTCACTGGGGCTCACTTGTCTGAAAATGGGGTTAAGGAACATTAAGATTGAGCAGAGGGAGGTTTTTATTCTGCAGAGAAACTGGGCTGAGCAGCTAAAGCCAGATGTGGATTGCTTTTTGTTACTAGAGTCAGCAACACTCGCTTTAAGCATAAGTTACAGTATTGATAGAAGACTGAAGGGAGGGGAAAGTTTGTAATCGGAGGTTTGCTGCACTGTGACCAAGTGGATGCAGGCACTTAGTTGATCACAGTTGGAGGAAAGAAAGACAAGAGTAATATTTTCTGTGTCTGTTTGGTGACATTTCTCTGAACCTATGATTGTTCTGGATACATCTTTGAAAGAGTTTACTTCTCATCAGGAAGATTCTCTTCCTTTCCCCCCACGTAGCTGCAGCTCTTGAAAAAACGGGAGTAGTGTCCTTCTCTGTAGATCTTGTCCCAAAGGGGCTCATATTTGACAGAACACAACTTTCCTGGTTTTAAAGCCCAAGATTTCAATTCATGAGTGCAGGCTTGATTTGATCAGAAGAACTATTAAAGTTCTCTGGAACGCTACCTTGCATGAGAGGTGGTATATAAATGCAGGTTGTTGTTGTTAGCTCAGTTGGTGGCATTCTTGTCTCTGAGTCGGCACATTGGGAGTGCAAGCTGTATGTTGATACGTTGACCTCACAATAGATAGGTACTTGAAAAGGAAAAAATTGCAAGGGTATGGGGAAATACTGAGGGAGTGAGACTGATTGGGTATCTCATCCAAAGAGCTGGCACAGGCACAATAGGCCGAAATGCCTCCTTCTGTGCTGTAATATTCTATGGTTCTAGTCTAGGCCAGTGGTGGCCAACTTCTTTGAATGGCCAACAAAATAATTGTTTCTTGCTTGAATATTTCATGATTTATGGCATAAATCTCTGCTATTTTGTAATTTCTATGGCTATTTTGTTGGCGAACAAAAAAGATTGGCCGCCACTGTTGGGCTACTACAGGTAAGTGGTGGGGAAGTGCCGCATTGTTGGAGACTCCATCGTCAGGTGAGAGATTGAACTGAGGTGCCTTCTGCATGACCCTCATGGTAGAATTTGAAAAGAGAAGGGAGTTACCCACAGTGACAGCACTTTGTAGCTGTTTGTAGAACATTACTGTGTGTAAATTGGCTGCTGCATTCGCCAACAAAACAGTCACTACACTTTTCAGTAAATCCTGCGAAGTGCTTTCAGACATTTTGAAGATGTGATAAAACCCTATTTCAAATGTGAACACTATTGTACTCTACGCTGCAGAAGCACTGGGGCACTGGAGAACTGTTTACTGTATGGGCCAAGTTGGCTAAAGCCTGACCTTTTCCCTGTACAAAGTGTTCTGCTGATGTAATGATCTAATTACCATGTCCTTACAGTCAACTATATCAGTCAGACCAGCATGACCAGACGACTGAAGAGCCAGGCAATAACACAGTACAATAACTCCCTTTCTGTGGTGAAGTGGCTACATTTGTCAATAGCAATTTTTTTCTTTTTAAGAATGGGGATAGAGTTTTGCTGGAAGTCTTATTTTGCAAATCTGCTCAGTTAAGAATTACTCTTTGCCACATTGCCCTGTGCCTCTTTTTCTCCCCCCCCAGCACCCCCACCCATCTCTCACATGTGCATGGACGCCATCATACTAATAAATAGACATGCTGAAGGGTGCTATATAAATGCAAGTTCTTGTATGAAGTGAGTGAACAGTTGTATGTGGGAGATTGCTGGCTGGAACAGCGGGAGAGAGAACCATCCTTCTCTTTGGCTTGTGCTATGAAATCATTAACGTACACCTGAACAGTTGTACACCTGAACAGAATGTTTAACATCTCATTCAAAGGGCAAGAACCTCTGAGAAAGAGACTTTACTTATGTTAATGTTCCAAATGACTCTGAAAGGTTGGTGGAAGCCGATTTGATAACAACTTTAGCAGAGAGGTAGATATTTATTTGGGGAGGACAAGTTTGTAAGGCTATGGGGAGTGAGCGGGGGAATGGGATTGATTTGGATAGCTCTTTTCAAAGAGCCGGCACAGACATGATGGGCTGAATAGATGTATAATTTTATAATATTTCACCCATTGGATAGCAGATTCTGTCACCAACAATTTTGCCCAGTAAAGATTGAAGTGCAATACTGTGTTGTTACCAAGATTGTCCTTCTGATAGGACATTAAACTCAGCCATTAAAGATGGTATGACTGTCTCCTGGTGTCCTGGCTCCAGGTAAGTTGGTCATTGACTTTCTGTGTGCAAAATGACTGCTGCATTTGCCTGAATCCCTGCACTTGAGAATAATTACACAAAAGTATTTTGAGACATTTCAACAAGGTAATTGAGCTATAAAAATGCATTTTTTTATGTTCCACCAGCCAGCTAATTGGTCAGTTGCAACAAGCCTCGAGCATATGAGCCGTGTTCCACTCCCCGCCATGTTACTCAAGGAGAGTGCAAACCCTGCATGCACGTATTCCCTAAGACAACAACCCACTTTGAGTTAGTCAAATGGTCCCTTCATTATGCCAGCAGTTTGAAGCGCTTTGAGATGGCTTCCCAGCCTTGAATGTAAACTATATTGTATTATCGCAATAAAGTGATTATATGTTTTCCAGGTAGCAAAACTGATGTCCGTTTTTGTTTTGGAGATGTGTAATTCATCTCTCTCTGTCCTTTTACTCAAACATGTTCCTGAGTTACCCTGACTCCTTATTCCAGTTTAACATTGTGTTTCGGGGCTATTTGCTCGTTTTTGTCTAACTCCTTTCATGTAGAGTAAATGTCTAAAATTCCCAAACAGGCCGGAAAAGAGTTTGTAAAGTTTGAAGGTTCAGTCAGCAATGTGGGATAAACAGGGATTGAGGAACTAATAGGCTGCTAAAGGAGGGAATAGTGTGGGATGCAGGAGAACTTTGAAGTAGGGAGGACGAGGTTGTGAAGAAATTTGAAGGTCAGCATCAGGATCCTGATAAGTCAACACCAACAAGAAAATTACATTTATAGAGCGCCTTTCGCTTCGGGAGGACATCCCAAGGCGCTGGACAGTCAGGGGTCAGGAACCGAGCATGGGGGAGGGGTGGGTGAGGGAAGGCAGAGAGGTGGGAGGGCGACTGAAGGCACGATCAAAGAGGAGGCTCTTGCGACCGACCTTGAAGGAGGCAAGGGAGGAATCGAGGCGGAGGGACTGTGGGATGGAGTTCCAGAGTGTGGGGGCAGAGAGGCTGAAAGCCCGTCCATCGATGGTTGGGCGGGAGACATGGAACAGGCTGAAGCCCGCTAAACAGGGGGAGTGGGCAGGTTGGTAGGGAGTCAACAGGTCAGAGAGGTAGGAGGGGGCAAGGCCATGGATGACCTTGAAAGTGAGGACGAGGATCTTGAATTCGATCCTCTGAGCGATGGGGAGCCAGTGGAGTCGGGCGAGGGTGGGAGTGATTGGGTCACGGAGCCTGGTGCACGAGTGTATACGAGCTGCAGAGTTTGGATGATCTGCAGCTTGTGAAGGGAAGAGTTGGGAAGGCCAATGAGGAGAGAGTTTCCATAGTCGAGCCTTGATGTGACGAATGCGTGGGTGAGGGTTTCGGCAGCAGTGGCGGAGTCTGGCAATGTTGCGCAGGTGGTGGTAGGCAGTGCCGGTCATGGTGCAGATGTGGGGGAGAAAGTGCAGTTCAGGGTCAAACAAGACACCCAGGTTCCTGACTGGCATAGTGAGGTTTAGTGTGCAGCCGAGGCTGATGCTGCCAGCGCCCAAGGTGTGGAGGCGCTGGCGCAAGCCAATGAGGAGGGCCTCGAGGAAGTCCAGCATTTCCTCGCAGTGGAAGTTGGAGGAAAGAATCTGCGAGGGGTGGCGGGGAGGGCGGAGGAGCCGGTTGGTGGTGAACAGGAGCCTGGGGTTGCCATTCTCCTCCAGGATTAACCTGGAGTTGAAGGATGATTTGGCTGAGGCGAGAGCAAAGCGGTAGGTTTTGATGTGGTCCAGCCAGGTGTGCCGGTGGACTGTTAGGCCGGATTTGAACCAAGTTTGGCAGCCTACATCTGGTCCTTGAGCGAGCGGAGTTGGCTGGTGAACCAGGGTGAGGATCGGGAATAGGAGGCAGGTCTGAAGGTGAGGGGGGCAAGGATGTCAAGTGCAGTGGAGAGAGTGCTGTGGAGGACAGTGAACGCAGAGGATGGGTTGGTGCGGGAGGTGGGTCAGAGGGGAAGGAGTTCAGAAGACTCCAGGGCATTGGAGAGGGATTGCGGGGAGATCTTTCACCGGCAGTAGGAGATGGTGGTAGGTTTGGAGGCAGTGGGGAGAGGGATAGAGGAGTTGAGGGAGATTAAATGGTGGTCAGAGATGGCCTTGTCGGTGATGGTGACATCCGAGATGCTGAGGCCCTGGGTGATCACCAGGTCGAGCGGATGGCCGTGAATGTGGGTAGCAGAGTGGATGTGGAGGGAGGGGTGGAGAGAGGAAGTCTGAGGAGGTGGAGCAAAAGGGGGTGAAGTTGCCTAGGATGATGAGGTGGTTGGAGCAGAGGCAGAGGGAAGCTAGAAGGGTGAAGATGTCAGAGAGATGAAGGTGGGGGAGGATGTTGGGGGGCAGTAAATTAGGAGAATTTGTAATGAGGGATGGGAGGGATGGCAGAGGGTAAGGTGTTCAAAAGAGGGGAATGAACCAGCGGAGTAGGGATAGGGCAAGTAACGCCTTGGAGATGAAACTGACCTGTTAGATAGTAACAGTGTGAAGCATTTCTCCTCTTCCCAACATAAAAGCAATGCTTGTCTATCTTGCAGGTGTGTTTTGACGAGCTACAGTGGTTTATCTGTGAGGTCTTGTCTGAACAACCTTTGGCACCTGATAAGCTCAGCTTGTTTAGGAATTCTTTTCTCCCGTCCCCCGATATTTGATGTAGCTTTTAATTTCTGAGCTATTCACGGTAATTGCAGTGTTAACAGACTCTTGGGAATCCAGCACCTTCCACTAACCCTGGGTTGAGCTGAATTGCTCCTTTGTTTCAGCTAAGGGCTACTAATCTAAGACTGTATCAACCTCGGCTTCCAGTCAGATAACAAAGTCTAAATAGGTGCTGCTTCTCTGAATATTGTTCTGTGTGCGTGTGTGTGTGTGAGTGTCGTCTTTGGGGAAGAGTAGCCACATTGCAAGATCATGTTGTCTGTGTGTGTTAAACTATGTGGGTTAAACTATGATCCAGTGCGTTTTGGGAGATTTATGTTAACAGGTGGGAAACCGTGTTGCCCCTGCTTTCTTTCATGTGGATATAAACCAGGACACGGCCTCGATAATATGCCGTCGGCCTGCTGTGCCTTATCTCATGACTATCTGTCCAGGAATCCTCACTCGGACTTCAGTCACACTGCAAAGGCTGTCTTTGCGGAGCACGGGTGGATTGCACTATGTGTTCAGCGCTGCGGATGGAACCCGGGCTGAACAAGCTCTTAAAGCAAGCATTGGGAAGCCTCCATCAGCGATCTCCATCTGACAGTGATCGACAGCCCCTCGCCGTCAGTTTATTTGCTTTGTTCTTATTAATTTTCTGTGGCGGTCGCTAAATTTCTTTCTGATTTATTCTCTCACCTATTATACTGTTTTCCTTTCTGAATATTCTCCCTTGTGAAAAATCCAGCGCAGGTGGGTTCCACAGGCTTCCTGGTTCCCCCTCACCCCAAAATGTCTGTCCGTTACTCATGTGCAAGCCCTGATGATGGGTGGTCTCCTCCCTGAGAGCATGGGATGATCGCAGACAACAACACTCGAGCATCTGGATGGCAATCAGGACTTGGGAACTTGGCTAATTTTCCCTTCATGTTTCACGGGCTCTGAAACCAATTGTACTACCAAAGACTGATGAGTGTCAGTGAGCTCTGTCCCCACTAGATTCTGGCTTCATCAGTGTTACCTCCCCAAGGCAGATCAAAATGTCATTCATGCTTTCCTCAACTTCGAACTAGATTTCTCCCAATGCCTTACTGGCCTCCTCCACTGCACCCTCCATAAAATCCAACTCCCACCCACTCTGTTCATCCAAGCCAGTCAATCGCTATTGTCATCAAGCAACACTTTCAGATGTTCATCGTATGTGAAAACTGTTTGTTATGAGTGCACACCGTTTGACTCTCACTACACACATGTAGCGTGTGAAAGCTCTTACACTTGAGGGGAGCAGCTATTTAAAGCCCAGAGAGGCCCGCCCGTTCATTGTAACCACCACATGGCTCAGGGCTAAATGCACCACACGTACTGCACAGACCAAGAAGGTGCTGGGCTGTTATGCTGCTTCAGTCAGTTTCAGTATACCCGACCAACTATCCTCTTGTGTTCCTTTGTTTTAGCTCACTGCCAGTTTGATGCTTCCTACATTTGGTCTTTTGTATCGAGCTACTGTATTTAGGTTGTTGAATCACACTTGAATCGTCTCCAGGGCAGATAAAGCTGTACAAGAGCATGGATTTCTCAAACGTATCCTGTGAACTGATGTTTCCCAGTGATTTTCCGCGGAGCAAATCTGATTTGTGGTTATTCGCTTTGTTGAAATCAAGGACGCTATGTGTTCGCAGTGGCTTATTGTGTCCCTCCCTGCCTCAGATCTCAGTTTGATACGCTGGCATTAACTGCAGGACAGCTTTCGCTCCCAATATGTGCGTCTGGTCAGAGATTGAGTGTGGGTGCCAACTCTTCGTACTTCCTATGTTTCTTTTCTTCCTCCAGACCCCCTCCCCCACACACAAATGCACATGTAGCCTTGCTTTGAGTCTACCCTGGTTGGTTCTAGTGCCATCACTGCATCTGTGCTCTCAATGCCCTGGGTCATACTCTCTATGTGACTCATTAACTTGCTAAGTGTACTTTAACTCATTGTCCTGCGACCCTGAGCAGGTACAACTGAGATTTATCCCCGTCTGTCTGGGTCAAGAGGTCATGGGTTCAATCTCTACATCGTGACATAAGCTCATAATTTAGGCAGTACTGAGGGAGTGCTCTGGTGACAGTGCAGGAATATACGTGTCCCTGGTTTTGTATTTGTTTTTTTGGGGACTGACTGGATCAGTGGCTGTCGTATATGTGATCACGTCTCCTCTTGACTCCTCTTGTTTTTTTTGTAAGGTTTATCTCTGAATGACAGCAATCCCCTGTCTCACTTCCATACACTCCCTCCTGATCCTCTTGTAATGTGTGATTGTTCAGACTTGAGTATTTTTGTGCCAGGCAGTTATTGGCTCTGATGTGTCATCAGAATACATCATCCTGTCTTGTCTGTGGGTTATGTCTGGTAGGGAGTGGGTGGGGGTCTGGTCAGGGAGGTGTGAGCCTGTGCAGTGTCGGTGAGTTTGTCGATCGTGTGGCGAGTGTTGTGTGTGTGTGGGGGGGGAGGCACTCTTATGTGAGTCTAGGATCTGGCGCATGCATGTCTGTCTGTCTCTCTGTGTCAGTGAGACGTTCGTTACAAGAGTGCAGATTCCTACCTGCTTTTATCTCACTGATGATTGTTCTTGGGATCTGAACTGTGTGCCTTGCAGGTCAAAGCTACAAACCTTTTTAACAGAGGGGGAGAGGCACAGAAAAATCCATGCCTTTTGAACAACCAGGCTTTTAAATTTCTGTCCATTTTTAAAATTAAGTTTTATTTTAGTTTACCATTTAAGCATTATTTTTCATGCGTGGGTTTGGTTGCTGCTTGAAAACTTTGGAGGATAATGAGTGCAAAATAGGAAAGTCACCGGAAGCAAAAAAAAACTTGCAGGTCTGCTCTGGATTGAGGAGATCCAGCAGCACGTCGATTATTTAAGCAAATTGGAGGCAGCAGTGAGTATAGATAAGGAAATGCCAAAGAGACAGAACATTCATGACGTGGCTGGAATGTTTATGGTGTGCTTGGGTGTCTGGTTGTCAAGGGAGCCTGAGACAAACAGGCCAGGACTCACATCCTCACGCCCTATTAGCTGTTACTAGCAGCTGACTCAAAGGGGTGGGCCGTCTGTGGTTGACATTGAAGCTGTGTCTCAGTGAGGTAATATGGACATTCAGGAATGCCGGCTAAGAATATCTTAGGCACACAGCACTCTGGCTAAACTTGTGCCGTTTCCCATCTGATGAGGTTTGAATTCTCCCGGAGTAAACTATGGGATTCACTTTGAACCCTCGTCTGGAATACTTGTTTTAATGTTGTCGTTTTAACCAACGTTCCAGCGCAGCGTGGATCAAAATTTGTTCTATAAGAATTTGAGCTGTAAGGGATTAACTCCAACACGGAACAAAGAAGGCTTAAGAACAACCTTCTGATATTAGGCTTTTTCTCTGAAGTGATCAGTAAGGTTACGATCCATCACCAGAATTTCTATATCACGGCGACCAAACCAACATCCATAAAATCATAGAAACTCACAGCACGTAAGGAGGCCATTCGCGGATACTCACCTGCACAAAACTCCATACCCCCATCACACTAGTCCTTGCTTGAAGGGCCCTATATAAATGCAAATTGGTGATGTTGACTGTGGTAGGTTGATATACCAAATGCAAGAATTATTATACAAAAGTGTCAGATTCCAGATATTGGGTTTCCTTCCTTTTTTCACTTTCATTGTTGGTGCGAAATCCAAAGCCAAATTCAGGCATCCATCATGCGTAAAGGTTGTGTTGAAGGTTTAGGAGAGACATGAAAGCCGTGATCCAATCTGCTCGATCTCGGGTGCATGTTAAAGAATCTTATTGCTGCTGGAGTTTCTCCTGGTAGCCTCGCTGCCAATTCCACATTTTTTGGTCGCTCACCTTCTAGTCCTAGGCATTGCATGAAAATACTCAGGAGGGAGAGAGGAGCTGAGTAAACCTCAGTTAAAGGGTCAATCTGTTTAAGACTGTTGGACAGATCATATCCATCAGAGGTGAGGGTGCCGCTGACAAGCTGGGAGCGGGTCAGTGGGGGGGGCCCTTTAGGTGTTGCAGCACTTTACCCTCCAAGCTCCCCTTAAAGAGGTGAGCTAGATTTGGGGGTGGGTGGCTGAGCTCGCTCTAGCCCTAGCCACCCGTTGCCTATCTCCTAGCTTTGCCAGACCTTACTGACACAAATGGGTACTGGATTTGCCTTTTAAAAAATAGTCTCTATACTTGCCAGTAATTACCAAAGTGCTTTGTGGCGTTTGAAAGTGATGAGGTACTATTACTTGTCTAAAAGGTGCTAAAAATAAGATACATAACTCAGAACACCTATACGTAGCACCCTAATTTAGAAGCCATGAGAAATTTGAAATGAATGCTGAAAATGGTGGAAGCGGCTGATCACAGTGAAATCCCAAAGGCCCGTGTGTAATGTGGAGTTTACTTTGGTACTCTTGGGTGCTTGGCGTTCTCTCTCAAGAGCTGGGACTTTCAGTAGGAGCCGACGTGTGCTGTGTCTCAATCCCTGACGTGGGATAATTGGGAGGATTGTGTGTGTTGTGTTTGTGGCTGAACATAACCACCCTGTTCCCAGCTCTGACTGAAGCTTCTGGAATGATTGCTGATTAATTATGTTTATGGGATTGAGGTGATTTTACCTGTGTCTTTGTTGTGAAGAAGATTTTGTTGCAGAAAAAATGCCTGGAAGGCTGGACTGGGGCTGGCTTCAGTTGGGGAGTTTTACTTGTTGATCAGTTATTGAAATTACAAAACAGAAATCCCAACTTGTATCGACATAGGCGGCTTTCACATACAGAGAGAAGGGAAATTAGCCTCCGCTCCCGCAACTGATCACTTTCCAGTAAACTATCTATTGCTGAGGTATGTACATTTTGTGGAGGTGTTTGGTGAGGATCTTGGGCTTCGATGTGCCCCTAGCCCCACTCCACTTGAATAATGGTAACATGAGGGTAAAGCATTTGAAGGTTAGTACATAGTGGAGATATAACGAGATGTGCTGGCACACACTTGAAACCACGTCTAGACACTCATTTGTGGTTCCCCTGCTCGTGGTGAGTGGACTGATCTGTGACCTAGAAATGGCTTTGTCAGTGAGGGGTTAAGAGGCGTTGTGGGATTTGCAGCACAAGGTAATTGATTCGGATTGTTTGTTATTGTAAAGCGGTAAAGGAGTGAGGGTTGGGATTAGTAACTACAGACCAATTAAAGAAAGATTATTCTCTCTGGCAAGATGAGAAGTCAATATTTCATAAATACTTCTTTATAGTCTTTGCGGTGAAGTATTGGATTGCAATTGTAGCCGGGAGCTGTTTTTGGAACATTTGACAGGATTCCTCCTTCAGTAACATGCAATGGTTCCACCAAAGTCACTGGTCGCTGGAAGCACCGTATCCCGGGGATCAGTCCTCTTAGATAAAGGGACAAGCAGTCATGCTTATGTTTCTCTTTCTGATTCACCGGCTAGATATTTTTATTGCGATTTTTTTTCTCTCTCTCTCTCCCCTTTCTGCCAACAACATCCTAGAAAAAGTCAATCAGACTGCCATTTCTGGGTGTGGATCCAGAGGGATGTAATCTGGTCTGTGCCCATTTATCCACTGAGCCATTGGAGTGCTGACTCTTTACTGTCTGACAAGCAGTTTTTGTTTAGTCCAGAGAAACTCTGTGTGTGTGTGTGTGTGTGTGTGAGCCCATCTTGCTGTCCAGTAGAACACTGGGAGAGGAACTAGTCCAAATACCGTATATCGGCCTCTTCTAGCTGCTGTCTGATTGAGAGGGGAGCGTGCTGGACTAAGCCAAATGACACTAAATGGGATAGGTCTGGGAGTGAGAGGATTTGTGCAATTTCAGATTACCAAGTGCTGAACTGGGTTGTTAAATGATGTGTTGGATTGGGCTTTGTACATTCATTTAAAATGGGGATTGTGTGAATGTAGACTGAATGTATCAGATGAGTTTATTAATAAACCTTACATTTGATATAGCACCTTTTGTGTCAGTGAAATGTCCCGAAGCGCTTTACAGAATATACTATGAAATGCCAGTCAGACTGTTTTAGAGCTTTGATTTTGCTACTTTTTGCTGTATGTAAAAAGACTTGGGAAATGGCAATTGTGCGGACACTGAACCATTGTGGGGTCTTCGTGATGAGAGATGTTAACACTGAAAAGTGGAATGGTTTGAATGAAAGGCATCCAGTGTTAGCGTCACTCATTCCCAGATAGGTCCGAGCACTGAGTCTGCAATCTGTTTCTGCTCCACAAACACCACCACCCTCCGCCCCCCCCCCCCCCCCACCGCCTTTCTCTCATTACGCAAACGTAACATTTTCCATTTCCCCACACCAGCCACCCCGTGACTCTTCTAAGTGAGGTTGCCAATACTTTCAATGAATGTCTTGACAGGATGTGTCAACAATTGCGTAGATATGTGTATTAATAAAGGTGAAATGGATCCTTGCTTCAAATAGGTGATCACGTTGGCAGACTACAACGCATGTAGAGTGGTGTTGAATAGTCACTAAATGATTTGACCAGTGGGGAATCCCGTGAAATTTATTGAGATCTGCCCAGGGAAATGTTTGTGTAGTACTTGTCTGTCTTTGTGGGGAAATACTGAGCTGACCAATTGATATTGGGTCAGTGTGCCGCACTGCTTCTATTGCCTGACCTCTGCAGTGACGTCATTCTCACTCACTGTCTTAATGTAAGGCAGCAAATCTGGGCGAATGTACTTCCTATCATGGAACAACCTGAATCTCAAACTCCCAAAGCTGATCCACAAATGTTTTAATTACCGCAACTCTGCAAACAGGAGAGATTAGCAATACAGCTCCCAGATTCGCATCATCAGTCTTGCTGCCGAAGACATCACTAGGCCCTATATTTTGAAAACTGGTTCGTGTTAATGGAATTTGCCAAATTGTTTTCTGCTGTGCTTTCATAAATGTTCGATACGGTCGACCACTCTATCCTCCTCCACTGCTTGTCCTCCCACCTCAACCTTGAAGGCCCTGTCCTTGAATGGTTTAGGTCCTACCTCTCCCACCGTCTTCATTTTGTCTCCGCTAACGGCTTTTCCTCCAGCCCCCGCTCTGTCTCGTGCGGCGTCCCTCAGGACTCTGTCCTCGGTCCCCTCCTCTTCACCCTCTATATGCTCCCCCTTGGTGACATCTTCTGACATGGGGTTAACTTCCACATGTATGCGGATGACACCCAACTCTACCTTTCCTCTTCTACCCTCAACTCCACAACCACCTGACAGCTGCCTGTCTGACATCGAGTCCTGGAGTCCTTTCTTCAGCTCAACGTGCGCAAAACTGAGGTCCTCCTGATTGGCTCTCGTCAGCGCCTCCGCACCTCAGGTACTGACAGCATCAGCATCCAAGGCTGCACTCTCCACCTCTCAAAGCCAATCAGGAACCTCGGTGTTCTGCTCGACCCTGAACTGTCCTTTCTTCCCCACATCCGCGTCACAACTGGCACCGCCTTCATCACCTCCGGGACATCGCCAGACTACGGCACTACCTCACCCCTCACGCTGCTGAAACACTGGTCCACGCCTTTATCACCTCAAGGCTGGACTATGGGAACTCTCTCCTCGCCGGCCTTCCTGGCACCTCCCTCCACAAACTGCAGGTCATTCAGAACTCTGCAGCTCGTGTACTGTCCAGCACCAGGCTTCGCGCCCACATCACTCCCACCCTCGCTCGCCTCCACTGGCTCCCCATCCCCCAGAGGATCGAATTCAAGATCCTCATCCTCACCTACAAGGCCATTCATGGCCTCGCTCCCTCCTACCTCTCCGACCTACTATCCCCCTACTTACCTGCCTGTACCCTCCATTCCTCTGGCTCCGGTCTGCTCCACATCCCACTTCTTCTAGACGTCTTCTAGACGTCTAGAAGAAGTGACAAGCGCTGTATCAAATGCAAGGATTATTATTATCTTATTTGTGTTTTTCTCCTTTTGGGTTCTGCTGGGCTCAGCATATGGCGTGAGAATGACCTGCTCTGGCCATCACCACACAATCACAATTGTGTAATCTTGTGCTACTAGATGCTACAATCGGCCTCCAGGTCCCCCATGTGCGTGGGGGAGCAATCAGCCAGCGTTCCTGCTCTAAATCGCTATCTACTTCACTATCCCCCGGGAAGGTCTGCGGAGTCTGATAAAGAAACAGTCAAGTAGACTTTCCACACTCGGCACAAGCCTCTCTCTCTCCCTCTGTTCTTCCCCTTCTCTCCCCAACATAAGTCTCTTCCCCCTGCACTCGTGTCTCCCCTCCCCACACAAGTCCTTGAATGTGACAACAACAAAAAATTTAACTTTGCTACACTTTACAGGAAATTATGAGAACCCCTTTGTGGGGTTTCAAGATGACGTGGTATCAAATGCGAGAATGATTATTCTAATTTTGCCATTGTTGAGTTGTCCCGTCCCCCCCCTCCCATTCTATTGTTATTGTACTTCATTCTCTGTGTGCCCTCAATACCAATTCTTCGCTGTAAAATCATCAGTTTGGTTTATAGTGGGTCACTGAGAGGCCTTTGTGGCATTTTACTGGATTGGAAGCTGATGTGTTCAGTATGTTGTGCTTTTAGTCATTATGTAGGGAAGCGATTTAAGTTAAATCCTGCGTTACAACCAAAATATAGCACAAATCGAGCTGTGGGAAGATAAGATTAACTCGCAATATATTACCAGGGGAGCACGGTGGAGAAGGTCTGTCTTTCTCTCCTCTCTCTCGCATATCTCCCTGTAGCTAATCTGTGATCATGTCTCTTCCCCCGGCATATAAAAAAATGTAGAACAATTTGTTGGTGCAAAGGGTAAATTGTCAGCCTATGGGCAGTGTTGATGATCAGGTGATAATTGGCCGTTGCCTTTTGCTTAGCTCATGTCTGTAAATTGTTACTGTTCCTCACCAGTGCTCATCTCATCGCTGCATTTCCTTGGCACTTCCCGTGGTGGAGACAGCCCTGTACATTCAGCTGTGGAGGCTGAATTCCTTCCCTCCCCATCCCATGCAAAATTTGTTTTATATCCAAACCCACCCCCAAAACAAATCTTGGGCTGGGGGCAGCCGGGTGGAGTGACCTGAATATGACGAGAATGAATTAGTGGAGAATTCAAACCAGAATTCTCTCAAAACTTGGGACTTCCTTCTCCCCTTTGCCTCCCCGCCCCCTTGTGGGACTCAGTTGTGTCCAGCTACAAATTGGAATCATACACACGCAGGCGAGCCTTAACGTCTTGCATCATGTGAGGGGACCTTAACAGGGTGGGCATTTGGATGAGAGGATTTGCATTTTTATGTGGGGCTTGAACCCACAACCTTCAAGCAATTTGTGGACTTATTATTTCTGATGTCTTCGAGTACAGGAGCTTAGGACTTTAATTGCTTGTAGGTAGCGGTGTTGTGAAGCGTTGGAGAGGGGACCTGAAAGAGAGAGATCGGTTACGGTTTTGGGTTTGAGCCTTCAGTCAAAGCTAATGGTGGAGGTAGCAATTGACAGAACAAATCTTGAAATCAGTCAGTGGGAGGTTTGATCATCCACTGTCAGATTGATTCCGTTTTCAGTCTTCCCTACTGCCCACTCCCTTCTCAGTCCTCTGAAGGGTGGGGGCTAGAGCTGGAGACATGTTGAACAATGGTGATTTACAAACATACCCTAACTCTGATCAAGAACATCCAGCAATACAGAGGTTAATAGCGAAAGTTTACAATTTTTTCATGGGAAGATGAAAGGGAAGCAGCCAGATATCAGTGCTGACGCACGCAAGTCGCTCTGAGCCAGACATCAAGAGTGGAATACAGCAAATCATTTTACAAAAAAGCACCTTTGAAGCTTGTGCAGCTGAAACATCATAAATACAGCCCTGCATGGAATGGGGAATTTGCATCCCTGCTCCTCTCAGTACTTCAAATGTCCTTTGTTACCAACTGTCTAGACATGATGCTGCCTCTGTTTTTGTGCGATTGTTGATTAGTTTGAGGGTTGGTAATGCTGGAAGAGGAAGCCAGACACCCACACACACACGATACAGACATGCGCACACACACTTGTAGATACACATTCAGACACTAACGCACAGTCATTTTACAAAAAGAATGCGATAATGTGAATTATTTATCTGTGGCAATCTAGGAAGTTTGGATGGTGGAGGTGGGACGAATGTGCCTATTATGTGGGGGGGGTGGCATTTGTGCTATGTATGTGTTGGTGGGGGGGGGCGGGAGATTTGTGTATGTGGGTGGGGGGGGTGGTACTGTGTGGGGGGAGGGGAGTAAGTGTGAGCTAGTAGAGATGAGGGGGGTGGGTGGAGAGAGGAGCTGTGAGGAAGAGCAGTGAGAGGTCAGTTTAGATTTAGATTACATTGAACAAAACAGCATTTCACCCGAATCTCTAAAACCACCTCGAGCTTGTGCTGTTTCTTCATAAAAAGTACAGTTGTGATTAGGAAGGTGCCAGGGTCTAACTCCCAGTATCACTTACTCCCAGGTGTGTGTAGAACCAGATTAACGCTCCTGGATATTTGTATAGTATCATAATGCGTCAAATTTACTGAAAGTACTTTAGTAATAATTTCAACTCTGATCTGGTAAGAATACCAGTATGGTAGTTTCCATTCCTACTCCCTTCACTTAGCCACTTTCTTACAAAACATGCTTTATCTTGTCCAAGATTGCTTTGGAGTGTACAAGTCTGGGGGCAGAGTGTTAAAATTCAACGCCCTGCGGGGGGGACTACGTGACCACACTGGTGTGTGTAAAGACCTCGAGAGCTAACGGTTTGATACATGGGCAGATTCATACAGTGACTATGTCTGAGGTGGAGAGGACTGCTCTGGGCGTATGTGCTGGGTTGCAGCTGATCCTCTGAGTGCGATAAGAGTTTGTCACATTGGAACAAATTGGATTTTGGCAGCTTCTGTAGTGTTGGGGTCTCTGGAAGTGAGCTGGCTCCAATGTGCCGTGCTTGCCAACAGTTTGTCGGAATTGAGTCAATCCACTGGCGGTCTCAGGAGTCCAGTTCCTGAGCCAGGAGGGTCAACAGTACTCTGGGGTAGATGACAGTTCAGACATCCTGTCTCATCAGCCAATAGAGATTCTTTCCACTTGGCTCCTGTTAAACCTGCAAGCCAAAGCCCTAATGTGTAGGTGGTTCTAGATGGAAAAGCAACCGGAAATGTTTCAGACCGTGCTCACAACGCACACTTTGTGGTTCTCAAGACTTGACTCCCACTAACCTGTGCCGATGACTCTATGGAATTGTTTTGTTGATCAGCCCCATGTGGAAACCCATCACCACGGTTAAAAGTATCCAAACCAAACTGAGACTTCCACATCCCTATGCCACCTACACATGAAAATGTCCCTGTCTGGAACGGAATTCGCACCGCAGCATCTCCCCGTAGAGATGTATCCTAATTACCTAATGCACAATATTTTTGTGAATGAATATATTTTCAGCCCCTTTATCTGTCGTTTATTAAAATTGAGGAAATGTCTGCTGACGAAACCACATCCGATCAAGACTAGGTACACCAAACCTCTTCCAGATTTCTCCTGGCTGGTCACCAGGTCCATGCCATCTCCTGGTTGGTTCTAGGCTGCGACAGAGCCATAGATGTGGACCAAATTCCATTTCCAATTTGATCAGCTGAGCTGAAGCCAGCACACACACACAGGTTAGTGGTTAGGGATGAAGGAGAGGGAAATTCATTATTGATGAAGAGGAAGTTACGGGGACATATAGGTTTTGTTACCTTGGTGTCTGACTTTGAACAGAAAAAAATAATACTGCAATAGGATCCTCCCCACTCCCCCTCGGACTGATGCAAGAAATCTGTAGTCTGGGCTCAAATACCATTAAATACCTAGCGTCTGACGCTGAGAGACTTGCTGGGGGTTGTCAGTAAAATTACCCAGTTTGCTGCTGTTTATGAACTGCCCAATAGAATAACCAATTTTATCTTGGGGATTGTTGGGCATGGACCAGGAGAGAAAATCCCTTATATTTTCCAGTAGTGTTGTAGAATTATTAACATCCCACTAAACAAGCAGACGGATCTCGGTTTAACTTCTCATCTGAGTGGCGGCTCCTCCGTCACCATATTGCTTTCCCCAGTATCGCTCTTCTCCAAATCTTTAATTCCACAGCCTTCTGACAGAGTTAGGGCTGACATTGGAGTCAGACACTGTGAAGAGTACAATCTCGGATAACCTGCCATTTACCCTCGAGTGTGCACAGTATAAACCATGTCACTTTATATCCAGCTCTTGAATTTATTTTGTCCTGAAATGATGAGGCGATCCAACAAGATTGACAGCTGACTCTTCCCATGTAGACCATGCCACCCCCACCCGAGGGTGTGATTAGCTTTAACCTGCTCACAGAAACTGAGTAAGATCGATACCTGGGTGAGGAGGGAACGCCTGGATAATCCCCTTCTTTTTGCTACCTATAATGTTTGGTGAAGGAGGGCACATACTCTGTATGTGGGGCCGTCACTGTCAATGTAATAAGGTGCCATTTGACACTCAGTGCAGAGCTAGAAACTGCCATGGAGTTTCAGCATGGATTAGGACCGTTTCCTGGGATGAAGGAAGAGTTGAAGAGTCTGGGGAGGAATCTTTGCATATGAAAGGCAGGGATAATAATGAGCTCTGCAAGGATCAGGCGATCGGGTCTCGGGCACTGACATCCGGTAAGGAGAATGTATTTGTGAAATCCCTGTAGATGTGAAATAATTAGGTTCTCTGGACGGGGAGGGACAAGCACCAGGTTGCTGAGCAGATGCTATTTTTTTTCCACAGTAAAGATTTTACTCTAACTTGGTTTGTCACAGCTATGAGCAAATCCCTTACTCCGTACTCTCATGAAACCTTAATATGCCAAGGTAACACTAAGGAGATTCTTCGCAAAATTCTCTGTTTAACCACATTTATCACAAGAATAGTTGAAACACAACTGGGGATGAGCGAGTCCTTGGTATTTCTGGAAGTCACTGAAGGGACAGTATTCCGTAGGCAATCTCTCCATTGTTGATATCTTTGTTGGGATCGTAAACTGGGAATACACGACTGGGATAGACCAAGTGTAACCATTTGTGGCCTGAAGCAGGTGGGTCAGGCTGTTACCAGAGCCACAATCAGTATGGCTGTAAGATATTGCAGCTCATCATTAACTTTTGTTTCTAGACATAAAATCCTCCGTCAACTTACGTCTCTACATTTAATCCCATTGTTAAAGAGAAATCGCAGGGCCCCTCACTATAAGGCTCTTATCAGCCCTTACTGAATTGCCTGTGACAGACTATGGAAGGCTGTTGTGCAAAGCTGGCCAGGGGCTAGGGCAGGCTGGTGTGTACTGTTGACCAGGGCAGCACTGAAGCTGGGAAAACTAGCCACTCTTATTATTATTATTATAATAACAACAACTTGCACTTATATAGCACCCTCCATGCAGGGCAGCGTTTCAGGGCACTTACAGTGGCGGAGCCTGACTGAGCTGGGGGGTTGGGGGAGCTGGCCATAAACACAGTCGAAGAGGAAGGTTTTCAGGCGGGACTTAAAAAGGGGAGAGTGGGAGCAAGCTAGAGGAATTGAGGGAAGAGTGTTCCAGAGTTTCAGGGCATAGTGGCTGAAACCATGATCTCCAATGGTGGGGCGGAGGATGCGAGGAACGAGCAGGAGGCTGGTGCTAATCGAGCGGAAGTGCCGGGTGGTGGTTTGAGGGGTGAGGAGATCGGAGGGGTAGGGAGGTGCAAGGGAGTGAAGGGATTTGAACACAAGTGTGAGGATCTTGAAGACGATACGTTCGGTGATAGGGAGCCAGTGGAGCTTGGACAGAACTGGTGAGATGTGGGTATGGAGTTTGGTCTGGGTCAGTATGCGGGCGGCAGAGTTTTGAATGAGCTGCATCTTTTGAATAGTAGAACTGGGGAGACTAGCAAGGAGTGCGTTTGAGTAATCCAGGCGGAAGGTGACAAATGCATCCCCGATGGCTTCGGCTGCATTTGGGGTAAAGTACAGTCGGAGGTGGGCAATGTGGTGGAGGTGGAAGAAGGCGGTCCTCTTCAAGGACCGGATGTGGGGGAGGGAGGACAGCTGGGGGTCGAACCGGACGTCTGGATTGCACACTGGTTTGGTGAGTGTGAAGGAAAGCCCAGGGAGGTTGAGGAGTATGGCTTCTGTCTTGTCTACATTCAGCTGCAGGAAGTTTGCACTCACTCAGACCCTGATGTCTGCCAGACAAACTGATAGAACGGGCAGTAGTTGCGGAGGTACTTGAGATACAGCTGGCGGTGAGGCTGGATTTCTGCCACCTGTGCTCGAGCAGCCGGGTTTGTGTTTTGATTGTGCAGAGATGACTGTTGTACCAGGGTTTGGAAACAACCCTGAATTTTAGTGGAGCCAGGGAATTGAAGGTTGTGGAGAGACGGTCATTCAGCAGCTTGATGGCTGTACAGCTCCACTGGCTGTATCAGAGTTACAGCGGGTTGAGAGCCAGAGGGAGAGGAGGTCTGAGGAAGAGAGGGCATTGTGAGGGACTCGGGGAAGCTTTTTCCAGAGGCGGAAGAAAATGGTGGAGGGCTTGGAAGACGGAAGGGGTTGTGGGAAGAGAGGGAAATGAGGAAATGATCTGAGGTGGCCTTGTCCGTGATAGACAGGTCGGAAATGTCTGCCATGTGTGATGACGATGTCAAGGGAGGTGGCCATGGTTGTGGGTCGACCAGTTGATGTGAAGAGTGAGGTTTAGGGAGGAGGGTGGTGAAATCCGAAGATGTGGTTCAAGGGGAGTTAGGTGGAGTTTGAAATCACCCATTAAAGCAGGTATTCAGTGTAGAGGGACAGGGATGAGAGGAGATATCAGTGAGGAAGGAGGCAGGAGTTTTGGTGGGGGCTGTAAACTAAGCGGATTTTGAGGGTGAGATAGAAGGGATGGTGAAGGGAGAAACCGCCAGAGGAATAGTGGGATGGACCAAGGGAAGCTTGGGAAATGAGGGCTATCCCACCGCGACGTTCGTTGTGGCGTGTGGTGAAAGGTGTAGCCAGGGGGATGGCTTCAACGAGGAGTGGGGGGGTGGTGAGGTCACTTGGAGAGAGCCAAGTTTCTGTAAGCTCAAGAATATCAATGTGCGCATCCAAGCTGAGGTAATGGATAATAAGTGCTTTATTGGAGAGGGAGTGGACATTTTGGAGAGAAATGCGGATAGGTTTGCTGGCGAGGGGTGGGTGGTGGTGGTGTGGAGGAGAGAGTGGTATAGAGAGGATTTGAGGTTGTGGGGGAGAAATGACCATGAAGTTTGAGGAGCACAGAGTTGGGGAGGGGTGGGTATGGATGAGGTAGGGAGTGTTTGCCTTTTGGAGGCGGTTGGGGCAGAGAGTGTGAGCGTTGGGGTAGTTGGGGCTACTGCTTCTGGGGCAACCAACGCCGGGAGCCACGATGGGCCTGGCAGATGATGCCCAGGCTGGAGCAGAGGGAGGTAATGGTGGGATCCAGGAGAGAGAGGAGGCGAGGAGTGCTGTGGAAGAGAAGGATGGAGTTGGGTGTAGCGGATAGTGGGGGGGGGGTAGGAGCAGGAACATTTTCAGGGGGAGTGGCTCGGGTCAGGGTGGCAGCCAAATGCGTATGTTTTATCACGGAGATGAATTTATCATGTAAATCTGCAGAAATGAGTGGCCTTTCAGTCTCCTTTTAGGGTGGTTCTCGAGTGTATGTGGAAGTGGAGGGTGTTCAGTATCGCAGTTTGTAAAGGGGCCTCTATAGCAGCAACAGCACAAGTGACAAATGTAGGTCAGAAGTGATCTGTTACTCACATCTGCATATGCAGCAGCCGTCTGTCACAGAGAGACTGCAACTTGATGCTGCCCGAGTTAATACACTCAGCTCACTGAGTAAAAAGAACAAGCCTTTTGTGTCTGGTTACACATTGCAGACTCGGGCTGTGAACATAGTCAATACTTGGCTTCTCCCCCACCCACTATCCACCTGTGAAAGGGGCTGACGTGTTGATTATTCTGCTTTGGAAACTTTCCTGAAATTTTCTCGTGTCGAGTGGGGGATGATTGGTGTTTCACACTTTCTGTGAGATGGAGTGGTGCTCTGCAGGAGGTGGTGGATGGTATTTTGAGGGGGAGGGGGGTACGACTGGTTTTCATGTGACCAGCAGCCAGCAGTATGTACCCAGATCCACACTCCCCTCAACCCTAACCTTCACCCCCATCTTGTGTGCCTATCCACTACTGTTTGAGAGCTTTGGGATATCCTCCTGACTTGAAAGTATGCAAATATGTATTGTATTGACGGAAAACCAGTCAGTGCTATTCAGCTGTGTCTCGCACTAGGTCAAACTGATTTCCCATTTACGCCCCATTGATTTCCCCCATCTCCCACCATTAAAACGAAGATCAGTGTCCCGGGGTGAGGGAGGTGGGGTACTGTTTTGTAATATCGAGGGAGGAGAGAGTGGATCAGTTTTAAAAAAAATAATCACTCAATCTACAACTCTTTGTGGGAAACTGCTGTGTGTAATTGGCTGCTCTATTCGGCCTACAAAATATAAAGTCAATTCACTTTGCAGTATATTCTGTGAAGCGCTTTCATACGTCTTGAGGATGTGATGAGGCATTATATCAAATGCAAGGATGATTATTATTAGCAGTAATGCGGTGGGGAGGGGAGTATCCATTTTTAATGTAGGGCGTCAAAGGAGTATGGATCTGAGGGGGAGTCTAATGTTAGCGAGAGTGTATATGAAATCCAGTAAATTTCATTCTTCCTGGCAGCCGTGGTCTGCCAGGCACTGACTGGGCTGCTGGTACTATTTTAAAATCTCAGTTTATTCTGAAACACAACACACTTGATTGTATGCTTGGCGGGGGGTTCCCTGTTGACTTTAAAGCATTTGCTTTAATCCACCCAGAGAAGGATGTTCAGCTCAAATAAGCTTGACTCTGATCCGAACATCCATCCTGGGTGCCAGTCTCCCACGTACTGGGAAAATATTAGCCTTCAGTCAGTTAGCGATGCGTTCATGCTATTCTGTAACTCACAGTCAAATAAATCTCTCAATATTGCTTAACTGGTGCAGTGTAACTGGTTCAATCATGTGCTTAAATCAAGTGAGCTCAGAGACTGAATTCCTGCCATGGCTCAATTGATGAAACTAGTGTGTAACCCAGTTGATGAAACCAGTGTGCAACCAGCCCATACACACCCAATTTCTGGCCTGTGCTGAACTAGCTGAGCGTATTGAGGTTCAGCACTCCTGGGAAAAGGGGAAATGACAACATCTTACTCCTTGATCACTATGAACTATATCTACCCTCCTCTCACTCCCTGGAAACTATAGGTTTTGATGTTGTTTGGATGCGGGTTTGTGCGAAACCAGGAACAGGAGAGGTCTCTCAGCCCTTCAAATAATGTTGGTCGTTCACTTCATGGCTGTTTGTGGAAAACTGCTGTGTGTAAATTGGCTACTGCATTCGCCTGCAAAATAGTTGCTGAACTTCACAGTAAATCCTGAGATGTGCATTGAGATGTCCTGATATGAAAGGTGCTTTATCAAATGTTAAGTTTTTTAAAAAAAAAATTCATTGTCAAACCTGCTCTCAAACCCCATTCAACGACCCACATTCTATGTCCCACCTTCCCAGCATGTAGCTCAATATTACTTATTCCCAAACGATCTATCCATCTCTCTGACACAATTGGTGTCCTCCCAGACTAGAGAGAGCGGAGTCAGCTATCTCACACTTGGGCTGGTGCTGGGAGCAGTGCTTGAGATGGGTTTTGGCTGATGTATGATTGCTGCCACCACCCCCATAGTGTTGTGCCAAACAAACCTTGTGACTGTCACTGTGACCCTTTGATGTGCGAAATTCTTATAATAACATAATGTGGCCTTTGTGCTCTCCTGCTTGGATTGTGGCCACTGCCTTCATCCACCACCACAGCACACACTAGGCAGCTTCAGGTCCAAGGTCACACTTATCTGTTTTAACCTTATTACCCAGGCCACTTTGCAGACTTCGCTTCCACATAGGAAAGGATCACTGGTGAAAACAGCCAGCAATTTAAAGGAGTTTAGGAACCAGTGTGTATGCAACCGCTGACTGTTTCTATCCTAGTGTAAGAATGGCCTCGCAGTGAGGCAATAGCCAGGGACTGGGTTATACTGAGACCAGACTCCCTCGAAATCCATTCCTATTGTTTCAGTAGCCCAGTGGGAACATTGAGTTTATAATTTAGGATGATGTTAAAGTCGGCGCTGGGGGTTTGCTACATTGTCAAATATCTAGCGCCTTGGGACGTCATTCCATATTCTTCAAAAAAAAACATTTTCCTGCAAAAACTACACTTTACAATGACGTGCTTTGAGGTGTCCTCCTCACGTGTGTCAAATGTCAGGACTATTCATTATTTATTTTACTCTTGGATCTCGTTTTCAAGTTAAGAATGTAGCTCTCAGCCGGGCTCCCCTTCACAGCCGCCGGCCAAAGCCCCGGCCCCCCGTGTGTAATGGTGTTTTCTGTTGTTACTTAGGTTTAGATTTTGATGATCTGATTCCTGGCTAAGCTGTCCCAGGGCTGGTTGCAAGGCTGGCAGCACAAGGAATCCAGCACCTCATGTGAGAGCACCTCCCTGGCCTTCCCAGCTGGTACTCAGTGGCTTTGTGGAAATGGAAGTGAGGTGTTACATGTTGCCTGTGCTAGAAGACACTCTTTTTCCCTCGTCTTCTCCGTCCCACCCCGATCCTAGCTTGGGAGCTTTGTAATATAGCAGACCCTGATGTTCTGCATGTTGGTCTCCTTTCTGAATAGAGAGCCCTTGTTGCTGTATATGTGTGCAGTCTAACAGCTCGGCTGTTATCCTTGTCGTGAACGGATATAATTGTTCAGTGCCTGGATCGCTCGCTGTGCAGTAATGAACAGCTGCATGGTTCTGTCCAGTTACTTTGTAATCTCCACTGCACCTGAAGATTGGCCTTGCTGTTGAAGGCTCCCACCGTGAGCCCAGTGTTGTGTGGTCCCAGTGTGGGCAGCGCTCTCTCTCTTGGTGCTGGACTGTGCTGCTGGTTAATGAGTGGAATCCACAGGTGCAGCTGAGAGGCTATGCAGTCATTGAGTAACAAACATTTCCTGACCTACTTTCTCTCACCGTTAACCGTCCAGCAGCTCTGTCGTGCTGCTCCAGCTAATTGGAGCTCAGGAGGCAAGACCAACAACACACGCACACGTCTGTTGTGCTGCTCAGTTTAGTCTTCAATAACCAGAAGCAGCAAACAATTTGTTACAGAATGCTGGTTAAAGACAGTCCACCTCTGCAAAGAGAGGTGTGTGGGACATGCTGTCTGTGGGGTTTGGGGGGCTGATGTGCAATGTGAGGCTGGGGGGCGTGTGATGTAACAAGTAACGTGGGGTGTAATACTCTGGGGGGGTTGCGGGGTTATGTGCTTTGTGGAGGTGGGGTAGATAATCTGTGCGAGACTGTGTGTGGGTGTGATGTGCTGAATATATTTTGCATACTGTGTATGATGTATATAATACATGTCAAATGCAAGGATTATTATTACACTGTGTATAACATTTGTATAAGTGTGTGGTGTGGGGGGTATCAGTTTTTTCCACAATGGGGTGGAATGGGGGGAGTTGAATGAGGGAAAGGAAAGTCCAGGTGTGAGAGTGTGCGATCCATTAAATAAGGCAGGAAACAAGTGGAAATAGTCATTTCTGCTAATTAATGAATTCACCTTGCCAGCCAGCTGACTCTCACAGTCTGTGGTGTTGCAGCCCCCCCCCCCCCCCCCCCCCCCCCCCCCCCCCGGAGCTCTGATTCTCTGGGTACTGAACAAAGTCACAGTTAATTGATTTTTACTCATTCAGGTCAGAGCTCCCTACTGGAGAATAGAGGCCAACATTTTATTTCCTTTTACACTTGGTTTAATGCACATTTCAATGTGAAAATATGTGCCGTCTCACTGCGCTCTGTAAATCCCACTGTTTCTGCCTTCCCTTCTCACTCATTTACCCTCAGCGCAAGTGCACACACACATACTCGCGAGCATGCATTCTCTTTCACATTCTTACATGCACTCTTGCACACTTGCATGCACTCTCACACAAACATATTTGCGAGCATTCTCTCACACCCACAATCCCAGTTTGTAGGAGTCTCAATAGGTTTGGATCCACTGGGGAAAGTTGAACAGTTTAAAAGTTGAAATTCTATTATTTACAGCACTGCCATCAAAAGTGATCATTTTAAGCTGCTCTCTTCCTCTCCATAAACTCACAGCATTGCCTGTGTGTGGCAGCCTGACTCAGTCGCTAACACACTCACTTCTGAGTCAGAGGATACGCGATCAAGCCCCATATCTGATCTTGAGCTCATCATCCAGTGCAGTCGCATCTGAGTCACATTTGAGCAATATAATTGACCTCAATATCGCTGGACTGGAAAGGGTGTGTGTGTGTGTGTTTTGGGCAGGAGGGAGAATAGCCCAGAGATAGCACAGATTTTCACATCCACATGGATGTTCTGTTGAATTGGGTCCTCTCTGACCACTGGTGTTTTTAAGAACAGGTTTCCATCACTGTATTGGGAACAGTCTGGCACAGCTCAGCTGCTGTTTCCTCCGGAATGATCCTTTATTTCTGACTGATCCTATTTTGTGACCAGCTTTGAGACATAAGAGTTCTGTGTGAATGTGATGTTTTTACACCTGAGTTAACCAATCCACAGAATTCATTAATATCACTAATAATCCTTACATTTGGTCCAGCACCTATCATGTTGGGAGGATGTGGAAGTACTTCACAGGGTTTACTGTAAAGTGGAGTGACTGACTATTATTTGTCAGTCAATAATAGAATGAGGAGTGATTGGGTTCCACTCAGTTTGGTAATGCATTACGGGGCAAGATGTCCAATGGCCCCTTAACCTGAAAGTTGCGCCCTTTCCTCCTGACTGTACCCTCCCACAATGGAGTCCAAAGAATCCATCATTTCACTAATCGCTTTACATTTGTCACAAAATCACTTTCCCATATTTATGAAACCCGTGATCATTCCTTCCTCTTGATTAGATTTTGAGTTTCGCCATTTTGGTGGAGTGAGTTGAGCAGAATACATATAAATGTAGTGTGGGAGGAGAGGAAGGGCCGCTGGTCAGAGGAGGACATCACGGGCTGAAGTCTGTAGAATCCGCAAATATCAGTTACAGGGTGAAAAGACAATCCCATTGTGCAGCAGTCAGGCCAGGAAGCGGTGGACCCGTTACAGCAGGGAATGGGTGCCACCCGACAGGTCATCTTCAGGCAAAACTTGAGGAAGGACTGGTCCATCAGTTGCATAAAGGAGAGGGACAGAAGGAAAAAAAATCACAAGCCTTAAATCTTGCAGTGCAGCATGTTCTTGAGTTGTTAATAATTTTCCTTGGATTTGATATACTACATGCTCACACCCCACTGTACCCGCCACCTTCCACTTCTACCACTACTGTGCTGCACAATTGGGGCCCATGCTCTAATCGCTATGCCCCAAATTTCTAAAATACCTTGCCTCAATCCCTCTATCTTTCTGGCTCGACATCAAGCCACACAGCTGTTAAGCACTCAGATATCGCATGAAGGGTGCTATATAAATGCAAGTTGTTGTGGTTGTATTACATTGAAATATCTTGAAACACTTGAGAGTTTCTTGTGTAATGATTATTTTTGTAGGTGAACAATTTGTTCACAGCAATGTCCCACGAACAGCCATGAAGGGAGCGATTTTTTTGTCTGGGGATTGTTGACCAGGATGTTGAGAGAAAGAAGC
Source organism: Callorhinchus milii (assembly GCF_018977255.1). NCBI lineage: Eukaryota > Metazoa > Chordata > Chondrichthyes > Chimaeriformes > Callorhinchidae > Callorhinchus > Callorhinchus milii. Next base: position 5,612,688 of record NW_024704759.1, on the reverse strand, counting down.
TGGTCTGGTGAATGAATGGCTTCTTTTACAAAGTGCAAATTATATATTTATTATATTATACTAAGAGAAAATGAAAGTGTCAAAGCCTCGGCTACTCCCAGTCGGTCGGTGAATGTCCGAGCCTGGGCTCCAATAACTGAAGCTGTGGCCAGGCCAGGAGTGACTCACGGGCGAGACGACATTGGAATGTGAATGAGCTGCCACTGCCTAGCCAGTCGTTAAACCACATTAAATTTTCATAAAATTCAGACAGTTTTGAGGTTTTAATACCTGCATAATCCAGGCACCAGCCAGGCAGCTGTGACGCTCCAGTCTGCTCACACTGTATTGTTTAGCAAGAGACTGATTGTAGATGCTCGTCACGAGAGCTGTATTTTCTCCCTTTCGCCATCTCTCATGTGCTTAAAGGATAACTCTGGATGGACGAAAGGTATTTAGAAGTCCTCTCCCGTTCTCATTTAAGAGGGGTATAGTTTATAATTTTTTCATTTTATTTTGTTTCATACGTTTTCTTTTATTTATTTGTGAGAAGCATGGGGCTCTAGATATAGTTGTTGGGTGTCTGTGGGGTAGTAGATATTCCATCTGCCTTTAATCCCAATCCTAATATAGGCAAATCTGACTAGACCTCATGTTATTGGATGAAGCCTGTACCGTGGCTCCTTTTCTGCAGCCAGGTTCACTTGGTACCATTCTAGCATCTGGTTCAGAAGATTGTGGGATACTTTGGTCTCGTCTTCGAGACTGGTGGTGCAGTGGAGATGCCGACCTTTGGGTGAGACTGTTTCGGGTAAATTGCTGTACGCACACTAGCTGCTGCGTTTGCCTACAGATAGTTGATACACAAAATGACTGACGTCAACGATTATGATAGCATCAGTGTCAGACAAGGTGTGAAAGGTATCAGAACAAACCAACTCGTCATCTGGGCACAGCCATCCTGAATTACAATCAGCCTAGCAGGTCATATGTTCACACCTGTTGTGTGGATTAAGGGAAGGTTATTAAAGTGATTTGCAGTGCAGACAGAATAAAAATTTAGATTTTAATCAATGTGCCTCTTTCCAATATTAATCAGTGGCATTTGTTGCTCCTTCTCCCCGTAGGACCCTAGAAATGCAGTAAACTCCTGATACTTCATCGCTCCAAGGGGAAAGGGCTCAGTGACGAGTTATCAGGAGGGGAGTTAGGCATATGCATAAATCAAATAATAATAATAATCTTTGCATTTGATATAGCGCTTTTCACACCTTGCGACCGGGATATTGACAACATGATGATTACTTAAGTGGTGGTGACAAGTTAAGCCAGGGTCGAGTTATCGAGAGTTTACTCACAACAGAAGCAATTCTTCCCCTCTCTTTTCTCCTACCCCTCTTTTCCCTTCTCTCTCTTCTCCTACCCCTCTCCTTCCTTTTCACTGATGCCGGCAACAGCGTATTTAATATTCGGGGGTGGGGAAAAAAGAAGGTGGATTAAGCTAAATTCAATTGCGATGGCCTTGTGTGGCATTCAGTTCTCCATTCTCCCCACAAACTATCAAACCGCCATCAAGTGTCCCTGAGGACAAATCACTGGTGAGAAATGCAGTGCTCGCCTGCTAATTAAATATAACGCTGATTAGCAGCTGCTCTTTTTCGATCGCAGAGACCTGGTTAAACGCGCTTCACTCTTTGCCTCCGAAAACAGTCACTACACTTGACAGCATTTCCCTGTTGAGCACTTTGAGACATTTTAACCTCGTACTTTAGAATAATGTAAGCTTTATTGTTTTTCTGTCCTCCACGGAAGATGTCGGACTATTTTAGTATAGCTCCTCACATGCTCTCCATTCCATTACCTCTGTAGCTATGATTGATGTGTGGGCCTGTCCCACCAGCCAGCGACGGACATTCTAACTGGTCACTTTGCATTGACTTGGGATGTGTGACATTTCTGCTTTATGTGTTCACACTGCGGCGTGATTCACTTGGTCAGATTACATAATAAGCCTCTGCAGCATCTTTCACACAGGGGAGGGGGGATTCTGAAAGCACTTCATAGGGTTCACTACAAAGTGTAGTGACCGAACGCTCATTTTCGGGTCAGACCTTTGTTCCTTTCAGTTTTATTTTGGATTTATATATCCATATATACAATATTGCAGTGTTCATGTATTTATTGCTGTTCAATTGGTGTGAACGTGTGCTATATACAGACGTATACATATGCAGTGTGTGTATATTATAGGTCTACTTGGTGCCTGCTTCATCTATATGCTCCCTCTTGGTGATGTCATCTGCAGACTCGGGGTAAACTTCCACATGTAAGCAGATGACACACAAATCTATCTTGCCTCCTTCAGTATCGTCTCCAGTCCCGCCGATGTTTTATCAGCTTGTCTGGCAGGCATAGGGGCCTGGATGAGTGCAAACTTCCTGCAGCTGAATGTGAACAAGACAGAAGCCATACTCCTTGGGAACGTCAATGTCTTCACTCCTGCGGATTTTAACCTCTCAACCTAATTGGGCTCTCCTTCAGACTCATTGAACCAGGGCACAATCTAGACGTCCGGTTCGATCCCCAGCTGTCCTTCCTTCCTCACATCCCACCCCCTGGTTCCCCATCACACTCGTGTTCAACTCCCTGGAACCTCCCTACCTTTTTGACCTCCTCACTCCCCAATCCACCACCCGGCGCCTCCACTCAACTGGCACCGGCCTCCAGCTTGTCGCTTGCACCCTCCGCCCTACCATAGGAGGTTGCGCATTCAGCCATTACACCCCAAAACCCTGGAACGCTCTCTATCCCTCCCTCTCTCCCCTTTGTCAAGTCCCGCCTGAAAATCCTCCTGTGTGACCTAACCCTGCACCCCCCCCCGGAGTCGGGTTTCACCACTGTTAAGCGCTCTGAGACTCTACGTGGAGGGTACTATGCAAGTGCAAGTAGTAGTGCGTATTGTGTATGTGTACCTGTGTGCGTGTATTGGTGACCCTGTGTGTGTGCTGCTGGGTGCATGTTGGCACCACCTGCTCAGCATCCAGACAAAACTGCCTCTTCACAGCTGGATTGTGGAGAGCTTTTGATGGGGGGGAAGCAGATACATTCAGCAGAGATTAAAGGTCACAGGTTAGGCTGGTAACCTCTCCCTATTGTTGGAAACCCCAGCGCTATTTATCACCACAAAAATATTGTTCAGGTGATACCCGATCAGTGTTCCATACTCCCCTGCAAAAGCCATGTTTGTATGGAGTTGGCCATCGAGAACAGCCACTTGTTGATCAGTGTGTTCAGTTGGTCACGAAGCTTATTACCGTCCTACGGTGGACAGCCCCACACATCCAAGTGAACATTCTGAAGAATGTTGAGAATATGAGTTTTGACAGCGGGTATCGGGCGTGTGACAGCCTTGGTTTACCCCCACCTGACATTCGACATGAGGGTCTCTGAGCAGTGTTTAGCAACAGGACTGGCTGATTTTCTCCCCTTTCCCCTCCCCCCTCTCACTTCCCCCCACCAGTGAGGCCAATTCTAGACATGTGTTCTGTGGGGCAGGTGTGGGGGTCTGTGGTGCGGGGGTTAGGGGTGGTCTGCCTATACTGTCAGGTTATTAGATGGCAGCTCATTTCCTCACAAAACGGCCCGACAGTGCTGCTTGTTACAGGAGACAGCTGTTCAGTCCCAGTTCATTGTCTGTCCTCCCCTGCTCCTGGGTTCGGTTACATTTCCAGCATCTGAAAGACAGCAAATTTGCTAGTCCTCCCCCTCCCTCCCCCTGACAGGCTTTCCAGACACCCGTCACGTCTGCAGTCGCAGCCGAGTTTGGGCAAGCACTTGTAGTGGTTCATGATGTGAATGCTAAATGTAGTCTGACTATTAACTCAGCTCCAGCCCATGCCCCGTCTGTCTGCTCAGAGCTGCCTGGGCAGTGAGCGAGCGAGCGAGCGAGCTTCAGGCAACAGCAGTTAATGCATTGTTCTGCTGCTGCAGATCTTGTGACTCTTGTAACCTGCCGCTCCCTGACTGGAGAAGGAACCCTGTGTTAGAACACACACACACACACACACACACACAAAGGGGCTTTGAACCTCCCTTTTAACTTCTCGCTGAAATCCGAGCATTGGAATCTAGTCTTGCTCTGCGATAAAGGTTTGGAGGGTTCAAGTTCAAGCCTGTACCTCTTTCCTCTCTTTTCTCTCTCTCCTCCCCCCGCCCACAAAAGACACCATTGAAAAAAAAATTGTGAAGAACAGTGGCCGCTCTTTGTGGCTGCTGTGACTCGCTGGGCTGTGTGGGAGGAGACTTGGGAGATCTGGAATCCAGACTCTCAGATTCTTATTCCTTTCCATTGTTGTGCCTTTTCCCAGGATTTGTGCCTTCGCTCAGCACTGCCAAGAAATTCCATCCCTCCCTCTGGAACTGACTGGCCCAGACTGTGGCACAAACTGTTCCCACTGACATCACTTAAAACTGAAATTAAACTGGGCTCGGGGTGGGGTGGTGGAGGGCTCAGGTGCTGGGAGGAGGGCAGGGCTCAGGGTGGCGGAGGGGAGCAGGTTGGGGGAGAGGGCTGGGCTCAGGGTACGGGAGGTGGGGGGGGGATTGCAGGTGACTGTGTATACAGTGATTGTGGGGACCCTTTAGCCAGTGCTGTCTGGAGCGTTGTAAAGTTATTGCTGAGGCCCCGCAAACGCTGTAAAAGGAAAAACCCATCTTGTGTTTCTTCTGAAACCGACTGTTTCCATTCACCTCAGCAAGACGCACTGCAGCTGATTTATAACTGGAGCAGGGCTGGAATGTGCACTTTGAGCTGATTTTTTTTAATGAGAACATTTTACAGTCTTGCAGCTGCTTTAACGGTCCCACAGCCTCACTCCAGCAACAGAACCGCCTGTCTGGACTGGTGTGTCAGTCTGTGGCATGGATATATGCACACGAGGGTGCTTCTACCTGGCTGCAAAAGCTCTGTGATGAAGCTTATTAGCTTACAAAATACACAGTCATGACACTTTACAGTAAAACCAGTAAAGCGCTTTGACACGTCCTCCCATCGTGAAACGCGCTATGTCAAATACAAGGATTATTATCTGACTATCGTATAACTTGGTGTTTGTTCAGTCTTAAATGGATTTCAGCCTATTTAAAGGGGATAGTGGCTCTTCTCTCTGCTGTGTGTGAGTGTGTATGTAGAATTGTGAAGCACGACTCGAGATCACGTGATTTGAAACAGTTGTTTAAGCAGGGGTCTGAGTAGTACTAGCTGAGCGTTGGGCTGGGGGGATCTGCCCTGCCCAGCGCCTTGTTTGCTCCCAACATGGATTCTCATGCTCCCCCTCTCTCTCTCTCCTGTTACAGCGGAGTTGGAGTTTGTTCAGATCGTTGTGATTGTTGTGGTGATGATTGTAATGGTGGTGGTCATCACCTGTCTCCTGAACCATTACAAGCTCTCCACCCGCTCCCTGATCCACCGACAGAGCCACATCGAGAGGCGAGACGATAGCCTGCCTTCGGTAAGTCACCGCTCGGCTTCACCAGACCTGAGGGGTCCTCGGGTATTCCCGGGGCCCTATGAAGGGCTCTGATTGGGTAAATAGTCATAGATTATTTCCACTGGTCAGTAACAAAAGGGCACAAATTTCAAATTGTGAAGGGGAGGTTATTAAACATTCTTTAAAGAATTTTTAGGTCACTCTGGGGATTTAAAAGCGGGGAAGCAGATATGAATTTCTTCTCTCTTTCGTCTGTGTACCCCCACCCCAAATCCAACTGCATCTGGGCTGAGGCTGAGCTCAGGAGTTGGAACTGATTATACTGCCCCCTCCTGGCCACTGCACGATATTGCTGGGTGGCACTTGCTGTGTGTAACAAAATAGCTTATGAATGACTTTTGGGGTTATGAATTCAGCTAATTAACCAATCTAGCCAGCAGCCTGTTTACTCTGTTTTATTGCTGTCTCACCCTGGGCAAGCATTGAGCGCCAAGTCATCTGACACCCCTAGATCTCTTCCAGCTTCCCCCTCGGCAAGTTCTATGCCATCCATGGAGTTGCATGTTCTTACTCACTCTGAGCGTCAGTCTTGCTGAGTGGCCCTCTCGCCTCTGAATAAGAAGGTTGTGGGTTTTGTGCCCCGTGTCAGGACTTGATCTCACATAGTCCAAGCTGGCACTCCAGTGCAGTATGTTGCATTGACGGAGGTGACATCCTTCAGATGAGATGTTAAACAGTGCTCTTTGTTCAGGTGAATGTTAAAGATCCCATGGCACTATTTGAAAAGTTGAAGGTGTTTCTTGCAGTGTCCTGACCAACAATTCCCCAACTAAAATTGTTCATTCATTTCATGGTTGCTTGTGGGACATCGCTGTTGCGTAAATTGCCTGCCGTGTTTTCCCACAAAAACTCCACAGTCAAATCCTGTGAAATACTTTGAAACAATCTTCCAACATGAAAGGCGCTATACTAAATGCAAGGATTCTGTTATGTAGTACCTTCCCTGTATTAAAGTTAATTTGCAAGTTATCAGGACCTATTGTATGCAGGAATTATCAAGCTCTTTGTAAGATCGTTGCTGTTTCTTTAGATCTGCCCCAACTTGGTGTTATCTTCAGATGTTACACTGGATTTGCAAATCCAGGTCATTTAATATACATAAGGAACAGGAGGTACCGGGTACAGCCTCTCTAGTCCCCTGCTCCTCTTAACAGTGTTTGCCAAATAACATGTGGAACTCAGTCAGCCAAAACCATTCTGTCTGCCAATATGAAGTACTCGGTGTCCTGGCCAACATTCCTCCAGATAAATGAGTTCACCTCATGGTTATTTGTGCGACGTTGCCCTGGGTAAATTGGCTGTTTGGAGTCGTTACTCTTGACACTAATTATCCACGAAGGGCTTGAGGTGTTTCAGCGTTCTAGGTGTTGTATCAAATGTACAGATTATTATTGCTATGAAAATCGCAGCTGCGATGTGCAAAATGTTCGCACCAGTCTGGAGAGAAGGGTTGGGTGTAGTGTGAGAGAGCACATGCATCATAGTGCTTTACTGAAACCAGTGAAAGGTTGGAGAATGGTTTCTTCTGGCAAGTGGAACTCTGGTACCTCTAGCCTCACGTGGCAGCGTAGATTAGATGTCAGCCAACCACTGATGGCAGTTTGTTGGGCAAAGGGGAACACATCATAGATAGCCCAGTCCTGCCCTCAAACACCCTGATACACAAACGTGTACACACACACATTCATGCTAGCAAACCTTCCAGCAGGGAATTGCAACACTGCCTGAGCATACCTTTTTAATAATGTTTTCAGTCATCGAAGCCCTTTGAGACATCTAGAAGATGTGAAAAGCACTATATCAAATGCAACGATTATTATTATCTTTCCCCAACCACCCTCCTCGGTTCCCACCCCTCGCTTGTGTACACAGTCAGCATTGTCATGTGTTTTGAGACATCATTTTGATGTGAAAGGCTCTGTGTAAATTGAACTTTGGCTGTCTCTTTTCCCTCTCAACACCCCTCTCCTTCTGCACAGCCCAGACTAATTGTAACACCCCAACTGACATCAGCTTACAGTACAGAGAGGGAATCACACTGTGACCTTCTGGTCTGTCTGGCTGATGGCTGCACTGACAGTAACTTATTAGGTCATCGGAGAGCCAGAGGTCTATGAATCGTGAGTCTGTGACTGACGGGTTGACGTAGAGTGTCACCTGCTGGTAATAACATGACACTACACAAACCACTTCAATGCCACCAAATAAATAGGTGGACGGGCCATGGAGCAGAGGAGGGGTTGGCTGGGGTGTAAGACTAATGCCGTTGACTCTGTTCCCAGAAATAGAGGGAAATTAAATCTGGAACTGCCCTCTCTTCCCACCCCTAGGATCTGATTCTTTGAGCTTTTTGATCCATCTGTGCTTTTGATGCACAAAATGGGGTCTGACTTGTGATGATAGTGAATAAGCAATCAGTCAGAGCTCCTTCCGACCACTCTGGACATGGGGCACAGAGCTAGTTTTGGTTCCCTTGGGATCAGCATGAGTTGCTTCCTATTTTCCTGTTAAGGAATTGCTAGATGTTAGCCAGTGCTCCATTTAGAAATTCTGTAAAACGTTTTTAATGTTAAAGATTGTGTCGGTTTCCCCTGTGCCTGGTGGCTTCTTCGTCATTGATTTCTATTTTTGTGTCAGCAGCAGATCTACACGCCGAGGTCCACGGACAGGCTGACGGTGCCGTCGTTTCTGCAGCGGGATCGGTTCAGCCGTTTCCAGCCCACATATCCCTACATGCAGCACGAGATCGACCTCCCGCCCACCATCTCCCTGTCAGACGGTGAGGAGCCTCCACCTTACCAAGGCCCCTGCACCTTACAGCTCCGTGATCCTGAGCAGCAGATGGAACTGAATCGGGAGTCTGTCAGGGCACCACCCAACAGGACTATTTTTGACAGCGACTTAATAGACACTTCAATTTATAACGGAGGCCCCTGCCCTCCCAGCAGTAACTCTGGCATCAGTGCAACTAGTTACAGCAGCAATGGCCGTATGGAAGGACCGCCACCCACTTACAATGAGGTCATTGGTCACTACCCAGGCTCAACCTTTTTCCAGCACCAGCAAACGCAAGGGGTGGTCTCCATAATGGAGGGCAACAGATTGCACCATCCTCAGATCAACGGTCTCGAGAGCACAATTGCCCGAAGTAAAGACAAAAAGACGGGACATCCCTTCTGAGACCCAACTCTGTGCACTTCGACTAAGAGAAGGGGAGGGTTGAGAGTGGGGGGAGAGAGATCATGAACTGTGCTCGCTTCCCTACTTACCCCTCCCAAGTGTACAAAGTAAATATTTAATTCTGTCTGAATTGAATGCTAAGATAAACAGCTTTCCAAGGAGCTCTACAGCTGAGCTACAATATATAAGGAAGTTAAAATATTCTGTTACTTTTTTTAAAAAAAACTTAGTTTAAGCGTTGTGCAGAAGTGCTGTCTTTAACTATCTCATTTAACTTTAAAGAACATTTGCACAAAATTTTATGTTTAAAGACCTGCAATATGTCTGATGAGAAAACTCTGCATGTGGAAGCAGTATTTTTGTAATAGAAATGGCCTATAAGAAAATTAGGTTTTTTTGTTTTGTTCTCAGATCAGAGATGGCAATTTTTTGAGTGCCAACTCAGAGTGTGTGAAGCATTCTGTATATATAAAAAAAGGGGTTTAAAGTTATTTATGAAAAATTTTGAAACATTGCACTATTTTGTACGAGCAACAAGCAGATGCCTGCAATGGTGGAAGCCCGGAACTGTCCGCCACAAGCGGAAGGCGCCAATTGTTCGGGTGTAGAAAACGTTGAGGTGCGAATACTTTGGGGTATGAAAGGTCCTGCATTGTGTGCACTGGAAGAGAAGTTGCATTAATACTAGGACATAATGAAAGCAATGGCTAGATTGAGGGCATTGTCTCGTATCTGGTAACAAGTTGTGTTCCAAACCTTATGAGCTCACAGTGCTGTATCCTTTACAAGAACCATCTGCATCACCTTCAATCCTCTGTTCCCAACATGAGATGAATTTTGTTCTGGCTCCATTAGTATCTTCATTGGAAGCCTTCTTGTTCTTGATGCCTACAGTAAGGATATCCAATTAAGGGAATTAGGTCAAAAGGTAACTTCACGAAATGTCTCCCATCTTCAGGGAGCCTGAACTAGACGGAGGTGATTGTTCAATACGTGTGTACATTCACTCAGCTGGAGGAACCATGAGAAGGCGTGCAGTGTGGTTACTAGTGGTGCGAGTGATTTGGTTGGGGCAATGTAAAGAGCTCTGTACCCTGTGCAACACCCCACTGAGATGAAGAAAGTTCCACTCTCTATTGTTGCCATCTCTTAACCATGAGCACAAAAATTACCCAAAGGGAATTAGAGAAAGTGTTTATCTTGAGCAAAGTTGAGAGATGGCTCCCCTTCTCCTCGGTAGTGCATCATTGCAACTCTTGGACAATCAGACCTTTTACCTATAGGGGAGAGCAGTGTGGTCAGGTTCTGATTTTGTGTTCCATATCTCAGTCTTAAGTTGTGTGAGCTATGTAGGAAAAGGTTTAGAAGTTTCTTATTGAATAGAGGCATCAGCACATGATCAGTGGGATATCATTGATTGTGGTCCAGGGGCAGTGACTAGGTTTAGGGACAGAGCGACTGATCAGATTTAGGGATGAAGGAGTATGATCCAGGAGATGAAGAGAGTAATCACAGATCTCCCTATGTTTACCTTCTATTCAGTCATATCAGTGCCATAGGTGAACAGGAAAGATGTTTGAGGGATGTATAAGGGGCTTGAGAAGTATTGATGCATTTTGTGCATGCTTGACCCTAGGCTGGGCTTTCATATCTCCGCTGCATAGTTTGACAATGTCAAACAGAAAAAGAGGTGCCAAGGATAGTTCCAAATTTTATCAGTGGGATTAAACAGTGCTAATCCTTATGCTTAGTGGAGATGAGGTTTAGTCATTTATATATTGAGTTCATTAAAACAAGGCACTATTACCTTTCTTGAAAAGGATTGTGCAGCCCAGATTGTACATGTCATCACCTTTCTGAAAGAGGATTAAGTTTGTGGTTCTGTTGTATTGCTGTGTCCTAACCCCCATTTTCCGAATGTGGTGAGCTCAGTTTCCAGAATGAGATAGGACTGGTAGGAGGCCATAACAGACTAACTGAAAGTTGGCCATTCTTGGTTCGATGTGGACACGCTCTTCCATTCTTACATGTGGTGATTCCCTCAGATAGTCGAGTAGACACACATTACGATAGAGTCAGAAAGTTATCTGCAAAGTACTGCAAACCCTAATCTGCAGCAATACTGCACAAACCCATGCATGCTCCTTTGGGGTCTCAGTGTTTTACTGCTGTCAGATGTACCAAACCAATATCCCAGCTCTTTTCAGCAAAGACCCCCAAATTTTCCCTGGCTTCCGTTCAACCCAGAACGTTTAGCTTGCACCTACTGCTGCTTGTATCCTTTGCCAAATGTTGGGGGTCACCGTATCTCCATATCTGCATGTCCATCTCGTGCTGTGAAACCCTACACTAGTTTACGGCTCTTCACCATTAAGGCTTAGCATGTGCTATGCTGCTACCTAGCTTCCACATGGTGTAATGAAGGAAATGGCTGTTTGCTGGGATGAGATTGAAACCCCAACAATGTCTGTAATGAGCTCCCTGTTTGAGGTAGTCTGTTCTCACACAGGGAGAAAGTGTGGATCTGATATGCCCACATGCTTGCCTCTGACCTGATGTTGATTAGAACGTAAAGAGAGAGTTGTGTTTTGCTGTCTTAGCAAGTGTAACTGCACAAATAAAACTGGAGTACGAGAGAATTTGCATCGTCTTCTACCCAGCCTGTTCATTCCACAGTCAATAATCCAGCCTGTAATAACCCAGCCCAGCCAGAACCACTTTCCCCACTTCTCTGTAGTACGTCCTTATTCTTTTACACCTTTTAATTATACCCTTGCCAGGATTTTGCCGAGAGCTTGATTTGAAATCTAAGGGCTACCATTAACTTTCTAACCTGTTTATTGGGCTTTGTTCTTCCTCTGCCAAGCAAGCCATTGTGCTAATAAACTTTTCCAATGTTGCTTAGTGTTTATTTTCTCTTGTTTATTTTTTTTAGGCTCGAATTTTGCTTTAAATTAATGCGAGACACTTTTTGCATTGGTTTCTTGTGTTGGAATTATTGTGCAGGCTGGGGAGGGATTGTCCACGTGTGGTTCAGGAGGTCTGAATGTGTGAGACCAAATGTGGCAGCAACTCAAGAGTTCAACTTTGTGTTAATACTCAGACTCTGCCCCTCACCGTGCCTCGTCAGATATGGTGCTGCTTCGTTCAATTGTGCTCAATCTCGTTTGTTTCTTTCCTCCCCCCACTTTTCTCTTGCATTTTTTTCCTCTCTCTCTCTCTGGTGCTGTGTATAACTTGAATGTATTATGCACATATCCTACCCAATGGGTAGAAAAGAATTTATATTATGGATATTGTATAATAGCATGTAGATTAAACAAAAGTATTAACCAAATAATGTAATCTGTGGAACTGTAACATCACAACACCCCATTTCATGTTGCAGTTCTGATTTATGGTAGAACCTCCGTTGATGATTAGCGTGCAGGTGACGGACACAGGGTCCAGCTTTGTCTGCAGGTCTAAACACATCTGTTTAATGAGAGGGCACACGAGTAGTTGTGGTTGGGGTCCTGGCAGAAGGGGCAGTGGGATGTGTGTTGTGGGGTTGGAGGAATTATTGGGCAAATGGGATCTCTGTATTCACTGGAAGTAAAATCCTCAACTCTGGGCAAAGTGTCAGTGAGCAGTGCAACATCCCCTCCCACCCCATGAGTGAAGCAAGCAGTGTCTTCCCCGCCGACACACACACCCTCCTGCTGCAGGACACCACATGCTGAGCAGCAGCAGGGGCCAGCACACGGCAGAGGGGATGAGCAGCCGGACACTGACTTCTGCTTTGATATCTATCCCCTATTGATTGGGATGATATTTTTATAATTAATATTCCAGTTTTTTTATAGGGAATTAATTACTTAGCCAGCGTTAGCTGGTGATGTAAGGGTGTGGGTTTGCATGTTGGAACCAGATGCAATTTCTCTGGGATCAGGCTCTTTCTGAGCAACCGGAGCACTGACCTTTGTTTAGCACATCTGCCTATGGTCTTATATTTTAAACGTATAATTTGGGTTGGAAATGTTTTAGGGAAAAAAATGAGTTTACTCCCAACTCATCTGATGCTCTGATTATCAAGGTGTATATGATATACAGCACTTTCAATGCAGTAAAGTACAAGTCTTTTTGCATTGCAGTAAATTGTGGATTCTCATGCTGAATTTTACAACACGCTTTGTTCCTCTGTATTAACTAAAGAGAAAAAAAAAAAGCATTCCTGTCACCTGCATTATTGCATCCGTGTACCAAGCGCCTGTGTACCAGCCTCTTGCTGTGAACTGTTGTATACACTAGCTATTAGAATTCCTCCCTCTCTCGGCTGTTTATGCTTTCGCAAACTGTTCTAAGTGATCACATTAGTCACACATGTTTTTTTTTTACAAAGACTTTTTTGGGGTTTTGTTTTCCGAGGCTGTGGTCCGCTCAGCGATCATATTCAAAACAAATGAATTTTAAAACAAATAATAAAAAGTGAAAGATAAACTGACATTCTCTTCTGGCTTTGGTGTCTGTTGAGCTTTGTGGTGGATGCAAAATGTTGCTGATCTAGTGAGAAAAAACAATCTGGTTCAACTCCTCCTTTCAACACATTCCACAAAGTACAATATTCTTTAATTTGATGGTGAGTAGGACATCTCAAAGAACCTCATGGTTTTCTGTGAAGTGTCGTGACTATTTTTACGCAAACTTAGCAGATGATCTGTCCCACAATTAGGAAGTTGCTGTCCAATTTTACCTGAGGGTTGTTGGCCACTCTGTAAAACTTCATTCATTATTTATTCTCACGAGGAAAGTTTAAACAGAGTGGCTCCACTTAAGTAAATTGAATAAACTGCCTGAACATTGTGTGTTTACAGTCTCTACGTTGCTCTGTCATGTGCTTTCCATGTTCCCAACACCTCTGGAGCAGAATTAAGGACCTAAAATTTGGAGCCCTAAATTATGATACTACAACAACTTGCATTTATATAGCGCCCTTTACATGGGGTAGCATCCCAGAGAGCTTGAGAGTGGCAGAGTCTGAGCCAGGGGGAAAGGGAGGTCTTTTGGCGGGATTTCCAAACTAGAAACCTTGGATATGTCCCATGGCTTGGGAAGCAGCCCATAGCTCTCTTCCTATTACTCCATCTCAGAAGTACCATCTATCCCTTACTAGGTTCACTCAGCTCTTACCAACACATTAACATTCCTAAAGCGCTCCTGGTAACTAACCTTAATTCTGCTCCACCCATCTAGTGACGGCTCAAACTTGTGCTCGTCACCTTTGTGGCTATTCTCCTGGTCAATCTCCAAATCGACCCACCTGTCACTGGAATATCAGAATCAAGCCCATCTAGCAATCTGAGTAGATCGTTCCTGAGCATGATATCACTGTTTGTGTACACCGTCCTCTCCTGTAGGTGCTGACTCAGGCAGTTGCCCTCAAGCACTGGGCTAAATTCACGAATCCCATGTGCCTCTGGAGTGTTAAAAACACGGAGAGCATCATCAGGGCCTTATTAAGCTTGATAGTTTTTTGGGGGGACCTTCTTTGCATGTTCAAATCCTTCCCTTTACTATGTTAACAATAGTGTTAACATAGTAACGGGGAGGATGCTGCAGGCATCACACACACACATACAGAGAGACACACAAATACAGAGACTCACAGATACAGAGAGAGATACGCACTCTCAAAAAGATAATCTCACTGGTCTTCGTGGCTTGGTTTTAACAGAGCAGTAACTTTATCACCAGAGAAACACTTAAGTGGGAAAGTTAAATAAATAATCTTAATCCTTGCATTTGATACAATACCTTTCATGTCAGGAGTCAGGAGGATGTCTCCAAAGTTCTTTGCGGGGATTTACTATAAACAACAAAATTACATTTGTATAGCGCCTTTCACGTCAGGAGGACGTCCCAAGGTGCTGGACAATCAGTGTTTCGGATCCAAGCTGGGAGTTGGGATCAGGGAGGGTGGAGAGCAGGGGGGGAAGGAGGGTGATTGAAGGCACGGTTGAAGAGGAGGGTCTTGAGATGGGTCGAGGGAGACGAGGGAGGGGGCGAGGCGGAGGGACTGCGGGATGGAATTCCAGAGGGTGGGGCAGAGTTGCTTAAGGCCCGCCCGTCAATGATGGGGTGGGTATGGCAGGGACATGAAATAGTCCGGAGCCTACTGTGCAGAGGGTGTGGACAGGTTGATAGGGTTAGGAGATTTCAGAGTTAGATGGGAGCAAGACCATGGGGGCCTTTGAAGGTAAGGACCAGGATCTTGAACTGTATCGTCTGTGTGATGGGAAGCCAGTGGAGTAGGGCGAGGGTGATAAGGTCAAGGAGCCTGGTAGGGAGAGGTCACAGGCTGCAGAGTTCTGGATGATCTGTAGCCTATGGAGGGAGGAGTTGGGGAGGCTGACAAGCAGAGAGTTTGCATCGTCAAGCCTGGATGTTATGGATGTGTGTATAAAGTGTAATTTATAGGTAAACACGACAGCTAATTTTCACACACCACAGCGATGTCCCATAAATTGGTTGGGTTGATTGGTTAGTAGGCGAGTGGCACTTCCTTAGATAAAACTCTTAATATTTGACAAAGAAAGAATTTGCATTTTCAATAATGCTCAGCACATTATTTGTGGAGGCAAACATCTCAAAGTGGGGCTTGAACCCACGAACTTCGACTCCAAGGCAAGAGTGCGTCCAACGGAGCTAGGCTGACATCTAGTAAGTGTTAACAGCTCAGTGAAAATAACAGCTGGTATTTGGAAGGACTAACAAGAAGAGGTTGTGCTTATAAAAGGTTAGATTTAATACCGCTCACACTACTGGAGGCAAGGAATGAGAAATGTGACAACAGGGTTTCCATTCTATTATTTTTGTCTTGCAATTGCAGAAGTGGTGAACTGATTCTGGTTACTAAATGCTAAATCCAGTACAGGCACAGCTCGTAAATCTCTTCACCTGCTGGTAGAAGAAGCAAAGGATAATTACCTCTACAAAATTGCTTGTGCCTTCAGCCCTGCCTCCCGGGTGTTCCTGGTCTGTCCACTGCATGTCTGGGATATTGAAATTACCACATTAAAATTCCCTGCAGCCTCTCTACTTGGATAAGCAGCTTGCTGTCTGGTTGTTCACCTTGAGCTGGCAGTCAAGGTGACAAGCCAGACAACCACTCAGTCGCCTTTATCATTACAAATTTCTACCCCTATTGCTTCAGCCATGAAATCCCTTCAGCTGTTAGATTCACTCCTTTATAACTGTGGTACCATCTCCTATCAATATCTCAACTCCTCCGCTTACTTAATAGCTTTGTGATACACTCTGCACACTCCCAGCTCCATCATCAGGTTGCAATGTGTCACTATTGTAAACTTATTATATAGCAACTTCAAGTTAAAAAAAATCTCGAGAAGCTAAATATTCACAACATTGACGACTGTCATAACAGAATCATCTAATCTGTAGCAGCAAATTCACCATTTTTACCAGTCGTGTTCGTAATTCCAATATTCTTTATTTGTGCTACATCTGCATGAATGCATTAAAACGGATCTTAAAATACCTTCTTTATCCTTGTCTGATCATTTTGTTATATTTGTGTTTCTCTTTACAGTAACAGTTAATCCTCCCATTTGAATTTACACAAAAGGAGGAATTGAAGTGTGATTGTGAATTAAGAAAAAGGGGTTGAAATTTGTATTGAGGAAAGGGGATTCAAATTGAATATAGCAAATGATTGAAATGTCTTCAGATAAATTTGAATTTAAATGCAAATTAATAAAATACATAAAATTTACAACACAAGAAATAAACGTTACTCACTCTCGTACTCTCAGGAATTGAATGCCCACCTCCCCCAACAGATTAATTGGCTATCCATCTGCACGTTTTTAAGACATCACTGGTGAAAATTGGCTGCCGCCTTTGCCTCCATAATTACAACAATTTGTGTTTATATAGCCCCCTTCACACCGGGTAGCGTCCCGGAGCGCTTGTGAATATAACAATATTCACTTCATTTTTAATTAATTTTATTTTGTGAAGTGTTTAAGATGTTATGTGAAAGATGCAACATAAATGCGGACGCATCTATCTCTTTCCCATATCTTTTCCTTCCGTGTACATTTCCTGTAATTCTATGTAAACCATTGACTCACATTTCAGCTGAGACCATGTCAGATATCATAGAATCATACAGCACAGAAAGAGGCCACATGTCTGCACCGACTCCGAAAAGAGCAATCCAACTCAATCTCAGGCACTTCATCAAAAAATTCTATTAGGTTTGTCAGACGCAATCTGCCTTTAACAAATCCGTGTTGACTTCTTTATTAAACCATATTTTTGTAAGTGAGAATTTATATTGTCCCGGATTGTAATCTCCAGAAATTTTCCTACTACTGATGTTCGGCTGATTAGCTGTAGCTCTCAGGTTTATCCTTCTGCCCCTTTTTGTACAGGGGAGTAACATTTGCAACCTTCCAGTCCTCTGGCACGACTCCAGTGTCTAAAGAGGATTGGAAGATTGTGGCCAGAGCCTCCACTATTTCCACCCTTGCTTCCCTCAGTAACCTCGGATGCATCCCTTCCGGACCGGGTGACTTATCTATGTTGAGCACTGACAGCCTTTTGAGTACCTCCTCTCTGTTGATTTTTATCGTATCCAATTTCTGTTCAAACTGTTGCCTGCGATATTGTGGCATTGGTTGCATCGTCTTCTTTTGTGAAGACAGTTGCAAAGTACTTATTTAGTAGTAATCCAGGACAATATAAATTCCCACTCTCACCTAATTCCCGAACAGAGTTCTCACTCCGTTCCTCCTCAGGCTCCTGGGCTCTTTGCTCTCTCTGCTGGAATGTATAAAGAGGTATAAAGTGCAATCCTGCCCTCTGGTGGCGGCAATCACCAATTACAACACATTACTGTTTCTTTGACACAATTTGAGGAATGGTACACTGTAAAATACAAGATACGATATAGGACATAAAGTACCGTAAAGGTGTGCTTTAACTAAGTTTGTATTGTTGTACCAAAAAAATGTACATTATGATTGGTCTAATTGTCAAATTGGCTCCTTTCCTGTGGCCAAATCCTCCCTTTTACTCAATGATCATCCCAAAGAGTAAGGACAGACTGCAGTCTCCTCTTCTCCACCACAAACCCCCTGATCCACCCCTCAGCCCACATACCTTCCAGCTTCCCCTCTAAAGGGACATACAACGATGTTATGGATTTCCTGGTATCCAAAATTTAAATGATCTGCTCACTCGCCTCTGCCTCCTCCTCCTCCTCCACCTCACCCCTTCTCTCCCCCAATCATCTTCACTCAATCCTTACCCTCTACCTCACACATCTTTTACTTAGCTCTTCCTCATCTCTTACAGAAAAACCTTCACCATCCTGATGACCCAATCCTGGCCCTTTGTTCTGTGAATTCAAAACCCTTATTCCTATTAGAATTATTATTATGAATCTAAAATCTTTGACTGCAGTTATATCGGTTAATACAATAATATGATAATACTTGCTTTTGATATAGCGCCTTATCACATCTTCGAGACGTCTCAAAGAGTTTCACAGAATATACTGGAGAGTGAATTGACTATATTTTGTGGGTGAAACTGGGCAGCCAGTTGTGCACAGCAGTGTCACACAAACAGTTGTAAATTGTGGGACCAATTTATTTTTAATTGCTTCCTACTATTTTCCATTTCAACTCTGTGAAGTGCTTCGAAAAGTGTGAGTTATTATGATCAGGTGTTTATCAGAGCCTCGAAAGGAGGGTTTAACCTTCACAAAGTGAGATCCCGATATCAAGTGTCAACATCAAGTACTGCAAAATAGGCGGTGAATTTCTGGACCTTCAGAAACATGATTTTGAACCTATTTTAATTAAATGAAATTTGAATCAAGACAAGATTTGAGAAGATGGACAAACTCTCTCTTTTATGCAGTGATTTTTTTAATATATTATTTAATATATTTGATACAGATTAGCTGATCTCAGCGGTTACAAGTAGACCGACACGTGGTTATAGGGAGGGAAAATTCACCCAGTGGTCCCGCACCACACCAAAGATCTCTGTTGAAAAACGTGCACATCAACATCGGATCCGTACTGGACCACGTTTGCTTATGAGCGGAAAGTGTGGCTGACGGGGTGAGTGGGGGAGTAGATTTGATGAAATGAGTAAATGAGTTTGATGAGTAAATGTGACTTCGATGATCTCTTCACCAAGTTTTCCAAAGTTCCCCAACGACGAAACGACAGCTCAGTTCTACTGCCACCGGCCCGGCCTTCGCCCGCGCACGTCCCGAACTCCCGATGTACAATATCCCGTCGTGTTATTTCCTAAACGAAAACTATCCGATCGGTGTTTCGGACCGGAGTCGCCGGGCGGCGGCCGTTATAATAATAATAATAAGCCTTGCATTTGATATAGCGTTTTTCACGTCGGGAGGACGTCCGGGACGGAGAGGGGGAGAGGAGGGGAGGGGGGGAGAGGGACGGGGGGAGAGGGGGGGACGGGGAGTGGGGGAGGTTAGGGGGAGAGGGACGGGGGGAGAGGGGGGGACGGGGAGAGGGGGGACGGGGAGTGGGGAGGTTAGGGGGAGAGGGGGAGGGGAGAGGGGGGGACAGGGGGAGAGGGGGGGACGGGGGGAGAGAGAGGGGGGGACGGGGAGAGGGGGGGACGGGGGGAGAGGGGGGGAGAGGGGGAGGGAGAGAGGGGGGGACGGGGAGAGGGGGAGGGAGGGGGAGAGGGGGGGACGGGGAGAGGGGGAGAGGGGAAAAGGAGAAAAAAAATGGCGCCGCCCACAACGCGCCGACCTCACGGCGCGTGACGTCAACGGAAGTGTCCTAGGGGAAGGGGGGGATTGACATCCGGTTCCGGTTCGCGTTGCCGTGGCGCCGGCTGTGGGGGTTCGGGGCCGTCTCTCTCTCTGTGTCTCTGTGAAGCGCTGTCGAGGGCCGCCCCCCGGCCGCCGCCATCTCCCGGCCGCCGCCCCTGTGTGTGTGAGGCGGGGACAGCGCCTGACAGGTGGCCCCGGGCCCGGGAGGCCTCCGCGCGGCTGGTGCTGTCGGGGACCCGAGGCTCCCCCGCCGGTAAGACACAGAGACCTGGGGGGGTGGGGGGAGGGGAGGGGGGTGGGGGCAGGGGGGGTGGGGGGAGGGGTGGGGGCAGGGGGAGGGGGGGCAGGGGGGGGAGGGGGGGCAGGGGAGGGGAGGGGGCAGGGGGAGGGGAGGGGGGTGGGGGAGCTCTGTACCGTCTCTACTTTATTATAATCGTCATCTTTATACTTAATGTCGCTCCTCTTTCAACTCGGAAAGGCTTCGCGAACCGCCTCTCAGTGTAGTGTGTGACACAGTGTAGTGTGTGTGTGTGACAGTGTAGTGTTGTGTATATGACACAGTGTAGGGTATGTGTGTGTGACACAGTGTTGTGTGTGTGTGTGTGACAGTGTACTGTGTGTGTGACACAGTGTAGTGTGTGTGTGTATGACACAATGTACCTGGTGTGTGTGTGACTATGTACCTGGTGTGTGTGTGACTATGTACCTGGTGTGTGTATGACTATGTACCTGGTGTGTGTGTGACTATGTACCTGGTGTGTGTGTGACTATGTACCTGGTGTGTGTGCGACTATGTAGCTGGTGTGTGTGTGACACTGTGACACTGTAGCTAATGCGCGCGTGTGACACTGTAGCTAGTTGACACGTGTGACACTGTAGCTAGTTGACACGTGTGACACTGTAGCTAGTTGACATGTGTGACACTGTAGCTAGTTGACGCATGTGACACTGTGTAGCTAGTGTGCGTGTGAGACACTGTAGTGTGTGTGTGATACAGTGCAGTGTGTGATACAGTGTAGCTGGTGTGTGTGACAGTGTAGAGTATGTATGTGTGTGTGACACAATGTAGTGTGTGTGACACATAAGAAATGCTAGACTATAAAAGTCCACAGTTCGTTTAGTTCACCTTCCTGGTGGTCACATGCACATATGTCCCAAACTACCTATGTACTATATCCCATAATGTTATTTCGGAAAAGAAAAATAGCGGATCTTTGTTTGAAAGAATCAACACTTCCTGCTTCAACCGTCTCCCCAGGGAGCCTGTTCCACAGGTTCACTATTCGCTCATTGAAATAGTGTTTGAGTAGATTCGTTCTGAATTTACCCCCATTCACTCGCAGGCCGTGTGCTCTGATTTTACTATTTTGGACAGTTGAAACAGGATCTATATTGGTCTATATTGTCTTGCCTCTTTAGAATCTTAAAGGATCCTGCCGCCTCTCAATCTTGTCTTTTCCAATGCGAATATGTCCAATTTACTTAGTCGCCCCTCATAGTCCAGTCTCTCCATTCCCTCAATCATTTATTTTGGTTGCCCTCCTCTGTACCTTCTTGATTTCGTCAATATCTTTTTTGTACTGCGGCGACCAGAACTGTACAGAGTATCTAAGTATAGTTTTATCAATGATTTATACAGTGGCAGGATTACCCCACTATTTTGGTTTGCTATTAATCTTTTGATACATTGCAACATATGGTTTGCTTTACTCACTGCCACAGAGCATTGTTGGGAGAGCTTCAATTATTGTCAATCAGGACTCCCAGGTCCTTTAAATTTTCCATACATATTATTTTCCTTCCGTTCAAATAACAGTCCCTTCCAGGACTTTTTTGTTTCCATGTGAAGTATTTTCCTTTCTCCATATTGAGTTTCATCTGCCACCAATCTGCCCAATTCCCAAGTATGTTCAAATCCTCCTATCTTAACCTATCATGTTCAGCTTCGCAATCTACCACCTTCATTAGCTTGGTGTCATCTGCAAACTTAGCCACTGTGCTTGCAACTCCTAGTTCCAGATCATTTGTAAAAGTTCAACGTAAGAGGTCCCAAAACAGACCCTTGTGGAATTCCACTGGTAATATTTTCCCAGACTGATGATATTCCCTCTACCACCAGCCTTTGGGTTCTTCCGGTCAACCAGTTGCATATCCATTGCAATATACCTCCACTGATTCCCACTTTCTTTACTTTCAGTACTAGCCTCTCAAGAGGAAGTGTATCAAAGGTGTTATTGAAATCCAGATACACAACATCCACAGCCTTATTTCTTATCAAGTTGCCTTGTCACACTGTCAAAGAAACCAGTAAATTAGATTGGCAAGACCTTCCCTTCAAGAACCGATATTGGTTGGTTATCACTTATGATTTTATTTCTGTCCAGATGCTTCATGATTTTAACCTTAATAAGAGTCTCCATAATTTTACCAACAATGGATGTCAAACTTACTGGTCTGTAGTTTCCTGGGTCACTTTTGTTAACGTTCTTAAAAATAACACCTGCCTTTCTTCAGTTCCCCAGCACCTCTCCAGTATTCAGTGATTTTGGAAAGATTTGTGCCAGTATCTCTGCAGCTTCCTCCCTTAGTTCCTTAAGGATCCTCGGATGCAATTTAATCGACCCTGAGACTTGTTTACCTTAAGTTTGCACAGCTGCTCAGCAACCGTGCTGGTAGTGGTATGAATCGGGTCACAACTTTTCTCTGCAACATCCTTGAGTTCTCTTTCCAGATCAGATAGGTTACCCATCTCCTCTGGTGCAAAAAAATTCTTTAGCACTATTGCAGTCTGTGCAGCCTTATTTGTCATGTTCCCTCTCAAATCCACCTTCGTGGCCCAATTCCATTGCTTGTTTTTCTTTTATTCTTAATCTAACTAAAAAATGTTATGTTATTATTCTTCACATTGCTTGCCATGTTCAATTCAATGCTTTTCTTACCTTTTTTGTAGTCCTGGCATGCCTTCTGGTATTGAATCCAACTTAATTCTGTGTCATTTTACTTCATTGCCTTAAATGCCTTTTTTCTTCTTTATGATTTGCTTTGTAGCCCCATCCACAGCAAATCATGAACAGTGCCTTTAAGCTTGGTACCTTTGCTTCACATGGGTATACATTGTTCCATTGCCTTCATAATCACCTCCTTGAAGGAACTCCATAGGTCCTCCACTCCCATTGCCATATTTAAGCGTCCCTGGCCCACTCCGACTAGACTTCTCAGGTGCACAAAGTCAGTCCTCTTGAAATTTGGCAGTTTTGTTTGAGTTTTTATAACCTCACCAATTCTTCTGATGTCAAATGTGACTGTATTGTGATCGCTGTTGCGTAATGTTTCTCACGCTTTATGTTGGAGGTTTGGTCCTCCCTGTTGTTCATTATCAAATCCAAGATGTTATCTCCCCTTGTTGGCTTTTTTACAAGCTGAGTCATAAAACAGTCTTCCTTTAACTCTAGAAACCCCTTCCCTATCTTACCAGTAGACACAGTATGATCCCAGTCAATTTCGGGTAAATTTAAAATCTCCAACTACTATGATTATTTCCACCCTTCCCTCAGTAACCCAGGATGCATCCCATCCGGACCAGGTGTCTTATCTACCTTGAGCACTGACAAGCTTTTTAGTACCTCCTCTGGGTTTATTCTTATCTTATCCAATTTCTCTACCCTCGCTGTTTGAGGAAACAAAAGCCTGACTCCCTACACTACACAAGCACCAAGCACCTCAGACCAATGTCTGCCTAGCTATCCTTAGACGCACTGTAGTGTGTGTGCGATACAGTGTGGCATGTGCGCAACACAGTGCGTGTGCGACACCGTGTAGTGTGCGACACCGTGTAGTGTGCAACACTAGTGTGCATGTGCAACACAGTGTAGTGTGCATGTGCGACACAGTGTAGTGTGCGTGTGCAACACTGTAGTATGCGTGTGCAACACCTATAGTGTGCGCGAGTGACACACTGCGTGTGATACACTGCTTGTGACAGACTGTGTGTGTGACAGACTGTGTGCGCATGTGACACTGTGTGTGGATGCGTGTGACACTGTACCATGTGTGCGATCTTCAGTTTTCATGGCTTCTGGCCTCCTGTTCTGTCAACGCCTCCACTTCCCAGCTATTTTTGTTCAGTTTGTACAGAGCTCTGAATGACAGTTTTAACTTGGCTGGTTCTGCCTTTGAAGGATCCATTATCTCCAGAGCTCTATAGCTGTTGTTTGGGTTTCATTTTGCTTTCCCAGTCAAGGGGCTGTTGTAAAAGCTGCTGTTGGTGTGTTTTAAGGATAGCTTGGATTTGTTGGGGCTTTCTGCTTGACTTGTGCTTTTCCTGTATGTGTTTCTGCCATTCACTTGTCTGTACTTTCGAAGATCTATTTCAGAGATTTTTATTCCCTCGGGAATCTTGGCTTTCGTGCTGGTGCTCTGTCTGGAGGAGCTTTGGTGTTGGTATTTGTTTCCATCGACTTTTGTTTTTTACGGCTTCCTGCGGAGCATAGTCTTGACAGCTCTGTCACAACACTCCACATCCTCAGTTTGGAATCTGAGTCGTGTGATGAAAATGATCATGAAAGTATTGGGAGTTTCCGTTTAATGTTTCGGAAGAAGTTGCAATAGTAAAGAGATATCATTTCAAACAACTGATCGCATTTCTAGGTCAGTATCTTTCAACAATCATACAACCTTTTCAAAGAAACACAGATATGGAAAAGCTCAGAGGAAAGTGCAGAGTTAGTGCAGTGATGTGTGTTCAGTGAGTAGATCTGGTGGTCACCTACAAAATACAGTCACGCCACTTTACAGCATATCCTATGAAGCACTTTGAGACAATTTGACCTGCTAATGCGCTAAATCAAATGTGAGTATCATTATGTTCAATAACCTGGATTATGCTGAGGTTGCTGAACAGGGCAGATAGGCAAGCATTCCTGCAGTTGGCCTCAAGAGTCCCAGGTTAGGGCAGCCACTGTTATTACTGTCAGCAACCCTGCGGGAGCTGAATGGATGGGGACTGAGTTGTTCTCAGCTCTTTTGTAATTTTGTTTCTCTCCTTTTCTTAGGTACCTTAACCGCATTCTCTGTTCTGAATTGTGGAGCTTCGGTGCTGCAGACCTTCTGTTACAGCAACTTTACTCGGATGAACATCATGCTCCTTTCCTACACGCTGAGGACTGAGTAGCTGTTCTACACGACCGAAGCTGTGCTGGCTGGGTAATTGTGATCGAGCTGCAGGAATGGCTGGCCACTTCCGAAGCTACGTGTGGGATCCAGTTCTCATCATATCTCAGATTGTCCTTATGCAATGCATCTACTACAGCTTCCTGGGCATTTGGCTGGCTCTGGTGGACAGTCTTGTGCACAATAATCGCTCACTTGATCAAGTGTTTAGTTATGAGGTAAACCACCTGTTGAAAACTTAACTTATTACAGTAAGGATGGCCAATTCAGTGTCCTGTGTTATAGGTACCTGATTGTGCATCATCTGTGTGGGGAGTAGGGGGGGAGACAGTCGAGTTTCCCCTATATGGAACTCCTCCATCAGGTGGTAGGTGATTTGTGGAACACTCACCTCACAATCGAGAGACCTGGGTTCGATTCCCCGCAGGACGAAAGCTTGGGCAAGTTACCTTACTCCACACGACTGATAATAAACTCTCAAGAAAAAAAAACAATAATAAATTGGTCACTTCAATCCACGACTGTTTGTGGGACACTGCTGTGTGCAATTGGCTGCCACATTTCGCCCACAAATATACAGTCAATTCACTTTACAGTATACTCTGTGAAGCACTTTGAGATGTCTAGAAGATGTGAAAAGCACTGTAACAAATGCAAGGATTATTATTATTCCTTCTATATTGAATCATTCCTGCCATTGGTCAGAATGCCATATGTATTGGCTTGCTTTCAAAATCTCTACCATTTTTGAGGATCCAGTATAATTACCAACTCCAAACATGTTAAAGTACAACCTCTGACCTCTTACTTCGAGTTCATCTCTAGGTATAGGCTCCAGGGTATAGAGGGGCACGTTGAAATTTAATGGGAAAACTAGAGGATTAATGGTCAACGGCAATTGGCTAAATTGAAGTACACGTTGGCTTTGTACTGCCAATCTGATTAGACACTGATCCATTGCCAGGCAGTTTCTCTTAGGTTGAGATTAACGGTCTGTCTTCCTTGTTATAATGCTGATCCTTTTGTTGTGTTCAGGTTCTGGGATTTTCCACAGCTCAGGGGAGGCTCTCAATGATGGCGTTTGTTCTCAATTCGCTCACATGGTAAGTATCTCCAGCGCTGGCGTGACTGTGTGTGTGGGGATCAGTGTGTGTGCGTGTGTGTATACCAGTTGCTGGCATGACTGTGTTTATGTGTGTACTGTGCTGTTTGTGTGTGTATCAGTAACTGTAACATTACAGTATGTGGTGTGTTTACATTGTGCTGGTTCTTTTAGTAATCATGTTAAACACTATATTAAAATAATAAAGTTAATTAACCTCAATATATGTATTGTAGATTGTGAATATTGTTTTGTAGTTTCTTAACCCACTGAGGGCTTAGAGAGCACGGCCACATGCAATGCTTTATTCTGTTGCTAACACTGTAATTGTTCAGGGCACAGTTTAATAGCAAAGCATAAGAATCGACTGGTAATGGACTCAGTGTTAAAGGGCACGGATGACCTCTAGTGGGGGTATAGTAGATTATTATAACTGAACTGACTTGATTTCCTCCAATTGCTGGATGGGACAGTGTGCAGGGAGCATTAGTATAGGCTGTGCTGTGTGTGAATATAATAATAATAATAATAATCCTTGCATTTGATATAGTGCCTTATCGTGCCTTCGAGGCGTCTCAAAGAGCTTCACAGAATATATTGTAAAGTGAGTTGAATGTATATTTTGTGGGCGAAACACGGCAGCCAATTGCATACAGCAGTTTCCCACAAACTGTGTTTTATTTGCAACAAAGTACTATATAATTATAAAAACATCATAGAAGTAACACTGTTGTTTCCTTCACCAGTGCACTGGGGCTCTGGTATTTCATCCGAAGAGGAAAGCAATGCTTGGATTTCACTGTGACGGTTCATATCTTCCACCTGGTGGCTTGCTGCTTCTACAATTGGCACTTTCCCACAGTGCTGAGCTGGTGGCTAGTGAACATTGTGTGCATTGCACTGATGGCTGTAATAGGGGAATATCTGTGTATGCGGACAGAGCTCCGAGCCATCCCCGTGAACACTGGACCCAAATCCAACCTCTGAACTCCTGACAGATGTGTGTGTTTCCCCGAGTGCTCGCTCGCTCGTTCACACTCACCACTTCCACTGATTCTCCAGAAACTGTCCTAACAACCAGTGTTAAAAAAAAGAACATTTTTAATCCTCACATTCATTTTAATGTTGGCAAAGAAGAATTTTACAAAACGGTATACTTTTGTGCACAGAATACAGAGCGTTCCATTTTTATTTTGATTACCATATAATCTGTTGAGTGGCAAATGTCTTGTGTAAAATAAGCTTTATGAGTTTCTAAGCATGTATCTGTGATTCGCAGTGTTGGTGAGAGGAGTTCAAATTTGTTCCTATTAAGATTGGATCCTATGGGATTCTTAGTTCTCTGATCTCTTGTGCAGGAGACGTGCTGAATACACTGAACGTGTGGGGACGTACTTTGGATGTGTAGCCGTACAGCACACACTGGCCACTTTAGCTCAACTTGCGGTTGTATGTTAAGAACCCACCAGCCTTATGCCTAAAGCTTTCTACGTTCCACTGATCACTCCCTACATTTTCTATCTAAATGGTCTCTGAATGCAGCATCGCGACCCATGAACATTGACAGTCCGTACAGTGGAATGTGCAGTTCTAATCATTCGCACAGCAATTGGAAAGACCAGGAATCCTGGACAACAAATCCAAGCCTGAAATGGACACAGTCCTTGGGCAGAGAGAACGTTGGGTCAATCTGAGGCATTGCACAATTTCATCCAATTAAGCAAAAAAAAAAGGAACCCTCTTATTTTGATTATAGCACTACTTCTTGATTGATGTAAAATAGTTAAGAAATGAAGTGGTAAAAGTACTTTGAAATTAGGACTGCTCCTAACCTCAGGACTGTCTGTGGAAATGTTCCATGCAGCTCATTGTGATGATTTCTGTACCACAGTTGATCGGCATGACGTGCCCTTTACTTCTACAGTATTTTGTTTAAAAGTCATTGAGGAATAAATCTCTTGGCTGGCTTTAGCACCAGTTTTCTCCAATGTTCGACTTTCCTGTGTCATGAATGCTGCAATGAGCTGATGCCCTTGTTTTATGGGAACCGGCTATTTTAGACAAGGATGTGGGGAAAGGACAGACCGAAATGGTCTTCTGTACTGTAAGATTTCAAGATCTGTATTCGAAATGGAAGATCTGAATTGTGACCAGCTGTGTGAATTGTTCTGATGGAAGAGTTTAATTCCATCCTCTGTATTTGTAATGCTTAGTTTCTCTGGTCTTTTATGCCACATTTTATGAACACAAACAATTGAATGTAGACATTAATGTACTTAAGCTGAAGCTCAGGTTTATTCGGTTGCTAATATTTTGCATTTTGTGTCTTGCTTCAACTTGTCAAATGCCTTGTCCTCACTTCTCTTCTAAGCCTGAAAGATACAGTCACTACACTTTAAATCCTCTGAAGCGCTGTGAAACAACAACCTGGCGTGAAAGACACTGTATCGGAATATGAATTGGCCACCTTTTCTCAGACCCATACAAAGCCAGAATGTGGAGGGTACTGATTCATACAAGCACAAACAACTGGCACAACAGTAACGACGGGAGGTTTCATGCTCTCAGGTTCTTCATTTACAAGTCAAAATACCACCGATCTCTATGTGTGTCCAGATTGCTTTAATTTTTCAGATAAATTTGGAATTCCAGAGCAAATAGAAAGAAGTAAAAGAAATATGTTTTAATCCAAATCCTTTGCAGAGGTGTATTTCAGAATGTGGGACGGAGTCTGCTGAGGAGAGAGAGCAGACAGGTTGATATGGGGTTAGCAGGTCACAGAGGTAGGAAGGAGCAATGCCATGGAGGGTCTTAAAGGCGAGGACAAGGATTTTGAACTCGATGCTCTGGGGATGGGTGATGGTGAGGGTGGGGCTGATAGAGGTTCAGAAGAGGACACGAGCTGCAAAGTACTAGATGATCTGCAGCTGGTGGAGAAGAGTTGGGAAGGCCGACAAACGGAGTGAAATTTGAGATCTGGTGTGGTGGGAGTCCTTGGGATTTCCAGCTTACCTTAGACTTTAAGGCAAGGCGTGCCTTGTGGGGAGTCCATGCATGTAGTCGAGCCTAGATGTGATAAATGCAGTAGCCGGGCAATGTGGGTCATGTGGAAGGCAGAGTGGGTCATGTGGAGGCAAATGCATTATCAAATGCAAGGATTATTATTATGTTTTCAATTCAAATAGACCAGTGTTGGCCAATTGAACAAGTCTAAGTGAGTCTGTTTTAAATCAATGTTTGTTTCTAGTTTTTTCTTGATTGAATATTTCTCAATAATAATAATCCTTGCATTTGATATAGCGCTTTTCACATCTTCTCAACATCTCAAAGCACTTCACAGAATATGCTGTAAAGTGAATTGATTGTATATTTGTGGGTGAAACGCAGCAGCCAATTGCGCACAGCAGCGTCCCACAAACAGTCGTGGATTAAAAATGACCAATTTATTGTTGTTTTGTTTTGGAGGGATGATTATTAGGCTCTGTGTGGAGTAAGCAAACTTGCCCGAGGTTTCGCCCTCTGCCTGGAATTGAACCCAGGTGTCTCGTTTGCAAGGTGAGTGCTCTAACCACTGAGCCACATCCGTTTGGCTGCATCGGTCCTATCTCCCCATGTCCCCTTCCACCCCACCTTCTCCCTTCTCCACGGCTCCTGCCACTCCCCACTCCTTACACTCCTTTGCCCCCATTTCTCCCTTCTCCCTCTCAACCACAATCACCCGGGTGAAGTTCACCACCTGCTGCCTCAACTTCTTCCCCACCCAACTGCTGGTCACTCAACTCTCCCTTCTCTCCCCCCTGCTGGCCAACACGGTCAACCAGTCTCTCTCCTCAGGCTCTGCTTCACAGAATACACTGTAAAATGGATTGATTATATGTGGACTTAAATTAATTCATTTCCAGTCCTAAACTACATGCATTGACTCCCCGCAAGGCACGCTTTGAGCTGTTTTAAAGTCTACAGAAAGCTGGAAATCCCAAGGACTCCCGGCCACACCAGAGACCCCCAAATTCCATTTGTCTTAAAATTTAAGATTGTACAGAATTATGAAAAAAAATTCAGCTGCAATTTATAAGCAGATTTTCTTTCAAGAACTGTGAAAAAACAGGTTTCGGAAACATTGTGAAGGTGACAGTAAAAAGAGCTGGTGCTCCTCCGATTCTCTCTCCCACTCATTCCAAACCTGCAGCTCACTGCAACCAGTGATTTTACATAACTTTTAGCCTTCTGTTTGCCAGCACTGATGTATCATTATGACTGATAGGAAAATGAGTGACTTGTTTTCTAGTTAAAACTGTCACCACAGTCAGATGTGTTAGTTCCTGTTTCTAATATGACTCAACTGTGGGCCGGGGAATTGAAAGAAAGCTTTACAGAATGTGAAGGGCAATCTTGAGCGTAGTGCTTGAGCAGCTTATCAACTGAATAAATGGCCTTGGTTCCGCCAGCTCAGGTGCGAAACCCTGATTATCCGGATGTCCTTGCACTGTGAAAGGCGCTGTACAAATGTAATCTGCTGTTGTTCTTGGATATCGCCACCATCATAAGGATGTGATCAATTATAACCTCTGCTGATGGTCACTGGCAGAACCAAAGTCATTTATTCAGTTGACCTGATGACCTGCCCGCGCACCACCACTGTGCTCAGATTGCCCTTCACATTCTGTAAAGCTCTTTCGTTCATTTCTCCTTCCTACAGTTGAGTGGTATAACTGGAAAATAAATCACTGCTTGTTGCTTCCTCTTTATCTGGGTTTGCAGCTTAATCAGTGAAAACTCCAATCTGTTGGACTTGCCTCATGTGACCAAATGGAGAGTAATGACAACAACAACTTGCATTTATATGCCTTGGGGAGTAATTCCCTCAAGGCAAGGTAGAGTCCTACAGACCTTGATAGTGGAGGAAGGTCCTCAGACCCGACCTGAAAATGGAGGGGGAAAGGCGGAGGGATTAGAGGGAGAGAGTTTCAGAGTTCAAAAAAAAGCAAAAGCACATCAGGATTATTTGCTGATGTAGATCATCATTGGCAAAAAATACACCAGAAAGCAGTGAATCATGTGGCTTAGTTCTGCAATAACCCACGTGAGATTACTACCTCATGACCATAGACTCCCAAACCAGGAGGAACTGGTAACAAATTTGCTGAGTCAGTCACATAGCTATAGCTCCCTGGTCACTATTCAATTTCTTTATTATTTTTACAAAACTTCTATCCATAATTTCATTTCCGAGCTATGCTGGAATTACCCTCCTCAGGGCATCGTGTTCAAAGATCCTCAACCCAAACTTTAAATCCCCCCCTGGTCTCACCCCACCCTACCGCTGCCACCTCCTCAAACACTGCCACTGCGGGCATACCCTTCGCTCAGCGAGCACCAGCCTGCTTCACCACCATTTATGGTCGGGCTTTCAGGTTACCTACCCCACCACTCTCTCTGGAATTGCATCCCGAAGTCCCTCACCTCCTTCAAGGTCGACCTTCCACTCTGACGGGACATTCGGCTATCTCTCTCAACCTCACCCCCAGCTCGGGTGCAAACCCTGGACTGTCCAGTGCCTTGGGACGTCCTCTCGATGTGAAAGGTGCTGTGTACATGTAAATTGGGAGCTCCAGTCCTGTGAGGAGCTGAATCCATCAGTCCAGAGGCCAGGAGGTCAGCAGATGAGCCAGATTAATTCAATTGGGTTGAAATTGTCAGCCTGGCTCAGTGGTATCACCCTCATGTCTGAGTCACAAAATTGTGGGTTCAAGGGGTTGGTGCATTGCTGGAGGTGTCGTTCTTCAGATGAGATGTTAAACCAAGGTCCCGTTTGCCTGTTCTGGTGGACAATAAAGATCCCATGACACTATTCAAAAAGAAAACAACAACAAGATTGCATTTATAGAGCGCCTTTCACGTCGGGAGGATGTCCCAAGGCGCTGGACAGTTGGGTCAGGACCCGAGCAGTGGGGGGGGGAATGGTCAGGGTGAGGGGAGGGAGCGAGGAGGGGGTAGAGAGTCGAGAGGGGAGCTGAAGGTACGGTCAAAGAGAAAGATCTTGAGACCGGCCTTGAAGGAGGAAAGGGAGGAAGCGGCAAAGGCACTGGGGGATGGAGTTCCAGAGCCTCGGGGCTGAGAGGCTGAAGGCCACCGATGGTAGGGCGGTTGGGGCGGGGGACGTGGAGCAGACCGGAGCCAGAGGAACGGAGGGTACGGGCAGGTAGGTAGGGGGATAGTAGGTCGGAGAGGTAGGAGGGAGCGGGGCTGTGAAAGGGAGTTTCTCTCCCCCGGTGTCCTGGTCAACAATCCCCCAAATAAAATTAGTCACTCGCTCCATGGCTGTTTGCGGGACATTCCTGTACGCCACTGGCTGCCGCGTTTCGCCCACGCAATACCCGGTCGCTGCACCTGACGGTATTATCCCGTGAAGGGCTTTGATGACGCGGTAAAGCGCTGTATCGAACGCAAGGATTTATTAGGGTTATTA
This sequence comes from Callorhinchus milii, assembly GCF_018977255.1. Classification (NCBI taxonomy): domain Eukaryota; kingdom Metazoa; phylum Chordata; class Chondrichthyes; order Chimaeriformes; family Callorhinchidae; genus Callorhinchus; species Callorhinchus milii. Next base: position 5,580,412 of record NW_024704759.1, on the reverse strand, counting down.
TCAGTTAATAAATGGCCGTTCGCTCGTGACTTTCGAGGCGCTCCGCCCTCTCCAAAAATAAAGTTGGTTCATTTCAAACTCCTCCCCATCCCCTCCCCTCCCCATCCCCATCTCTCCCCATCCCCTCCCCTCCCCATCCCCTCTCCCTCCCCATACCCTCCCCCTCCCCTCTCCTCCTCTCCCCATCCCCTCCTCCCCACCTCCTCTCCACCCCACCCCATCCCCACCCCTCCTCTCCCCTCCCCCCTCTCCCCTTCTCTCCCCTCCTCTCCTCTCTCCTCCCCCTCCCCTCTCCCCTCCCCCCTCTCCCCTCCTCTCCTCCTCTCCCCACCCCTCCCCTCCCCTCCTCCTCTCCCCACCCCTCCCCTCCTCTCCCCACCCCTCCTCCCCTCCCCTCCTCTCCCCTCCTCTCCCCCTCCTCCTCTCCCCTCCCTAACCAGGAAGTGCTGTGTTGCAGTCCGGAGGTCCTGTGACTGCTGTTGACGCAGTTGGTGGTGTTGTGGAGGGCGGTGATGGCTGAGGGTCGGCAGTGGCAGTGGCAGTGGCTGTGTCTGTGGCGGTGGCGGTGTGTGTGTCTGTGTCTGATCTCCTGCGGCTCTGTCAGTCTGTCCTTCTCGGGCAGTCGGAGCTGTTACAGACCTCTCCCCAACCGCACGGCGCTGGGAGTCAAGTGAGTGCTCCACCCGTTACTGAGGCTGTGATTCACCTCAATCGCAGTGTGTGGGGGCAGTGTGGGGGGGGGGGGGGGGCAGTGTGGGGGGGGGGGGGGGGGCAGTGTGGGGGGGAGTGTGGGGGGAGTGTGGGGGGGGGCAGTGTGGGGGGAGTGGGGGGGGGGGGCAGTGTGGGGGGGAGTGGGGGGGGGGAGTGTGGGGGGGGCAGTGTGGGGGGGAGTGTGGGGGGGGGGGGCAGTGTGTTGGTTAGTGTGTGTGTGGTGTGGTGTGTGTGGTTGTGTGTGTGTGTGTGTGTTGGTTAGTGTGTGTGTGTGTGTGTGTTGGTTAGTGTGTGTGTGTGTGTGTGTGTTGTGTTGTTGGTGTGTGTGTGTTGTTGTGTGTGTGTGTTGGTTAGTGTGTGTGTGTGTGTGGTTGTGTGTGTGTGTTGGTTAGTGTGTGTGTGTGTGTTGGTGTGTGTGTGTGTGTGTTAGTGTGTGTGTGTGTGTTGGTTAGTGTGTGTGTGTTGGTTAGTGTGTGTGTGTGTGTGTGTGGTTAGTGTGTTGGTGTGTGTGTGTGTGTGTTGGTTAGTGTGTGTGTGTTGGTTAGTGTGTGTGTGTGTGTTGGTTAGTGTGTGTGTGTGTGTTGGTTAGTGTGTGTGTGTGTGTTGGTTAGTGTGTGTGTGTGTGTTGGTTAGTGTGTGTGTGTGTGTTGGTTAGTGTGTGTGTGTTGGTTAGTGTGTGTGTGTTGGTTAGTGTGTGTGTGTGTGTGTGTTGGTTAGTGTGTGTGTGTGTGTTGGTTAGTGTGTGTGTGTGTGTGTGTGTGTGTGTGTTGGTTAGTGTGTGTGTGTGTGTGTGTGTTGGTTAGTGTGTTGGTGTGTGTGTGTGTGTGTTGGTTAGTGTGTGTGTGTGTTGGTTAGTGTGTGTGTGTGTGTGTTGGTTAGTGTGTGTGTGTGTGTGTGTTGGTTAGTGTGTGTGTGTGTGTGTGTTGGTTAGTGTGTGTGTGTGTGTGTGTGTTGTGTTGTGTGTGTGTGTGTGTGTGTGTGTGTGTGTGTGTGTGTGTGTGTGTGTGTGTGTGTGTTGGTTAGTGTGTGTGTGTGTGTGTTGGTTAGTGTGTGTGTGTGTGTGTTGGTTAGTGTGTGTGTGTGTTGGTGTGTGTGTGTGTGTGTTGGTTAGTGTGTGTGTGTGTTGGTTAGTGTGTGTGTGTGTTGGTTAGTGTGTTGGTTAGTGTGTGTGTGTTGGTTAGTGTGTTGGTTAGTGTGTGTGTGTTGGTTAGTGTGTGCAGCTCCTCTGTCGGGTCAATCACATTCTGGCATCCAATCTCAGTGTTTAACTCGGACTTCCAACGATTGTGTTCTCCAAAGAAAGGGCTGTTTAAAGCTGGAGGTGTGGTCGGCCGCTGTGTGGTTTTGCTCTGTGCGCTCTGTTTGTTCATTTCCAGTTAAACTTTTGCTTGGAAATGGACACAAGAAAGTCAGGCGCCGCGTGAGTTTGGGGGGAAAATTGTCGCTGTTCCAACCAAGTTACGGTCAGTAATTCGTAGAAAACTCACGCTGGAAAATGATCTATATATATATATATAACACGAGACAGATTTCAATCTGGAGAAAAACGCAGCTGATTGCGCTACTTCCTGTTCCCATCACGTGAAGCTCAGGAATCCAGTCTGGGGGATCGTTCCTGGCTGAAATCCCAGCCTTTCCCAGCCTGTGGGTCTGCCCATTTATGCAGCTGTTTTGTACAGAGGGAAATGCTCTCACCCCGTACACAGTCACTCCACTTTACAATGTGTCCTGTAAACGTCTAAATGACATGATAAGGCACTGTATCAAATGCAATGATTATTATATGTGGAGTCGAAGCACTGGGCTCTGAGCCCAGAGAAGAAGTTAAGCTGCGACCAGAATGAGGAACTAGATGAAGCTCATTCCTAGTGGGTGGGAAAACTGAAACGCACCATATTTCTCTTTGACCGTGCCTTCAGCTCCCCTCTCGACTCTACCCCCTCCTCGCTCCCTCCCTTCCCTCCCCTCACCCTGACCATTTCCCCAATGCTCGGGTCCCGACCCAACTGTACAGCGCCTTGGGACGTCCTCCCGACGTGAAAGGCGCTCAATAAATGGTATCTTGTTGTTCTTGTTGTTGTTGTTAGCTTCTTGATGAATTTGTGCAAAATAATATTTCGTCAACCTCTCTTCCCCGCTCCCCCACCCGCTGGGTGACTATTGTGTAGGCAAACGCGACAACCGATCTGTCATTTTAACTCCAGTGGCTGACACTCAGGCCTCGGGGTCAGAAAATTGTGTGTGTGTATTTGTGTGTGGGCGGACGTGTGTATGTGGGGGCTGGGGGTGGGTGTTTGTAGACCCATGTGTGTGATGTATGTGTGTGCCTGACCTCGGAGTTTGAGCTCACTTGAGCCTCAGGCACTGTTGCATTGTTGGACGAGACATTAAACTCAAGTCAGATCGTGTCATCTGCATTTTAAAGATTCATCGACATGATTCTAAAGAGCAGATTACCTGATGCCTTATAATCCAGATTGTATGGTAACAATGAGATACTGGGTGACACAATGACCAGTGTAGCAGCGAGCAGCACAATGGTCTAATTTTCTGTGTTTCTTATTGGTATTCCGCTGTTTGCTCTCCATGTATCAGAGCCACTGGCGCTGATGTGGTTTTAAAACTCAGAATAAGTCAACACATTCCTCTCGCACCATAAGTTCTCTTCCTGTGCTGCTAAACTCGGGGACATCCGTGTGCTTTGCCCAGCAGATTGCTGCAGAGTAGAATGTCAAACAGTATCTGAGAGACGGACTGAACGCGTACATCCTCTCCGCAGGCCTCTAACTTGCCACATTCCTATCACATTTCACACTTCAGCAAACAACCATAAACCTCAGACTTCATTCCTGCTTTTTGTGTTGAGGAAAAACTGTTCCATTTACATCCAGTGATCACAGCTGCTCCACCCCCAGTGATGTCCCTTCCTGCTCTAATGTAACCTTGAGTAATTCCTTACAAGTGTTAACAACTAACAACGAGAAGGTTGAGGTGAAGCAATCGTGGAGTCGTGTCGTTTAGTGTAGGTTAGAACACGCGTCTCGTCTCGTAAGTGAGAGGACTTGTCTTCGTTGCCGGGTGAGGCGAAATGTTAGGCAAGTTTGCTTAATTGACATGCCTCTGTTTATCTGACACCGCTGGGAACATTGGCTGCCTCGTTTTACCCACAAATATACAATCAATTCACTTTACAGTATATTCTGTGAAGCGCTTTGCGACATCTCAAAAACGTAATAAGGCACGATATGAAATACAAGGATTATTATTGTAATAATCTGCTCTGCAGTGGCTGTTTTATACATCATCCTGACCCCAGTTCTACGTGTCCCAGTGGGTGTACGAGGCTGTGAAGATGTTAAGGGAAGTTACAGACTAGCTCCGCGTTATACCAGATTGTGTCAGAGTGCAGATTGCTGGTATATGGATATGAGAAAAACGTTTGTATTGGACCAGCAGAGTGGGCTCTTTAGGAATAGGGCACCTATTGGGGGTGAACTTTTTGTGCTGCACCTGAATGTTCTAATCTTGTTTCTTCACTTTTAAACAAAAAAAACTAAAATCTCTTATTTACATTTAAAAAGTAATAATGAAATAAAATAATTTGGGCACTCACTCCATGGCTGTTTGTGGGACACTGCTGTACGGAATTGGTTGCCATGTTTCGCCCACAGAATAGTCACCCATCCCACTTTACTGTATATTCGCCCACAAAATACACAGTCACTACACTTTACAGTATATTCTGTGAAGTTCTTCGAGGCATCTCAATAATTTGGTATAATATATTAATAATAATCCTTGCATTTCACATATTGCCTTGCATTTTGATATAGGCACCTGGTTGTTAGTCGGTTGCCGAGTTGCTTTTCCGGGGGTAATAATTCCTTCAAAAAAAATTCAATCCACGACTGTTGGTGGGACACTGCTATATATTTGCCACATTTTGGCCATAAAATATACAGTGAATTCACTTTACAATAGCACTTTGTGAAGTCTTGAAGACACTATATCAAATGCAAGGATTATTATTATATCAAAATGCAAAGATTATTATTATTTCTAATGTGTTAATGATTTTTCCTAGGACGTATCCTCGCCCCCACGAATACCTATCCATTTCAGCTTTGCCCAAGAGCTGGGACTGGCGTAATATCAATGGCATCAACTACGTGAGCACCACCAGGAACCAACACATCCCCCAGTACTGCGGCTCCTGCTGGGCTCACGGTTCCACCAGCGCCCTGGCAGGTATGTTCCTGGTTTCAGCAAACTATCATCTGGGGGGGGGCGTGCGGGGGGTTGCTCACTGTTCTATTGAATCCCTTTTGTTGACGCCCCTCGGTTAGCAGAGCCCAGTGGATGATGAACTCACTGGGTGCCATGGAGAAAAACAGCCAGGAGCTTGGCACAGCTTGGATTATAAAATGTTTGTAAATTAGTTGATTTCTCCCTGCGCAACGATGAGTTGTTTCCACAGAAACAGGAGCTGCGAGGCTGTGTGTTGGCAAGTGACCCGGGAAGGGCAAGGGCCAACCCCTGCCAGTCTCAACTAGAAGCGTGAGAACAGCCTGGAGTTCTGCCCGCTCCCACTCTCTCTTTGCACACCAGCCTCCCTCCGCCCGGCACCCAGCCACGATGGTATATAGCCAGGGCCAAGAGAAAACTGGAATTATTTGCCAAAAATTGCGACGAGACTGGCCAAAAAACAGCGTTGCTCACCAGTGCCCTGACTGCAGGGTTACAGGAGGTCACTACGTCCTGCCTCTCAGGGCCAACCACCGCGCACAGACAGACACAGAAAGAGACACACACACACACACACACAGAGAATCCCAAAGAGAGACACCCATTCATACAGATGCAGAGAGACACATACATCGGAGGGGATGTTTTTAGTGGAGGATGTTGTTTATAGCGGATTCCACGGAAAAATTGCCGCTGGACTTTTCAATCGGGCAAGTAAATAACCAATGAGGCAGGTCCCAGCCTGGCACTAACTGACTGACTGATGAACATTCCTCCATTTCAGATCGGATCAACATCAAGCGTAAAAGTGCCTGGCCGTCCGCCTACCTCTCCGTGCAGAACGTGATTGACTGTGCTAATTCCGGCTCCTGTGAAGGTGGGGATCACAGTGGCGTGTGGGCATATGCCAACACCAATGGCATTCCCGACGAAACCTGTAACAACTACCAGGCTAAAGACCAGAGTAAGTGTATTTGCAGTAGATGGGGATAGGGTGGGGGGCGCTGAGTAAATGGTGGGAGGGTGCTGAGTATCTCAGACAGGTCAGACATTGACCTCAGGGTCCTTGGAATATACAGGGTTAAAATCAGGCAGTCCCACATCATAGACAGTGGGGGCTGGGGCTATTCGCCTCATAAAAGTGACCAACCCTTTAATTGAGTTTTACTCAAACCGACTCCCACCCCCACCACCGCCTGTATCACCCATTCAGCACAATGCAGAAAGCCACTGCAGACAATGACCCCTCTGTGTCCGCTCCTTGGAGGAATCCCAGGCTTGATAGTCCATCCATCTGACACTTTCTATCTTTTGTCCCACGTTTAGCTTGCAAGCCATTTAATCAGTGTGGCACCTGCACAACTTTCAATGTCTGCAATGTGGTGCGAAATTACACCCTGTGGAAGGTGGGAGACTACGGCTCCGTCAATGGAAGAAAGAAGATGATGGCAGAGATCTACACCAATGGGCCCATCAGGTAAAAGCTTCCAGTGTCATAGACTTTACAGCCCAGAAGATCATTCAGCCCATCATATCTGGCTTGGAACATGAGGTGGGGGTGGGAAAGATGACCGAAAGTGTAGTCAAAGAGACAGGTCTTGAGATGGACATTATTAAATTCTCCCGATTGCCTCCACCTCATAAACTCCCTTCAAAAGCTGAAGACTTCAATCAGGTCTCCTCTCAACCTTCTCAGTTCCAATGAAAATAGGCCAGTTCCTGGAATCTCAGTTCATATTCAGATCAAACCACCGATCACTGGCATAATTCCAATATATCTCCTCCACACCCTCCGTGCCCTGACATCCTTCATAGAGTGAGGTACCCTAGACTGGCTAGTACCTCCTGTCTCTCTGGACTATCAAGGTCTACAGTTACTGGAATGGGATTAGTATAATGTGAAATTGTTCTTGAGCGATTTCCAGATTGAAACAACACTTGTAAAGAACCAGGATAAAGGCTCAGCCCTGAGCCCGAGCCTCAGATATGAGACTTGGTGATCACTGACCACACTCCTCGAGCTACTGTTAAGTATCCCACTAACAGGTCCTGTCAGGCAACAACAACAACATTACATTTGTATAGCGCCTATTACATTGGGAGAACGTCCCAAGGTGCTGGACAGTCAGAGTTTCGGACCCGACCTGGCAGCTAAACATAGTAATAATAATAATAATCCTTGCATTTGATATAGCGCTTTTCACGTCGAGAGGACATCCCAAAGCGCTTCACAGAACACACTGTAAAGTGAATTGACTATATTTGTGGGCGAACGCGGCAGCCAATTGCACACAGCAATGTCCCACAAACAGTCGTAGATTGAAAATGACCAATTTATTATTGTTTTTGGTTTTGGAGGGATTATTATTAGGCTCTGTGTGGAGTAAGGAAACTTGCCCAAGGTTTCGCCCTGACCTGCCTGGAATTGAACTCAGGTCTCTCGCTTGCAAAGCGAGTGCTCTAACCACTGAGCTACAGGACTCCATGTCCATGCTGCCATGTACTGGTTAGAGCGCTCACCTCACAAGCAAGAGGACACAGGTTTGATTATCGGGCAGGTTGAAATGTTGGGTAAGCTTCCACGCACATGTTTACCTAACAGTAAGTAGGAACCTAGTTGTTAGTTGATTGGCAGATCGCTTTCCGGGGGTAATAATCGCTTCAAAGAAAAAAATGTGGTCATTCAGTTCACGACTGTTTGTGGAATACTGCTGTGAACTATTGGCTGCCACGTTTCGCCCACAAAATATAGTCAATTCACTTTACAATATATTCTGTGAAGCATTTTGAGATGTCTCAACAAAGTCACATAATAATATGATGATGGACTGGCCTCCTTGCTGCCAAGCTGTTCAGGACTGTTGATCAGCCAGTGACCGGCTGCTGTTGTTTTTCTAGCTGTGGCATTATGGCCACCCAAAAACTGGAAGCCTACACAGGGGGTGTGTATAGCGAATACCAGCTGGACCCCGAAATAAACCACATTCTCTCAGTGGCCGGGTGGGGCACGGACTCGGATGGAGTTGAGTACTGGATTGTCCGCAACTCCTGGGGGGAACCATGGGTAAGTGACTGGGGAGGCACGGGCTGGGGTCAATGTGGCACCCGGGCGGGGGGGCGGCTGTGTTGTGGCTGCGCTGGGGATCACTGCACTGAAGCACTCTGAGACGCTGTGTACTATAACAATAATACTTGCATTTGCTATAGCGCCATCGTTCAAGACGTCTCAAAGCGCATCACGGAATAACAGTAAAGTGAATTGACTGTATTCTGTGGGCAAAACGTGGCAGCCAATTGCGCACAAAAAATTGCAGGTTGTTGCCGTCGTTGAACGCTCGCTGTGTTTCAGGGCGAACATGGCTGGCTGAGGATCGTCACCAGCGCCTACAAAGGAGGGGAGGGCAACTCCTACAACCTGGCCATCGAGGATAACTGCATGTACGGAGACCCCATCTTACCCTAGATGACGGTCGTGTTTCCACATGGCGACACAGAAACCACTGTGAGCTACTCCACGGGGAAGCTTCCCACTAATCAAAAGTCGATCATAAACATAAAGTGTTCAGGATTTTCCAAATTTTCTGCTTTTGTGAGACAATCCAGGGACTGCGCAAATGATTTTTAACCCAAGTCAAGCTGAACAAAGAGAAATAAATGACAGGGTTTGTAGGGCAGCATAGAACCCCATCTCTTGTCATCCATCTGTCACCCTCCCGCCCCACCCCACCCCGGGTCTCTCCCTGCTTCCGCCTGGTGCGAGACGAGGGTACCTCCTTTACACACCCAAGTGCTTTTAAACTGAAGCTGTGCTCCTTTCCCTACTCCCCCCACCCCACAACACCCCCCAGCCCAGCAACAAGAGGTTGGGATGGAAGCTTTATTTCTTATTTGTGGGCCTCTTAAAGATTGACATCATGTACAGAAAGCAACAGTAACTGAATTAAGTTTTGCTGGAAAAACTGAATTAAAAATGGAAGAATTTCTAATTGTCACGTGTTTGTGTTGTGATGCTGGTGTCCAGTATGAGCGAGCGAGGTTTGAAATCAACTTGAAGTTGAAGTGAGCTTTCTGGAAATGGGGCCACAGCAATGTTTATTTCAAAAACGTAACTTAAAACAACTCCAGTCTTCAACATTATGATGTACAACTGAGTACACGTACACTCACGCAAGTACAAAAACACACATACACACACTTACACAGTACTCACCGCTCAGTGTAAACAAACAGACCCGGTTAACACTGAGCGGTTCCCAGTGGCTGCTGTGTGATGGTAACAGACAGGTCTCAGGCTGTGTCTGAGACGCCACGCCTCAGGGAACCACTCTCTCCCGGCACTAGCACGTCTGAAGTTCCACAAGTCTTTCTTCCCGTCTGGCGGTCCTTACACTGGCTCAATTCATCATGATGAAGTTGGATTTGCAGTGTGCTGGGAAAGGAAGGCAACGTTAAGACTGCCATCCCACCAAGTACCTCCCTCACCCTACTTCCATGCAGCACAACCTACCCCCAATACACAGCTTGAAATGGAATGCTGGAATAGAGCCAACCCTCTGTGAAGGTCTCCAACAACAATAACTTGGATTTATATAGTACCCTCCACGCCGGATGGTGTCTCAGAGCGCTTTACAGTAACAGCACCTGGGACCGAGCCAGGCCAGTCCAGTTCCTAAACCAGGCTTGTAGACAGTATTCCAGGGGACTGCTGAGGACAGCCCAGCCTGGTGCATTGCCAGGACCTGGAAGGACAGACTAGCCACTGAGCAGAAAATCCTCCCACTCAGTCCGTTAAACCAAAGTCCTATCAGGTAGGGTGATCCCAGCTGGATAAACAGAACAGGTGGCCAGACAGCGATACCAATAGCAAGCTAATGCGGTTTTAGCTGGTTAGTCTCCATCAATGAACTCTCCTGGGGTCCTCAAGCCTTAAATCTTACCATCCTGCGCCGAATACTGTCTGGAATTAGATGAGCAGGATGCAACTATCCAGGAAGAGAATACGCTTTCCTTTCCAATACACAGGAATTTCCACATGTAGGTGGAATGGATGGAATTCTAAGTTTGTATTTTAAGCATGGCGTGGTTTTCCAGACCCCTGGCCGACCAAAGAAAAAATACTCAATTTTTTAAATATATTTGTCCAATTCCCCTATTATAGATTCTGCATTCACCAGCACTTCAGGTAGAGAACTCATCACATTAAAACACCTCAAAGAGCTTCATACAGCAGAACCCTGTTCAGACACAGCAGCACCAGCAAACAGCCACAAGTTGATCGAGCGATCAATCTGGAGAACTGTTGGCCAGGACGATTTTTAATGTCCACATCGAACGGTGGGCAGGTAGACAGGATCTCAGGTTATGTATCAACTAAAGGATGCACCTAGTCTATGCAGAGCGAGATATACACAACCCTTGGAGGTTAGGACAGAAAGCCTAGGCATCGCATCTGCGACCATTCACTCACCAATGAACTCAGCTACAGGGTCACACTCGCCTTCAGTTCTGATCGTTCCCACGATGCTGTCATTCTCCAGGATGGGGAGGAAAAGGTGCACAAAGTCCGACGTGTAGGGAGGAGCGATGACATCTAGCACCTGTCAGGACAGCCCACATCAGAGCGACTCAGTGCCAACCTCACCCGCAGTGCCAATCCCATTGGATTCTTTATTGAACATATCACTGCTTTTACACTCAGTCAAGCCACAATTGTAATTAAAGTGATTGTAGTTTGAGTGCCTCACGACCCCACCCCCTTCTGCCCCATCCCCTTACTACCCACCTCCTCACTGCCCCGACCCCTCCGCCCGCGTCACTAACCTCAGTGACAAAGTATCTGATGAGGGAGATGTCCGTGTCCAGCTTCTCCAGACACTTGCGCATGTAGCTGACCACAGGCAGCACGTAGCCCCGGCTCAGCAGGTGCACCATCCTGTCCAACAGCGTCTTCTTCAGCTCCAGCTAACAGCACGACACAGAGTGACATAGCGTTAGAGACACACACATACACACACACAGCATTAAACACACACACTTTATGAATATTACCTGCTCCATGACGTCCAGCTGCGAATGTTCCGTCTCGAAGAGCTTGACCAGCAGCTGTAGGACCTGGGGGTGGAGGAGCTGGTGACAGGTGCTGATCTGAAACACCAAACAGCATTAATCCATGAACATCTTCTAATGCTTCCAATCCACTGTTTGGAAAGCTTCATTTAACAGATTTACAAGATGGCAAGGTGCAAAAGAAAACCCAGAAAACGTTCACGAGGTAGATTGACTTCCGTTGTTAAAACAAGTGGAAAAACAGCAGTATGTGTACTGAGCAGCATGTGTTATCTTAAAAGACTTTCTATCTGAAGCTCAGTTACAGACAGACTCCGTGGTCTGTACACTCATGTGTACTGTCGTTTCTACCTAAAGCAAACTGTGTCTCTTGATCAATGACCCTCCTTACCTCCCGCCTCTCTCGTTCCATCCCAAACTTTCCTGTTTTCATTTCATTCACTATTGCTTTGGTGATTGCCTCCTTCTTTTCCTCTCTCTCTCAACCCCTCCCTATTTTTGTCCCCCCTACTTCAACCTCTGCCTACTTGGGGGGGGGTGTGTATGTGCGTGTGTGGGAGCGGGGGGGGGGGGGAGGGGAGGGTAGTTGGCAGTGTGCGTGTGTGTAGCAGGGGTTGGTGGCTGTGAGTGTTTACCTCGTCCAGTAAGGCTAAATGCACTGGTGTGTGGTCCGTCTGCAGCTGGAAATAACTGGGCTCCGATACCGTCCAGTCTACCCACTTTAGCACCCCCATCGCCACCACTGGGAATCTGCAGCACAGACAGTGTGTGAGAGAGGGCAGCCCAGTGCGTGTCGCTCCCCAACACTACTTGGGAGAGGAGCCGCCCCTGGGATGGGAATGGTGGGGTGAATGTTAGGGCTGCGGTGGGCGGGGGGACTCACCGGATGCACTGGTACAGGGTGCCCAGCTCAGCCACCAGCTCTGACGCCCCTTTGTTCTCGTTGCAGCACAGATTGTGCACAGTCTCGATCGCCTTTGAGGTGGACTTCAGCTCGTCCTTGTTAATGTTCACTCGCTTGTTCTGTCACACAGCAGCAACATCTCAGCGTTACACCTTCCCTGCGCTCCCCCTTCTCCCCCCCACCAAGACCCCGGCCCTTCCCAAACCAAGAGTGCAGCAGGCATGGAAGACAAACAGTTTCCTAGTCTGTGTATACAGGCCAGCGAAGGAGGTCAGGCAGCTGCTAACCTTTTTCCAGGACTCCACCACACTGGCAGCGTAGGCCAGGATGTAGATGTATTTGTGTTTATGCTCAGGGTTGATTTTGGCGCCAGGTTTGAAGAGAGACTGCATAAAGAGATCCAGGAAGGCAGGCACTCGGATCTGCAGAGAGACAAACACAGCCCAGGGTTGCAGTCAGACACTGTTACAGGCAGTTTGCAATTTTCTAACTTTACAGCAACAAATTCAACCTTTAATTCATTGTTGGGCAGTGGGAGGGACTTTGCATGGAGGCTGGGGGGGCTTGGGCACTGTGTGAGTCTGGGGGTCGGGGGAAGAGTGTACATGCGCGTGTGTATGTGCACGTGTGGGGGGCTGTGTGTGTTTGTGGGGGTGGAGTTGTGTATGTGGGGTGGTGGGTGGGGGGAGCAGAATCGGTCTTGGCTGACAGTTGAACAAGGTGATGGCGGGAAACTCAGAGGCTCCCAGCTCATGTTGCTGGTATCATTACAAAAGGTGTTTCCTGTCTGTCTGCGGCCTTACAACTGTCTCAGTACAAAAACAGAATTGAACCTGGCCAGAGTTTATACATAGCCCTCTAGCCAGGCCATGGGTCTGAGACCGTTACAAATGTACCACAGAGGGAGAAAGAGGTGGGGAGGGGAGGGAGAGAGAGACAGCAGAGGGGCAGCAACAGCTTTCTGTGTACAAAAGACCCCCCGGCCCGTGGCCACAAATGAACTAACTTGTCAAGGTTATGGATTGTTATGGATTAAAGTCCCATTCGATGGCATTGCACTCAGTGTGTAAACAGAGCCCTTGGGAACGAGACCCAGGAAACCAGCAATCCCACATGATTCTTACCAACTCCACTGGCGGCGGGTCCATGCTGGTGAACATCTTGTACAGCACGGTGATGTCAGCGGGATTGAGGGCACCCTTAGACAACATGGCACCCAGTGCCTGGCACGCTCGGGGGTAGGATGCCGCCGTGCCCAGCGCCAGCGTAATCTGACTGGCATCGTGCCCTCTGCAAGCAGGAAACAATAGATCAGACAGCTGTGTTTTTATCTCGATGTGTGAGTGAGAGCTGGAAAATTACTGAGCTGTTTGTGAGAACAGAAACTGCACAGCTGGTTAACCAACATCATTAGGTTAGATGGATCACAGTGTCTGTCACAGGATCTCTGAACAAACAGACAATGGTTCAAACCTCAATGCACATGGGGGAATGTGTGTGAGGAGAGGTCGAGGCCTGAATCAATCCACCCCCGTGTACACAGGCTGGGAAACTGCGTTTGTCCTCCACGCCTGGTAATCCTGCTGCACTCTAGGTTTGGGAGGGGGCGAGATCTTGGTGGGGGGAGGTGGGAGCACAGGGAAGTTGTAACGCTGAGATGTTGCTGTGTGACAGAACAAGCAAGTGAACATGAACAAGGATGAACTGAAGTCCGTCCGCCTCGAGACTGTGGACAATCTGTACTGCAACGAACAAATGGGTGGCTGAGCTGGGCACCCTGTACCAGTGCATCCGGTGAGTACTCCCACCCACCACAGCTCCAAAATTCATCCCACCATCCCCACCCCAGCCTGGATATCAGCTCCAGTACCAACACAATAATAATAATAATTGCATTTGATATGTATAACACCTTATCACGTTGTTGAGACACGCTTCACAGAATATATTCTGAAGTGGAGTTACTGTATATTCTGTGGGTGAAACGTGGCAGTAAATTGTGTATAGCGGTGTCCCACAGTGGTGGATTGAGTGACCAATTTTTTTTTGAGGGATTATTACCAGGGCCAATAGCAAACTGTAGCCGCAATTTTCCACCCAATCCACTACAAATCTACTACAGTGGAGTCCTGTAGCTCAGTGGTTAGAGCATTCGCTTTGCAAGTGAGAGACCTGAGTTCAATTCCAGGCAGAGGGCGAAACCTTGGGCAAGTTTCCTTACTCCACACAGAGCCTAATAATAATCCCTCCAAAACCAAAAACAATAATAAAATTGGTCATTTTCAATCTACGACTGTTTGTGGACATTGCTGTGCGCAATTGGCTGCCGCGTTCGCCCACAAATATACAGTCAATTCACTTTACAGTCTATTCTGTGAAGCGCTTTGGGACGTCCTCCCGACGTGAAAAGCGCTATATCAAATGCAAGGATAATTATTATAAACAGCGCCCTCCGCCATAAACCTTTAAAAACTGAAGTTTCCTCGGCCCCAGGTCTCTGCGCGCTGCTGCCAGATGTTTGCTGGCCATGCTGCTTGGCTCTTGCCCCGGGGACAGGGCTGTGGCTGAACTTACTTCTCGTGAGCGTATCTCTGAACCTCCTGTGCGATCCTGCGCACGGCTGCCCCACCCTGCTCCTCCTGGGCCAGCACCGACATGATGGACTGTGCGTACAGGTAGGTGTGCTCCCCGTGACACACCATCTTCTGCAGATACAAACCAGACAAACGTGCTGCGAGATTGCTTCAGGCCTCGGGTTTTCCTCACACGCCCATCCCCTGTGTACACATCTCACCCACCGTCCTGCTGCCCCCCCCTCCCCCAGCCCAGGACAGGTTGACATGGCCACAACTGAAACGTCATTCCATTTTCACCCACGTCTACACCCGGAACTTGCAGCAGGAACCCTGGCTGATCTTTACCGCCCTGCGCTGTCTACTTCAGCACGGTGATGTCAGTGGGATTGAGGGCCGCGGGAAGAAGCGCCTCTGCCCTACCGCCACCACCACCAAGCAATCACAAGAGTCTAGGTAAATCTGCGTTCGATCGGTAGTGCTTTTTCTTGATGGTATAAATCAAGAAATATTTGAGAAGATTTATTTGTTTGGCCGACCATGTTTGGCTGGTTTACATGTCTGATCGGAACGCTCACCGCAAACTCGGGCAGGTTTGTCTCCAGATGCTCCTCTCCTCCGTCCACCAGCGTTGCCAGGGAGGTGCGCAGCACCCGGGAGAAGACCTCCAGCTGCTGGCAGGCTGTGGAGACGCTGGTGATCTCACCCTGGTAACCCGCGTCTGAGATCAGCTGCAGCCAGAGGAGCAAAGCGTCAACAATCAACAGCAAAGTCTGTGTCACAGTCAACCAGCTCAGCCTCCCATCCTCCCAACAACAGCACCTGATCATCATTATCTCCAACAACTTAAAGTGGTTTAAACAATACGTTGATCTGCAGGTTGAGCCTATTACATAGGGAATATGGTGGCTAACACGATTCACTCGTACACAGCGTCTTTCACGTCAGGTGGATGTCCCAAAGCGCTTGACAATTTTCACTGCGCACCCGAGCTGAGGTGGGGGGGGTTGAGGAGGGAAAGTTGACTGAAAGAACACAGCTACAAGCTGAAAGACCAATTAAAATGTTATGATGCTTTAAATGGGAGAAGAATATTGTGCGGAACATGACTGAGTATTAGGATGGCGTCACCTTGACAGTGAAGTTCAGCATCAGGCAGTCTGGGTGAGCCTCAGCCAGCTTATAGAAGAGATCTCTCCAGGTCACATGTGCGATCATCTGCTCCAGCCAGGCTGGGGTCTGCATAACATAGCAAACGCACGTCAACAAACCACCACAAATCACATTGCCAGGTACTGACTGAAACACACACATATTGCCAGCCACTCACACACACATTGCCAGCCACTCACACACATCCTGCCAGTCACTCACATAGCCGTACACACACTGCTAGATGTTCACACGCACACACACACACACACACTGCCAGCCACTCAAACACACCCATACATAATGCCAGGCACTCATACACCCAAACATACTGCCAGGCATTGATTTCCATACACACATTGCCAGGTATTGATTGGTACCCATACATTGCCAGAATAGTGCTGTGGGATCTGTAACTACCAACAGGCAGACAGAACTGTGATTTAACCACTCATCTGAGTCTCAACCTAGATTATGAGCTAAAAGTCTGATGTGGGGCTTGAAGCCACAACCTACTAATCCAGAGACTCCAGAGGCCAGAGTGAGCCAGGCTGGCAGCATAGGCGTGGGATTCAGAGGCAGAGTGGAGAGAGGGAGGGTGTGAGCGAGGGAGAGAGAGAGGCAGAGTGGAGTGAGTGAGTGAATGAGCGAGGGAGGGAGGGAGGGAGCGAGAGAGCGAGGAGCTGTTATGTTCAGTGTATATTTGGTTTATGTGGTTACCAGCCTGTGTAATAAAAGTTCTCTGGCCAGCTTTGCCTGAGTGCCGCAATTTAAATCATGGGAGCACAAACGCAGCAAAACTGACCAAGAACATTTTGTGAAGTACAGCATCTGCTCTCTGATGCCTTTCTCGGAATGCAACGTGCTGTAACTATACAGACTAGTGTGGGGGAGAACGGCATGCAGTACCTCTCCCTCCTCTGTGAAGATGGAGTCAGCTTTCCGAGGATCAAAGTGTTTGATCAGCAAATTCTTCAAATGATTCTCCACGGTCTCCTGGACGTGAGCAGGTTCCACACCTGGGGACAGAGCGATACCCAGTGTGGGACTGCTGGTTTCCTGGGTCCCGTTTCCGAGGGCCAGCGCACAACAAAACTCAACAACTTGCACGGCAGGCCGGACATCTCAAAGTGATTCATAATAATAATAATCCTTACATTTGATGTAGCGCCTTATCAAGTCATCAAGATGTCTGAAAGGGCTTCAGAGGATTATACTGTAAAGTGTAGTGACTGTGTATTTTTTGGGCGAAACACTAATTTGCGCACAGCAGTGCCCCACAAACAGCCATGAAGTGAGTGACCAATTTACTTTGGGGGGATTGTTGGCCAAGACATCGGGAGAGAGAGAGAGATGCCCTTCTCTTTTCGAATAGGACCATGGGATCTTTAATGTCCACCTGAACAGGTGGCCCTTTTTGTAAATGAATCTCAACCTAAGCCAGCCTTGCTGGGAACTATAATTATTATTATTATTATATTATAACTGCTCGATTTGACCATCACACGGTTCAGACCTGTACCCGCTTCTCTTGTTGATTGGTTTGATAGCCACAAAAACCCAAGGCTCAAGGTCAGAATTCAAAGCTATTGTTGGGGTGGGGGGCTCGGGATGATTCAGGAGCGGGGCAGATGTTACCTGTCTGAATGAGCCACTCTGCCAGGAGGTTGACTGTCTGTGCCACCGCGGTGTAATTCTCTGATAACATCTGGATCACATGTTCGGGTGAACCACCCGCCTGGAAATACCTGACACCAACACAGAGACAGAAAACTCAGCACAGAGGAACCAGGAGAGGACTACCACAGTCATGACCACTATTGCTGGTGTTAAAATATTGGCCACGAGGTGGCAGCTCAACCTCTTTACACCTTTATGAAGTAGGTGTCAATCTGGCTTTATTGGGAGCACTGTTCCCTCCGAGCAAGGTGATTTCAAGCCCTACTTTGGGACTTTGAGCTTACGGTCTAGAGTGCTGGGTTCGCTTAACAAAATGCAATGGCACTACACTTTACAGTAATCCTTGCTTTGAGACAGTGAGTGTTGAGTTTGTGAAGCCCAGAGTGGCATCTCAGTCATTATTTGAGTAATATTGCAGGGTTGATGATTTGAGCAATATTGCAGGGTTGATGATTTGAGTAATATTGCAGGGTTGATGATTTGAGTAATATTGCAGGGTTGATGATTTGAGTAATATTGCAGGGTTGATGTGCGGCAGGGGATGGGGGACACAATATCTGCACTCTGCCTAAGGATAAACCTTGTAAATGATCGGCAGCCTAAACTTTAATAGCCGAGTCACGGATTAGAAAGAGGGAGGGCTAAACATCCCTCGGTGCTCAGTTACGGATCTCAGCTTGATTGGTGGAGGGCTACAATTGGCTTCAGTGCGCATGGTTTAACAAGGAGAAAACCGACTCAAGTTCCCACCTCAGATCACGACTGGTAGTTCCCATGTCGAAAGTGCAGATATCTAGGCGGGCAGATGCGGCCAGTCTGTGCTATCCCCACGCTCAAATGGCCTAAATATATCAGATAATCTACCGAAACTCAGTGTTCCAGCTTCTGGCTCTAGGCTGGAGGGTGCTTGGGAACGATGGAACTTCAACTCACAAAGTGGAGCAGATTGAGGGGCGGAAAGCAGCTGGGAGCAAGGTTGGGTTTGAGGTAGTGACTAACGGAGCCTCGACTTACCTTTTCAGTGTGTTAAAGACGGACGGCTCCATGATATAGTCTCGACTTGAAAACTTCCCCAGACATTCCGTCTGCACCTCCGCATCATCTTCACCATCTCCATCTTCATCTTCATGCTGCGGGAACATCAAAGCATGAGCCACCGTGGTGAGCCCAGCACACAGTGACACTGGGGGAGAGAGGAGCCCAGCACTGGGAGAGAGGAGCCTGACCCCGGAGGAGAGACGAGTCTGACGCCAGGGGAGAGCGCTCAGTCCCAGCTCCGCTATCATCCCACAGCCAAGAAGCTCCACCACGCTGTCTAGTGGGGTCTGGGTGAGGATTGGGTGACTTACTTTACAATAATAATAACCCTTACACATGATATAGCGACTTATCGTGTTCCGCGAGGCTTCAGGGAATACGCCGTGAAGTGAACCGCGGGCGAACCGAGGCGGCCAGTGGCGCACAGCACTGTTTGTGGGCACAGGCAGTGGCGGATTGGGTGACTGATTATTATTATTATTATTTAAAAAAAAGGGATTATTAAAGGATAGCCAATCAACTGCGGTCCTATTTACTGCTGATAAACAGGCGCTTGGAGTAAGGAAACTTACCTGAGGATCCCCCCCCACCCCGCGCTGGGCTCAGGTTTGGCTCTGCGGGTTATTTAGGACGGACCGGGGGGGGGGGGGGGCAGTAGTAGTGCAGAGTAAATGGTGGGCAACCTGTGCCCCCCCCCACCCCGCGGACCATCCAGAAGAAGCCCCCGAATATGCATGCGAGTCCGGAGAAGAAAACAACAATCTGCACTGGATGCAGCTCCCCCCCTCCCCCCGCGACCCCCCACCATCCCCTCCCCCCCGCGACCCCCACCATCCCTCCCCCCGCGACCCCCACATCCCTCCCCCCCGCGACCCCCCACCATCCCCCCCCCCGCGACCCCCCCACCATCCCCTCCCCCCCGCGACCCCCCACCATCCCCTCCCCCCCGCGACCCCCACCATCCCCTCCCCCCCGCGACCCCCCACCATCCCTCCCCCGCGACCCCCCACCATCCCCTCCCCCCCGCGACCCCCCACCCTCCCCCCGCGACCCCCCCCCCCCCCCCGCGACCCCCCCACCCTCCCCCCCCCCCCGCGACCCCCCACCTCCCCTCCCCCCGCGACCCCCCCCCCCCCCCCCCCCCGCGACCCCCCCCCCCCACCCTCCCCTCCCCCCCCACCCTCCCTCCCCCCCGCGACCCCCCACCCTCCCCTCCCCCCCGCGACCCCCCCCATCCCCTCCCCCCGCGACCCCCCGCGACCCCCCACCCTCCCTCCCCCCCGCGACCCCCACCTCCCCTCCCCTCCCCCCCACCCTCCCCTCCCCCCCGCGACCCCCCACCATCCCCTCCCCCCCCCCGCGACCCCCCACCCTCCCCTCCCCCCCACCCTCCCCTCCCCCCCGCGACCCCCCACCCTCCCCTCCCCCCCCGCGACCCCCACCCTCCCCCCAGACTCCCTCCCCCCCGCGACCCCCCCTCCCCTCCCTCCCCCACCATCCCCTTCCCTGATTTATGCCGTGAATGAAGAATTATTCAGTTAAGAACATGGGACTGTGTTGTTGTTGGTTCCCCCCACAGCCCCCGCCCTCCCGCCCGCCCGCCCGCCCCGCGGGTGTAGAGCAGCTCAGGCGGGAATGTGAGGAGCTCTCCCCCCCCCCCCCCCCCGGGCACAGGCCCACACCCCCCCACACCGCGCGTTCCTCACCGCAGAGCCGTCCTGATCCTCCCAGTCCGCCGCCGTTCCGAAGTAATCCTCACTCATCCTCCCGCCCTCAGCGGCTGCGGCTCCTCCCGGTCCCCGCGCCCGCCACAGCGCCCCCTACCGCCGGGTAGACTCTCCTCCGCCACAGCGCCCCCGACCGTCGGGTCGACGCCCCTCCCCTCCACCGCCCGCCACAGCGCCCCCTCCTGCTGGGCGGACTGCCCTCCGCCCCCGACTGTCGGGGACTCTGCGCCGCCCTCAGGATCACTTTGAGAGACGTTTCAAAGCGCTTCACAGAACCGACCGCGAAGTGAATCGACTCAGTTTTGTGGGGCGACACGTGGCCCAAAAAAAAATATAATAATTTGGCCACTCAATCCCCGGCTGTTAAACACACGGCCCCCAATGCACTGGACAATACCTCCTGCGAAGCGCTTTGAGAAGACTCGGAAGAGGGGACCGAACCGCTACGTCAGTTGCTAAGGGTTAAATTCCGCACAGGTTCACATCAGGAGCTCTTGGGATTAATCCGGGTATTTTCCGGTGACACGACCTACCCCGGGAGCGGAGTCCCTGAGGCTTGACGGAAATTCTGGCGGAAATCCTGGGGGAACCATTGCGAATGAGACTCCCGCCCGAACGACTCTGTACTGAATTACGCGCGAACAGCAGTGTAGGCATCGAGTTCTCGAACTGAAATCGGTACCAGGAGGTGAGCAGAGCAACGACGACGGGAGTCGTTCCTGAACAATCCCACGTCATTGGCAGGTGTGTCGCTTCCACCTCAGGATTGGCGGTACACATAAAGAATACTTTTACACTTACCGTTCGGCACTTTACAATCGATTTAGTTTGTTGCGCTGCGCGCCGCGACCACGTGCGCTTCCATATCTTTCTTGCAAGAGTTTTTTTTTTTAGGGTCTGCTTACCCAATTCATTAAGCTTCCTGCTGCTTCTCCAGCTAGGACCACCCTACTTGTTTAGCTGTTGAACAAGTTAAAAAAAAAGCGGGTAAAAACATCAATATTTTGCTAATGCCATGTGCTGTGTGTTCAAATGGATGTGGAGTAAATTCTGGATAACTGGTCACTCCAAGGGAAAAGAGCTGTGGTGAGTTTAGTTGGGCATAAGTCCTCCTTGGCCACAAGGGGGTACTGTGACTGATGCAGGTGTTCAGCAGAGGTTGGGCGTACATTCTCAGATACATCACAGAGGCCTCTGATCTATTGGAGGGCTGTGCTGTGGCCTCCCATCATATCCTGACAGGATAGGGCTGTGTGATACAAGATGAGGTATTCTACCAATTTTACATTGTAATCACTCATTTCTAGAATACGACCAGTTACATGTTAAGCGGAGCACCAAGTAAAGCTCCCTTATCGTGGAGTCCTGTAGCTCAGTGGTTAGAGCACTCGCTTTGCAAGCGAGAGACCTGAGTTCAATTCCAGGCAGGTCAGGGCGAAACCTTGGGCAAGTTTCCTTACTCCACACAGAGCCTAATAATAATCCCTCCAAAACCAAAAACAATAATAAATTGGTCATTTTCAATCTACGACTGTTTGTGGGACATTGCTGTGCGCAATTGGCTGCCGCGTTCGCCCACAAATATACAGTCAATTCACTTTACAGTGTGTTCTGTGAAGCGCTTTGGGACGTCCTCCCGACGTGAAAAGTGCTATATCAACTATAGGGATTATTATTATTATTATGATATTATTAACATTTTGCTTGGGAAACTGCCAGGATATTAACAGTATGGCCACTTAAGTAGGTAGGGAATCACTAGTTAAGTCAGGGTCACATTATCAGGAGTTTACCGTATACCTTGGAACTTTGAACTCAGTTTAGCCTGACATTCTGGTGCAATGCTAGAGGAACACATCAAGGTGCCACGATGAGACGTTTAACTGACATCCCGTCTGTCTCTTCAGGTGAATGGCAAATTCCATGGCACTATTGGAAGACGGGGTTGTTTTTTCCCAGTGTCAAGGCAAAAATTGGCTACACGCTCCATGGCTGTTGTGACCACCTACAAAATGAGCACTGGACTACATAACCAAAATGTCAACATGTCACCAATTCTCTTCCTAAAGGTGATGCAGACGCGGGCATTTTCCCCAGGACTTTCACTAAACTTTCTCAATTGACCACTTCTTTTAACATCCTGGACTGGTGCAGAGGTTAGGGGTGGGGGGAGGGAGAAGCGAAAGAAAAATCATCGCTATTATCAAACGTCCACTTCCAGCAGCTATCACTACACCGTGTCTTCGGTCACCTTTCCACCCCTACCCACCTCTTGCCTTCCTCTCGACTCCAACCCCCAGCTCAAGTGTAAACCCTTCACGGTCAAGCACCTTGGGTTCTCTCGAAGTGAAAGGAGCTATATAAATGCAATTTGTCGCTGTCCAGTGAGAAATCAGGATGAAAATGTTTGCTGATCCTCACCCCTCTCTCAAGGTCAAACATCAGGACTAATTGCACTGTTCTACCCCTGCTCTGGCTGAGATTTTGAAATGGATCACTGATCACAGATCAAGACTTCGGGAATTGCTGGTCTGACTGGCTCAGTATATTGTTCACTCAGACATGAGAGGTCAAGAGTAGCATCTCTGTAACTACTTGTATTCCAGCCAGTTCTCAGAAATTATTAAATAGACACATTCTAGTGAAATGTGCTTTAATTCCTGCACTTTGGTTTGCTGGTATTCATTGTTTGTGGTCTACTATGTTGTACAACATCAAGGAGCTATACAACTGAATGTGCGCTTTCCGACAGGGAAAGTGTCAGAGTAAGTCACCCTCTGCAATATATAGTATATAAATCTAAAACAAGGCACTGGGACCACTCAGCAGGTCAGACAGCATCTACGGAGAAAGGAAAGTGAGTCAATATTTCGGGTCCACAACCCTTCGGCAGAACTATATATAGTATATAGTTTGGGACATGATATGTGCATGCGACTACCAGGTTGGTGGAAGGCAAACTGGATGGTCCTTGGTCTTCTTTTGCCTAGCAAGCCTTATGTTCTTGTTTTAACATACACCACCATTATAGTTTCACCAGAAATACAGGAAGAAATAAGAATATCTTCATATTTAAAGATCCTTTCCTATATTCGTGGTGAAATTGTGCTGACCTTATTTTTCGTCCGAATGTACTGTCCTGGAAATCTGAAACAGCATAAAATGCTAGAATTCCAGGACACTACAGATTTGAACAAGAGAGTAACTTCAGGCAGAGCTTGAGAGGACGGAGCAATACACCCAACATTAACCAAGCTCTCTCCCGTACCGACTGGTGTGATTAATAAGCACGCTGGGAAAGAGTACCAAGGTGGTGTGCGACCAGCTCAGCGATCAATAGCTGACCAGAAACTAGAAAGACCGAAGGCTGAATTTCCTCAGTAACTCTGGCCTTTTATCATTTTTATTAGAATCTTACATTTGGCCTCTATGAATTCCAACCACTTTGAAGGTCATTAGAAGGAAAAGAATGGAAAGCAGTAAATCAACCTGGTTGAAGGCGTTTTTCAACTCCATGGTGACGCCAATGACATGGTGTTGGAAGCCAAGGCTGACCTATCTTTGTTTTTCTCTCATTCTCCAGAGATGTTCATACCCACTGGTGGGGGTGGGGGGAGGAATTTCTTTTGCAAGGAACCAAAAGATTATTCATATTTGTATCAGTGTTAGGCTCAGACTGCCTTTAAGCAACTAACTGCAGTGTACTGGTTAGAGCACTCGCCTCGCAAGCGAGGGGACCCGAGTTCAAAACTCTAGGCAAGTTTTCGTACTTCACACATCTGTTTACCAGCAGTAAGTAGGAACCCGGTTGTTAGTCGATTGGCAGATCGCATAACTGGGTAATAATGCCCTCCAAGAAAAAATAATAATTTGGTCACTTAGTTCACAACTGTTTTTGGGCCACTGCTGTGTGCAATTGGCTTTTGCCCCCCCCAAAAAATATAATCAATTTACTTTACAGTATATTCTGTGAGATGTCTTGATGTGATAAGGCTCTATAGCAAATGCAAGCATTATTATAACTAGATTCCTGATTTTGCATTTAAGCACGGTAGTGCATTGTTATCTTTCAACGTGAGTAAAATAATAATTTGTCAAAGAGTAAAAGGAACAGTTTAACCTGTGCTTTGCTATGCTTTGAAGACATCCTATCAGAATAGTTACTGCACTATTGATGGTGGTGGTTAGTTACATCTGGCAACAAACATCTTGACACAAAGCAAAACCAAGAAGCCTGGTTCCTGGGACCTACTCTGTGCAGCTATTCTGTTTAGACACACAAGCCATTGGTTCAAAACTTTTAGTTTGTAGGATCACGCAACACTAAACAGAACTGGAACCAGACAATCCTTTTTTCTCAAAACTGCTGTTTCCTGGCACTGAGTCCACTCAGCCTGGTAACCGAGCAGCCAGTATATTATAACTTCCAGTGGTTTACAATGAGTCAATACTGGATTCAGTTCTGAACTTTCAAAGCCATCAGTTCGTAGAATCCTATCAGTTCATAAGGTCTGTGATCCCAAAGCTGTTCGCACAGCAGTACTGAATGTCTTGTCAATATGTGTACTTGGTCGCCACAGTGCTGACCTGGATTCAGGAAGAGAATTGCTTATCCCAGACAGCCAAAGACAGGGAGGTGAAAAGATCTTGTGCTGGGAAGTGCCTGACTATGCTTGTGGCACATGAAGTCTAATCTTATTAATACCCAATACCACAAACCCAAACTTCCAGCAAGGATCTCAACAACCTTGAACCCTGGCTGATAGTGTCTCTCCAGCCTAAGGCTTCAGGGACTAAAGGAGGATGTTGTCAGCTGAGATCAGTTAATTCATCAGATTCAACAAATGAAACCTGGGACTTTGATGGGTTTTTCTCAAAGATTCTTAAATATTGCCATTGCTTTCTCAAACTATGATCATTACCTTAATGTTCACCCATCAAGACATCTTCACCAAAACTGAACCCTCTCGCTGCTCCTTCGCCTTGTGTGATCGCAACAAACGAAGCTGGGTGTCACACTAAACGGGTGCTGAAATCAACTGGGGGAAGGTGAGTAATATAGGCTAACACTGTGTACTACATCTGTTATTACAACTGTAATTTTAGCCTGTACAAATTGTACAGGCAATCTTGACACATGAAAAACACTCAAGACATAAAACACCTGGGTATAAAATATAAAGCAGGGTAGCAGTTACTAAAATTACATGCTTTCTTATTGCTACAGTGATTTTTGCTTTTTTTTTGTACCTCAACTTGTTCTGAGCATATAATTTGCATAAATTATTCAAGTTTATAAGAAAAAATCCACACGTCGTCACTTGATGCTACAGTATAGTTAATATATAAACAAAATGTTCTAAGGTATCTCTTTATTAAAAGAGAAATAAAAATGTCATTTGCAACTGGAATTGAGGCCAAGTACAAGGGCTAGACCTTGCATTGTAGTTACTAATACCAACACAAACAGCAGCTGTTGGCTGAACTGGTGGAACCAGGTCTATCGATGTTCAGTTCACCATATTCATACAACGCCTACACTTTTTTTTGCTTTTCTTTTTAAAAAGGACTATGAATGACCAAAGACTAACATTTATAATTTGTAGCAAAATTTGGTTTATGTAGAAACAAGCCATGTTTGCATTTGGATAGATTGAAATGAGTTAAAGCTAAAATTAAAAAGCAATGATGCTGTGACATCGGGTCACTTGTTGAAGACCTCACTTTTAAAGTGGTTAATTTGCACAATTTTGTACTTTTATACTAAACAGCATTTTTCCTTCTTTATGAACCAGAAAAAAAAACTAAACTACAGATAAACTCCCTACCTTGAGCTAGTGCTGCAGATAAGGCTGACAAAGCTGTACAGCGCAATCAAACATACTTACATCTTAGCTCATTTTACAGGTACAGCCATAATCAAGGCACAAAGATCTTCTACAAGTTATTTTCAATAAAGTTGTACAAAATAATACATTTTACAGTCTGTACAAGAATAATAATCCAGCAGTAAAATAAAAAAATGGAGGTGGAGAAGAGGAACGAATAAGGGGAGAGAGAGTAGAGAAGGCAGGAGAAGGAAGAGGAAATCATTAGACTACAGTCCAGTTAATGGACAAAGCTGATGTTCATCTGTAGAGAACTGAGACAGTGTGTGTGGTTAATTCTTTCTACAATCACAAGCCAAAAGCAGTTCATCACGTTCTAGGTCCAAGGACTGCCAAAGACTTTTATTTTATTTAAAACTTCCCCCTAAAAGCAGCAAGGTTTTATTGGATCTCTCTCTTTTTGCACTGTTCAGATCTGCAACATCTCCGCTCCACACCATGTCAGGCCTGGATAACATCACAGAGGAGGTCTAGTCTTCAGCTTGGACTTGGCACCTTCATGTTTTCTGATGCTGTGAATGGATAGGTTCGATAGTATGGGTTTATGTGTGCACACAACAGCGCGGTTTACCTGGGAGCAAGGTTTTCCCAATTGTGTTTTTTTTGTGTTTTTTAAAATCCTTCAGGTACTCCTTGTTCAGGGCATTTTTTTTNGTTTCGTTAAAGTAGTAGGGAGACCCACACGGAAATGGCCGTCTAGGTGGTGCCATCTCACACTGTCCGGGGACAGAGGCAAGCAAAAAGTGCTGCTATTGTCCAGCAGGGAGAAGAGTGGAGGCAGTTCTCTACCACCCTGTGTGGGCAAGTTAAATGAGGAATAAAGAGTCCAAAACACAGAAACAAGTGCTCGCCATCACAATAACTCATACTGACGAAGGTGCATACGTTGAATAATGTCCCGACAGTCATTGAACACCCTGCGGATGTTCTCTGTATCCACTGCGCATGTGAAATGAGGGTAGCAGTAGTGCCTTCCGTCACCACTTGCTGTGCTGATTCTCTGTAAGGCAAGGAGAGAAACTGTTAGCCCTCAAATGTAACCAAAATCAACACAGTCAATCTTTAAACAGATTTAGTCCATCACAACAGCAGGTATCACCTTCACCTGTATCTCCATCACCAGTGACTGGGGAGGTGAGTTACTATCACCCACCTTACCTCCAGCACAAGTCTCTGGGTTCCGTACTCAACAGTAGGGTTACCAACCTTGCCTTCATTCAATGGTTGACCCCAAAATACAGGTAGTGCTGCTGTAATATGCAACAGATGATCAGGCATTACTGGGCCTTGTAGTGGGAAGAGAAAGGAATCCAAATGCATGGAAGGATCCCTATCCTTCCTGATCAAGGAATTGATATATTTCTGTTCTAGTGGCACACCATTGCTAGAGGTAGTTTGAAGCACTAACCAAGGAAACTTTTCTTCCTCTCGCTTAATTATTTCCTTGGCTTCTGGTGTGAAGAATCTTTTAACATGTAAGGAACTCTGCCTTTCAGAGAGAAAGTGCTCTGTACAAGGAGTTATCTCAGTTTAGAGATCTGCACAGAATTCTTCAGCTCTCCAGATTTCCGCAATTCTTTAATAACATTATCTGTGGCTCCAAAAGGAAACTTGAAATTCTGAAATAAACTGCTAATATTTTGCATTAACTAGATATGTGATCTGCAATACGTCACTTACAGCAGCAAGAGAGAAAAACCACCATGTCTACACTAATCTATGCTATTTCCAATGGGTGAAGGCAATGATTCTGGAACACTCTTGCGTCTCTTTCTCCACAGTCAACATTTTGGATGCACAAATTCTTGGCTGGACAAGCTATATTACTTTTTTGTGGAATAGTAGCACAGAATCTGGCAGATGAACTTTTATACAGGCCTTTATTCGTGTAAACAGCTTTAGTGTTGCTCCCACTGGGCATATTCAAGTCATACCCTAGTTAAGGTGTTCCTAACCTATTTTGCTCTCTCCTAACCAGGATCAATACAAATATAGAATGTTGAACAGAGACCTGA
Organism: Callorhinchus milii; assembly: GCF_018977255.1. Taxonomy (NCBI): domain Eukaryota; kingdom Metazoa; phylum Chordata; class Chondrichthyes; order Chimaeriformes; family Callorhinchidae; genus Callorhinchus; species Callorhinchus milii. The sequence continues at coordinate 5,552,413 of NW_024704759.1, read as the reverse complement.
AATGTTGTAGGTGAACTTACCAGAAACTCATCTCTTATGAAGTACTTGGCTCTTGTGACCCTTGGATCTTCACCAGGTTCCGGTGATGCTGTTTTAGAGTTAGACGACAATACGTCATTCCAGGCACAAATAATAACAATAATAATCCTTGTATTTGATATAGCGACTTACCAAGTCACTGCATAGAAGTGTCCCACAAGCAGTTGTGGATTATGTAACCAAATTATTATCTTTATCTATTTTTTGAAGGGATTATTTCCTAAGAAAGTAATCCGCCAATCGACTAACAACTGGGTTCCTACTTACTGCTAGGGAAACAAAGGCATGTTGGGTAAGCAAACTTGCCTAAGGTTTAGCCCTGCCCAGGAATCGAACCCGGGTCCTCTCACTTGTGAGACAAGCACTCTAACCACTACGCTACAGTACTCCACATAAAGTGGTTACATTCTTTAACTATCCTTAACTATTCTGGAGTGACGTATCCTTACCCAGGCAATTAGATTTTTACAGTGAGCAACCTATGACAATATTGAATGTTGCTATCCGAAGGAAAACTATTGTACAGATGCTGATAATTTGCATCTTTTATACACAGGGCATTGAATGTTATATGTGCATTTAATAAAGGTTCGAAATGGTAAAGGAAGATGAAATTAACACCAAGTTAGGAATGGCCTTCAGTTCATCTGGTATTGGAGACATTGGGCACATGATGGGGGAAAAAGGAGAAAGCACCCACAACCTAAGGATACTGATGGGTTGTGTGTCAGTCGTCAACAAGTACAGGTCACTTGTAGTAAAAGGGGCTCCAAATGAACATTGAGTAAAAGAAAATGACAAATGAAATACTTTCCTTCTGGTGGAGTCCTGTAGCTCAGTGGTTAGAGCACTCGCCTCGCAAGCAAGAGGCCTGGGTTTGATTCCTGGCAGGGAGAAATATTGGGCAAGTTTTCTTACTCCACACGCCTCTGTTTACCTAGTAGTAAGTGGGAACCTGGTTATTAGTCAATTGGTGGATTACTTTTCTGGGGGTAAAAATTCCTTCAAAAAAAAATTGGTCACTTCAATCCACGACTGTTTGTGGGGCACTGCTGTGCGCAACTGGTTGCTTCATTTCGCCCGCAAAATATAGTGAATTCACTTTACAATATTTGGTGAAGCACTTTGAGACATCTCGAAGACATGATAAGGCACTGTAACAAATGCAAGGATGCAAGGTCCACCACAATAATTGTTAATCCCAAATATCAGGTAGCAGGATGAGGAATGAGATAAGATGCTTGAAGAGGAGGAATATTAAAGGATGTGGGGGAGCGAGCAGGAGAGTGTAAATTTGGTGGCTCAAGTGGGGAAATATACCAGTACGGATAGACCAAATAGCCTGTTTTGATGCTGTGAATAACTTTGACTCTGACTAATGCAGGTATTTTGAATGATACTCAATCAATTTCAGTGACCAGTGTGTTCAAGTTAGTGATTGTTTGTGTGTGCAATCACAAATCTAATCCTACAGGAAGCTATTCTACAGGAAGACCTACTTACCATCATCAGGTGTAGTGTACCGAGCAAACTCAGGAAAATAGTCCTCAATTTTTGATTTTCCTGCCAGCACTTTGTCTGCTAGCAAATCCTGTTTATTGAGGAAGAGGATGACTGAAATGGTCCGCAGCCACCTACAGAGAGAGAGAGAGAGAGAGAGAGGGGTGTAAGTTCCAATATCTTGTTTCCATGCTAATTTTGGCCAGTTAATAGCGCAGAATTTCAACAGGGACAACACGTATCACTCACTCATTAACCTCTGAAACACTGTCAGTGACAAACAAGTGAGTGCTGTACACGATGCCTATGAGAATGTACAGACCCTTAGCTGAAGACTAGCTGCTGTGTGTCAATGATAATTAGCATTTATATCGCACCTTTCACATGAAGCAAACATGAGTGTGGTCCCCTCCCTTTCTTTCCGGCTTGCTGTCAAATTACTCCATTATTCAGCTCTCAGACGCTACTCTGTTGAAAGTGCTATGCAAATTATTGTTGATGTCTTAAAGTGTTTTATAAAATCTAACCTATCAGAAATGAAGTGAACGTAAGAGAACAGCGAACAGTTCTCCTGACAGAGACACCGCTAATCTGGAGACAGCTTGCCATGGGAAGACAAATATTGACGATTTGTAGTCACCTGTTATTCCAGATGCTTTTGAACAGGTTGAGTGCTTCTTGGAGCCGATTAGTCTGATTGTCCTCCCGGATGACCATGTTGTAGCTGCTGCTGGCCACCACAAATATGATGGCAGTGACATCTGATCACAACAGGCAGGTGGAGTGAGAGATCAGAGGTGAATCATTCAAAAAAAACTTCATTTAAAAACTACATTATTTAACCTGTAATAATCAAACAAATTGACGTAACAGTTTTTAAACCCGATTCATTAGCTGAATTTCAGTGACCAATGTATTCAAGTTAGTGATTGTTTGTGCGTGCAACCACACACGTAAATACTGCTAAACTAGCTCCCCAGACGGCTCAGCAAGTTTACTCAGTGCATAAGCTCAGGCTCGCAGAGCAAAAGATCCCAGATCCAATTCCCGGAGAGGCTGATCTCAGTGGCAGACAGAAGGGGCAGTTAGCAAACGAGCAGAGCAAGAATGCCCTCTCAGAACAGTAGTTGAGGCAGAATATTAATTTTCAAGAGGAAACAAGATGAATACCTGAAAAGGAGTGAACTATAGGAATATGGGGAAAGGACTGAAAGGATTGTTCTTAATAGAGTAACACAGACACGATGGGCCACATTGCCTTCAGCAGTCTAAATGGGTTCCCTTTCAGGGCAAAGAAAGAGAAAGTAAAATAAAACTATCCAAGGTTTCCCAATCCAGATAGCTATTGAGTGACCTTGCTAGAAGTGTATAGGTGAACAGAATGAGGTTCAGTTGTGATTGACCTCTACCCGTCAAATAGCATGCAGGCACTCACAATAAAGAATAACACATAAATGATGGCCATATGAGTGAGTTACTGGAGGGGAAACCACTGCCATGGAATCGTAACTCAACAGAAGGAAAGTATAGGAAAAAAAAGTTATAGGGATAGAGGAAGGAAAAAATGAGGGTTAAGAGGGAAAAACCAGATGGTGGTGGTGCATTTTGAGTCCAGCATCACGTTAGTGCGAGCCCAGCACGTTATTAGTCTGAGCTTTGCAGGTCAATAACTCAAAATCTAGGGTTACAATAATAATCCTTGCATTTCATATAGCGCCTTATTACGTCTTCGCGACGCCTCAAAGCGCTTCTCAGAATATACTGTGAAGTGAACTGACTGTATATTTTGTGGGAGAAACATAACAGACATAGAATGGATCAGAATCTCAAATATCTGTATCACCATCATGTACAACATTACTGGTATATCCTGTCCCAACATCCTCCTGCTGAGCCTTCCAGCTGACACTCACTTTCTTCCCTGCTGGTTCCTCGATTGCATGCTACCTTTCTTCTGCTCTGTCTCTCTGGTTCTCACTTGTCTATCTTTCAGGAACTCCTTGTTCCCCACTGCTCTCCATGCTGGCTGTATTTTTATAGAGCTTCCTGATGTAAACAGTGGGACTTGTTATCACAAATTCAACTCCCAAACCATTCTAACCTGCGACAACGGATTGTAATTCCAACCCACACATCTTAATTACTCTCCAATCAGCAAAAGATACCACAAACATCTAAAAAGGCAAGTTATATTTGTTAGTTACCCTGGAGGGACATCTAAAGGAAACCCACCAGGACAGTTAAGCGTATGGAAAATGAGCAAGTTTTGATGCAATTATTTTATTTATAATTTGTTCATAAACTCACTATTTTCTGATTTATATCCTCATAATATAGATTTTCCATGAACAGAAGCTTTACAAATGGCATAGGAGCAAGAGACACAACAAAAGCAATAACTGTACTAAAGTGATGCACTTAGTGCTGGCTGGGGACTGGGACTGCGCCAGTTAGTCCAGAATACACATCCCGCCACCTGATCTCATAACGGCAGTGATTGCAGGCTCATTGTCATACAAATTAATAGTATTAGTTTCTCCCAGACCACTTTTGTCAGCTGAATTCCTGAGTCATTGGTTGATCACACACAGTTCTACTATGGGCCTTGGAGTCTTAATTTATAAACGTTCCATGGAGAGGGGAAGGGATCAGATGCTGTGCTACTGCAGCAATGGAATCTCTTGATAATGCACGTCCCATCGTTCTAAAAGAACCGTGTAGCCAGTCTCGGAGCATCTCGCCAATTGCTTGGCCGAGAGCGGATCACAGACCCAATCAAACCCAAGCAAGAGACACATGTTAAGGTTGAACAATTAACCTCTTCTATTTCCTGATCTGCTGTCAGTTTGTTACCCTGTATAAAGCCCCCGATAACCTTCCCATGTGTAGTCACAGCCACACTCCTTGAACAAGGAACCGACTGCATTCAAATACTCTCCTTACCATTGAAACATTGGATCCATTTCCTGCGTTCATCTCGCTGGCCTCCAACATCAAACATGCTGCAGAACAAAAGGGATCAAATCAGGCAGATTCTTTTACAGACAAATATTTAAGGTATTGCTGACTAACACCTGGGAGCTTTACAGTTTTGTCACCGAAATTTCAGGATTTTGGTGATTAAGCATTTATTCTGGTCACTGATATTTTATTTTAAAAGAACATTTTTCAATGAAAAGATTCCCTAAACAATTTCATTACACACTTGATGCTTCACGAAGATGAGGTGCTTATTTTATGAAGGACATCAACCACCTGCGTTAAAAGAGTATTTATGTAAAAGGAAGTCTCAAAGTGCAGAACAACTTGAGCTTTGTTTGCATTGAAAATAATCTTGGAAATGTCAGGGTCGAATGAGTAAGATTCAAAAGGTATTTTAAAAATTGCAACATTAATTAAATATGTAGGGGCTCAAATACAAAGAGACTGTGGCTTAAAAATCTTTCTGTGATTAGTGAAACTATGCTACCATGCAACAAAACATAAGAAAGTTGAGAAAAGAGGGAATAACAGAAAGGGACCAGGCATCCCAGCTTCTTACTCAGTGACAGGGAGTTCTGCAGGAATAGTAAATCTAGGATGAAACATTTCATAATTGATGTATTCATGCCTGAAGTTTTCTTTCTATCAAATCAGCGGTTTCCAGGCATGTGACACTGGAGCACTCAGGCTAACTTGCTAATAAATAATAATGTCTCTGCACACCGCAAGGCACAGACCGGGCACTGCACTCAGCACAATGAGTACACAATCACAGCCGATGGAACAGCATATCCTTAAATACTGAATCTCCCCTATCAAACCAAATGGTCATACATCTGTGTCTGGCAGGCAGAGCAAAGTCTGGATTAGAACACCAGAATTCTCACAGCGCAGGCTCAGCAATTAGTCAACACTTACTGAAAGTTTACTTTCTCGACTTGAAACCTGGTTTCAAAAATTCCCGATGTCAAGACTCTGCATCGCAAAAGGTCCTTCAAACAGAGAGAACATTAGTGTGAATGGGAGTCAGGACCTCAAAACCAAGCACAAGGCACAAGTTCAATTTAGACTTTTTTTTCAAACAAAGCAGAAACTATGATATCTGTAGATGAATGAGAAGTACTTGTTTCTGCTTTGAACGGGCTCGTTTGTCTATATCTGGAGATATACAGCACCGGGAGCAGTCATTGTTTCCAAACAGCAACATGATAGATAACAGCTCGATGGCAGATGTTAGTGGATCAACCAAACATGGCTAGAATTTCAAGCACAGTACTGCAGCCATTTTACAACTTGCATTATAGTATCTTGGTAGTACTGCACAGCAATGGTGAGGGCGAGGTGGTTGAAGACGTAGGACTTAAGATGGGGCTTTAGGCTAACAGGTAAAATCTACTTCACTATATTATATCCCTTAGCTCATCTGAATCTTTATTCCATACTAACATTTGAGGCTACATCAAACAGCCTCAATAATTGCCCCAAGTTTAGTAAAATGGTCAAGATAATCACATCACCATGAACAAGCTGAATGTCACACCTGAAGGGAGCCTCGGAGCTTACTTTAATGTTGTTGGCACCAATTACTTGAAACAGTATTGAAAATAGATCTCCATTAAAATAAAATGAGTTGTTCCAGTGCATTAAAATATGTTAAATCTGCACTGATCATAGCAAAACAGATCTCCAGGGGGTAAAACACAGTGCAGCACGAAACTAACCAAACCAGGAAGCTCCCACATTTAATTTTTGCTTTACATTCATTTCAGTCAGGTTGGAAACTGTGAGGAGTGTCTATACCAGGGTTCCAAATCTTATCTGAAAGCCTGACCACAGTTGGAAGCTTGCACCAGGTGAGGTCAGGGTAGGGGTGTGATGTCAATAGTCATTGGCTGAAAAGTGTTGGGAAAGTTTCAACTCACTTCAGAGCGGGAGCTTTACTCTTTGTCTATCCTGATCTAATAGGGTTTTCAGAAGAACTTCAGAGGGTGGTGATAATGTGGAACTCGCTTCTAGAAGCAAAAAGCATCAATGTATTTGAGATTTGCATATGAAGGAGAAGGGATTAGAAGGGCTGGGGGCGTCTGTGGAGTATAAATACTGGCACAGACTAGTTGGGCTGTATCACTCATAATTTTTCTGGCTAATGACTAGTGCTTGAATGGGAAATTGTATCTATTCTCTAGCGGTCACCATACTGATGAGCACAATTAAAAGTTTACAATCAAATGTAAAAGGGATGTTCCCCTTCCAGGTCAGGAACCACTCAAAGGGAGGCTGCACTTGATCTAATCAACTGCAACACAACGTTAAATTTTCCCAGACAACTACTGTTCCAAAAATAGATCAGGGCTGTTTACATATAAACCACCTGGTGGCAGACTCCTGGTAAAGAGTAGAATCAGTGGCTATTCATAGCAGCAGTCACCTTTGCACTATTATAGCAAGCTTCAGATCAGGAACATGTACAAACACAAGCCACAAGTTATGTGATAAGGAATGCAAACAGTGGTAAAATTCACCAGAGCTAAAGAGGTGAGTATCGTTCAATGCTCTGACAATTTCTTCCCTTCGCCATTTAGACTTCCCTTCTACTTAGAACACAGTACGTTCAAAGCTCCCCGGGGTTATTGTTACAACATTTATACAGCATCGTTTACATAGGACGAGTGTTAAACAGTTTCAGAAAGACTTGTTGGGGTGGGGAACTCATTGAGCAGGGAGGAGAAGCCTCAACAACCACGTGACTATAGACGACATTGTTCATCATGCAAACCCTCTGCATTAAGACCACGGTTAGCCGGACCACTGTGTGCGTGTGATAGGAGTGACCAGCAGGAGTCTACACATGCATGAGTGGGTCTGCAGACATTTTTTTTTCTTCAACTTTTCCATTTCGGGCCCAGTTCGATTGGGCTTATGTATCAACGTTTTGCTCTTTAAGTAGTGGCCAATATAAAACAATCAATCTGTAAGAAGTCAGTTGGATACAGACTGTAGGAGGAGCCCGCCCAGAATGATTGTCGACCACTGAGTTGCCAGTTAAGCATGGTATGCCAGTTAGGAGTGGTGCAAGAAAGAACTAAAATAGAACCCATACCTGGTCTGGAGGTATGTAGTCCATCTGTTTGACTATGTCGATCCGGTCTAGAAAGCTGAAAAAGAGAAATATATACGAATGAGCACAGATGAACACTGAGAATGGACAGAGGCAAGTTTGGATACAAGCAAACCGACAGAATTTAAGCTGTGCTCTCCTGTCCATTGGCTGACACTAAAGAGACAAAGTTGAGGGCCAGGATTGATTCGAGGGCTGTGGGACCAAAATGGGGACTTAATGCCACAAGTAAAATTTAAACTGCTACAAGGTAATATGAGTGCTTTGCCAGTTGCGGTGGTGATGAGGATCCCTGTCCTCCTGACAAGGTGATGAGTCATCCTAATAATGTGTGCAAAATACTGATCAGGATTGCACCAGCTTCTTTGTAATGCTGTCAGCAACCTTGCCAATTGTCATTGTAGGCGGGCTGAGTTCAACAAATAAAACACGGACAATGGCGAATATCTGGCCTTCTGCTTTAGTTCCTGGCCAGCAGGATACCTCCACCCCAACAATGCTGCAGGTTTGTAATCAGTGCGAGCCCCTTCATAAAATGTCAGCAGTGAAAAACAGGCTGTTCAGCCCACCGAGTGCATCCTGGTGTTTAAGGTGCTACCCTAATCCCACATTGCTGCTTGCTCTCTCATGTCCTTAAATGTTCCACCTCCCAAAGCATCGAGTTAACAAATTTTAACTATGTTTTGTGGCAGACAATTCCACATTCCAAGCACGCTCAATGTAAAAACAATTTTGTAACCTCCCTTCAATTCCTTTTGTCATGATCAAAAACTTGTGCCCTTGACTAAAACCTGTTACCAGTTAGACCAGAGTTTTAGAATTGTGTTCATGGATCACTGAAGTTGCAAAAAGTTCACCATTTTGTATACAACAGATCACAATTGAAACAGAGAGACGTGGGCGAAAGAGCAATAGAGGATAACAGCCTGAGGGTGCACAATACCATGTGATAGGTACTTTTTAGTCTTTTTTAATGTTGTGGATTACTAAGAACTAAACTATGCATTGCTTATTTGACAAGTATGTAAAATTTGGACTTCAAAGCACCGCACAGTTGCCTGAATAGAGTCCTGCATAGAGAGATTCAGTAATCACAATGGGCTGGTTGTTGGGAGGATGTGAAACAACCTCATTGATAAGATCATCAGATGTTGATCAGTAAAATGTATTCCTTGCTCTGTATTTTATGATTTGAGGACTTAAATATCAGCACTGCCCGCAAGTTACAGAAAGCTTTCATCAGTGAAACTCTATGGGTGAGCAGAATAGATTCAAGTGTATCTGTAATGCAATTTCACACACTGGTCAGCAGGGGGTGAGATGTTCGTGAAACCTGCCTCCTCCCCCAAATATTCCCACGAGCCGAGATAAGTCCATGGTGATTGATGGTGTGTTTCCATGTTTTTCTTGATTGAATATTTTTGATTTGGCAAAAAATCAAGAGCTATTCAATTCGAGGACATTTATTTTGTCGGACGACCATAAAGGTTGGCCACCGCTGTTTTAAAACTTGCCTGAACGTACTTATGGGCATTGCACACCTCACTGGTATATTTGGTACAGATCACAAGGCTCAACTAAACAGTGATACATCACCTATTACTTATTCCCCGCAGTAATCCCTGTGCAAGTTAGAATGCTTCTGTGCCATACTGAATGCTGTTTTCTGACAGGGAGGCAGGGGTGGTCAACCAGGAAAGCCTGAAACACCCAATTAACGTTTCTAATGCAGATAAATCAGAAAAAGGTTGGGGTTTGAAAGGAAGTTGAGACCAGTGGGAATATTCAAGCCCATATGCCACATCCTGTCTGTGCATACCAACGTCAAAGAGGAAACTGTTGGGGATCCCCTAGAATAGATGTGATTATACAATAGAGGATTAAATATAGAAAAATGAAAATGCACAACTGGATGGTAAGTATCTGGAGGAGAATATCAGTTAATGTTTTGGTATCCTATATCATATTGGTTAGAGCACTCGCTTCACAAGAAAGAGGACGGGGTTTGATTCCCAGGCGTGGCAAAACGTTAGGAAAGCTTCCTGACTCGACACGCCTCTGTTATCCTAGTAATAAGTAGGATCCTGGTTGTTAGTCGACTGGCGGATTGCTTTTCCGGGGTAATGATCTCTTCAAAAAATAAATGAATAATAACAATATGGTCAATCAATCCACGACTGTTTGTTGGACACCGCTGTGTGCAATTGGCTGCCACATTTCACGCACAAAAATTCTACACTTAAATCTCAACAGCTCAACAGACAAGTCTTTGAATAATGGGAGGGAAGAACACACTTCCCTCCCCAGTGAGTACCGGAATGTCTTGCACAGTTCAGACCTGAAACTTGCTATAAATAATCCTACTAGTTGATGTACCACCGCAACACATGAAGTCATCTCAAAGCACTTTGCAGGATATGACTGTAGGCAAACCTATTCGTATGTAGGCAAGCCTATTTACTGAGATCAGCTACAAATTGAAGGTTAATCAGCACACTTTTGTTCAACAGATGCATGGGTTGGCTGCTGTGTTTGCCCACAGTCACAACACTTCAGTAAAAACCCTGTGAAGTGCCGTTGGACGTCTCGACAGCCTAATAAGACACGATATCGAATGCAAGGATTTGTTTTCGAGTCTGACCACACACTACACAATTACCACTCCACACAGTCACTTTTCATCACAAGAGAGACACACACAACAGAGAAAAGCAGATAGACACACACGAGAAAGACAGACGGGCAGACATACACATGGAACAGGCAAGAGACAGGAAGACAGACACACGAGAGAGAGACAAGTAAACAGACGTGCACACACAACAAAGAGAGGCAAACAGTCACACACCAGAAGAGAGACAGGCAGACAGACAAAGACAAGAGGTACATTAATAATAATAATAATAATCCTTGCATTTGATATAGCGCTTTTCACGTCGGGAGGACGTCCCAAAGCGCTTCACAGAACACACGGAACATTACACAAGAGGAAGAGAGAGAGACAGACAGACGAGAGAGTCACACAGACAGACATCCACACACTGAACAAATAGAAACAGAGAGAGAGGTAGAGACACACACACATAAACGAGACACTGAGCTAGCCATACACAGGACAAACAGAAACAAAGTGTGTGCATGGGGTGGTGGGCGGGAGGTAGAGAAGTGAGTAGACAAAATGCTGCAATAGGAAAGGTTGAGACATTGAAGGGGATATCACAAAACCGGAATGTGGGGCAGCTTCCACTGGGATACAAACAAGGGAATTGAAGACGATCGGTTGAACAGACTTGGCTAGATTTCAGCCTATGCTCCATGCCCTCCCCCCACCCATGTGGATCCCTGAGTGATCTTACCTGCTCCCCATCGCCTAGACGGAAACAACCTTAAAAAAACAGGATCATGAACAGTTGCCATAAGTGCCCTCATTATGACAATCCTCCTGGCCCTCCTTATCACCACTGATTCAGTTGCGAGAGGGCAGGAAGAGAAAGCAGCTCAACTTGTTCCCTGGTACACCAGTCCTCCACTCCCTCAAGGGTCATGTGTGGGCTGCCGAACATACATGGCTCAAATCTGATCTAACGGTCCACCGGCAGATTTGGCTGGACCACATCAAAACATACCACTCCGACCTCGCCTCTGTAAAATCGTCCTTCTACTCCAAGATAATCTTGGAGTCCAAGGATAAGCCCAGGCACTTATTCTCCACCACCAACTGGCTCTTCCGTCCACCCTCCCACGTCTTGCCCATTCTTTCCTCAAGCTCTGACTGTGAGGAGATGCTGGATTTTCTCGAGTCCAAAATCGAGGGATCTGTTCAGCTTCCTCCGCCCTCCCAACTGCCATTCTCTCCCACACACTCCGACTCCTACCGATCCCTCCCTCCAAATTTTTGAACTTGTCTCCCCCTCCTCTCTCATCACCACTATATCCAGCATGAAACACACCACCTACTCCCTTGACCTCATACCCACCACTCTCCTTACCTACCAGCTCCACCTCTTCACCCCTCTACACCATCAATCTCTCCTAATCATCTGACACCATTTCCACTCCCCCTAAAAACAGCTATAATCACCCCCATCCTGAAAAAACCTTTCCAGGCCCAACCCTGCTTTTTAACTACTGGCCCATCTCCAAACTCCCTTTTTCTTTCCAAGGTCCTTGAAAGAGTCATTGTTTCCCAGCTTCGCTCCTTCCTCTCCCTTCACATGCCCCTCCAATCGTGTTTTTGTGCTGCTCACAGCACGGAAACTGCTCTGGTCAAGGTTACAAACAACATCTTGTCCATCTGTGACCAGGGCTCCCTCTGCTTCCTTGTCCTCCTTGATCTCTCTGCTGTCTTCGATACTGTGAACCACTCCATTCTCCTCCATTATCTCTCCTCTCACCTAACCTTTAAGGTCCTGTCCTTGAATGGTTCAGGTTTTATCTCTCACACCATCTCCAATTTGTGTCCGCCAAGGGTTTCTCTTCCAGCCCGCTCACAGTCTTGTGTGGTGTTCCTCAGGACTCAGTCCTCGGTCCCCTTCTCTTCAATTTCTACATGCTCCTCCTTGGTGACATCATCCACCTACATGGGGTCAACTTCCACATGTACGCAGAGGACACCCAACTTTATCTCTCTGCCTCCACCCTCGATTCCAGGACAACTGACGTCCTGACGGACTGTCTGTCAGACATCAAGTCCTGGATGAGAGCCAATTTTCTACAGTTGAATGACAGCAAGGCTCTCCTGATTGGCTCGTGCCAGCGCCTCCACATCTCAGACTCTGGCAGCAACAGAATCTACGGATGCACACTCCACCACACCAAGCCCGTCAGAAACCTGGGCATCTAATTTGACCCTCAATTGTCCTTTCTCCCCCATATCCATGCCATGACCTGCTCTGCCTTCCCCCACCTCCACAACATTGCCTGACTGTACCAGTGCCTCATCCCTCCAAAACCCTCATACACTTATTCGTCACCTCAAGGCTCAACTAGGGAAATGCACTCCTTGTCGGCCTCCCCAACTCTTCCTTCCACAAGCTGCGGATCATCCAAAACTCTGAAGCTCGTGTACCAGGCTCCGTGACCCATCACACTCACCAACGACCCGGCTCCACTGGCTCCTCATCCCTCAGATGATAGAATTCAAAATCCTCGTCCTCACTTTCAAGGCCTTACACAGTCTTGCTCCCACCTATCTCTCCGACCAGCTGATCCCCTATCAACCAGTCCGCTTCCTCTGTTCTGCAGGCTCCAGCTTGCTCATGTCTCCCTCCAAACCCACCCTACCATCAGCGGCCGGGCTAATAGCCTGTCTAGCCACGCCCTCTGGAACTCCACCCCACAGTCCCTTTGCCTTGCTCCCACCCTTGCCTCCTTCAAGGCACGATTCAATACCCTCCTTTTCAACTGTGCCTTCAGCTACCCTCCTACCCCTCTGTCCTCCCTCATCCCAACTCTGCCGCCCACGCTCGGGTCCTGATTCCCGACCGTTCAACGCCTTGGAACATCCTCCTGATGTGAAAGCAGCTTTACAAATGTAATTTTGTTGTTAAATAGTACATTTTATCAAAGAAAACAACAACAACAAGATTTCATTTATAGAGCACCTTTCACGTCGGGAGGATGTCCCAAGGCGCTGGACAGTTGGGTCGGGACCAGAGGTGGGGGGAAATGGTCAGGGTGAGGGGAGGGAGCGAGGAGGGGGTAGAGAGTCGAGAGGGGAGCTGAAGGCATGGTCGAAGAGAAAGGTATTGAGACCGGCCTTGAAGGAGGAAAGGGAGGATGCAAGGCGAAGGCACTGGGGGATGTAGTTCCAGAGCCTAGGGGCTGAGAGGCTGAAGGCCCGGCCACTGATGGTAGAGTGGCCGGGCCTTCAGCCTCTCAGCCCCTAGAAATAAAGATTTAAGATGCTTCCCAGATTAACCCCCCCCACCCCATGTGCTTAGCACAGTCTGAAAAGAGATTATACATCGCAAACGTTAAAGATCACGGTCACTTAGTATCATAGTAGATTTGTGCAAACATCAATCCCGCACAACTGTGCTGCACAGTGCCGCTTAGGAGATCAGGCATCACCCAACATGTCACCACATACGTTGGGTGTCCACTAGTAAACCTCATATTTTCTAAATTGTATTTATTTCCTGTCTTCCGAGGAGAGGGAGAGAAGAGAACCATTCCAGTTGACTGCCCTTTAATATTAAGCACAGGGCATCAAATGACAAAAATGTGAATCTCCCTGCAACCTTGCAGTTCAGGTTTATGTCAGGACTCAGAAGTCACTCCCAAGATCATAGAATCATAGAATACTAGAGCACAGAAGGAGACCATTTGGCCCATTGGGCCTGTGCTTTGGAAGAGCTACCCAATCAATCCCACTCCCCGCTCTTTCCCCATAGATTTTCTTTTACTCTGGTTTTACAAAATAAATACTTCAGTTGCCAAGAAGAATTCTGAAATAAAGTGGATGGCCAGAGATCACCATGATGACTGCAGACCACCCTCAGGGCTGGTGGAGGGTTGAGGGAAACACCTCATCAAGTCCACCAGGTTTTGAACATTTTGCACCAGTAAAACTGGATATTTATCTTGAGCTAAAAGATACTTAGGGAGGCGAATGTACAGTCAACGCTTTGTTTTTTCTGTGACTTGTTAATCAAGCCAGCTGATTTGATTCTGCAGATTAACTGTTTCACACAAAATCTAGAGTACCCGCTGTGAGGAACAGTGTTGGATGTCATAGGGATGAGTCCACACGAAATGAACAAGGACAATGGAATACACTGATGTTTGTGGTTAGAGTAATAACCCCCAAGTAGTATAGAAGATGTGGAAATGATCATCCTGGAGTTTCTGATTGATGGGGTTAACACTAGCCTTGCTATTAGAATAGTTACCAATTTATCTTTAGGAAAAAAAATAAGTTAAAAGACGTGGAGTTCCATTTTATTTTACCAAAAGCATTATCAAAGCTGAATCCAACTATAAGGGTTTGATGCTGTTTTAGATATCTTTACAAGGCACAAAGAAATGAGCAGTGCAGTCTTGAGACGCAGCCCCCTTTCCTTTGATTTTTACACACAAGCTTTTATAACCATTGCACATTGATTTGCTTTTTGTCCACATAATTGAATTGCACCACCTGGTTTCAGCCGCTGGGTGGCAGAGCGACCGCCTTCAACCCTCAGTCCGTCAGAAAAGCTCAAAAACTAGGATTATATATATTTGGAACCATCGTGACATAATCAAGGTTACAGAACCATATAAGGCCGGAATAACACAAAGCAAAGGAATTTCTGTGCTTTGAGTGTACATAAAACAGTAAGATGTGAAACCCGCAGTTTGATTTTAAGCATACGGTTAAAACTAAAAAATGTTCCGGTATTGTAGGTTTTGGTTTATAAATCGTCTTCAGGGCTATGAAAGTTGTAGTTACAGTATAGACAGATTATTTGGGAACGCAGCAATGAATTAGGTTCTTAATTTATTTTAGGGAATCAAGAACAACTTGATCAGAATGGTTGGAAGATTTATAAAGCTTGCCAGTTACTACATGGTTTCACACAATGGGTTGACCACATGCACTGTACAGTCGTTGCAGACCATATATTACATAACACACATCGTAAGGACAAAATGAATCCTATCCTACAGCGCTTGGTGCTTACATTTGTATAGATTTGAAACAAAATACAGAATGTGCTGCACAGAGATCCGATGGCCATTTTACAATCCACACAATACTGCTTTTCTTTTTCAAGTTTGCTTGATTCAGTGCACACTAACTTTCCAAATCAGTTAAACATTACAGCACATGCCAAAAATAGCTCACAGCCACCCTGGCCTCTGGCTAGATTGCCATGGAGATGGAACCACAGGAGCTATAAATAGGCTATCAGCACCAAATCTTGTGAGACACAGCTGGAACCGGGCCAGCCCAGCCCAACAAACAGAAAACAGACTGTCTGAAAAGGCTTCCAGGAGTTCTGCCTGTTGTATCTTTGTAGTTAGATCATGGAGGCAGGGTTAGCAGTGAAGAAACTGCTCCTGGGAGATTGATTAACGCAGAAAGCTGGCACACCAGTTGAGATTCTGAACAGGTTCTCAGAAAACGATCAGCTCCCCACAACAGTCCCTGCCCTCCTCACAACTTCGCACCAACCTCGTATCCGGGATTGACCCCCAGCTTTATGATACATTCATACCTAGTCTAGAAAATGGAACCTTTTTAAAAAGCTTGTTGCGGGTAACACCAGCTCGTCTCTGGTACTCTTGCAGATGCACCATTACCTGAGTGTTGTTTCCATTTGATGTTCAGGGTTAAATTTGTCTGTACAGCACCGGTGTAATGTAACCTGGAGTTGGACCCCCATTAGCCATCCACATTCCCGTCTTTTTAGATTCAAAGTTGACATTACCACCGTTGACATCAGCACTGAGACACTCCACTGCATGAAGAGAAAGTTGCTGTTGCAACTAGGAAGACAAATGGTAGCATTTCCATTGAAGCAATTTATTTTAAAAAGGGAGTTTTTCCCCACTACATGCCAACAAGCCAGGTCTCCATAAGCAAAGTACACCATTGTGAAAGAGACATTAATTACATTAAACAGTTGTCAGCCAAATCTCAACACATCCCTTTTGGATAGAAACCACTATAAACTGCGCATTTTGAACAATAATTTTCTGATGCACTCGCCCGGTTATAGCTATGTTTCGCCCACAAAATACAGTCAATCAACCCACTTTACAATATATTCTGTGAAGCGCTATGAAACGTCTCAATGATGTGATGAGGCACTATATCAAATGTAAGGATTATTATATTAATATTGCATACGTTACAACACTAAACAAATTCCATTAAAAATATGCTGAGCAAAACTCAATGGTTAAGTGGCCATTTTATGGAAGCTATGCTTCTCTATTACCTTAATAACAGCATTGGTGGTCTGTCCTGCTTCAACAACAAAATTATATTTGTAAAGCGCCTTTTATGTCGGGGGACGTCCCAAGGTGCTGGACAGACAGAGTTACAGACCCGAGCTAGGGGTCGGGGTGGGGGAAGCAGGGAGTTCGAAAGCACGGTCGAAGAAGAGGGTCTTGAGGTGGGTCTTGAAGGTGGCGAGGGAGGGAGTGAGATGGAGGGACTGCGGGATGGAGTTCCAGAGGGTGCGTGCAGAGCGGCGGAAGGTCCACCTGCTAATAGTGGGGCGGACAAGGCGGGGGATGTGAAGCAGGCCGGAGCTCGCTTAGTGGAGAAAGCGATCAGGGTGGTAGGGGGTTAGGAGGTCGTAGAGGTAGAGTGGAGCAAGTCTGTGGAGGGCTTTGAAGGTGAAGACCAGGATCTTCAACTGTAACCTCTGTGTGATGGGAAGCCAGTGGAGTTGGGCAAGGATGAGGGTGATAGGGTCACGGAGCCTGGTGCGGGATAGGACACGGGTTGCAGAGATCTGGATGATCTGCAGCCTGTGGAGGGAGGAGTTGGGGAGGCCGACAAGCTGTGAGTTTGTGTAGTCGAGCCGCGATGTAATGAAGGCAAGTCTGAGGGTTTCGGTGGCTTGCGGTGTGAGAGTGTCGGAGCCGGGCGAAGTTGCAGAGGTGGGGGAAGGCAAAGCGGGTCATGGCACAGATGTGGGGTAGAAAGGATAGTTGAGGGTCAAACAAGACCCCAAGATTCCGGACTGGCTTAGTAAGGTGGAGTGTGCAACCATGGAGGTGATGCTGTCAACGCCTGAGGTGAGGAGGTACTGATCGGAGCCAATCAGGAGAGCCTCGGTCTTGTTAACATTCAACTTAAAGTTAGCTCTCATTCAGGACTTGATGTCTGACAGACATTCTGTCAGCACAGCAGTGGTCCTGGAGTCGAGGATGGAGGAGGAGAGGTAGAGTTGAGTGTCAGCCACATACATGTGGAAGTTGACCCCATGTCTGCGGATGATGTCACCAAGAAGTTTCAGCATACATTGATCTTTGATTTACTAAATACTATTTGGTGAAAGTGATTTGGTGACAAAAACCGCAACTATGGAAACTAACAATCACTTGATCAACATTCTTCAAAAGCAACAGGCTTACTTTTTCATCAATGTCACTCAGAGAAAATCCCACCATCTCTCATGTGCATCAGCAAGATCCTAATAAAAATAATCCTTGCATTTGATAATGTTTATGATTTATGACATTGTTGAAGTGAACGCGCTTGACATGATTTATTATAAAGTGCAGTGACTATTTGTAGTCGAACACAACAGCCAATGTATGCAAAGCGATCTCCCAAAAACAGCTTTGGAGTGAATGACTATTTGTTTTAAAAAAATGGCAGGAAGACAAGGAGAAACTCCCTTGTATAACATCTTACCGCATCACAATGTCACTTTTCTTTATGAATAGTGACACGGGACCTGTGACATTTCTCTCCCCAATTCCTTCCCTTCCGTTAGACAACCAGACAGAACCTTGCCTCCTCGGTTTGGTCTCATCCGAAGGACATCATCTCCTTTAACAACCTCAGTGCAAGACACTTATGCAACAAGTGACAAAGACTTGCAAATATGATTCAATTCACTGACACATTAACTGATCCAACCTCACACCTCAACACAGCGTTGCAGCCCCCCTAAATATGCTTTTATAACATGTAAAATCACCAATGTATTGTATCAGAAACGCAGGATATCCAAATAGTCACGATGAAACTTTTTTATATTTTAAGTGCTTTGGATTCACAGAACACTAATAGTTTCTAGCAGCACAATTCTGCTATTTAAGTACAAAACCAGAGAAATCGATGACAATAGCATGACATTCAACCCATTAAGGACATTTGCTCCAATTAAACAATCTATCCCTTTTTCCTTCTTTCTCCAGTGGCCTAATACCCTTCCTCTCCAATTTATATATCCAATTGCCTCTTAAAATGTGCTCAAAGCACCACCTGCCCCGTACCTCATTCCCTATTCTGCTCACAAATAGTCACTACTTTACAGTAAAAACCTGTAAAGTATTGAGTTGTTGACAATGATTTGATAAAGTGCTACAGCAAATGTAAGATTGTGTTTGCAAGGCTGATTTCCTTTAAGAAAATGGATTTTCAAAAAATAAAAAATATGGCGTCCCCAAGCGGTGTAATCCGCGTGGCGTGGACTGAGGTGCCAGCCGCAGACAGAAAGATCGCCTTAACGGGTGTATGGGATGCAAACGCACATGAATGTAGTGCACACAGGGACATTTGTGCTGTCGCTAAAGAGCGTCCCACAAATGTGTTCACATTGGGTGAATTGTAAACCTGTCTGTGTCTCCCCATCAGGAGGGAACAGGCAGAGAGGGGGACAAAACCCACCCAGTAACTGTGCCTGTAAAGAACAGCAGAACCCCAAGGCCAAGACCCCTTGGTCCATCCACCCGAAATGCGTGTGCCGAGGCCCCGCTCCCACCACAAGGGGGCGAGTCAGTGGTGTACTGCATCAGGATAGTGTGTGTGTTACGTTCTTTTCTGTCACGGGAATTTTTCGATCCAAGTTTAAATTTATACTTTATCAATAAATAAATATATTTTGTTTTAAAAAAAAGTATTTCTTCCATTAGCCTGCAAGACCAGTGCATAACCAGTTCTTCCTTAATGATGCATTCCTCACCCTATTCAATGGATTGCTATCATGGACACGCAAGTCCAGCATTCACTTCAAAACCACCATTCACATGAATAAGACAAGGGCTTAAAATCGTGTGGATTCGAACAGGAATCCAAACATACCATTCCTCAAATCTTAACTGTATGTGGCCCGGTTTAAACTCAAAAGCTAGCCATCCTCCCCCTCCCCCCCACCCTCTCACACATACACACCATTTTTCTTTGTTATCAAAATGATCCAAATTGAATCAGTGTTGGCAATAATGTCCGTCTGCACTGAATATTCTCTTCTGGGAATTAGGGAAGCCAAATTGGAAAAATCATTGCTTGCCAAAAACTAAAAGGATCCAAACAGAGTTATTTCCCATCATTCTCACTCCGCTAGCCAAAAAGCAAAACTACTGCACAAAGTGACATTCTCATTTTAATATGGTCCCTGTGAACAAAATTCAGCCCGCATAGTTTCCACTGTTCCCGCACGTTTGAGAGTATTTTAAGTTGATGACCCAATCGGACAAAGCTGGGAACATGTGGATGTGACTGACAGGATGAGAAAGTGAGATCTGTGGTGAACTAGGAAGTTACTTTTTTTTTAAAAAAGTACCGACACAATATTGGTGAAGCATGAGGTAGCCAAAGAACCGCAACCCTTTGTAAGAATGGAGCTTGTCCTGGCTTTCAGCTCCTGGTGCGGCGTAGAAGCTATTGGCACATTCTGGCTCTCCCATCTCCAGACCTTCTGACAGATGTTAAGACAGATGTGTACAGCCTCAGCCAGGCCTGAACAATTGTACCAACCACACACAGTGGATGGAGCACCCACGCGAGGAACACTGAGACCATGCCTGGAGCTGGGAAGCACCAGAAGGTGTGCGTTCCTTGCAGCAGACTCCATCCGGTGCATGCACACACATATAAGCTAATAAAATTTTTAAAAAACAAACCCTGCTTAAAACACCAAAAAAAAGGACTGAATGTTTTTGCTGACTGTCCTGTCCCTCAGTCTGCCTAACAAAAGAAACGGGAATGTTAACGCTGCTGTCCTCGAGACAAACTCACCGGGTGAACAGGCCTGACCGATGAAGCAGCAATGTTATGCGGTGCATCTTGCGCGGTGAAACTACACTGTACTTGAAACGTTTAACCATCACTCCCTTAAAAGGCAATTAGAACAGCATTTCCAAAATTCAAGGTCTGATGCACTTAACAGTGTCAACATGGGAATACCATTGAACAGTGCTGATTATTCCCTCCACGTCACTACTGCTTGTAGGAGCAAAACACCTTTACCCATTATAGACACCAGGGAATAACTGGTGAGCAATAGTAGCCAGGCACAATTACTACACCACCTTTTGTACGTTTGGGCTCTCATTAATTTGGGACTCCATTAATATTCAATTGAAACTAATTATGTCATCTAATATACTATGCCTTGATGAACAGGTCACCCAGAGGAATCTGAAGTAAGTCCCGTGAGCTGCCTGTAGTGTGTTACAGCACACCGGAGTGGCTTTAAGTTGAACCTTTCTGTAAATAAGGGAAGAAAGCAGCTTGGCGTGAGAGAGAAATAGCTACTAACACAGAACCTTTTCCATTGTGCCATCACGTCGCTGGATATGAAACAACCACACAGCTCTAAGTTATGAGCCGATTCAAACCCCAATGGTCACGATAACCCATTTTTGGCCAATCCATCAGGATTGTCAAGATAGCACAGGAAGGATATCAGGACAGCTGAGCCAGGGCTGCACTGAACTCGCATTCTGTGTTAGCAGCATTTCAAATGACATTTAAAAGTGGCTCAGCTCAATAGAATATTTGGCCAGTGGTTTTTATATTAGCGATCATTTGTGAACTAAAGAGACCAACTCACCTCATTAACACTGACAAAGTCAGATTCACAGCTTGTACAGGACCACTATGCAATAAAATTACATACTACCCTGTGGGCAGGAACCTAGGTGTTTTGTTCGGCCCTCAACTCTCCTTTCTCCCCCACATACATGCCACATACTCTGCCTTCCCCCNACCTCTGTAACATTGCCCAATTTCACTGAAACCTTCACACATGCCTTAATTACAACCAGGCTCGACTATGCCAACGTCCTGCTTGTCAGCTTTCCCAACTCTTCTCTCCACAAGCTGCATATCATCCAGACCTCTGCAGCTCATGTTCTCTCCCGCACCAGGCTCCATCACACCCACCCTCACTCGGCTCAACTGGCTCCCCATCCCTCTGAGGATCAAGTTCAAAATTGTTGTCCTCAACTTCAAGGCCCTCTATGGCGTTGCCCCTTCCTACCTCTCCGACCTACTAAACCCTTATCAACCTGCCCGCTCTGCGGGCTCTGGCCATTGGTGGTCAGGCCTTCAGCCTCCACCCTCTGAAACTCCATCCCACATTCCCTTCGCCCCGCTCCCTATCTTGCCTCCTTCAAGGCACGCCTCAAGACCCTCCTCTTCGACCGTGCCTTCGGCCACCTTCCTACTCCCACCCTCTACCCTCCCTGATCCCAATTCTTCCCTCTCCCGCTCAGGTCCTAATCCTCGACTGTTCGACGCTTTGGGAAAGGCACTTTACAAATGTAATATTGCATCTAGCATGGCAACACAGAATTTCCAGCGATATACGAATTCCAGATATATGGAGTCCAGTATAGCCCGTGGTTTATTGTAATAGAGATCTTAAACTTAAGGAAAACCTCAGCAATATTTCAGTTCTTAAAACTGATTTTTGAGATGACAAGTACCTCGCAGGAGAAATACTAAAGTGGTTTAAATTTTTTTTTAAAAAAAAGATTTTTTTATACTATCTGGGCAATAGATGTTCAAAGTTATCATTCACTCGGTCACTAAATGTTTCTAAGCTAGCTCAATGATTGAAAACAAATGTGGTTTCACACACTATGGATAATAATAGAGGAATTTACCTAAATTGTATTTCTGTTGTGGATATCGCAGTGCTGAGGATGAAACCTCTTTTAGCACTGTGTGAATCAACTGTTCCTAACTCACATCCAGTACCACTCTAGCCATCTCCCTGAATCTGTGTGAATTCTTCCATACCAGCTTAACAAAGGGTCGCCAATGTAGTTGTGACTTTTACAGTTATGGACACCCACCAGAGACTGGGTTGAGAATGCTGAAGTTTTCACTAAACAGTGGGTGAAAACAGACTAAACAGAGTCTTGTCCTGGAATCCTAAAGTAACAGGCCAGTGTGCTAACCCAACGCACGGCACCAACCACTCTCGCAGTCAGTCCACTGGTTTCATCGTAACTAGGTAAATCGCCTCCAAAATAACATGAGCAGCATTATTTAGCCAGGTGTTTAAAAAGCCTCGAAGCAATACCATTTAGTAACACTGCACAACAGGACATCTGATGATTCAGTAACTTGAATCTGAGCTGTATAAAGTGGCCTTTGCTCCTCCAGTTACACAACATAAAGAGCAAACTCAGCATTACAGCAGACTGACCAGCATCCAATACTTTCCACAATCATTCCCCAATCTAGCGTGTGTCTGCAGTCCCGAGTAGAGCCCTATGTTAGAAATGAACGATGGGGTCAGTCTGAGCACATTAAATTCAGGACACTGGTCAGGATGACAGACACCAGAATCCACTGATGAATACACACATTCCCAGCCTCCTCGGTATTTCCAATGTTTCAAAGCTATTTACAACTTGGAAATTACCACAGGCTGGGAAATATATTGCCCCATCAACATTAGGAAATCAAATGTCAATTTAGGTCATCTCCAAAACTTTAAAATTAGAAACAAACATTGCATTATCTCCAGGAGAAGTACAGCAAATCTTTTTAGCCATACTGTACTTCCTGTGGTTTATCATGTTGGAGTGCTCTGCTTCTCTGAGCAAAAAAAATAAGCAGGGATTTAAATCGGATAGCTTACACAGAGATAGCTGATCTGAATAGCTTTGATTCACAGCTCGTTTAAAACAGATGATCATTCCAACTCAACAAAATGATCATTCCAGCTCCATGGATCAAATTCAGACTTTTAAATGGAAGGTATGAATAAAAAAATCAGCTGTATTACTCAGCACCATTTTATACTTAAATAGGGGATGAAAAGGGTATGTCTCGTCTCGGTGCTGCAGGCAACATAGTGAAACTGCAGAAGGCTTCCTCTGCTCTTACCTCATTGATCAACTGGAGTCACAGCCTGTTTCCATCGCAACTAATAAGAGTCAAACTCCACCCTCAGTACTGAATTATGCACTTTGACCCGTCAACCATCCTTGAATAAACAATATATTGAAGAAATAGTATCCTCCTTTCCCTTGCCAATACTAGCACCAACACTGCCTTACATAACCAGCCTCCCTCACTGGGAAATGCACACAATGTGGAATGCTATCCTCTGAACAAGTGTTTGCTTACAACATTTTTTAAAAAGACAAAGGGCCACTCAATCCAAGACAGGTTTTTAGATGTCACTTTCTACCTGCATTAGAACAACGTAGCTTTAATAGAAGACAGCAAAAAGGTGCACTTGTATCTCAACTTTTACATAAAAAACATCAGGGTGTTTCAAGGCGAGCAGGGACGGAAAGAGTGGATATTACAATCATCTCCTCTATGAAGCCAGTTCAAATCCAACATTTAAATCTGCAACATCTAATATGTAAACCTCTCAAAAAGACTTCAGTATTAGGAAATGTTAATTAACAACAACTATTAATCAACATTTCCTCACACCTCAAGCTTCAAGGTTCTGTCCTTGAATGGTTCAGATCGCACCTCTCACACTGCCTCCACTTCATCTCCACAAACTGTTTCTCTGCCCCGCACCGTCTCATGCGGTGTTCCTCAGGGCTCTGTCCTTGGTCCCCTCCTCTTCAATATCTATATGCTCCCTCTTGGTGACATCATCCACAGACATGGGGCCAAGTTCCTCATGTATGTGGATGACACCCAACTCTACCTCTCTTCCTCCATCTTTGACTCCAGGAACACTGCTGTCGTGATAGAATGTCTGTCGGACATCAAGTTCTGGATGAAAGCTAACTTTCTTCAGTTGAACATCAACAAGACCTCCACACCTCAGGCACTGACGGCATCACCATCCATAGATGCACACTCCACTTTACTAAGCCAGTCCGGAACCTTGGTGACTTGTTTAACTCTCAACTATCCTTTCTACCTCACATCCGTGCCATAACCTTCTCCGCCTTCCCCCACCTTGGAGTCCTGTAGCTCAGCGGTTAGAGCACTCGCCTTGCAAGCGAGAAACCTGGGTTCAATTCCAGGCAGGGCAAAATCTTGGGCAGGTTTCCTTACTCCACACACCTAATAATAATCCCTCCAATAAACAATAATAAATTGGTCATTTTCAATCTATGACTGTTTGTGGGACACTGCTGTGTGCAATTGGCTGCCACGTTTCGCCCACAAATGTATGGTCAATTCACTTTAGTCTATTCTGTGAAGCGCTTTGAGACGTCCAGAAGACATGAAAAAGCGCTATATCAAATGCAAGGATTATTATAACATTGCCCGGCTCCGCCACTGTCTCATACCGCAGGCCACCGAAACCTTCATATACGCATTTATAACATCCAGGCTTGACTACACAAACTCCCTGCTTGTCGGCCTCCCCATCTCCTCCCTCCATAGGCTACAGATCATCCAGATCTCTGCAGCCCATGTCTTCTCCCGCACCAGGTTCCGTGACCCTATCACCCCCATCCTCGCCCGACTCCACTGGCTTCCCATCACATAAAGGATACAGTTCCAGATGCTGGTCCTCACCTTCAAAACCCTCCTTGACCTTACTCCACCCTACCTCTGCGACTTCCTAACTCCCTACCAACCTGCCCACTCCCTCCACTCAGCAGGCTCTGGCCTGATTCACGTCCCCCGCCTCACCCGCCCCACCATTGACAGGCGGGCCTTCAGCCACTGTCCCCACCCTCTGAAACTCCATCCCACAGTCCCTTCGCCTCGTCCCCCTCCCTTGCCTCCTTCAATAACAATAAGAGCCTCCACGTCAACTGTGCTTTCGATCACCCTCCTTCCTCCCCTGCCCTCCACCCTCCCTAATCCCGACCCCCAGCTCGGGTCTGAAACACTAACTGTCTTGTGCCTTGGGATGTCTTCCCGACGTGAAAGGCCGATGCAAATGTAATTGTTTTGTTGTAATATGGAAATGGACAAAGACCGAATGTTAGACCACTTTATAAAAGAGTGTCTTCTCTAATATAAACCAAGGTCCGTTTGGCTGACAAATATAGATTTATGGAAGTTTAGAGAGAATTTAATTTGCTTTTCAATTCCGAGTTTGTGTAGGCCCAGAATGCAGGAGTTGGTACCTCGCCTATCTTTTCCTCATGATTAGATTGCTGGCTGCATTTTAATCAAAAATCTTTTACTGTAAAACAAGCACACTCCGCAGGAATGAAGAAAAAGGGTTTGAGGTATTAATACAAGGATAGTTAAGCTTTTATTTGAGAGCTCAAAATTGCTGCATCACCAGCTGACCGCATTTTTTACAGCACACTGCAGGATCCTCCCTGTGATTTGCCCTACTCTGCGACCCTAGGCTTTCCCATTCCCCCTTCTGCAGCAGCACAGCTAAAAATAGCTCTCTGCTCTCGCTGGCTCTGCCTCCAGTTTACATAAGCACTTGGGGAAGGGACCTTTTCCGCTGGATTTGAGGTATTCTCAACAGTCTCCACAGACAGACGCGACTCAAAATTACCTTCCTGCTGCAGTGCACAGAGGGTGCAATGCTACATGAAACACCTCCCAGCTCAAAAGTAAATCAGACAGAGGAGTTTCTACTATCTTACTGTCAATCTGTTTTTAAAACTCAAGATTGCGAGAGTGGACATGGAGCTTTACACAGCACCACCACCTAGATAGTGCAGAGCTGGGTTCCATTTTGTAATATTTTACATCACTGTGCTCGCCTCCTGCCTAAACTATCTGTATCCTGAAAAATAGCCATAGAACAGCAGCAAAAGACATTCAATCGGACATCTTAAATCCTGAAGAAACATTTTTCTAGACAATGCAGTCACCCTGAACTACAAAAAGCTAATAACATAATTATAATAATAGGCAAAAAAAACAAATTCTGTGGGTTGATCGATGACTGTGAGGGTATCACTGCTGCTCACAGAGATCACTGAACTAGATCACAACAGATCAATTCTGTTAGAGCTAATACTAAGGGAACAAGGCACCAAATGACGTGGAACGATACGGCATGGAAACCGACTATTCGATCCAACTAGTCTGGGAAACAAACTATGTATGTTGTTCTGACAGACGGATCAGCGTATCGTGCAGTAATCTCACCTGAATTGTCAGGTAGAGCAATCCAGCATATTTCACAACAATTGCTCAACAACCAGTGTTACAGCACAGGAACAGACCACCCAGGCTCCTTCAAATTCATCTGATCTGATCCCACTCTCTTGGTCTCCCCAGACTTAATTCTGCTTCACACAAGTCAGTGAAACTAGAAAAAATAGGTGTACAAATTGGGTAGGAACTTGAAGCTTAAAAATCCAGTTAATTGTGATGTTTTTACATCATCTGTCAGGCATCAAGTCCTGGACGAAAGCTAACTTGAACATCAACAAGACCGAGGCTCTCCTGATTGCCTCCACACCTCAAGCGCTGACAGCATCACCATCCAAGGATGCACACTCCACCTTTACTAAGCCAATCCGGAACCTTGACATCTTGTTTGACTCTCATTTATTCTTTCTACCCTACATCCGTGCCATGATCCGCTCTGTCTTCCCCCACCTTCGCAACATCTCCCGTCTCCGCCACTGCCTCACACCTCAGAAACCCTCATACACGCATTCATAACATCCAGGCTCGACTAAACTCTGTGCTTGTCGGCCTCCCCAACTCCTCCCTCCATAGGTTGCAGATCATCTAGAACTCTATAGCCCGCTGTCCTCTCCCGCACCAGGCTCCGTGACCCTATCACAGCCCACCCTCGCCTGACTCCACTGGCTTCCCATCACACAAAGGATACAGTTCACGATCCTTCAAAGCCCCTCCATGGCCTCGTTCTCCCCTACCTCTGCGACCTCCTGACCCCCTACCCACCTGCCGATTCCCTCTGCTCAGTGGCCTGCTTCACATCCCCCGCCTCGCTTGTCCCACCATTGGCAGACGGGCCTTCAGCCACTCTGCCCCCACCCTCTAGAATTCCATCCCGCAGTACCTCCGCCTCGCCCCTTCCCTTGCCTCCTTCAAGACCCATCTCAAGACCCTTCTCTTCGACTGTGCTTTCGATCACCCTCCTTCCCCCACTTCCCTTCACCCTTATCGATCCCAACCCCCAGCTTGGGTCCGATACCCTGATTGTACAGCACCTTGGGATGTCTTCCAACATAAAAGTCACTATACAAATGCAATTTTGTTGTTGTTGCCCATTTCTAAAAATGTATACCAACTTATTTTCTCCACAGACTTATTCCCAAGACATTTTCCCCTTTTCTCTCAATATATAGGACTAGCTGAGCCATGCATGAATGTACCACAACCAACCCACAGGGTGACCCACTCCACACCTTCCACCACATACACGTACCCACACACAGCATTATCAAACCTTCCCTGTTCCATCACTTGTTTACTCAACTGGAACAAAGTTCTAATCATGCTTGCATTTCATATAATGTTTTTCATTTCAGAGGAACATCTCAAAGTGCGTCACAGGATTTACTGTAAAGTGAAGTGACTACCTTGTAGGCTAATGCAGCAGTGAATCCGTACACAGCAATCTTCCGCTAATAAGCATTAGTGAATTGGGGGATTGTGCCGTGGTATCACTGTGATAACGTAGTGCTCCTCATGTGTGTGTGTGCACGTGTGTGAGAGGGTGAGTGCTAGAGAGACAGAGAGAGAAGTATACACTGGAGGGTCACCTTAGATTACTCCAATGCTGACATGGGGACACACAACCCTTCGATCCAAAGGTGAGCATGCTCCCACATGAGTGAAGCAGACAAACACAAACATAAGCAAAGTGCAATCTCCTGCAAATGCCCACATGTAACCACCACTGGTTTTAATCAATCAGTTTGATTGAATTGTGAAAGCAAGCGTTATATGAACAGTGCCACTTAGTCAGCTAACGAAACCAGAATTTTGAGCGAATAAGCTAATAACACATTGGTCATTTCTCGCATTTAGTTTTGCGGATACTTTATTCTCACCAGGCTCCACCCACTATTTTTCCCTTAAAACGGGTACCTGAGCAATAAAATCTAAAGATCCTGCATTCTCGGAATTTAATCTCCATCAGACCAGACACAGTTCAGTCACAAACGAACGTTCGTACATGACTGTCTGCGAATGTACTAAAGGAGCTCCTCTTGAAGATTCCCAAATGTAAGAGGAAAGACATTGGTCAATAGAGTGTTGCTCCCTTTATCAGATATCACTATTCTCTGGAAGCAGTGCAGCTGGATTAACCAATTGCTGCTACGTTTCAGCCCATGTAAACAAACTTGGAGGAACAAGATAACATGCAAGTCACATTCTAAACATGGAGTCTCATTGTTTCCTATCCACACTTCTTTTTGTGAAGGCAGGATTTTCAGTCAGGTCCCCTCATTTGCCTTTGTGACTCACAGTCACCAGAAGCCACAGCACTAATGAACAGCAAAGCTGGAAATTCTTAACCTGACTCGGTCAGTGATGGACATAGCTATTCCAATCCTTCACTACTGGAAAACTGGACAGAATTGTTGAGTAACAATTTAATATCTGTTGATTTTACCACACGCAAAGACGAGCTGAAAGATCACACACAAGCAGGAACAGACCCAGTAATGGCAACAAAGGGCAAATTAGGCTGAGTAAAGCATTAGGCAGGAGGCCACGGACTGCTTTGTATCCTGCAGTCCCCAAACATAATTTTGAATAAAGAAATCTACAGGAAAAGTCTTTTTTTAAATCCACAAAAGAACATTTTGATTTGAGGACAGAGACCAACTTGCTCTAGTGCTATATAAGGGTGCTTTATGTTTGCTGTGAGGAAGGTGGGATTGGTGAAAAGAGCAGATAAAGAACAAGGATGTCAAGCCAGGCATAAAACAATACATTTTACGGTGAGACTACAGAGGAACAACTATCAGCAGTTTCAGGATTCTCTCTGCCGGAGTTCTGCCAACCTTGATCGCCAAAAAAAAATCACGAGATGATCAATTAAAAATACCACTGGGGAAATGGTGCCAATGCAGTTTGATTGACAAGGCCTCAAATAGACCCAGAATGCAGCTAACTGAGCTCTCTCTCCCCGATTTGCACTACAGTTAGTGGACCAAAAAGTTTGTGAATGCATTGGTATGAATCTGAGTTGAGCTGGGGCAACAATGTGAGCTCTGAAAAGAGCAGAGGGCCTGCCTGAAAGCTGTATGTTTGAGGGTAAGAGTGGCCCATGGTTAGAGGCATAAGATGCACAATGTGCTTAAACAGCGTTGAGCTTGGGAGATTGCAGGCAGAGTAAAAGCACTATAGAGGCACTGTTAGATTTTACCCATTGCCCTGATTAATGAGCTCCTTCTCTAGTTTTAAAAAAAACGAATCATGAGTTCTGGTAGAAATCATGCGGATCTTGGTTGCAGGCAATAGAACCACGTCCCATCCTCACTTCTTCAAGTTTTAGCAAACTGACAATTTATACACCCCAGTGAAGTTTATTATTTCTTTCTTCTAATGTTTGGGAGCTTGTGCTGGGTGGAGCAAGGACAAGGGGAGGGAGTGGATGGGGGAAAAAGAAACATTTGGTACAATCCTGATACATGGGCATTAACAGTCAGTGATTTCACTCCATATGAAGAAACACTTAGCGCACGGCTCAGACCTTTCTCAAAATGCCCATTTGTAGACATATGATCCAGCTCTGAATTCAACCTTCTCAAAGTATAATGCCCCGACATATTACAACTAAAAGCTAACACCCTTCCATTTTACGCTGCAATCCTTTGATATGCCTTTCACACCGGGAAACTGATACTGCTGCGCAGTATTTACTACGCGGTATAGTGACTGCATTTTGCAGGCAAACACTTACAATTACAAGACAGGCCCTCTGAACTAAAATCAGGATTGCTAAATAGTTTCAACATTTGTCCATTTTTAAGGAATTACATTTTAAACAAGTCATATTCCACCCTTCCAAAACTTGGGTTTAACACGCTAACTTGCAGCAGGAAGATGGTGATTCCCAGTACAAGAGCTACAAAACCCGGGAGGTCAATGGTGGCTAAAAGATGATCCTGTCTGAAAACCCACCCGACACGAGCTGCCATTTGTGACTCCAGTTATATTCAGCGCACATTTCACTCCAGGTCTTTACAACACGTATTATTTGACCGGGCAAATGCCTCGTGCAAAGGGGAGAAGATAGCCAGAAGAAGCCAATTTATTGCACTAAATGGAGAACTGGGGACTTGCATTTCACTAATCCGAGATTCTAAAAATCATAAACACTCCTCAGTTAGCGCCTGTGAATGACAAATGTTTATCAAAACATTTATTCAGGGCCACAAAAAAGATTGTATGTAAGCAACGCATAAACTGTGAGACGTTGTCCTTCTGAAACCCTGTAAAAGCACTCGGTATCCACACCAATCAAGACTGGACACATTGTGGAAATCAAAGTGCCGATACCCATATCAAGATCTCTGAACTAAAAATACCTTTCGCTGTCAGAAGCACACCCTCAGAAACAAAGCACACCACTGGTGACTATATATACCCTCTAAAAATACATATTTGTTCAATTTAAGATTTGTATCACAAAAAAAATCATAGCATGGTTTAATTCCTGATTTCTGCTCTTTTGCATTTAAGGGAAAGTGTGGTTATCCAGCGTGTGGATATGGGACTCTCTCTTGCCTGCTTGCAGCTGCCTTGCAGAATAGTTTTAGCGCCAAGATGTTGTGCCAAGATGTAGTCCAGCACAAATAATCAGCACTTCTCTTAAATGAGCTCCCTTTCTGAGCTCAGGCCTTGTCCCCTGCTGGCTTTTGAGGATTTCATTACCATAATTCTATGATTCTATGATAGTGTCTAAACCGTAAGTGTACTGGCTGCATCACAAACGAGCAAGAATGGCCACGTAAAAATATAAAAATAAGATCTTTTGGTGCATGACAATTCTTCATTTGATATAATACAAAATTACATTTGTAAAGCCCTTTCATGTCGGGAGGATGTCCCAAGGTGCTGAACAGTCAGGGATTAGGACCTGAGCTGGGGTGGGGGTTGGGATCGGGGAGGGTGGAGGGCAGGGAGGGTGGCCAAAGGAGCGGTTGAACAGAAGAGTCTTGAAGCTCGTCTTGAAGGCAAGATAGCTGTAAACCTGCACTCCATTCTGTGGCAGAGACAGCCCAATAGTGCCTCGATAGCAAGGTGCAAGCGATCAGGAGGAATGGAGAAGCGAAACTGACAAGATTAAGAGGCAAACAAAGAAAATGGCAGAAACGTAAGAAAGTGGCAGAGACAAAAAAAACGAGAAGGAATGTGTAAAGGGCAGTGGTGCTCCACACAAATGTTCTTTAAGCAACACTGAAAGAAGACGCCCAGTAGAAGCGCTGAACATGTGATTTGTTGTTTGGTTGATGGAGTGAGCATGCCTGCAGGAGCTGAACCTCCGATACAGCTTGCCTTCACAACAGTTGCAGTGAAACTGCAAATCACTAAAAACCTTAATGCTAAAAGTAGTTCAGTGCATCACCTCAATTTTTCCATAAAAAATTACATCAATCCATGCATTCGATATTATGCCTTATCATGTCATCAAGATGTCTCATAGTACTTTATAAATTTCTTTTTATAAATTGCAGCAACTGTATTTGTAGGTAAACACAGCAGCCAATTTGCACACAGTAATGGCCCACAAACAGGAACAAAGTGAATGACCAATTTGATTTGGGGGATCAAATTGTGCTTCATGCAAACATTATTTAAGCACTCAAAAGAACATTCTCCCAGAACACTGAGAGAAATTGCCAGTAGTGTAATACCCAGTTGAGTCACCACCCTGGTGACAGCAGAGAAAGTGGCATCACACTGCTCCTGACGTACACTGATCATGTAAGACAAATGGAAGGAATGTGGACATGGACTGCAATTCTTACATTACTCGGTAGCATTTACTGCCCATAGCACTCAGGGGATGGGTTCTCAGAAACAGGTGGGGCACTCCTGGGAACTCTGTACAAAGGGAGAAAAAACAATGTGGCTTCCACCAATGCAAGTATCAAATAAACCAGACAGAAATCAGAACCGTCTTGCTTTGAGGCTGATGGACAGCATATTTCATAAAGACTTTCAGATTGATCAGGACTGAGTTTCAAAAGCATTTGCACAAAGACATGTGAGGCAGGATTACCAAAATTTAAAATTGCCAGGAATGATTGGCGCTAAAACTATTCTGAAAAATGTGTATATGGGGAAGGGGGGGGAAAAGAGTGAAGATAAATTAGAATTTAAAGGAGGAAGGAATAGCAGTTACGAAGGTAAAGATGCAGGAGTAGACCTGCCCTGGAAACAACCATACCTTACTTGAAGTGCTTTGTGCAAATTTACTTGCTTGCAAGCACAATTGATTCCGAAAAGCTCAACCATTTAAAGACATAAAGAGCCACATTAACAGAATGTACAAGAAGCACTTGATACCATTACTTTTTTAAAAAATAAGTATGGAGGGTACATTGAGAACCAGACCTATTAACTCTTGAAGTACTGCAGTTTCTAAACCATGCAGCTATATTCAGACATGGTGTAAATTTTATGGGTTGTTTTGATGCTAGAAAAAACAGCTGCGGAATATTGAAAAGTTTACAAAAACACATTAGTGTAGAATAGTCACAATCCTTTGAAACACCATCAATTATTCCCAAAGATTTAGGCTCAGCCCCAGCCTACTTTGTGAAACATCTGATTAATTTACTACATAACCAAGCAAAGCAGTAAATGCTATTGAAATCGTAGTCCTCATCCCTTGAAAACTCAGCCTTCCACATCCATAACGTTTGACACAAGAAAAAGGATTTGGAATTGCTCAAAGCAGTGCTGGCCAACCTGCAGTCGGGGGACCGTCAAGACGCATTTCCCCAAACATTCACAAAACTCTAGGTAAGTCCGTGTTTGATCGGTAGTGCGTTTTCTGTTTTTCTCAATTGTACATTTCTTGGTTTATGGCATCAATCAAGAAATATTTAATCGAGAACATTTACTTTTTGGCCGACCATAAAGGTTGGCCACAAATGTCTTACGATTCCTTGACCGACTCTCGAAAGTGATCTTCACCAAATGGCATCCGCAATACGGTTCTGCTGGGACCTCATGTGCGAGAGGGGTGAAGAGTATGTAGTTCAGCCCAAAATCTGCGCGAGGACATTAGAAATATCCAAGGGAAGGCATCGAGCATGTTTTATCCAGATGTGAAGCCGTTAGGGTAGTGGTGGTTGCAAAATAACAAATAAACCTTGCATTTGATATAATGCCTTACACATCAGGAGGATATCTCAGAACTCTGCACTGGATTTCCTATGAAGTTCTTCTCACCCAACACACAGATGAAAGGGAAAAATACCTGGTACTAACAGTACAAGCAAGCAGTCACCAATCCTTGCTAACATGCCAAATTGGCCTTGAATTGGAACTAGTTCACTTCTGTGCAGCAGCAGTGTGAATTGCAGTAGTTCAAACATTAACACTTTTTGTGGCAGATAATATACTCCTCGTGTTTTGCTGGCACAGAATATCTCCCTGCTTCGATAAAAAAATCTCTTAATGCTCCAAAATCTTTTCCTACAAGGTATGTGCAATTAAAAATAATTCACAGGAGTGGGACAGGCTTTCACATGAGACAACCTGTTGCAGAGATTTAATTTCACTGCCTGTTCCACTATCATACAGCACTCACAGTAGTCTGGTGATTTGAACTGCTACCTATTTCATGCAATATCAAATCATAATTAACCATGTTACTGAACACAGCAATAGCTCCCCTGTTCATATTCAAAGATCCAGAATCTTTAATTGAAGAATAAGTTCATCAAAGATGGAAAGAATGAGGGTGTGCCTCATCACACTTTGGCTTTAGTAAGCAACGGGCAGCAACATGCATTTATATGACATCTTTCACACAAGATAGCATCACAGAGCACTGTAACAAAGGCACACCAGGTCATTTTGTTCAATAAGCCATCACATCTGCGCATCCCAAGTGAGTCTCAAGCAGTGAAGCTCTAAATTGACAAATCGCTGAGGGTTTGGTAAACAGTGAATTTTAGACATTACCCACAACAAAATGACATCTGTAGAGTGCCTTTCACGTTCAGAGGACATCCCAAGGCGCTGGTCAGTCAAGTTTTTCGAACCCGAGCTGGGGTCGGGATTGGGAAGGGTGGAGGGTGATCAAAAGCACGGATGAGGACAAGGGTCGTGAGATGGGTCTTAAAGGAAGCAAGGGAGGGGGCGAGGCAGAGGTACTGCGGGATGGAGTGGCTGAAGACCCGCCCACCAACAGGGGTGTGGGGGGTCATGAAGCAGGCCAGAGTAAGGAGATGGGTTGGGATGGAGTCAAGGGAGCAGGTGGTCGATTTCATGCCCGTTATAGTGGTGGTGAGATAGTGGGAGACAGGTTCGAAGGTGTGGAGGGAGAGACAGTAGGGACCGGGGTGTGAGGGGGAGGGGGTAGTAGACGGAAGGGCAGAGGCAGCTGAGCAGATCCCCCCGACTTTGGATTCGAGGAAGTCCTGCGTCGCCTCGCAGTTTGCACTGGAGGTGAGAGGATGGAAGGAGGAGCCAGTTGGTGAGGGAGAAGAGAAGCCTAGGGTCGTCCTTGGCCTCCAAGGTTGTCTTGGAGTAGAACGATTATTTAGCGGAGGCGAGGGCAGCGCGGTAAGATTTGGTAAGGTTCAACCATATCTGCCATGGACTGTTAATTTGGATTTAAGCCAGGTGCATTCAGCGGTACACATCTGTGCCTTAAGGGAGTAGAGGTGGCTGGTGTACCACAGTGACTTTCGTGAGTAGGAGACAGTTGAGAAGTGAGGGCAGCAAGGGCATCGAGAGAGTTGTGGAGGTGAGTGACTGAGGAGCAACAGTCATTGCAGGAGGAAGCCAGGAGGGGAAGGAGTTCAGATAACTCCAAAGCAGCATAGAGGGGGCGAGAGTTTTTTCTAGGGGGTTAGGAGACGGAGGTGGGTTGGGTGGTAGTGGGATTGAGGAGTTAAGGGAGATAAAGTGATGATCCGAGATGGCTTTGTCAGTGATGGTGAGGTCTGAGATGGTGAGACCCAGAGTGATCACCAGATCGAGAGGGTGACAGCGGCATGGGTGACAGAGTGGATTTGGAGGGAGAGGTTGAGGGAGGGAAGTCAGCAGAGGTAGAACAGGAGGGTGTGAAGTGAACATTGAAGTTGCCTAGGATAAGGAGGCATTCGGAGCAGAGGGAGAGGGAAGATAGGAGGGTGGAGATGCTGGGAAGGAAGGTGGGGGAGACAATAAATAACAGGAATTTTGAGGGAAAGGTTGGAAGGGTGATGAAGGGTAAGGTGCTCAAAGGAGGGGAAGGTTCCAGAGGAGTAAGGGGATAGGCCGAGCTGGGACCAGGATATGAGTCACACCACCGCCGCGGCGCTTAAGTCGTGGGATACGATGGAAGGTAAGGCTGGGTGGTGTGGCCTCTGTCATGGGCAGGTGTCCCCTGGAATGACCCAGGTTTCAATGAGGGCGAGAATGTCGATGTTTTCATCAACAATGAAGTTACGCAGAAGCTCAGGGTCAGAAGACTCGCAACAAATACAGAAAGGTGGGACTGAGAGCGAAAGTTTTTTTTATTAAATTGTGGGTTATTCATATTAATGCTGAAGAAAATAAAAATCAAGTCATTAATACTGTGTGAATTGTCACACATTAACCACAATTCAGGGGCTCTACTTTCACAATTAAATACTGGCAAAAACATCTCAATGGCCAAACTGGGCAAGAGCCAGGCTGCTGCTGAAGTAGTTGAACACTGGAGAAAGCTGGAAGCTAGCTGCCTGTTCAGGTGAACATTAAAGATCCCTGGATACTAAAAAAAAGTTTCTTTTGGTACCCTGGCCAACAATGCTCCAGTTAAAATTGGTCATTCACTTCACAGATGTTCAACATGTCAACCTACAAATAGACTTTGCAGAAAAACTGATACCTCTACTGTAGATACTTCAGTTTGAAACATTTCGGCACCATATAAATTCAAGGAGTCAGAGTAAAAATCGGATGCTTTTGCTTTGCCAATGTTTTGTTGGATTTCAGATGTTCAGCGCTCATTAAATTGAAAGCTAGGGTTAACTAGCATATCAAGTACGCCAACTTTCATCTCCAAAATCCCTGATTTAAATGATTAAATTCTGCAGCTAAATGTTAGCTCAACCCTCTTGCTGCAAACAGAGATTAGATTGCTATGTCTTCTGTGTTCAGTGCACACTATAGGTTCTGTGAAGAATTTTGAGATGCAATGTGCTAGCATTTGTTGCTTACCTAAGGGGTCTGCAGCCAATGTGGTGTACAGCCAGCTAACGGGCCCGGAGGCCTATTTTCACTTCCTGCCATTGCTGTAACCGAAACAAGATTGTAATGTTTGGGTTTTTTGCACTGTGGGCTCACACCCATTAGGAAATGGGTAGAGGCTGTAACCAATCTCATTGTAGTTACAGAAGCGACAGGCAGAATGTAGGAAGAAATCATTCAATAATCTGAGCTAGTTATAGCTGGTCACATGACAAGGGCATTCAATTCATGGTGTAAAAAGATGCCCAATGAATAACAGTCCAGTACAATACAGGGGGAACGCTGGATTCTATCTTTTTGACAACATTAAACGGAAGTAGCCTATACCCATTCTTCAGATGAATATTAAAGTTTGCATAACTATTCAAAATAGGAGTTACTTCTTCAGATAAATTGAGATTTAGGTCCACTTTGTAGTGTGCAAAATAGCTCCTGCATGTTCCTGCAAAAAACAATCACTGCATGCAACAGTAACTAGTGTCAAACCTTTTCAGATGTTTTGATACAAGGCCTTATAAAAATGCAAGTTCTGCTCCCTCAGCATGAACACCAGCTATCAGTCCCAGTGTAAAGAACAATTCTACAAGAGAAGCTGATGCACTTTCTACAGGACAATAGACCGAGTTCTCCTGTACATCAAAGCACCTCAGACGATTGATATGCCAATTGGAATGGCATCTTCAGATAGGAGGCTGCAGAGATAAACACCAAGCGTGGTGCCGTCGTGCTCCGCCACTGTCAAGCGCTCCGGGACACTACCCTGTGTGTGGCATGCTGTATAAATCCAAGTTGTTGTTGTTGTTAAATGCTACGTGCAAATGGTCCATCCTTTCCTCATTATTTGAATACGATCAACGCTACAACCAAGAGCAGTGGCACAAAAATATAATCCTGAAGCTTTAGGGACCAAGGCCTTGAGCTTTAGTATATTAACAAGCTCATTCAAGAAGAGAATTTACTTGGGGAAGACATAAAGTGAACAAAATTTGACAGGTGCCACATATTTGCTCATGGCAGGAGATGAGAAACAATCTCTACATGTGAACCGACCGCTAATCCCACAGATTTTTAAAGTAAATTAACAAATAGTAAGCACCAAAATCAGATCCTCTCCATCGCAACACGAATGGATCATTAATTGTGGCTAACAACATCACAGGGGAAAATGCATTAAACAATTGCAAACTGTCATGGGTATGAATATCCAAATATACAGAAGAACCTCATAATGCGCTGATTCACGTCCATAAACCCAAATCTCAAAATATAAGTGGTACAAAACCGCAATGCCAACCGTGACATAACTTCCTGTGAGCTGCACACAAGGCTCAGACCAGTTCTTGAAAAATTCTCGCATGTTGCACATGTGCTCCTTGCACCAACAATGTCTGATCTGCGCATTGTCAGAGAGGTGACTGTGTGAAATACGAAACAAACTCTTTGGTACCTCATTGTACCCCTCCAGCCAGGCCATGTAAGATTTTTTTTAAATCAACTATAGCGTAAAAATGTAATCACCAACATCATGTTTCTATCAACCCAAAATTTGTTAAGAATTGGGAACAATTTTGGATTCACTTTCAGATTACAACACAAACTGGCAAGGAGACAATTACTCACTACTGTGCACAGTCGATGAGCTGATACTCATTTGATCTTTCGTAGCATGCTTTCACACCTTCATCTTGCCAGAGGTTCTTTGTATTTTCATAGAACTCCTGAAATAAAAACATTGAAACCTGTTAAAATGTGCAATAGAGCATCCAAACAGCAGATAATGCAAGTGTTGGTACGGTTCCTCATGCACTGGCAGTTATTGTGTCACAAACAAGAGGCTGCATTGAATGCTATATTTCTGCATTGTACCAGTCCAGTCAAGCACACATAATTGTGGTACACTTTATATACTGATAGTGCACACACTGCCGTAGCCTCAAAGATTGAAGACTTTACAAACAATGATCTGCACAGACAGGACAGGCAGTAAAGCTTAGAGGAGATCTTATGCCCATTAAATATTAAGAAAACCCAAAAGGCTTTAAACTAGAAAGAGCAGGTTTCAATCCCCTTGAATGAAACAGTCATTACACTGAACAGCAACTATCTGAAGTGTGATGCTGTTTGACATTATAAGTCATTATAAAGATCTCTTTATAGAATAAAGTTAAGCTAGTTTCTTTCAAGCACTCTGGGATGTGACCTTGCTTGAGGGGCACTATATAAATGCAAGTTGTTGTTGTTGTGCCTGATTGCTCCTCACCCCCTTTAATACTCCTCTTCAAGAATCAAATTATCTTCTGAAAGAATGTACGGCCTCTGGGTCAACATCAGTTTATGTCAAATAATTTCACATTCCAATTACTTTATGTTTTAACATTCACTTTAACATCTTTCATGATTACCTATATTTGTGCTCAGGAAGCAAGTGATGTGATTGGGAAACTAAACTGATAACACTCACTGTCTCCAAGGTCAAACACAAACATTGATGTAACAGAGCCTACTGGAAACAACAAAACTACCTCCGCACAATCCACCATCTTCAGGAGAAAATATTGGGCGACAGAAAAACTAATTTAAAGGTAGAAAATTACAAGACAACTTGCACACATTTAGCTGGAGAAATGTGTATGAAGGCGAGCTTTCTCTTTGAGCTAATGAATGCTCACCTGGAAATACAAAAGTGGCAAATGTAACTATCATTAGACATCACTGGAAGATTTAATTGGTTCCCTCTCTTCAGCAAATGCTGACTCATGCTGAAAGCCAGTTCTAGTTCTGCAAGTGCTAGTGGTCCTGTTTATCATTGAATCTAAGTGGTCTAAATTTTTTTTACAGGTCCTTTTTTTTTGCAAAGAAGAGTTACAATATTGGTACATCAGTACTGCCACTCAAAGTCAACAGGTCTGTATAATTGACAGCATCTTTGTCAATTTTGGTGTAAACGATTTAAAAATGTCAACACACCCGCACACTCTCTCTCTCTCACTATTCCTTCCTGGGTCACAAATTGTGGATTAGACTAGCGTTTGGAGTGATTAAATGGAAAGTTTTAAATATGAAGGAAGGTCACTGTACAGTTCAAGCACTTAATATGTTCCCATTCCCTGAAACTTATAAAACAATGGCACAATTCTCCAAGTGTATCACAATTACAACTCGACTGTAGCAAAAGTGGGGGAATTTTTTTTTATAAGTTCAACCAGTAAAGATTGCCATCAGTAAAGAAGGCATTTCAAGGGCTAGTCACCGGTTGAGTATGTATACAACAAAACTCTGGCTGTGGCTGATCTTTTTAGTTCCCTCTCTCCTAACA
The DNA here is from genome assembly GCF_018977255.1 of Callorhinchus milii. Lineage (NCBI taxonomy): Eukaryota > Metazoa > Chordata > Chondrichthyes > Chimaeriformes > Callorhinchidae > Callorhinchus > Callorhinchus milii. Next base: position 5,512,252 of record NW_024704759.1, on the reverse strand, counting down.
CAGCAGAATTATCGAAGCGACAATGAGGATCCTACTCAGGCATTCCACTCACTGAGAAGACATCAACACACACTACAATCAGATGCTTGGCCTCCACTAATTTCGTTCTCTTTGCTCTGAATTAAATTCTGATATTTATCCCTGAGGAACTCTCAGCCTGGCTAATCCTCTGGCTCACATTAAACCATGGTTAACAAAACTGAAAAATTATCAGCCGGGCTAATTTAAGCAAATAACAGAACATACCCACGTGTAATTTTAAATACATATAGGTATAGCAAACTGTCCAACAGCAACATTTCATCCAAACTTAGACACTTCCTGCAAACTCTTCCTTATTTACAGATTATTGGGCATCGAAATCTGCTTAGCACCCAGAAGCACTGAGCCACATAAAAGGAGAATACCCCAAGTTGAATTCCTGGTGCGCACTGAGCACTCAAGACTATCAACTAGAGGAAGAGAAAAAGAGAGGAGGGGAAGGAGGTAGTAAGCTGAGCTGGCTTCAACTGACAACCTGCATTGAAAATTCACCGGGATTAGGTAAATAGGGTCCACCACGCCAGGAAAAGTGTGCGATCCAGTCCAGCCAAAGTTACACATGATTATACTACTTTGTGGTACTTTTGTGTCAAATACAGCCCAGGGCAAGGACTGCACAGACATTTTGCAGAGAGAATGCTTTTCATTCTTTCTCCCTCGAGCCCAGAAGTTAGAAATTCCTGAGAGAATCCATAACACTCCAACTCAGGAATGCTGTAGTTGGCAAGTGTTTCCCAGCACTGATTCAATATGGTGACATACGAGACAAGAAGTAACCTGGTGAAGCTCTGACTGAATGGGTGGTACAATCAGAAATTTACAGAGTAGGAGGCGGCCATTTAGTCCATCTCTCATTTAGCAGACAGGGTTCCAATGGCACAGGTCAAAAGTTAAAACATTGGGAAAACAGGAAAATTACTCTTTGAAAGTAAAAAGTCATATGATTCACTTAAGATATAAATGATTGATATCCAAGTGAGAACTTAATGGTCGGTTCAAAACATTGCATCATGATTCTAAATATCATATGGTACTATTTCAAAAGAGAAGAGTTTCCTGGTATCCTGGCTAACAATCCCCCAAATAAGAAAAGGACGCTGCTAGACGCAAATTGCCTTACTGTATTCACCCACAGTCATTACACTTTGCAGAAAACTCTGAAATGCCTTGAGACATTGACTTGCTGAGGCACTATATTAAACATAAGGATTACCTTTATGTACACATGCCATACGGTAATGAACAGATGGTTGAAATGTTGTCCATGCTTTGAGTTGAGTAGAATGGTCACAGACTGAGCAACTCCACAAGATCCCCTCTCGTCATTCAGATGAGGGAAATGGTAGAATGATCGTCACTATTAATTGACAAGTGCTCCAAAGATGGTTTTCATGGATTCCGTTAACTAAACACCTTGACCAAGTAACAGCGTTGTGACTCACACAAGCTACATGTAGATTTGCACACTCAAACCCTCAGCAATCATCACAGCTTATGTTCATTAACTACGTTATATTGCTTTTACAACCTTATCAGCAAATCTTCCAAATTGCAAATTTTCCAGCCAGTAGTGAAACATTCGACATCAAGATTCATACATTGAGATTTGTCTTCCCAGGCTACTGTGCATGATCGTAAAGTTACTATTTGAAGAGAAGACATTTCCCTATGCTTCAGTCGACATTCATCCCATCTCAGCAGGAAACAAGCTAAACAGCAGAGTGCTCAGTACAGCTGGACACTGATTACAGCAGTACACATTGGAGGATTAAATCAATGCTGGACTGTGCTCTGCCTATAGCCCTGGCAGAATATGGTTATTTAAGGGGCACTGCTATACGCAATTATCTTACGGCATTCACCCAAAAACTGCCACTGCACTTTACAGAAAACTCTGAAATACCTTGAGACAAATGACTTGCTAAGGCACTGTATCAATTGTTACTGAATTCTTACTCAAACTATCAAGGCTTATCGAGAACTACAGTCACAATTGGCAGAGGCATCCAGGAAGCAAGAAAGGAGCTTGCAAACCTGCTCGGTGGAAGGATTAGTGTCAATTATCTCCCTTCCTATAATGCAACCTCTACGGCTTTACAGATTCATTTGATAGCTGTTTGTGGAACATTGCTGCACAGGTCAGCTGTCGCATTTACCCACAAAATAGTTATTAACTTTACAGTATTTGCTGAAAAGATGTAAAATATTTTAATCTAATTAATATTTAGATTAAAGCGCCTTCTCTACCTCTTCTCCCAGATCCCTCCCAGCCCAGGTTCCCAGTCTTCATAAAAGTGACTTTGAGATCTTCTCCATATGTGAAAGGCGCTATATAAGTGCAAATTGTTGTTGAGTGCAATGCAGATCAAAATCAATGACAAGAAATTGGAAACAATACCAATGTAATCAAACATAGATTTTTAAAAGAATTCTAAATATCTATCAGAAATACACCTGCAAATAACTTCTGAATTTCAACTTCAATTCCATCAAGTCTGCAGAGTGAATCCCAATTGTAAGGACATTCCTTGTGAACCCTGAACCTTCCATCACTTACAAACAAAGATTGAGAGGACTGAAGCAGTCCTGAGCATTATATTGAGAAATATATATTAAAAGGTAGTGGCAGCAAACTTGTCCAGTGATGTCATGCTTTCAAACAGATAAACGAACAGGTTACCCTAAAAGAAGGATTTCCAAAGAGGCAAGAGAAAAAGGTTTGTCAGATAAAAATTGATATTGAGGAATTGTCAAGATATTGAGGAAATCTAGTGAACAGGGGGAGAAGGGTTTTATACTTGGTTGAGTATTTTTAATTAAAAAAAATAATGTGTTTGACCAAGATTAGTACAGTGATGAACAGCAATTCACTGACTGCTCCCATACTTTCTACAAGAGTTGCTGAAGTTTCGGAGCACAAATAAGATTTAACAAAAACTGCAGCAGCAATTTAAATACACATCGCACCAAAAGTAAACAATTTGGCTGAACATTAAAAGCAGCAGATTAACAGAAACTTAAGTAAAACTACAGAAGATGACACTTAAAATTAGAGATTAACTATAAAAGTTAAACTACCTGTCAGTCAAAATATTTCACGTACATGGCTGAAGGTGCAGTATTATTACAGATCACAGAGATGACGTGTGTTTTCACACACACATACCAAAAGGCCCAGTACAAAACTGGGGAGGGAGAAGGAAGGGGTCAAGGAAGAAAGTGGGGAAATCAATTTGAAGCTGGAGGGAAGGAAGGTGTAGGCGACTGCAATTTTCTAATTTCCAGCCAGCCTAACAAGAAACCAGCCTCTCATGGCTGAGGGTTTATTGGTCCACGTCAATGACGTGGCCCTGTGAATGAAGGACTGATGTCAGCTGAGGTCAACCATAGCACCTCCAGTGAAATAGCTCAAAATATTCACTTAAATTCCAAGGTAGCAGCACTGTGCTAATAGCCACTGCCACCTAGAATCATCAAATATTACAACACAGAAGGAGGCATTCGACCCATCGTGCCTGTGCCAGCTCTTTGGAAGAACTACCCAATCAGTCCCACTTACCCCCCTCTTTCCCCATATCCTTTTCAAGTATCTATCCAATCTCCTTTTGAAAGTTGTAATTGAATCTGTTTCCACCACCCTTTCAAGCAGTACATTCCAGACCGTAACAACATTGTGTGTAAAAAAAATTCTCAACTCCCCCCTCTGTTTTTTTTGCCAATATCTTCAATCTATGTCCCCTGGCTACCGACCTACCTGCCAGGGGAAAAAGTTTCTCCCTATCTACTCTAACAAAACCCCTCATAATTTTGTATACCTCTATCAAATCTCCCCTTAACTTTCCCTGCTCTAAGGAGTACAATCCCAGCTTCTCTCCACATAGCTAACGTCCCTCAACCCTGGTACCATTCTGGGAAATCTCCTCTGCACCCTCCCAAGGCCTTAATGTCCTTCCTAAAGTGAGGTATCCAGAATTGTGCACAATACTCCAGCTGAGGCAGTCACTTATAAAGGTTTAGCAGAACTTCTTTGCTTCTGTACTCAATGCCTCTATTTATAAAACCTATGTCAGCAATTACCAAGATAATACCTATGAATGCGAAAGAAAGGTCTCAAAGTCCTTTACAGAATGAGATGAATTAGAAACAAAGTGAATGCAGTTAGGGTAGAAAAGGCGGCAGCTGATCTCACATCTTACAAACCATGAGATCAGAAGAATTTGGTGGGGGGTGTGAGGAAAAAAGTGCGGAAGGAGCGAGGGGGAAAAAACAGGGAAATTGCTTGATTAATGTCATGAATTGCACTACAATCACTGGCATTAACCTCTTTATCCCTCAATCAGCAAACCCACAACATATTTGTTCACCCACTCATCAACTCAACACATTCTCACTTCTGAGATTCTGAACATAGCAGCAAGTAAAATCGGACAGGCTATGCATATGCTGCCAAACTATCGCCAAGGTACACTTCTCTGCCAAATGCAGAGAGTAATCCAACAGCTAAAACTTCTTTTAAAATGGACTTTCGCACACTTTGTGTTTGTCACCTCTTGTCTCAGCGCTGGAACAAGGGAAAGAAACTTCAAAACTAAATATTGAGTGAGTTGAAGCCATTTGAAGAAAGGATTAAGAGTGTTACTGTATATCAGGAAGTTTTCAAGCTTCAAGATCAAGCAGCAATGCACAAATGAATTATTGCCACGTAACTCAGAATAGCAGGCCACGGTGTATTGCTAACAGTTAGATAGCTCTGCACTTACTAATTGTCCAGATAAAAAAGTCAGTGGTTTTTACAAAACCATTTAATACTTTCTTTGATATAAAAAAATTGAGTAACAAAAGCTCTCCTTATCAAGCTGTACTTCATATTCAGAATAAATGAACATCAGTATCAGGACAATACACCAATTATCAAAATAGCATTGTCAGACCACTTTAGATGTGGGTGTGCGATGCTGAGTCATATGCTGTGGCGTTTAGCAAAGTATTTCACTTTACAAGAGCTTGCCTTGTCATACTAGTGAGATGTGACAGGGCGTGCTTTTTTTAAAAAATGTTCTATGACTAGAGTAGCAAAAAAAAGCTTCAAAAGGAAATGGGACCGGAAGCAGAGTAGTTCCAGGGATCTTGCGTAAGATTTTCCTCCATGGTGAACAATAATTAACGATGAAATAGTTCATACAATCACATGCAGTTTGTTTCAGGAAAAGTTCAAGATTCGATGGGGAGAAACGATTGTTAAAAAAACCTTTGTAGGAAGATTATTGAATGTCATTCAGCTATGATGACCAGATTAATAGGCTCAGGTTATAGTTCTTACAGCAGAGGAGGTTAAGGGGATTTGATTGAGGTGCTTAAAATAATTAAAGTAAATGTGTAAATTAGTGGATGACTCTTCCTTTTGGTTGAGGGATCCATTACAAGGGACACTGCCTTAAAATCAAAACTAACAGTTGAAACTGAGGTCAGGAATCATTTCTTCACACAGAGGCTTGCTTATGAAGATGTGGAATGCTCTGCCCCAGAAAGCTATAGAGGCAGAATCAATAGAGATCTTTAAAAGAGACAGACAGAATTGGGTAGTATATAGAGGTTTAAAATGGTATGGATAAAGGGTGGGGCATTGGAATTAAAAGTTCTGCCAAGATTTAGGAAACTGGTGGAACAGGCTCGATTGGGTGACTTGCCTCCACCTATTCCTAGTTTATGTTCTCATTTCTAAGTATGTGAGTAAAAAGCAGATCATAATTCAATGGAAATATATCCAGTGCAGAGTGCAATGCTCTAACAAAACAAGACATTAATCCTTGGACACACCTGTAGAAAATGTCAGTTTTTCCAAAGTTGGAAACGCATGCATTACATTCACCTTCAATGAATGTCTGTTAATTCGGCCAGGCAATGGTTAAAGCACCAGTCACAGCATTAGTTGTACTGGGTGGCTAGCTGCAATGTATTAAGTAAGGTAATCTATCTTCTATACTAAAAAAAAACTGTCTGCGCTTCAAGAAGGATCTCGATAACTGATTGACGTAGAGACATGATTTATACCTCATCGGAACGGTCCTGCAATTGGGAGTGACATGGGCATATTTGTTTTCAGGTATCTCCTATTGCTCATGTATTATTTTCAGTTTTTCGCTGCAGTTATGGCTGGTGGCCGCCGAGTTAAAGTGGCGCTGTTGCATCATGAGTCACAGAGCACCTATGTATGTACGCATATACTGCAGTTATACCTGCTGTCCACACCGGTTGATCGGGGCACCCTACGTCACAGAGCATGCACACAACCAAGCATCGGGAACAAAATAAAGAACACAGGCGAAGCTAAGCCACGGCAACAACAACAAAATCAAAATTTTAATGTGCAGAGTCCTCCCAGATGGGTATAGATAAAGATGAAATGTCTGTCTGTGCGTCAACCTACATTCCATATGGGATCCTTTGGTTGCAAGCATAGCTGCAATTAGTACAGCAAGTGGTTAATAAAAGGAATGCATTTAATTCGAATGACAATACCGCAGTTTCTTTAAATAACATGAATTGCAGCAATTAAGAAAACCCAGTCAACTATTGAACTAATGGGATATAATAAATAATAATCCTTGCATTTGATATAGCACCTGATCACACCTTTGAGACATCTCAAAGCAGTTCACAGAATATACTGTAAAGTGAATTGACTATCTTGGGGGTGAAATGTAACAGCCAATTGCGCACCAGTGTCCCACAAACACTCGTTGATTGAGTGACCAAATTTTTTTTTTTTTTTGGAAGAGATTATTAAAAGCAACCCGCTAATCAATTAACAACTGGATTCCCACTTACTGCAAGGTAAACAGAGGCGTGTGGAGTAACGAAACTTGCCCAATGTTTCACCCTGCCCAGGAATCAAACCTAGGTCCTCTTGCTTGTGAGGTAAGTGCTCTATCCTCTAAGCTACAGGACTCCATGAAACCAGATATAAAAATTTGTAAGAAAGTAAGGGTTTCTGTAACCCTTGTTGTTCTTCATAATACACTGCTTGTTGGTTCAGAAATGCCATGTAAATCTCCAAATACAATCTTTACCAAAGACAACCACAACTGATGTAATTCTGCAGCAAAATATTTAACTGAGTAACCAGTTAAATCAGCAATGAGAGCTAGGTGGAGTAACTCAACAGTATTGATCTATGAAACCAGTGCTCAAACACATTGTTCACATTTCCAAAGATTTATACTTTGGTCCTGTTAAGGAAATGCACACAGGACGATACAGGAGAAAATTCAGTGACAGACAAACATTGGATAGAGCAGTACATGAAGAATCATAGGTCCAGTGAAAAACCCTTTTCGTCTACGCTCAGAGGCTCCTCCAACATCAAAATCAACATCTTATCAAAAAGATTAGGGTGTACTTATAGCAGATAGCTGACAGTAATATAAGGAACTCTGATAGTCAAATATTCAGCCACTGTTCTCCTGCAGTGTTTTCTGCTATTGCAGGATTATGGCCAATTCACTCCTCAGCATTCAAAGTGCAATCTGCACACCGATCTTGGGCTTCAGTGTTTTGTGACAAAATTACACACAGACATGTAGCTGACGTAGCCAAAATATTCAATCTGCACAAACATATCCAAATATGGATTCTGTTCCTGAACAGTTAAATATTCAGTGCTAACCCTTGTACTGGGCCAGCGTTCTCAAGATACCTTCATTTATTTGTTTTGACTGAACATCACCAACCAAATAATCTCACTTTCCGAGCTTCTAATCAGCTAGGAAGCAAAGTCGACTCATCATACATAACTAAAAAGAAATCCCTCCAAGAAAGAATCGCTAATAGGCTGATGGAATGTAGCATACAGGAAATCAGTATTGATTCTTCTCTTGGGTATTAATGCTGCTCCACACTGAATATAAGCTCAATAAGAAGCACTGCAGGTTATCTCTTCACCTCCAGCCACACCACACACCGCCCCATCCACCACTCGAACCCCAATTGACACATACACAGCTTTATAATAGCTCTTCTTTTGAGCTGTCTCAAAGTTCTTCATAGAATATACTGCAAAGTGAATTGATTGTATATTTTGTGCGCGAAACACAGCAGCCAATTGTGCACAGCAGCGTCCCAGACAGTCATGGATTGAGTGACCACTAACGACGGTAGAATAGAAATTAACAACAGAAAAGCTTTTAGCCATTCTAATTTAAAGTTTCCACCCTTAATCTCCTATTGTTTCCATTACCAAATCCTTTTTGCCTCACTAATGGTTGGGATTATTGTACGTTCTCCCCCCCCCNTCCACACTGATACCAAAGTATCTGTAGGTACTGTAGGATGTGAGAGGGCTGTAATATGAAACTCAACAGTGATAACTAATGAAACAAATAGACCTTTTTGCCACACTGTTCATCATTTTGCTTTCATTAAAACAACCTACAGTATAGTATTCAATAGTAGTTTCTGTGATAAGGTCCTGTAAGATCCTATTTTTCATTCATTATTACAGCACAGTCCTTTGCCTTACTCGGCCCATTCTTAATGCTTCTTTAATGCTTAATGGTTCCTTAATGCACCAAGCGGCCAACAATTCACAGTGGATTATGCTTCATGAAGCCAGTCTATCAGAATAAGTATGGTTCACTAACTTTTCCATGGGCCATTTTTCTCAGTGGCAGCTGCCAAAAACGTCAGAAAGAGGAACAGACGTAAACAATTGAAATAGGAAAAGCAAAGTTGTGACTGACAGAATTAAACTGGAGACATGAGAAGCACGAACCGGCAGCAGCTACTGTTATTGGGGACCCAGTGGGGGGGTAGGAGGTGAGAGAAGAGAATGCGGTGAAGGAGAGATCTCAAATTATATTAACCATTGATATACCTTTTAATTCTATGTAAAAAAAATTGGTGATGGGTGGGGAGGGCGGGAGGAACCACAACAACAACAAATTACAAATATTCCAAACTTGGTAGTCCGGTTTCAGGGCCAGGTGGGTCCACAGTACTCTAAGGCACTGCTGATGACAGACCATTCATGCTGGTTCATTGGGCAGGACTCACAGGGGCAGACAGTCACTGGGGTCAGGGATTCTTCCTAATCATCTCCTGTTAACCCTGCAAGCCAAAGCCCAATGGGTTGGGTAGTGCTAGCTGGACCAGTAGGAAGCTTGCCAAACAATGGCAAGCTGTGGGTTTTTAGCTGGTTAAACAGCAATATCCCAGTGCACACTCTGGGGTTTCTAAGCCTTGGCTCTCTCTAACCTATGGAGTAGTTTCTGGAATTAAATAAGCAGAGTGCAACCCACCAGGCATAGAGTGCACATTCCATTCCCAGGCAAATTTCCATGGTAGTTACCGCACATATGTGGAACTCAAATGGTTTGGTGTACTCTTAAGAACGGTACTCCAAGTGCTCTGAGACGACATCCAGCATGAAGGCCGCTATATAAATGCAAATTGTTGTTGTTGGTGATGGGTATCTGCATGTGTCAGAGACTTGGCTGACCAAACATAATTCTAGAACATCCACGATACCACGTTCTTAATACAGCATGCAACTACTTCTTAAATCAAAAACAGTGTCCTGATCTCAACCACATTCCTGGTAAACCTGTTTAACCTCAGTAGAAAAATGGGAGTCTGTTCTAAACTTCCATCCACAACCCAGAACTACGTCTTCTTGTTCTGTTGCCATGGGGTATTGATCTGAAAGTATGGTTTGGCATTTGCATTACCCCGCTTACCATCAATTCAGCATTTTATATGAATCTATAAAAGTCCCCTCATAGGTTTCTCTTAAATTCAGTTTTCAAATTGCTCTGGGTATTTAGATTTTTTTTACAGAAAAACAAGAATGGAGATCTTGGGAGTGATAGCAAAGCAGCAAACCCATCAAGCGGTTCACATTTTCTGGCTTGATTTCCAATTAATCCTCGAGACATTTCCCCAAAGCTCGCATAATTCTTAGAACTATAGATGGCCTCACTTAGAAAACACACTTCCAGGTGGTGCCAGGGCAATGTGGCCTCCAAAGTGAATGATAAACTGAAACCACAACTGACACAGCTGAGCCAATTCAAGGAACCAACTCAAACTGCACGTTCTGGTGGTAATTGCCAATTCCTTCAGTTTTGCTGCTGTGGTTTAACAAATCATCTGAGCAGTTTTAAGAAAAAATCATTTGTAGTGACTTCCAAGTTACTATATAGAGAAAATAATTTCCTTCTGAGTCAATAACCTCAATTTAGTTTTTGCCAATAGTTTACAGGAGTCCGTAGCCTGCACTTAATTGGTCATGTTCATATTAGTCTAGACACTGAGTGTCTGCAGGCTATTTGACTACAGAGAGCCTCACAGCGGAATCTGATCTTGTGTAACATTCATATGTGAGTATTACAACAGGAACCACTGGGTAGCAATCAACGACAGTATTCTTAACAGATCTGCCTGCACTGAAGCCAGGAGTGCTGAGGTCAATTGTAGAACCTGAACTGCATTTAACAGAAATTTACCATGATTCAAAAGAACGTTACACTTAAAAATCCTTAGAGAGCAATGTTAACCAAGTGTGTGCAGGTATCCTCCAGAACAGACTCCATAGACTAACGCGTTTCACTTTCAGGGCTAGAGGCTAATAACTATTCCAGCGCCGCGGCACACAAGGTGAGGACCAGCAATAACTGCCAAAGTGGCTCCAGGTAAACTCTTTAAGATTTGTCCAATCACCGATTAGATTGGACTCACTCAAACTCAAGACAACGTACTGTTTTTTTAAGGTAAAAAGAAAATTCCAGCCAGCACTGAAAATCCTTCTCAGTTTTCAAATCATTCAACCACACCAAAAATTTTGATTTTTTATTTAAAATTTTGATTTACCATTTGAGTTATCTACTAATTCGCAGGTTACCTCACCCCTCACGCTGCTGAAACTCTGGTCCACGCCTTTATCACCTCAAGGCTGGACTATGGGAACTCTCTCCTCGCGGCCTTCCCGGCCCTCCCTCCACACTGCAGGTCATCCAGAACTCTGCAGCTCGTGTACTGTCCCGCACCAGACACCGCGACCACATCACTCCCACCCTCGCTCGCCTCCACTGGCTCCCCATCCCCCAGAGGATCGAATTCAAGATCCTCATCCTCACCTACAAGGCCATTCACGGCCTCGCTCCCTCCTACCTCTCTGACCTACTATCTCCCTACCTACCTGCCCGTACCCTCCGTTCCTCTGGCTCCGGTCTGCTCCACATCCCCCGCCTCAACCATCCTACCATCGGTGGCCGGGCCTTCAGCCTCTCAGCCCCGAGGCTCTGGAACTCTATCCCCCAGTGCCTTCGCCGCTTCCTCCCTTTCCTCCTTCAAGGCCGGTCTCAAGACCTTTCTCTTTGACCGTGCCTTCGGCTCCCCTCTCGACTCTCTACCCCCCCCCCTCGCTCCCTCCCTTCCCTCCCCCGGACCATTTCCCCCTTGCTCGGGTCCTGACCCAACTGTACAGCGCCTTGGGACGTCCTCCCGACGTGAATGGCGCTCAATAAATGGAATCTTGTTGTTGTTCTTCTTTAAAGTTAACTCAGCGAATGCTCAGAAATGTGCAACCTAACTCCTGCCATTCATGGAAACATTTCCATTTTGATGCAATAGGAAGATCATTTTAGTTGTATTAATTCCAATTGAGCTGATACTTCCACTCCAGTGGCTTAATATCCCATTTAATTAAATCATAAACGCATATTACACCTTCATCCCCCACATCCCTCCCTCCTTATAAACTAAAGAAAACAAACCATTTTAAATGTGACACAAGATTTTATAATGAACACCGATGGGATGAGGCGCTCTTGCAAAATCCCCAATACAGCTGCATTATTACCCTACAGTAGCTTCCTATTCTAGGAACAAGACATACTTACGTATCCTCTGTAACTACAATGAAAACACATTTCAAAATACTCTGCGCAGACAAAAGGGTCACATTCTGCAGAGTCTGTCAAACATTGTGCTGTCATTTCTACAATCCACAAGCCATTTGTAGTGGCTCACATTCCACTCAATCAAGATCTATAAGGTGAAAAAAGGTAAAGGCTGATACATATTTCGGATTTTAATAGTCAAACCCTATAATTCTTACAACCTACATAAAAGCAGGTCTTTCCTTAGTTGCATCTTAAACAGCAGTCAGTCGAGCACTTTACAACTCAATAACACACTCTCGTGACAAAAATCAAAGTCATTCAGCAAGTTAGAAGCAGGTTTGTCAGGAGACGGACTATTGTGATAGTTTAAGCACTCAACTGTAGTAGCAAAGTTTAAGTCCAGGTCAGGCTGACAGAATGAAATCTTCGGAGCTTCAGATAAGCTGCAAAGTTTGCAAGATGAATCAGAACAGTCTAATTTAGTCCCTAACAGAGAAAACAAATAAATTGACAATTCAAACTATGCTCGAATCAGAGAAAGGCTATAGCTGTAGCTATCAAATATATGGATATATGAGAATATGAGATATATATATGAGAATCAAATATATCTAGGTTTGTTCAACAACAACAAAAGAACACAAATTGCATTTATTCTGCAGAGCGGAGGCAGTGGACAGGTTTGTGAAGCTTTCATGGGTCGCAGAAGTAGGACGGAGCAAGACTATGGAGGGCATTAAAATTGAGGACGAGGATCTTGAACTCAATCCTCTGGGGTTGGGGAGCCAGCGAAATGGGCAAGGATGGGGATGATAGGGCCATGGAGCTTAGAGCAGGAGAGGACACAAGCTGCAGAGTTCTGAATAAACTGCAGCTTGTGGAGGGAAGAGTTGGGAAGTGCAGCGAGCAGGGAGTTAGCACAGTCAAGCCTGGACATAATAAGGCATGAATGAGGTTCTCAAAAACCTGAGGGGAGGGATAGTGGCAGAGGTGGGTGGTGGTGGTGGTGGTGGGGGGGGGGGGGGGGGGGTGAGCAGAATGGATCATGGCACAGATGTGGGATTTAAAAAACTCTTGTGGGTCGAACATGATGCTAAGGTTCCATACTGTCTCGATGAGGTGGAGTGAACATCCATGAATAGTGATACTGAGGTGAGGAAGCGCTGATGGGAGCCAAGCAAAAGGGCCTCGATCTGGTCGACATTCAACTGGAGAAAATTGGCTCAACCAGGACCTCAGATCCGTCAGGACAGCAATGGTCCTGGATTCAAGGGTGGAAGCAGAGAGAGAGAGTTGGGTGTCATCCACATGCATGTGGAACTTGAACTTAATCTCTGGGAACATCCTTGTGGAAAACCCATTGCTAAATACAAAGTGGAGATGATGGGAAAGGCGAAGCTCAAACCAGGCAAGGACAGAACCATGAAGGTGGAGCAAAGAGGAGGCGGTGGAGAAGAATAGTGGTCATCAATATGGATGGCAGCAGAGAGATCAAGAAGGACGAGAACACAGAGAGAATGTCATGTGTAACATTGACTAAGACTGTGTCTGTAATATGAGCAGGATGGAAACCAGATTGGAGAAGTTCATATAGGGAGTGGCGGAAGAAGAAACAGCAAAGCAACAACTCGTTCCAGGATCTGGGAAAGAAAGGGAAGGTTGGAGATGGGGGCAATGGAACGGTAGTTTGAGAAAAGAGATGGGTCAAGGGAAGGTTTTTGAGGATGGGGGCATTGATGGCTTTTTAATGGATGAGAATGGTGCCAGTAGACAAAGAGGTTCACGATGTCCGTTAGTAAGGGTGGGCAAGGAGGTGGAGCTGGAGAGTTAAATTTTCTTCATCTGATAGACACATTTTGTGACCTATGTGTAAATATTTGGGGCTCAACCAACTTAGAGTAAGTTGAGCTCACAAGCAAACTTTTCCTGGAAGCTAACAATGAACATTCATGGAACTTTGTGAATTCCCAATTAAATCAAATGTTATGGCACTGAAAGTTATGCCAATACAAATTAAATATCTAACACTACAGATTAACTCCCTTCAACAACAACAACTTGGATTTATACAGCGTCCCCATGCTGGATGGCGTCTCAGGACGCTTCAGAATTAAGTGCAGCCACAACATTAGGAAAATGTCATCACTGGGCTGAGGAGAACACGTCAAGATCTCCAGGAGGACAGGAAGTCACAACATTGGCTTGTGGCACAAGAGATGACGTGGATGAAAACTGAAAGGTGTTTTATGTTCACGTACAATACAGTCACTACAGATTGACAATGTGATCAGGAACTATATCAAATGCAACAATTATTCTTCTACCGATATCCTAATAAAGGTTAAAGGTGATTTAGAAAAACACGCACGCACCCTTATCAGCATAGCAATATAACTCAATCCTCAGTCACCTGAGCCTATGTTTCTCTTTGTCAGCTATTAGAGGTAGATAAATTGAAGAAAAACAATTTTACAATATTTTCTGCCTTTAAAGTACCTTCCATCTGCCGAGAATGTGCGATATTGTGTCTTTACTTCTGCAAATGCATCTTGGCTTAGACAATGGACTCATTTTTTAAAAAAAGCTTGTTGCTGTAATAGAAGGATCGTCAGGTATTCTAGAAGGACGAGATCAAACAGGCCAAAGGACCTTCATCTAAATCTCTCTAGTCACCTGACAAAAATAAGACCATACACAAGTCTGATTCTGCAACTTCCATTAAACATTCTAAACAGTGAGCGCCAGAGAAGCCAATGAACGATCAATTACAATGTTGTCTCGACTGTTAATGATATAACTGAACAAATTTACAACCACAAATGGCATTTATATATCACCTTTCATGTCAGGAGGATGTCCCAAGTGCTGAACAGTCAAGGGTTTGCACCCAAACTGGGAGTTGGATTTGAGAGGGGTGGGAGCCACTGGGAAGGCACACAAAGAGAAAGGTTTTGAGACGCACTTTGAAGAAGGCGAGGGAAGGAGCAAGGCAGAGGCGGATTTACAGCACAAGAGACCATTCGGTCCATCGTTACTTCCTGTGATATCTCTGTGAAATAACCGTTCTCCCATTTTTTCACCACAATTTTAAATTTGTTCTCTTAAAACCTAATGTGATCCAGCCACAACCACCGAGTATAATTAGGTAAAAAAATTGTTCCTAAATCAGTGTCTGTGTGAACAAAATCTAACCTTTCCCCTTGTTCTTAATTTGATGCCCTCTAGTTATTGACCAGTGGAAATAACTGGTCCTCATTTACTTCAAACCACTCAATTTTCAAAACCTCCACATAATTTTTAAAACTTCTATATAATCAGTTCCACAAAACCTTTCCCCTGCCCTGCTGGTTAATGCAACATCTGCACAATACTCTAAACTTAAAAGCCGCAGAAATTCTGAGAATTAACCAGTTCAAAAGGTTTACCTGTCGGCAAGCCAAATTTGTCAGGCTTTTCAGCACAGGAGGTGGCCTTCCGGACCATTATGCCTGTACCATGCTCGCTCTCCACTAGAGCTTTCAGAAACTATGAAATTCATTATGAAAACCAGCAGTAAAAAAAAGGAATATCTGCTCAGTTAAAATGGCCATAGAAGCCTACACAGACGTGTTCCGTGCATGTGTGCTGCGTCCTCTATGGTAGTCCATTAAACCAAGCAGTCCTCGGGAGTACAGCATGTGAAACTGCAGTGACATTCTTGATGTGGAATGAAGCAACGCAATTGGTTGAGTGAGTTTATAAATCAGTACTCATCAGTTTCCGCTTGATGTTCAAAATAATCTAGAGAAATTTAAGAGCTGCCAGACTTATCCTGTAACAATTCTTGGAACGATCAAACATAAAATGCTCACCCTATCTGACAAACGCTAGTGTGCAACACTAGATTTTACATAGAAGTCCAATGACAGATCTGCCAAGGTGAAAACTATCAGACATATCGTTTCCTCACTTTCCACTTGGACATCCAATCAATCACATTTTATTTAACAGATTATGTTACTAGATTCATTTATTTAATTTTTTTGTAGAAAATCTGGATAAAATGGGATTAAGAGAATGATCATGATGTAATAAAACGGCAGCTCCTTGAGCTGTCTGGCCTCACGCTATTCCTGTTACTATTATGCATCAAGTGGAAAGTTCTTGCCAACAATGAACAAACTTATCCTTTGAGTTATAGTTTTTAAGATAATAAAATAATCTCCACCACTGAAGGAAGGCAGAACTGCTGGGTTTGGCTGAATATTTTCTGGGTGGGGAAGAGAGGAGGCCCATTGAAGTGAGGAATGAAGCCTTTAACACTAGCTTCCTTCACACAGACAACTGACAGCACAACGTCTCAATTTATCTGGGAACCTTCAGATGCAGTTCCACCAGCAGTTGAGGAAGCCTGCCGCAGTGAATCACTGCTCTGGCCTGAAGCACAAGGCACAGCCCCCACCTCCAGCCCTCAAAGTCTCCTTGTCTACGTTTTGGAATCCAAGTGTGAAGCTTCCACTAGCACGAACAGGTATTTTAGGAGCCAGGTTCGGATTAAACTGCAAAGATTTTTTCCCCAAATAGTTTCTACTGCATAACTCACGGCATTTCCTTTCCATCACCATCTGCTGAAGATAAGGCTCAAGTAGATCCTACAGCGAGGATCTGAGTTTCATTTACTCATGTACATGAAGCACTTTCAGATGTCTCGAAGACGTGATAAGGTGCTATATCAAATGCAAGGATTATTATTATTACATATCAAGCAATTCAATTGGTCTTGATTAAACCAACCCATATCAACATGTTCTTGGGAAGATGCATCGTGGGAGGTAACTGCACCAGTCCAAAGGCACATTTCTTTAACAGCAATAAAGTGTAGACAATACACTCTAACTGCATCGACGGAAACAGCAATCACCTTTTCTAAAATGCTACGCATTTGGAGCCTGGGATTCAACAAGTCCCAAAATTTAATTTAAAATTGGACTGTTTTGTTTACTAATTTATACATTAAATTACCACATAATCACGTACCACAAGCCCTTACACATTTACTCCATTTAAAAAGTATTATCTATCTCTTACGTGAGAGGATTGATGCACGTTTACTCACACATTTTATAGAACACTTCATAAAGTCGCATGTGGTTGTCAAGTGAGCTACTTTAATAATTAGGGAGGCCGTACTAAAGCAATTCACATATTTACTGTGCATTATTTTTCAAATTTCAACCAAACTGAGAACATCAAATCTATAAAACTTCCAAGCCCAGTTATTGGAAATATCAGCCCAGAGAACACAGATGAGATGGCAGAAACAAGTCATTAGGGGCTTGAAACTGCAGTGAGATACTGTTGAAATGGAACCACACAGGTTACCAGCCAGCTTCCTGCTGCTTATACAGCTAGAACCAGAACCCACGAGGACATTAGCTTGCAGAGTTATTAGGAGCCAAAAAGGAAGCATTGCGTTCCCTCCAGTTACATTGATGAGCTAGCCCGTCCCCCACTTCCCGGAGCCCCCCCCCCCACCTTTCTGGAGCCCACCCGGCAGGGTGCCCACCCGCAGGAGTCTAGATAACGATGAAATGTCTGTCTGTGTGTCCATCTACATTCCGTATTGGATCTTTTGGTTGCAAGTGAAGCTGCAACGGGTGCAGCTAGTATAAAGTGAGGTGAGGGGTAGTTAGTAATCGAAGCTGACTGGACTAAATTGCTCCCCATGGTTTTTTTTTCTACTTTATGATTTATTTTGTTTCATATTCAGATATTTTGGATTATAGCAGATTAACATTCCAAATATCAATCACTTTCAGGAGTGGAAATTATCAGAATGTCAGCAATTTAAAAAATATCACATTTGTACAATGGTCAATGTCCATCAACTAACAGCATCACACAATATTTTGCCACATTAACCAAGCAACGACAGTGCAGTAATAATGAAACTGTTCCAGTCTGCAATTACAAAAACAGATTACAAATATTGTAAACTTCGTCACACAAAAATAGAAAAATCAAAATGAAATCTTAAGATAAAGTGGAATGAATTAGGTTTCCATTTTGTCTTACAGTTGTTGAGCTTAACAGAAAAGGATCAGTTTTGTTTGATTTGTGTAAATGTCCAGAGGAAGAACTCTAAGGTATACAAACTGATTCAACATGCAAGTTGAACTTTAAAGGAAACTATTACTTTCAATATGAAGTAATTTCTTCTTCCAGTTTTTTTGAGGTAGGTGTTGAGAGCAATAACTTCTCTCTCAAAGCAAAGATTGTCAATGCCAAGAAATTAAATGCTCCTCTACTCTGAGCAGTTAATTTATCAGAATCAAGAGCTCCTGAAGCAGGTACAACATAACCAGAGTAGAGCTCTTGTACTCCCCACTTCAATCAGAGCCTCTGTTAAAACAATGACACTCGCTGAACTAATGTGATATTTCGTTTCCTTACTGCCCATCCTTGAGGTCAGAAATTGACATTTTAGTCCCAATCGCAGCTGAATTGAACAACTTTGCGTTCACAGATTGATTTCACCCTTACCACTGGCAGTGCACGATTTCACTGCAGTAGACTGGGCCAGATACGAACCCAGGTCTGCGAGATGAAAGGTCAGTCTTCCTACCAGATTGCATCAATTGACAACATTCAAGAAGCTTTGCCTTGTCACAGCTTAGCTGAGCCCTGACTGTCCCCCACTAAAGTTAAAGGTTGGTTATCGATAAGTGGCTCTCGTTGTAAAAATGCAGATTGTCGTCCGATCAGGTCATAGATTTTGGGCCCAAATCGCCATGGTTATTAGTGGCTAAGAAACTCAATGGGCAGTAAGTACACTGAGAGAAAACGTTTAAGGTATACCACAAGTGGGAAACAAGCACATTGAGCAATGACAGCGATTCAAAATTAACAGATAGAAAATAAAGATGGATCTCACCCCAGCACATCACTGTGCTACAACAGCAACGGCTAGAAACAAAGATGTTTATTCTACAGTCCAAAGAATAAGCGCAAACATTGATTCGCCATTTTGGCTCAAATCTAACATTACATTTTTAAACAATGTTCTGGCAGCTGCGTTCCACGCTGCATAACCTCAACGTAACACTCAGGAAGAAATTTTTTCCATATTAGAACATGGAATAAATCCATTCAGCTGATTAACACCAATACTGAGTTATTGATCAGCATATAAAATTTAAACTTATTTAGAATATTACAACCATTCAGCCTGTCAAATCTATGACCCACCCATGAGCCTCCAGTCAAATTCCATTCACCAAGTCTCTACTCTTTTCAATAACAACATAGCGCCCTTCATAAGCAACTATCAAACCTTCTTGGCTGCAATGTCCCAGATACCTTCACAAAATACAACTGTTCTACTGAAGCACAAACGTTAAGCCTACTGGACTGGAAAGTAACTGCTTTGCTTATTCTATCTTCCATATTCAGCCTGAGCAAAGGGTTACGAATAGAACTGGAAACGCAACCTGAAGGTAAAAGACTGAAGGGAACCGAGGAACAAAGGATTCAGGGGTACAAACACATAAATCACTAAAAGTAAAACAAAATCTATCAAAGTGGATAATGAGGATCTGTGAATTATGAACTGGTGTATTGAATAGAAAAACGAGGTTGTCTTGAATTGCACAGAACATCTCTTCAAAACTCTTAAACTTCGAGCTCTCCATTACAGAAAAAGTCAGGTGGCAACGGTGCAGTGCAGATTGACTAGAATGATATCAGGCAAAAGATAGTATACGTTTGAAGAGAGGCTCAGCTAAATTGAGGCTTTTTACACTGGAGTGGAGGAAATTGAGAGGAGATACTGAACGGGTATGAAATAGGAAATATTTCTACCAACTGGGGAGGAGAAGCTAGAAGGGAGGAGGCAGTCTCAGGATTGTTATCAGAAGAGGTTACAAAGAATAATTTCAGCACTAAGAGGGCCATTAGCTTAGGTGGTGGAATTCATCATCACAAATGGTTAATACTTCCAGCACATGAGCACATTTGATTTTGAGCTTTTCCTGAATATTCTTTTACCAACAAAATTACACTTTTTGTCTTTTTTTTATTAAAACTGAGCCTGCAGTATCCTGACTAATATCCCACTATACTTCATTATTATAACCAAAATAAAATAACTACATTCATTTTTGCAGGTAAAACCCAGCAGTCGGATTCCTGGTAACATCCAGAGAATGAATTTGACTTTAGCCAGTAAGCCAAGGGTAGCTGAAACATCCACTGTTTAGTAAGTTTCCTGTTCACATCTGATTCTGACACGCACACTATTACAGCAATAAACTACAGAAATGCAGCACAGTAAAATTCACATAAGTCGTATCAGTCGGGTCCATAACATCTAATATGACATACGCAAAATTTGAGTTACAGTACAGGCAAACTGTACAAGTCATATAAAATCTGATTTAATCAATAATCTACACTGTGCATTGTAATTCAATGCATGGGTTAACAGGTCAAGACTACGTATCTCGTGATGCAACTCATCCAGTTGCTGCATGCTCACTTACCAGCAAGCACTGGAATCACATTGAATCAGGGGAAATTAAGTTCTTCTGCGCAATGGATCAAGTACTTTGTTTCCCACGATTCAATGCATCTGGTCGGTAAATGCATATGCATCGATGGGTTAGGGCGTCATTTCCCACAATTTAATGCAGCCAATAAGTGCAGGAGTAACAGAATAGGGTAGCGGTGTTACAAGTTAGGAGATGATTAATATGACTAGTGCAAAGAAATCTAAGTGGTTTTGATAGGAACCTAAATGGGACTCCAGTGCTGTTACACGTTTTATAAAGATAAGACGTGTGCAAGTGTTACTGTATTACCTAAAGTTATGAGTAACATTAACCTCTACCACAAAATAAATGATTAAAACTTTTTCACAAAGCAAATTAATACAGTGCAATGCTTATCTCCCCATCAATCACCAATTCTCTTATCATTTTTAACTGCCCAATCTATTCAAACCCTCTTTTAAAAAAAAGTTTCTCTTAGCTGCTTTCTTTTCCTTCCAAATTGGAGGTCAGAACAAGTAAAAAAAGTGGCGAACAGAACACCAAAACCAACATTTTTAAAACAAAAGTCAAAAGATTGACTGAACGCTGATTCATCACAGAATTCTGGATGTTTAAAAATCACGTCAAATCAAAAAAGGCTGACCAACCTAATTGTGCAGCACTTTAAGGGTTAAAACTTATTGATGGCACATTCTAGGAACTCAATTCACATTATGTTTCATTTTGCAGCTACTAACAAGCAGGTGCTGCCCTGAAACAGAGCACCTTGTACAATAATTAGCTCAACAGACAACATCTGCGAGTTCAGACCCCGACTGTAATACACACACTCCATTAGACATACTCCATTATAATACTACCAGTTCAGTCCTATGACCACTGGATAACAAATCCTTTGGCCCAACATTTGACAATTTCAACAACAGTCAGAAGTACACTAAATCAAAAAGCTGAGGAACTCAAGACTGCACTTTGCAAAGCCCTATATTTACAGAATATATATTTATAGGGTTCATTAAACAAGATGCCATGCAAATCTTGCAGGAATTTCAATCTTTTGAAAACGAAGGTCTTCAAGTTTGGTCTGAAACATTTGCCCCATTTTCACCTTGTTTGTTTCTCTTGCCTCCCTTCATTCCTAACGTGCACACATTGCAAACTAAGGCCCTAGCCCTAATCAACAGCCTGGCAAATACCTCACACCAGTTCTTTATAGTGGTAAGCTGCTGAGGCATCATTGTTCTAGCTATGCAACTACAAGGTCTGGTTAGTTTGGGGAGCCCCACAACTCAACAAGCTCTCAGTCCAGAGAAGGAAGGGCTCAAATGTTGGAACTATCCAAAGACTCAAAACAAAGGTTTGCTACAGCTCAGTAAACTCAGCACAATTGGGCGTCAGTGTGAGCTCAGAGGACAATTCACTTGCAGGTGTTGTGTCACTTACCTGTGTAAATTCAAAGTTTTTCTGATTTGCTAGGTTTAGGACGTAATCCAATCGAAACTGATTCTCAGGATTGGATACGAGGACTGGTGGTACCAATGTATTCATTGCTCCCACTATCGTCTGCAACAAAACCAGAGAAAAGAAATTTGATAAAGCTTTTATTTTTTCCCTTTCTCATCACAATCATGCAACAAAGTAACTTGCTCTCAGGCCTGGTCAACATTACTCTTGGGCCGATTTACCAAGAATTGTGCAAAAAAGACACAGGCCAGCTCAACCTCCAATTTTTGCAACCGTGTTAAAAAGCCCTAATCAGTTGAAGTTTGTAACTCTTCTTGCACTATAGCCATCAGGCTGAGAGCTAGTGCAATCTGAAACAATTTGGAGCTGTTAAAACAGCCATCAAGTGTGCCTCCTATCTTAATCATTGACCACTAGGTGACCAATGAATCGTTCCTATGAGAAAACAATAGACATTTGCCACAGAGTTCATAGGACTTCGGTGGGCGGGCTTTCCACCATTCTGCTCCCACTCTCTGGAACTCTGTCTCAAGAGTCCCTCTGATTGCTCCCTCGCCTCGTTCCAGGTTTGACTCAAGACCTAGATGGTATTTTTGGTTATCTTTCTCCTCCCAATCCCCTTTGGCCACCACTCCAAGTTCAGGTGTCCAGCCAGCAGTGTTAAGCAGTTTGAGAGATACTCCTAACATGAAAAAAAATGTACATTGTATTGCTTTCTCTTTTGGTCAGCCGAGTGTCTGATGCATGCAGAAACCCATCACCATGCTTTGGTTACTTTGGTTACTCTTAAGCATGATGGTTGGGTTTCGGATCTGGCTATATCTACAGGAATAGAGCTAATATGGTACACATTAAACAGGGATGGAAATTTCCCAAAACATGGGAATAGGTACAAGAGTTTCAAGAGCAACAGGTCACTCGCAGCTCTTTAAGGTGAAAGCTGGAGGGGAGAAGATAAAATAGCTAAGAGCACACTGTAGAAAACAACCATAAATTGTATTCTGAATGAGTATTTTCTGTAAATTAAATCTGAAGCCCATAATCAAAATTGAACAGAGCCACTAGTATAAATATTAGTGTTGACCAATCTGAGATCCACAAGATTCCAGAAAGCTTTGTAATATATACAAATACTCAGTTCTCAAGTGAATGGTTATTACCAACCAAAGGCGAAGGGGGAAGAATTCTGTTAGATATCGGAATCAATTCTCCTTTGATCAGGATTATTTGGACGAGCGCGCAGAAGAACATTTTATCAATGTGGGCTTTGTGTACTTTAGCATCAGGATTTAAGTCAAAAACATTTCAAAACACAAACTAGGTTGATTTTTTCACACTAACAATTAGATTTTTTAAATCGGTGTGACTATCATCTCATTTATTAAAAACATTTAGTAATTTAAGCTATCACCAACAGTTTTCTGGTTTCAGTTGATTAACACATCAAAGCAAATTCATAAGCATATTAAAAACATTTTCCTTTAGACTAAACATTTCAGAAGTATTTACCTCTATGGCTTCTTTAATATTATTTTTAATATCTTGAATTTTCCGCTTTTTCTCACTGAAAAAAAAGTTGAATAAAAATCAATTTCCCTCAATTATAAGCCTTAAATTAGTGCTTAGGATATTCAAATCTGCTTTAAAAAATTAAAAAGAAAATCAAGTTTAAAAGCTACAGTTCAAAGTACAGTGAATGCTTTAGCAGTTTTTTTATAAAATAATTTATCGTAATACACTGGAATAACCACAGCAATTTAAATCATAAGAGTACATTTCTCACCATTTAACTCACTTGCTTCCTCAGCTTAATTAACTGTAATAATCACCTGCTGAGTTTCCTGGAACTCAGAGTGGTAAACATTTCTTTGACAAAACACTGGTCCAGGACCAATTTCTACCGATAAAACCAAGAATCAACATTTACATTCATTAACGAGGTTCCAGTCAAACTCGAATATTGGAAGAAAACAACAACTGGTAAATTCAATAAGTTTGAGTTCAGATGGAAATAACCAACACAAAAATGTGTGAAAATAAACGCAAGAACTTGCACAGATACAGCATCTTTTGCATTGGAAAATATTTCAAATACTTCGGGGATGGGAGTGACAGCCGAGGCGGGATGGGAGACAGTTGGCTGTCAAAGTAGTGTTTTTATAAGCCTTCAAATGATTGATCATCTTGCATGCGACAATTCTGTTGTCTTCTCCGGAAGTTAATAATAATAATAATCCTTGCATTTGATATAGTGCTTTTCGCGTCTTCTCGACGTCCCAAAGCGCTTCACAGAATATACTGTAAAGTGAATTGACTGTATATTTGCGGGCGAGGTTTTAATTTAAGTTATGTTTGAATAATAATATTTCAGGAGAGGAAAGTGAGCTGCACAAAATGCTCACGTGGGGGGGGGGGGGGGGGCGAGGGTAAGAGGCAGAACCACAGAAAGGGTTGAAGAGGAAAGAGAGACGCTCTGGTCACGACACTTTCTCCGACCACGACCACCGACGTCCGCTAACCTGGCTTCGCCCGCGAATATACGGTCGATTCGCTTTACGGCGCGTCCTGCGAAGCGCTTTGGGACGTCCTCCCGACGTGAAAAGCGCTATATCAAATGCGAGGATTATTATTATTATTATTATTTGCTTGGGAAACAGTTTCATGGGGGGGGGGGGTTTTAGATTAAAAAAAAAACACCAAAAAAAAAACACACACACACTCGAGGGGCAATGAAAATACACTTGGCCTCTTTTTTTTTGAAACCCCCCCCCCCCCCTCAGCATGTTCGGGAACCTACCGGCCACGCCGATTACCGGGAGTGTTTTTTTTAAACGCAGTACCCACATAAGGTCCGTTTTAGAGGAGCGGAGCCAATGGCGGGCGGTGGAGGAAGAACGACAAACGCCGGGATATATATATTATTTTTTTTTTGGGGGGGGGGGGGGTGAACGCGTAGGAGCGCTGATACCGGCCGCCATGTTGGGAGAGGAGGAGAGAGTGAGAGAGAGAGGAGAGGAGAGGGAGGAGGAGAGAGGACGGGGCAGGGCCCGGGGGAGCAGCGCTCGCTTCACCCCCCCCACCCACCCCCAGCCCCCACCCCCAGGCCTCGGCCTGACTTGACAGGAAACCTTCACACACACACTCACAACAACACAAAGCCGCAACTTACTCGGCGTGAAATCCATTGACGTGTAAGATTCGCATCTGCTTGACGATCGTGCTCTTACCCGACTCTCCGGCCCCTGCAACAAAACAGACCATTTGTGTGTGGGGGGGGGGGGTGGGGTTGGGGGTGGGGGGGGAAGGGGAGGGATTTTATTACAGATTACACACAAAACAAGAGGCAACATTCAGTGTGTGACAGACCCTCCCTCACGTTCACTACTACCCCCTGGAAACGCGCCCTCTCCCCCCCCCCCCCTCTCTGCTCCTTTTCCACACAGACATTTTCTCCCTTTATTCTTACAAGAGATTCTCGCAGCTTTTTTCACGGGATCGAAACCCGCCCCCGACCTGAGCATCGGGAGAGAGAGAGAGAGAGAGGGGGGGGGGGGGAAGAGGGCAGAGCAGACCCGCTGGGGGGGGGGGGGGCGTGGGGGAAGAGGGAGCCTTTCCAGCCATTGTTGCTATTATTATTATTATTATTATTATCATTATTTTTTTTAAAAAATCAATATAATATAAGAGAGAGGGGGAAAAAAAAACATTCGCCGACGCCAATCTCGGCACCAATGAGCGGCCCAACATTTGTACTGAAGCCGCAGCTCCACCTCGAGCTCTGCTTTTATAATTTTTTTTCCGAAAAAAAAACGCGAAGGGGCCTCGTGTTCAATAAAAGATAATACCTGGATCTTTAATGAAATTGGGTGGGTGGGTGGGGGAGAGGGTGTGTGTGTGTGTGTGTAAAACATACCCCCCCCCACCCCCTCCCCCCCCCAAAAAAAACTCAGCTCATTTCATGAAAGATTGAGGACTCTCACGAGAAGCACAGGATCACTGGCATTTTCGCTGCCCTCAACACCCCCTCCACCCTCCCCCCCCCCCACCCCGGGCCTCCATGTTTACTGTTAGCCCCAGGCCGCCCCCTCCCACCCCCTCAGCAACCGCGCTCTCTCTCTCTCTCTCTCTCACTCACTCTCTCTGCTGTGCTGTCAACCAGCTTCGGGGGTGGGTGGGGGGGGGGGGAGAGAGAGAGAAACTTGGGGACATGTCGGAGAGGGTGTGTGTGGGAGAGGGAGAGGGAGGGAGGGAGAGAGGGGGCGAAGCTCACGGCGCAAAATTAGGTTTCCTCTCTAAACGACGACAGCGAGAAGCCTCCATGTTTATTTTCACCTCCTCCCCTCCCTCTCCCTCCCTCCATCCATCTCGAGCCTCCACCACCTCCACTCCCTCCACCTCCACTCCCTCCACCTCCACTCCCTCCACAGTTTTAAATCCTCGCGCACTGAACAGGAATCGCCTTTTTTTTAAAAAATAATAAAAAAAACATTTGAAACGACTCTGTCTGTGTGTCTGTCTGTGTCTGTACTGCCTCTCCCTCCCCCCCCCCCCGGGCCCGGACATACCGAGCAGCAGGAGCCGGTGCGTGGCGCGGTAGATCTGCTTGTCCTTCTGCAGCTGCTTCTCGATCTTCTTGTTGGCCTCCCGCTGCGCCTTCTCCTCGTTCCGCTGGTCCTCGGTCTTGCTGTTGCCCAGACAGCCCATGATCATGGGGAGAGTCGGGCGGCCACCGCCGCCGCCACCGGGAGCAGCGAGCGCCGGCGCCGGGTTAGCCCCCTCCCCGCCGCACCGCACGGCCACCCCGCCACCGGCACAGGCTCCCCGGCCGCCGCCGCCGCCCCCTCGGCTCCCGGGACTCAGTGCCGCGGAGAGTGACGCTGCTCTCCCTCGGGCTCCGCACGAAATAAACCCGTGGCCGTGAAAACCGGACTTGAACCCTCTCCCTCTCTCTCTCTCTCCCCCGCGGGAAGGACGGCTCGGAGCCCCGGGGTCAGCGCCCGGACACTTAACGGCGGGGGTGAGAGGCGAACCGCCGGGGCCTAGGGCCGGGTTTGAAGCCTCGGGCTTGCTTAGCGAGCCGCTGGGAGAGGAAAAGGCATGGACTCGGCCCCGCCCGACGCCTGTAGGCCCTCACTGGAGAGAGAGAGAGCGAGAGAGCGAGCGGGCGCTGTCCGCCCGGGGGCCGGGGCAGGAGGGCGGCCTCTCCCGGGGCACGTCAGCCGGCAGCGGCGCGTCGGGAACAGGCGGCCTTTCCTCCGACGGTAAACGTCCGTCTTCCTGCGGCTGCTGCCGGGCCGCTCCTCTCCTCCTCCTCCTTCTTCTCTCCCTCGCCGGTAATCTCTCTCCCCCCGGCGGGCGGGCGGGCGGTGGGTCGAGATCCTCCCCCGGGGGACAGGCTGTTCCCGGGATTACTCTCCTCCGATCAGCTGAGGTCCCTCTGCAGCTCCGGGGTCGGGTGGGGTAGTAGGGCCGGGGTCGGGTCGGGTTGGGTTGTGATGCCCCCCCACCCCCGGGTGGATATCCCCCCCTCCCGGGCGGTTACGATGCTTTGCCCGGGTACGAGGCGGCCCGTGGCGGCTGAGTGTGAGTCCCAGGCCGTGCCCTCTGTTCCCAGGCGCTCCCCCTCTCTCTCTCTCTCTCTCTCCCGCTCTCTCCCCCTCTCTCTCTCACACGATCTATTTTTACACCGAGCAGCTCAGGCCGCCACCGCTGTGGATGTGCTCCGAGACAGAGAGCAGCAGAAACGGGTGGGGCAACTCGCACAGTGAACCATGGGTACCTCCACTCTCACATGATAACACGGCGTCACTGCACCGCAACCAGAGGCGCCCTCTTCAAATGCGCTGCCACAAGACAGACACCCACCCAGACAGACAGACAGACAGACAAACACCCAGACAGACAGACAGACAGACAGACAGACACCCAGACAGACAGACAAACACCCAGACAGACAGACACCCAGACAGACAGACAGACAGACAAACACCCAGACAGACAGACAGACAGACAGACAGACAGACACCCACCCAGACAGACAGACAAACACCCAGACAGACAAACAGACAAACACCCAGACAGACAGACAGACAGACAAACACCCAGACAGACAGACAAACACCCAGACAGACAGACAGACAGACACCCACCCACCTAGACAGACAGACAGACACCCACCCACCTAGACAGACAGACACCCACCCACCTACACAGACAGACAGACACCCACCCACCTAGACAGACACCCACCTACACAGACAGACAGATACCCACCCACCTAGACAGACACTCACCCACCTACACAGACAGACAGACACCCACCCACCTAGACAGACACCCACCCACCTAGACAGACAGACACCCATCTAGACAGACAGACACCCACCCACCTAGACAGACACAGACAGCAAGCCTCTTCCCACTACGATCACGAGGAGGATCACAAGATTGCTACTCGCCTTTTCAAACCCACCGCTGGGTTCTGGGGGGTCGGGGTCTCAGGGGATACAAGTCGTTGCTGGTCGCCTGCCTCCCGATAATTAGAGATTTTGGGCAATCTGGACCCAAAGGCCCACTGTGCGAGGTGGATGCCGCAGGTGTTCGTTGCCCCGTATCCCGAGAAAGTGAACACCATAAGGCCACATCGTTGGTCACTGTTGGCCGTGTTGTGATTCAACAAAGATGACCTTTGTGGACCTTTGACCACCAGAGAATCCATTATCTTAGACAATCAGCCTTAAATTGAATCACAGCAACGAAATCCATGGGCAACTGTGCCCAACAGTGCCACGCAAACCGCAAGACACTTGAGATACTAGAGCTCCTCTAAGGGAACCTTTATTTTCTTATCCAATACTGGGTACGCCATTCGAGTGAAACAATAACCATTTAAAAAATTCTAACCAGGGCATTGAGTGACTTATGCAGTACAATTTTCCCTTTGGATGGGCACACATGTTATTTGTGCAATCTGAAACTATTTACAGAGGGAATTAGAGGGGTGTGGTGGGGGAGTGTACATGTGTATAAAATGGGCATGGACTACTTGGAACGAATGGTCTGTGCTGTAACAGTCCATCTAAGTCTATGTAACTTTGTAATCAAATCAAAGATTACAAATGAATGTACAGTAAGGAAACAGCTACTCAGCTCAACCAGTCCGTGACAGAGTCTATTTTCCACGTGGGTCTCCACCCATTCCTTAATCCCTCTCACACCCTTTTATTCCCCTCTCCCTCAAGAGAAGGTCTTGCTTCCTCTTGAAATCATCTACACTATCTGATTCAACCACTTCTTCAGGCAGCTAGTTCCACATTCTCACTACCTTCTGTATCAAGTAGTTCGTCCTAAATTCTCTTTTAGATTCCCTGGGCGCTTCTTACATTTTGTTACTCATTTCTTTTTTCTCTCCACGTTGGTAGATAAGAAGAAACAGGACAATATTTTCACCCCTTATTTAAATATGTATTATTTTAAGCACTCATCTGTTCAAGAAGGAAAATGCGTCTGCTCCATCCAATGAGAGCATTATGCTCAGATAACATGAATGTTTGAAAGTATTTTAAGTATGAAGAGACTTATTCTATTAGTGAAAGCGAACACCAGTGTAATTACTAATTTCACTGAATCATTGTGCTCTTATGCAATGTCACCCACATATAAAATGGAACTATATTGATGGACTGCTGTTTCCAATCCAGCTACAGAAATAAATATCTACATTAAAGAGAGTTCCCCTTTTCTCCTGTGCTGAAGATAATGTTCAAACTGGATGCATTTGTTATCTTTTAGAAAAAAATATACACTGATGATTTCAATTGCTATATGTTTTGTCTCAGTTGGTAGCACTCTTGCGTCTGGATCCGAAGGTTGTGGATTCAAACCCCACGTAAGGATTCATCGTCAAGGCTAACACTCCACAATACAAGACCAGGGAACACTATATAGTCAGACTGCTACATTGGTGGAACATAAAACCAAAGCGCAGCTTGCCTGTTCAAGTGGACTCTATAAATTGTAATTGTAACGCCGGGATCGATTCCCAGGCGGGTCAAAACGTTAGGAAAGTTTCCTGATGCCACATGCCTCTGTTTACCTAGCAATAAGTAGGAACCCGGTTGTTAGTCAATTGGCGGATCCCTTCAAAAAAAATAATAATTTGGTCATTCAATCCACGAGTGTTTGTGGTGCGCAATTGGCTGCCGCATTCGCCCACAAAATATACAGTCAATTCACTTTACAGTATATTCTGTGAAGCGCTTTGAGACCTAGCTGGACCAGACTCCAAACCTAAAAAGCTGCGCCCCTGTGAAGATTCCCACTAGACCAACTCTCCCCGTGCACGCCCACACCACACTGAGCAGCCTTGCCGGCCTTCACAGTGAACAGGGAATCTGACTTTGACTCAGATTGTTTGACTCCCTTGAGTAGAAAATAGCTTGTTCGCTAACTTCTGCTCAAGGGGTTCAAACAATTATAATGTCGGAGCCATCATTTACCGACATTTTTGAATAAGCATTTATACTCCCAGTCATTTATGGTTGAGTGGGAGAAACTATGATTGACAAGAAAATGGAAAAAATCTTGGGGTGTTAGTTGACTTGTGCTTACCATTTGTAAACAGTGTAAGGTCGCAAAAAATAAAGCAATCATTACAGGATACTGGACTACAGAAAACGAGGAAGCCATCAGGATATCGAGGTACACTAACCTTTAAAATTAAAACAATCGGAGTAACCAGCCTCACTATATTCCCAAGAGCTTGAATTGGAATGGGGGGAGTGGTCGGAACAAAGTAAACTAAACCAAGATTGACCAAAATTAAAATGTTTGTCCAAAATGTTGGGATATTAATGCTTTGGGAGACTTCAGTCCCGGAGTTTCTGATTTGACTCTTTGTTTGATCTCTGGTTTTGATCTCCATCTCCACAGCAAGCACTACAAACAAAACATACATAAAAGTAATTCAGATTTTGTACGGGATGTCCACAAAGTCCTGTTACCCCCTGTTACAAAGCATTCATTTGAGACTAGGGAGGAGCTGAAACAAGCTGTCAGAGATGCCTTTCATCCCCGTCGCTCCATCCATGTTATGGAAGATGTGCATCGAACATGGTGACGGATCATTATCTGCCATGAAAATAAAGGCACTCACTCATACAAATCCTCTGGACATCTAATACAGTTGAACACTTGTACTGAATACAATTAAGTACTTCTAAATACAATTTAGAATTTAATTTATTATTAATTTATTAATTCATTCTTCCACGTGCTTCAGTTGTTGTTCAGTGCACTGTGTATAAAAGAACACATGACTTTGTGGACACCCTGTGGGTAAATGTAGGGAAATCTCCAATAGAGGATTCTAATAAATCCTATTCAGTAAGTAAGTGACTTTCATGCAGTTCATACATTGTAGGGCAAAAAGGGTCTCCTGTTTCAGTTTGTTTCTTAACATGAGAATGATGTCAAGGAGATCAGGAACAAAAAGGAAGCTTGGTTTTCTGAAAGTGAAGGGTCGTGTGAGAAACTGATGCAAATTCTAAGATCATGTTGAAAAAAAACTAGTTTACTGCTCCATTTCTTCTTGTG
Source organism: Callorhinchus milii (assembly GCF_018977255.1). Classification (NCBI taxonomy): domain Eukaryota; kingdom Metazoa; phylum Chordata; class Chondrichthyes; order Chimaeriformes; family Callorhinchidae; genus Callorhinchus; species Callorhinchus milii. The sequence continues at coordinate 5,480,724 of NW_024704759.1, read as the reverse complement.
TATCAGTTTGGCTCAGCTGAGGCACTGTTGCCTCTCAGTCAGAGTTTGTGACTTTAAGCCCCTTTTCAGGACTTGACTGATATGTCGGTACAGTGCTAGGCAGTGGTGGGGAAGTGCTGCATTGCCTGGAAGTGCTGCATTGTTGGGAGCGCTGCATTGCTGGGGGTGCATTGCAGTGCTGGGGAGCGCTGCATTCCTGGGGGGACATCGCAGTGCTGGGGATGCATCTCAGTGTTGGGGTCGCTGCATGGCTGGGAGAGCTGCACTGCTGGGGAGCACTGCATTGCTGGGGGAGTGCTGCATCTTTTCAATGCAAAACTGAGATCCTATTTGTGTGTGTAAAGATAGATGTTAAAGATCCATGATACAATTTGAAAAGAGAAGGGAGTTTCTTCTATCCTCTTAGTGCAAGGCTGGCAAAATAATAGTTATGAGGTTCCAGATCAGCAGCACAACTTTGAACTAGCAAGACAAGGTAACTGTTTATTAAACAATTTGTTACAGGTCCATTACAGGGTTATAGACAGGGAGGGCGAGAGAATAAAAGAATCAGTGAAAGTCAGAGAGAGATAAAGTCAGAGGGATAAAGATAGAAAATTAGTGAGAAAGAATCAAAGAGACAAAGAGACTCAGAAAAAGAGAGGGGAAACAGAGAGAGAGAAAGGGCAGGCACACAGTGTCACTATATTGGCAGTATAACTCCGGATAGAATAATTTTTGATGAGCACTATAGTCACTTTGTATTTTGTATTATTCACACGGTTTCCTTAACCACAATAAGGCCAGTCCTAATTAATGCTAATTTAAGGCTCACTGTTGTATTATAACTGGATTCCTTAATAAGGAACAAAATAACTAGATGTTGGATAGCACTTTGTTTGTGTCTTCTTAGTCAAAATGTTCAAGAAGCAGTTATTTAATATGTTTGCCATTTCCTTTCGGTCCATCCTCTATCTCAACACCATTTGGGCCTCTTGAGTTTTAACCTTCTCTCTGACTCCTCTTTTACTGTTGTAGTATTGGAAGAATTTGGGTGTGATATCTTTCCAATTGTCTCTTCCAATTCTCCTATTTTGAACTATGTCCCTTCTCACTAGGATGGACATTCAACCAATTGCCAACCAGCCAAGAATGGCATTAGTAAAGATCAGGAATTAGTAAAGGCATTAGTAAAGATCAGGAAGCCAATTCCGCCATCTCTGATACAAAGAAGTATGAAATCTGGGGGGATGGGAGAGAAGGGAAAAGCCCAGAGCGGAAAAACTACAAAAGTAACATACTCTAAGAGGACATATCCTTAAACCATTTGAGGTGTATCACTCGCTGGTTGCTACACATTTCAATCTTTTCTTTGCATTATAACTGTGACATTTTAAGATCAATGGCAATTATCTATTATCCCCTGAAAGGAATTAAATCCCAAGGTTCAGATGTGTCACCGCATCACAGCGCCATCTAGAGGACTGGGCAATTTTACCCCCAGGCAGCACAATAACAGGTGGCATTTGAACCATGGGATCAACTTCACCGGGTCATATAGGAGCCAGTGATACGGACTGACCCTTCATTCCTCACTTGTGATAAACTTTCATTCCACTTCCCTTGCCTGAAAGCTCTCATCTGCCCAACGAGCTTGAGAAGCAACCCTGGCCAACCATTGGCAGTCAGTTTTTCAGCCTAACTGATCCACTCTTTGGAACTCCATCCTAGAGTTCCTCCCTCACCTCCTTCAAGACCTGCCTCAAGACTTTCTTCTTTGACCATGCCTTCTGTCCTTTGCAGAATGTTGGAATTGTTCAGAATTTTGAGATGTGTAAAGTTCAATCTTAATTTTTTGAAAGAGTGTCAGCTTAGAACGTGTGAGTACAAAGTCCCTGATGTGGAGCATGAAAATGAGATATGATAACATAGTCTTCAAAAGAAGTGAGTTGGGCTGGTTATATAAAAGATGCAGAAGGCTGGTTCCTCCTCTCCTCAGCATCCTCTCTGACATGTGTGCCAAACCATATACTGTAACCTGAGATATTATTTTCTATCAGAAATCTATCTAATTTATTCTTGAAACAACCAAGACTTTCTGCTTTCACCATCTCCCTCGGGAGCCTGTTCCATAAGTTTAGTACTCGCTCATTGAACTATCTTTCTGCAGATTTGTTCTGTATTTATGCCCCTTCAATCGCAATATGTGTCCTCTGGTTAGGATCAATGTTTTTTCAAGGCAATAATTTGTTGTAGCTAAAGTAAGCCAAAGATAAATAACTTTAAAAATCTTAGAAGCCTAATCAGTTTGCCTGTAAATCAGGCAAACATCATTATTTGTTACCCATTTATTCACACTGGCCCCTCGTGCCAACCTTTCTCCATTCCGTCACTTTACAAAATGGTTGTACTTTGAGCGGGTTCTAAGATTTTCATCGCCATCCTCTCATTTGTTTTGGTCAGCCTGGTATCTGACACATGTTTCCACTCTTCCATTCTTAAGAGTATCCAAACCAAACTGAGAAGTCCACGCATCCCACCTACACACGGAAATTCCAGAGATAGATTGTTGGAATGGAATGTGCACTCTCTCCCTGGAGGGCCGATTCCTATTTACCTAATTCTGGAGAGTATTAGGCACAGGTTGGCAGGAGCCAAGGCTTGGGGACCCCAGAGTGTGCGTTGGGGTCGTGCTTGAGCCAAACTAGCTAAAACCAAGAGCTAAAAAATATATATTGAGTTTTATAACACAGATTGCACTTCAGTGAATTCTGGGTTGAAAAATTCAATAATCATCCATATCCTTCACTATTCACATAATTCAATTCATCCAAAACCCCCTATCTCTCCAACCTCCTCTCTCCTCACAGCACAACCCGCTGCCTCCACTCCAGCCTCCTCCTTGTCCCTCGAATCCTTCACACCACCATCAGTGGCTGTGCCTTTACCATCTACACCCCAAATCTATGGAACTCTCTCCTTCAATCCCTTTGTCTTGCCCCCTTGTTCCCCATTTTCAGGTTGTGCCTGAAGACCTTCCCCTTCAATTGTGCCTCTGGTCACCTTCCCCACCCCCTGTCACAGCATCAGGTTCCGCCACTGTTAAGATCTCCGGGATGCCACCTGGCGTGGAGGGCACTATATAAATGCAAATTATTTTTTATTCAGATATTTAAGAAATATCACAAATTTCACCCAATCAATTCAACTTTGTGGTCAACGTAAGACGGATTTTTGCCAATCTACGTTCAGGATGTCCAGTATCGTAGACTTCAATAGATGTTAATACCACATATCAATACAAATAATATTCACACACGTTGAAATGTGTGATTTAAATAAAAATGATAACCCTTGCATTTGTTACATTGCTTGATTGCAGTCACCACCCCCTTCTCCCTTGCTTGAGGTCTTTATAAAGTGCTCCAAGAAACTACATCTACATAAACCCCCATTCCCACCCCTTTAAAATTGGCCATTATCACTCCTATCCTTACAAACCCTCCCATCCCTTTCCTTCCCAAGGCCTTGGAACAAGTCGTTGCTTCTCAGCTTTGCTCCTTCCTCTCTTGCCACTCCCTTCATGGATGGACGTCCCTCTGCGACCTCCTAACCCCTTACCCACCTGCCCACTCCCTCTGCCCAGTGGGCTCCGGCCTGCTTCACGTTCCCCACCTCGCCTGCCCCACCATTAGTGGGCAAGCCTTCCGCCACTCTGCCCCACCCTCTAGAACTCCATTCCACAGTCCCTCCGCCTCACCCTTTCCCTTGCCTCCCTCAAGACCCGTTAAAGACCCTACTCTTCAACTGTGCCTTTGGTCACTCTCATTCCCCCTTCAGGGCTCTGTCCTCGGTCCCCTCCTCTTCAATCTATACAAGCTCCTGCTCGGCGATGTCATCTGCAGGCATGGGGTCAATTACATCCCGGCTTGACTATGCCAACTGCCTGCTCACTGGAATTACCAACTCTTCCCTCCACAAGCTGCAGATTATTCAGAACTCTGCAGCTCATGTCCTCTCCTGCACCAGCATCTGGGAACCTATCACTCTGGTTCTTGCCCGGTTTCACTGGCTCCTCATACCTCAGAGAATACAAAACCCTTGTTCCTACCTTCAAGGCCCTCCACGGTCTTGCTCCCCCGAGCTCTCTGACCTCATAACCCCTTATCAGCCTGTCCGCTCCCGCCACTTGGTGGACACCGGCCTGCTTCAGGTCTCCCGCTCTTCCTGCCCCACCATTGGTGGTCGGGCATTCAGCATCTCTGCCCCCACACTCTGGAACTGTATCCCACAATCCTCCACCTCACCTTCTCTCTTGCCCCCTTCAAGTCCCGTCTGAAGACCTTCCTCTTCGACCGTCCCTTTGGCCACCCTGTCTGCCTGTTTAGGTGGACATTAAATGGCACTGCTTGAAAATTTAAGGATGTTTCTCCTGGTCAACAATCCCCCAAATAAAAATTGGTCATGCGTTTCATGGCTGTTTAGGGGACATTGCTATGAACAAATTGGTTACTGTGTTCAACCGCAGTAAATCCTATCAAGCGTTTTGAGACGTCCTCTGGATGTGAAAGAAGCTATACCAAATGTAAGGCTTATTATTTTTAAAACACTGCTGATAACAATGGCTCTTTAAGAGGATTAGACTGTAAAGTCAAATACAAAAGCAACATTCAAAGACAACTTCACAAGAATTATTATTTAGTGCTCTGCTTAAAGATGCCAGAGAATCAATTATGGCTGGCAGAATACATAAAGGGACATGTGATTAAACAAATCAAATTGTTGACTTGTGGAATAAACTGCTAGCACATACACTGAGCGCTGTGTGTGTGGATCCCTTCAGAAACAATTGGCAGTGTGAGCACAGGGATTAACACACTAGGCCTTTCACCTCTGGGACTTGGTTTCAATCCAACCCAGGCTGAAGAATTAGTCTTCTCACTCTCTATGCAAGTGATAAAGATTGTGTGAAATGGATTTAGGCAATCTCAATACAGTACCTCGTGCGCTCCAATCTGCAATGTAAATCTGCTCTTTAATGGACATTTCATATATATATAGATAAATATAGGTTCACACACAAAACCTACAGTCAATTCACTTTACAGTATATTCTGTGAAGTGCTTGGTGACATCTCGAAGCCGTGATAAGGTGCTATATCAAATTCAAGGATTATTATTATTATCTCACTCCCTGTGACTATAAGGATACAGGAAACCGAAAAGGTCAAGAAGCAGTGGGTTCGTATAGTAGCATTCTGGGAGAGATGCGGAGAATGCTGATGTTATCTGTTCTGTACCTGTTAAAAAAGCAGGTTAGAGAGAGAGACTAAACAAAGATTGAGAGCTGGGCACTCCCTCCTCATTGTTCAAATTTTAGGACTGTATCTCAGTAACGCCAAACATTCCAAACAATGATACAGTGGCGTGGGATCATTTAACCTCCACCTGAATCTTCGTTCAACAACTCATTCCAAAAAGGGATGGTGATCTGTAATAAATAGATAATTCTTGCTCAGGAGTAAACTCTCCGTAAACTCTCATGTCTGGCACAGGCGGAAACTCATCACCATGCTTAATAATATCCAAACCAGACAAAGATTTTCCACATATGTTTGTGGACACATGGACTTGTGGATGCATCAACATTTCCCCGTTTCTGACATGGAATCTGTACTTTTTTCCTGGAGCTTTTCGTAGAGCCAAAGTTTCAACTCCAGAGTGTGAATTGGGGGTAACTGCTGTAGTCGAACCGGCTAAAAGCACACAGTTTGTCATTGAGAGCACTGTCTGACAGTCTTCCTGTTGCTTTTCCAGCCAAGATCATGCCACCCATTAGGGCTTTGCTTTGCAGGGTTACCTGTAGCCAAATGGGAAGATACCCTGCCTTCAGTGACGGGTCTTCTCAACCATATCCTGGCAAGGAGCCAGGAGGCTGGTCTGTCAGTGCCCTGCAGAATCAAATGGGCCGAAGGGCCTTCTTCATCTGAACCAGTCTTGAGGCCTCATGTATTTGTTCGCGCAGACAAGGCAAAAACAATTCTCGTTTAGCCAGTTTTCTGCAGTTACTGAACTGACCAATGGTGTCACCAATGAGCACATTGACACACAAGCTGTGTAACACAGAGAGCCTGATTTGCATTTAGATTCACACGTGGTCTAGTTCACAAACAGGCCGTTTGACCCATCCGTCCAGCTAGTGTTTATACTCCACACAAGTGCCTATCATAAATCCTATCCCTGTTCCCATATCCTGCCATTTTCCCCGGTGGGTGCGTCCTGAGTGGATTGTGTCAGAGCAGCTCAAGCCGGGGTCAGGCCCCATCTGGCCTTCGCCATGGTTGAGCCGAACTTCAGCTTGTCCCTCAGTATATAGTCGCTGGTCCTAGCGTGCGCTAGCCTGAGGCAGACCCTCATCGTCCCCTCGTTCTGCTAGAAGATCACCTGTTTTTGGAAGTGCCAAAGGAGCTCCTTTACTGAGTTTATGATCCTCCAGGCACACTCGATGTGGGTTTCTCTGTGAGTGCCCGGGAAGAGGCTGTACAGGACTGAGCACCATGACAGCAGATCCTCGAATCCAAAGTTGAGGGAATCCACTCAGCTGCCTCTGCCACTGCATCTGCTATCCCCTCCCCATCTCCTCCTCCCACCCCGTTCCCTACCCATCCCTCCCTCCATACCTTTGAACCTGTCTACCTCTCCTCTCTCATCACCATCATAACCCGTATGAAATCCACCACCTGCTCCCTCGAACCCATGCCTACTCCTCTCCTTACCTCCCAGCTCCACCTCCTTGCCCCTCACTCACTGACATTGTGAACTTCTCCCTGTCCTCTGGTACTGTTCCCACCCCATTAAAAAACGCTGTCATCACTCATGTGGCATTCCTCAGGGCTCTGTCCTTGGTCCCCTCCTCTTCAATATCTATATGCTCCCACTTGATGACATCATCCACAGACATGGGGTCAACTTCCACATGTATGCGGATGACACCCAACTCTACTCTCTGCCTCCATCTTTGATTCCAGGACCACTGCTGTGCTGACAGAATGTCTGTCAGACAACAAGTCCAAGATGAGAGCTAACTTTCTTCAGTTGACCGTCAACAAGACCGAGGCTCTCCTGATTGGCTCCCGTCAGCGCCTCCTCACCTCAGGCGCTGACAGCATCACCATCCATAGTTGAACTCTCCCCCTTGCTAAGCCGTCCGGAACCTTGGGGTCTTGTTTGACCCTCAACTATCCTTTCTACCCCACATCTGCGCCATGATCCCTCTGCCTTGCCCCACCTCCGCAACGTCGCCCGTCTCCGACACTGTGTCACACCGCAGGCCGCCGAAACCCTCATACACGCCTTCATTACATCGAGGCTTGACTACGGAAACTCACTGCTTGTCGGTCTCCCCAACTCCTCGCTCCACAGGCTGCAGATCATCCAGAACTCTGCAGCCTGTGTCCTCTCCTGCACCAGGCTCCGTGACCCTATTACCCCCATCCTCGCCCGACTCCACTGGCTTCCCATCACACAGAGGATACAGTTGAAGATCCTGGTCCTCACCTTCAAAGCCCTCCACAGTCTTGCTCCCCCCTACCTCTCCGACCTCCTAAACCCTACGTGTCCTGCACGTAGGCGATGGAATCCCTGAGCAGCATAAGGTTGTCCGAGATCCTTCGGCCCGGAATCGTGCATTTCTGGTCTGGGTGTATTACATGCCCGAGGACAGTCTTCATCCGATCAGTGATCACCTTAGCCAGGATCTTACAGTCCACATTCAGGTGAGAGATTGGTCGCCAATTCTTTATCTCCTCCTTCTCCCCCTTTTGTTTGTACAGTAGGAAGATGCTGCCTTTCCTCATAGACATGTTATTGTATGCCTCCAGAAGGTCCACGCCCATCACGTCCCACAGAGCCCAGCAGAGCTCCCCTGGGCGGCCATCGCCTCCGAGGGTCTTACTGGTCTGGAGGGTTTTGACGGTCCTGGTCAGTTCGTCTAGTGAGTTTTGAGCATAGCAAAGTATCAGAAACAGCCATGAAGTGAATGATCAATTTATCTCAGGGATTGTTGGCCAGGACACTGGCCAGGACACACTTCTCTTTTTCAGTACTTCCTTGGAACCTTTAACATCCACTCAAACAGACCGAATGAACATCCATTTGAAGCCATCCAAAGGTTGGAACCTTTGACAATAAAATGCTCCCCCAGTACTGCACGGGAATGTCAGCCTGGACTGTGAGCTCAAAGTTCTAAAGTGTGGCTTGACCCTTTACATAACTATCAGACAAGAGGCAAAAGTGTTAACAAATGAGCCGGGCTCGATCACCTGAGACTGGCTTGAGTTTAGTTATGAAAGTGTAGATTTTCATCCAACTCCCATTTAACATCCCGAAAGACTTCAACAAATTAACCTCACCGTCACACAGTGGTTACAGGAATATCATATCACCAGCAGGCTGTTAGACCACATACAAATGTTATAGTTGAGTTCGAGAGCGTTTTTGCAGAGGGCAGGAAACCAGCTAAAATAAGATTTAATGCAAAATTAGCAGCTGCCAGCAAAAAGTCAAAATGGACAAAACTTACATCTGATAGGGTTCCAGCAATTGTGCTAAATTTCAACCAAAAATTGGTGCTTTATGCACTTTACCTAATCTAGCCGCAAATCTTGTAGGCCGTGCTTTAAATTATTTAAAGATGTGATTGGGTGAGGAGCAGAAAAGCTGGAGAAATTGGGTTTTGGAACACGTTGCAACTTTTGATGATTTCTAAGTGCTCCGAGACGCCTTGTGGCATGAAGGGCGCAGTATAAATGCAGGTTGTTGTTGATTTTCTTTGTATGCCTTTTACAGCATAAATGCAGATTCTTGTTGTGCATTTCCAGGTACAGGGCTGGTGCTACCCAGAGCCCCAAGGACAAATGGAACAACCCGTTCTGCCTCTGGAATGTCCAGAACGTGTGAGGACTTTGCTGAGGAATTAGTCTCTTAAAATAGGTCCTGCAGGAAAAAGAGGCTTTACACCGGGATGATATCAGGTTGTTCTTCTGACCATCAGAGCAAGGGACACAGTAACAGTGTGATATCAATTATGCACTCACTCGGTGACTGCGTTTTCGGTTTCGTAACACTGGGTTACACAACAAAATGGGTTCATTTTCACCATGAGGGGAGGGAGGAACGTAGCAGCGAAGAATGGAGATAAAGCAAGAAAGAGAAAAGATGGTATCAGAAGATAAATAATAATAATAATCCTGGCATTTTATACAGCGTCCATTACATCACAAAATCCCAAATACTTTTCAGCAGGTACTGTTAAGCGTAGCGACTATGTAAGTGTAAGTGAATATATTTGCAGCAGCCAATTAGTGTAATGTCCCCCATACAGCCGGGAACTGACTAATTAATTGTTCTGGAGGATTGCTGACCAGGACACTTTGAGAAACTGTGTTTGAATAGACATTGATCTTAAATGTCCACCTGAACAGATGGGTACGATCTTGATTTAATGTCTCATCTAAACGATGGTACCTCTGACAATGCAGTGAAAATTGATAAAATTAATCTTCGCCTCACAAGTGAGAGGGCCCAGGTTTGATTCCTGGACAGGGCGAAAAATTAAGTAAGTTTCCTTACTCCATTCGCTTATGTTTATCGAGCAGTAAGTAGGAACCCTGTTGTTAGTCGATTAGTGGATTGTGTTCCGGGGTCAATAATCTCTTAAAAATATTTTTTAAAAATTGGTCACTCAATCCACAACTGTTTGTGGGACACTGCAGTGCGCAATTGGCTGCCAAGTTTCACTCACAAAATACACAGTCAATTCACTTTACAATATATTCTGTGAAGCAGCTTGAGACATCTTGAAGACGTGATAAGGCGCTATATCAAATGCAAGGATTATTATTGTAAAGAAATAAGGATATAAGCCATGGAGGGAAGGTATTAGGTCTAGTTGAGTTTTTTCATTTATACGGCGGGTTGGGTCTCAAAGCGTTGACAGAACTGCCTGGGAAGACAAGCTGGGTGTGGGAGCCAAAGGATGGGGAGGAAAAAGATATCTGTGGTCAAAGAGGTAGGTCTTGAGACGGACCTTGAACGAGGTGAGGAAGAAAACAAATTGGATTGAATATTTGTGTAATGCAGGGGAGGAGGGCGGGAGAAAAAGAGACATGTAGGTTTCGTGTACCTGATCGCTACCCACTCCCCTCTGCATGTGTAAACAAACCCAGTAAACAAGTCACTGATAGAGACTGTAGAGACTTGCACGAGGTACCAGGCTGCCACCAGTGGACCTGTACTCATCACAGCAGGAGGGGAAGAAAACAAGTGTGTGGGTTTTAAGGAAGGAGAGGGTCAGAAAATAGCCTCACCCAACAGCTGCTTATTGCATATTTCAGTCTCTGGAAGCACAAAGCTTTTGCCAGAAGCTGGGATGCAGGATGGAGTTAAGGAAAGGTACTTTCAATGTGGGATTAATGCTGAAAGGCAGTAACCGGCACAAAAACAAAGCTCATCAGCGAGCCTCAGCAATCCTCCACTCAAGCTAGTGGAGCTTGCTCCACTCAACAACAGAGTGGCTGCTTAATAATAATAACACTTATATCTGACACAGAGTCAGGAGGATGTCTCAAAGTGCTTCACAGGATTCAGTGTAGTGACTGTAATTATATTTTTGTCACTTAATCCATGACCGTTTGTGGGACACTACTGTGCACAATTGGCTGCTGCTTTTCGCCCACAAAATATAGTCAATCAATAATAAACATAATATTATCTGCTCATCGAGAAATCTCAACGAGCAGATAATGTTATGTTTAATTATACTACTTATGTTCTTGTAAGTGTATATTCTTTCAAGAACAAATTAGATAGATTTCTATTAGGAAATAATATTTTGGGATACAGTATATAGTTTGGGACATGAGTCATGCAACTGCCAGGATGGTGGAAGGTGAATTGGATGGACCTCGGTCTTCTTTCGCCGAGCAGTTCTTATGTTCTTATAAGGAGCTACATCAAATGCAAGAATTATTACTACTATTATTATGATGAAGTTTGTGTCCCACATACCAAAAGCAAAACTCAACTTTAAACACATCATCTGTTCAAAAACACCAGGCGTTTAGACACCTACAGGTTCAGTAGAAACAAGATTTTTTTTAAAAAGAAGGAATTTTATTTTCAATAAATAAAATGCAGGCGTTTGTTTTCTATACTTAAAAAAAAGCCGAGTAGGCAGAACTCTGACAAACGACTTGTGTCTGTGTCTCTTTGTAAATTCTTTGTGCATAGTCTGATGGCGTTACATAAAAGAGGCTGCAATAATATTATTAAAATTTCGGTTTGAAAAAGCTCTCTCTCTCACCCTCTCTCTCGTTCTGTGGCAGAAACTCATTAGCGAGCAAAGTAAATGCATGTGCAGGAAGTAGTAAATTATTCAGAAATCCAGAGTTTTTGTCAGCTATTTAGGAGCAAATGTGGGAGGCCAATCGTCATATCAGACCCATTAATTGCTGATGTGACTTCTGGATTATGTAAACACTCAATCAATAAATGCAAGCCAGCTGCTGAAGCCAGCTATTGCATTGATTATATTTTATGCAGAGGATTGAACTCCGAGAGGCTGCTGGGGAATTCAGGAACCTCCCAGTCCCTGGGGAAAAGCTGGGAAATCCATCCTGGTCTTAGTGACTGCAGATAGAGAAGCTTCGCTGAGAATCTGCCACAATCACACTGAGGCCAGAGACCAGAGCAGGGGGGAGACTGACCTTTCACAAGTGTCACCGATTAGGTTTTAAGTGAAGAAAAGAATGGAAAAACAGTATATTTATTTAATGTCGTGTATACAAAACTAGGAATTATTAAAGAGCAAGGCAATGTATCAGATACAGCACACAATGTCCAGCCACCCAGCACAGCCACCCAGCACAGGCCCATTGAGTGCAGGAACTCCACGAGCAGTGACTTGTCCTGTGAATGTCCACTGAAGTCCATGTGCCCTCAACGGGCAGAAATGCTAACATTTTGTACTAACAAAGGGCGACAGAGTGAGTGAGTGAGTGAGTGAATGAACAAGTGAGTGAGTAAGCACAAGTTGGATAGCTCTTTCAAAGAGCCGGCAAAGGCACGATGGGCCGAATGGCCTCTTTCGGGGCTGTATGGTTCTGTGATTCTAAGTTGTCGTGGTTGGAAATCTTTTCTGTAAAACCTAAAACTATTTTCTGACCCTGCACATTTGATTTCTCCCCCCTTGCTTTAGTGTTTACAGTTTAGGAAAACATACGTTTTGCCGAGGGCCTGAGTGGGAGGGGAGAGATCCCGACTGGGTTTCTTCTGACAAACAGCTTTGGATAATCCCGTTTTAGGAAACCCAGAGACCCCCCACCCCCCACCCCCATCACTGCAAACAAAGCCACAGTTGCTAAGTTTCCCCACTGTATATTTACCGTCCGAGACTAAAAATAGCAACAAACGCTCCATTTATAACCCAGGACATGCCCCTCAGCCCTGCCTTGAATTCCAGCCTCTGCATTCCTCTGCAGTGAATCAGACATTCATTTAAAGAGACAGACAATCAGACCCTGCCTCCCCCCACCACCCCCTCCTCATCTTTACTTTACAAAAGCTAATATCACACACACACACACCACACACACATACGTAGTTTCATTTTTATCCCGGGTTTTTATAAAGAATTGCTTTTGTCTGTTGTACAAGCTGCAGTTTTGAGAGTAACTCCTCCCCCCCACACACATACACACAGCTCCCCATCTCCACTTTCCCATTAGGTATTAAAGATTGCTGATGATTGGAAGAGAAACCGGGTAGGGGAGGTAAGCGGCGTCTCCTTGAAGCTGAAATGGCGTATTTGCCAACAAAATGCAGGAATCCAGTCAACCCTCTGTGATGGTCTCAATAATCCTGTTCCTGAGCCAGACAGGGGTCCTCAGTACCAAAAGGCGATGTTGATGATAGCACAGCCAGCCTGCAAGCAGGACTTGGAAGGACAGGACCCAGAAGAGCAGACCAATCTCTGGGGGCAGAGAATCCTCCCACTCAGCTCCTGTTAACCCTGCAAACCAAAGCCCTTAACCGGGAAGGTGGTCCTAACTGAACAAGCAAAGTGAGTTGTCTAGCTTGCCGGACAATGATATTAATGATAAACTGTGCAGCTTTAGCTGGTTAAACTCCAGCTGTACCCAACGCACACTCTGACCTTGGCTCTTGCCTCTGTGCCTAATACGGAATAAGGTAAGCAGGACGTGTCCCTCCAGGGAGAGAGTGGGCATTCCATTCCAAATTACGTCCTCCCGACGTGAAAGGCGCTCAATAAATGGAATCTTGTTGTTGTTGTAGATGGGATGAAAGGAATTCTCAGTTTGCATTAGATATTCTTAAGCATGATGGTAGCTTTCCATATGTGTCAGACAACCACATGTGTCAGATAAAAAACTCAAGTTACTCACTCAGTCGCTCAGTCACTCAATCCTAACCCCTCCCCCCCACCCCAAACAAAATCCTCCAGATTCAAGAGCTGAAAGTTGCCTATTGCCTCCTTGTGTGGGGGTCACAGTGGGAGCACAGAACAACTCACATGCCTCCTGTTTTCAGGTGCTGGGGAATTGTTGGAGGTGTTGACTTTCACTGTTTCTGCCACCCATCTACAAACCAGTCTAACCTCCTGCCAAATCTCACACCCTCCTGGCACCAGATCCCAAACTCTGCTTTTATACTCTCACTTTCGTATTGATTCTGTACTAATAAAGACAAAGTGTCTGTATGTGTCTGTCTGTGTTTCTGTCAATAACGCAATGACTGATTGACGTAGAGACACGATTTATACCTCATCGCAAAGGTCTTGCATGCCAGAGTGTCATGGGTATTTTCTTTCCAGGTATCTCCAATCGTTGATGGCTATATTTACAAAATGCTTTAATTACGCCCTAAAATATGAGGTATGCATGGTATTCTGCAACAAGGTAGTGACAGAGGAAAGCACACACCCTTCTAAAGAGATACATCTATGCAAATATATTATGCACAAATGTATGGCAGTTTCTTTGGGTTGTCATAGGAGCTACAGTCCTCCCAACAGGAGTTATCCCAACCAGGAGTCTTCCTACTGAGTCCTTCCAACAGGAGTCCTCCCAAGCTCACATTTTCGTAACCTTAAGGAAAGAAGCGAAGATCAATCTTTTAAGGCCAAATAAAAATGTAAGACAAAAGAGAGAAGGCCGATTAAATGAAACTGAAGAACAAAGAAAGGGAAGATAGATTCATTTCTCGCATCCCACTGCCCCCAAGGGACTGTCTGTTTGAGTTCAAAAGGCTTCAATTGCCTGTTCAAATGTGCTTAGCTATGACAATTAACAGGGGCAGAGCTTAAAGGTTGCTGGCTTTTTCGTGAACACTCCCTGGTTTTCCCATGGACAATTTTATGTTGGATGCTCATGTGTGGGTTCATCTCAAAACCTGTACCTCATGGCCAGAGTAGGAAAAACTGCAAATGTTGTGTACATGGAAGCCTTGCAATAACACAAGGACCTGCAGGATCACACAGTAAACCCCTTCAGCTTTGATAGGAGTCCTCTCAAAAGGAGTCCTCCAACAGGAGTCCTCCCAGCTGAATATAATGCCTAAATGAAATGTCTGTCTGTGTGTCAATCTACATTCCACATTGGATCCTTTGGTTGCAAATGAAACTGCACCAGGAACAGCTACCACAGACACGGGTTGTGGATGTGAGTATTTTTATCGCTGAAAAGATAATAGTGAATAAATAATAAATAATTCTTGCATTTCATACAGCACCTTTCACATCAAGATGCTGTCTCACAGAATATATTGTAAAGTACAGTGACTGTGTATTTTGTGGGTGAAATGGCAGTCAGTTTGCTCACAGCAGTGTCCCACAAACAGCCATGGAGTGAATCTGGAGGATTGTTGGCCAGGATACTGGGAGAGAGAAACTTTCTTCTCTTTTCGAATAATGCCATAGATTTTTAACAACCACCTAAACAGGCAAAAAGTGGATCCCAGTTTAATCTGAAAGACAACACCTCCAACAATGCAGGGCTCCCTCCAACACTTCACTGGAGCGTCAGCAGCGACTGGGACTCTCACTCAGAGGCGCTAGTGATACCAACGGAACCAGACTGACACTTTCATCTAGTCTTTGGATTCTGTTTATTAATTAATATCCAATGTATAATTACTCTTCAGTATATAATTAACATCCAGGGAATTAATGTCCAGTATATTAATTGTGTGTGTAATGCTGCCTCAGACACAACCAGCTACGAGGTGTGTCCCATTGTACATTCAGAATTGCCTTTTCATTGTGGGAATCTGTGTACAAACAGCCTCCCTCCCTCCCGCTCATACATAGAGCTGCCTGCTTAATATCCATTATATAAACTCTTATAAAACTCTCTTGAAACAGACACGGGTTGCGGATGTGAGTATTTTTAGCGCTGAAAAGATCAAGGCGTTAATGCAGCATGAATATCATCTGATTATTATATTTTTATATTTTCAGGAATAAATTTAGTTTGGAGTTCAATGGCATGCACTTCGATTAGCAGTAAGGGATGAATGGAGGATTTGTGTTGGAGCTTAAACAAACAGCGACTCTTCCCTAACCCAATTCCCTAAACACAGCAACGCTCTCGACCTCTCCCCACTCAGCCTCCTCAGCTAAGGGCACATTAGGGGGCAATTCTCCTTACGCCAGCAGAAGGAAACTTTGCTCTTTTCACAACACTTGATACAGGGAAAGCTCTTTACAGTAATAACTGCTGAGGGCACTGACTGGCTTTATTGTAGATAAAGCAGCCATTTTGAACATAGCAATTTCCTGCAGATAGCCAAGATGTGAGTGACCAGGAATGACAAGCTATGTGGTTTTAGCGGGTTAGAATCTAGCAGTGCCCCAACGCATACTCTGGAGTCCCCAAGCCTTGCCAACCTGTGCCTAAAAATTTCTGGAATTAAGTAAGCAGGATGCGTCCTTCCAAGGAGAGAGTGTGCATTCAATTCCAACAATCTACCTCTGGAATTTCCATGTGTAGGTGGAATGCATGGAATTCTCGGCTTGGTTTGGATTCTCTTACATGGATGGGCTTCCGCATGTTCCACACGTTTCCTCAGCTCCTCCAGGGAGGGTCCAGGTCACAGCATCCACCTCTCCTCCTCCTTCATATACAATCATTCTCAAATCATTCAGTGATACAGGGACGGCTACACACTGTGATATATTAGGGTGATATTGAAGTTATTATTCCCTCTGTCCCTATCCTGTAGTGAGAAAGCCACAGTTACCAACAGCTCTACCTGACCCCGGTGCTGTGTGTCACTGACCTGTGTATGGACAGTGTAGAGGATGCTTTACTCTGTCTCTAACATGTGTTGTGGCTGACTTTGGAGTATGGATGGACAGTGTAGAGGGAGCTTTACTGTCTCTAACCCATGCTGTCACTGACTAGAGAGTTACAGAGTGCATTGCAGAAAAAAGCAGAGCCTCAACTCAGCACTGAGTGTTTAGATACCAACGATTCATTGCTGAAACAACCACTTGTATTTATATATAGCAGGCTTCATGTACAATAATGTCTCAAGTCTTTTAAATGCAGAGACAATCAGCTCAGGAACATTAAGGCATAAATGTGTATTTGTTTGTGGTCTGACGTGGTGTCACAGCTGAAACACTCTCATAGTCGTGGTTCTATCTGTGTGGTTCAGTGTAACTGTTGTCATGTACTGTGTACTGTAACCTGGTGAGCACTGCTCGTGTCTGTCTCCTGGTGGCCATCCCAGTGAAGCATGTGGGAGTTGCCTGAAGCAGGAAATGGTGTAGAGAAGTTTGAATCTGTTTATTACCGAGAATTTGAACATCACATTTTACTCTACAATATATTCTATTCTGTCAAGCATTTTAAAGTCCTTGCGACGTGATGCGGCGCTCTACCAAATGCAAGGGTTATTATTATTGTAATAGTGGTGAGTCTATGGAACGGCCAGAAGTGAATACGGATGCCGATGTGCTTTTTAAACAGGATTCCCTGCACACCGCACAGACAGAACACAGAGCCAAAGCTGACACTGGATCCATTAAACTGTCCGGAGTCAATAATGTGGAACGTTTTTGGAATTCAGACGGAAGATTTGAAACAGAGGATTTATATAATTCACCCCAATCATGTGAGATATCTAACAGAAAAGCACGGCCAACCAACAAGACAATCAGAGCTCTGTTCTTTTTTAATATCAGAATGTTACAAAATGGTTATCATAAAGCAAA
Organism: Callorhinchus milii; assembly: GCF_018977255.1. NCBI lineage: Eukaryota > Metazoa > Chordata > Chondrichthyes > Chimaeriformes > Callorhinchidae > Callorhinchus > Callorhinchus milii. Next base: position 5,463,449 of record NW_024704759.1, on the reverse strand, counting down.
GGGGCCCTGCACCTGGTAGGGCTATCATTTACATAACAGAGAGTCAGGAAGCCTATGTTCGGATGCTGAGGACATCGGAATGGAATGGGATAAATTCATTTCACACCAGCAGGTTTGTCAATCTGTACAGTACTGCTCGCATTTGAACTGGAGTGACATTCCCATGGTCTAGTCAGGTAACTGCGTTAGTGTGACATGATTCTGTGATGAAGATGTCTCAAAGAACGTCACAGGATTTTCTTAATACTCCTCGCGTTTGATATAGCGCCTTATCACGTCGCTACGACGTCTCAAATGCTTAACAGAATATATTGTAAAGTGAATTGACTGTATGTTTTGTGGGTGAATTGCGCCCAGCACTATCACACAAACAGTCGTGGATCGAGAATGATGAGAGAATAAATCATGAATTTAAGTGTAGTGACTGTGTGTTTTGTGGGGCAGATGCAGAGCCTTTCTATTTTAGTTTGCTTTCAAAATAAAGTTTACAGTTGAGACAATGAGCTTTTGTTACAGATCAGATTGTGGCACATTATTACACTCCCCGTGTGAGGCAGCATCAAAACAAAGCAGCTCTGTACTTTACACTGTGCCTTCAGCCACTACGCCCCAACTCTTTGTCCCCAAATCCACAACAACAGTTTTACATGTATATCGGCCCTTTCACGTGGGGAGGATATCTCAAAGCGCTTCAAGGTGAACTGAGGAAGGAGGAGGGGAAGAGGGGACTGAAAGCACGAGCAAAAAGAAAGTTGCCACATTGGCTTTCTCTCCTTGCCTTGTAGATTCCTGAAGATGTTAACAATAATAATCCTTCATGTCGTGCCTTATCACATCGTCGAGACGTCTCAAAGCACTTCACAGGATATAGTGTAAAATTCCCTGTGTATTTTGTGGGTGAAACCTGGCAGCATACAGCAGTTTCCCACAAACAGCCATGAGTGACCGATTTTATTTCATAGAATCATAGAATTATACAGCACAAAAGGAGGCCATTCGGCCCATCTTGTCTGCGCTGGCTCTTTGAAAAGAGCTATCCAAATCAATCCCACTCCTCCGCTCTCTCCCCATAGCCCTGCAAACTTGTTCTCCCCAAATAATGATCTACTTTTCTCTTAAAAGTTGTTATCGAATCAGCTTCCACTACCCTTTCAGGCAATGCATTCCAGATCCTAACAACTCGCTGTGTGAAAATATTTCTCCTCACTTCCCCTCTGTTTCTTTTAACAACTATCTTACATCAGTGTCCTCGGGTTACCGACCCACCCGCCAGTGGGAATAGTTTCTCATTCTTCACCCTATCGAATCCCCTCATAATTTTGAAAACTTCTATTGAGTCTCCTCTTAACCTTCTCTGCTCCAAGGAGAATAATCCCGGCTTCTCTCGCCTCTCCTGATAACTGAAGTCCCTCATTCCTGGTACCATCCTGGTAAATCTCCTTTGCTCCCTCTCCAATGCCTTGACATCCTTCCTAAAGTGTGGTGCCCAGAACTGAACACAGTCTCTCGCTGAGGCCTAACCAGTGTTATATAAAGGTTCATCATAACTTCCTGACTATGTATTCTATGCCCCTATTTATAAAGCCTAGATTCCCGTATGCTTTTTTTTAAAAACAGCTTTTAACTATCTGTCCTGCCACCTTCAAAGATTTACTTATATGAGCCCTCAGGTCTTTCTGTTCCTTCATCCCCTTTAAGATCCAACCATCTAACTTATATCGCCTCTCCTCATTCTTCCTCCCAAATGCATCACTTTGCATTTCTCCACATTAAACTTCATCTGCTACGCGTCTGCCCATTTCACCAGTCTATCTATGTCCATTTACAGTCTGCTACTATCCTCCTCACTGTTTACTACTTTTCCTGGCTTAGTATCATCTGCAAACTTGGAAATTGTGCTCTCTATACCCAAGTTCAGGTCTTTTACATGGATCAAAAACAGCAGTGGTCCCAATACTGACGCCTGGTGGACATCACTGCACCCTTCCCTCCAGTCAGAAAAACAACCATTCACCACCACTCTCTGCTTTCTGTCTCCCAGCCAGCTCTGTATCCATGCTGCCACTCCCCTTAATACCAAGGGCTTCTATTTTGCTTACAAGTCTCGTATGTGGCATTTTATCTATCAAACGCCTTTTGAAAATCCATATATCCAACCGCACTACCCTCATCCACCCTCTCCGTTACTTCATCAAAAAACTCTGTCAGGTTTGTTAAATATGATTTGCCTTTAACAAATCCGTGTTGACTGTCCTTTATTAACTCCTATTTTTCTAAGTGAAAATTTATCTTGTCCCGGATTATAGTCTCTAGAAGTTTCCCCACTACTGACATTAGGCTAACTGGCCTGTAATTCCCGGGTTTATCCTATTGCTCCTTTTTGTACAGGTGAGTAACATTTGCAATCCTCCAGTTCTCCTCACCAACCCAGTGTCCAAGGAGGATTGAAAGATTGTGGCCAGAGTCTCCGTTATTTCCACCCTTACTTCCTTCAGTAACCCACGATGCATCCCGTCCGGACCGGGTGACTTATCTACCATGAGCACAGTCAACCTTTTTAGTACCTCCTCTCGGTTTATTCTTATCTTATCCAATTTCTCTTCCCTCTCCTCCAATACTGTGACATTGGCTGCATCTTCTTTTGTGAAGACAGATGCAAAGTACTCATTCAGTACATCAGCTATGCCCTCCGCCTCCACAAGAAAATTTCCTCTTTGGTCCCTAATTGGACACACCCTACCTTTGACTAACCTTTTATTCTTTATATGCTGATAAAATACCATAGGATTCCCTTTTATGTTACCCACTAAACTTTGCTCATACAATTTCTTTGCCCCTCTTATTTCCTTTTTCAGTTATCCTTTGTACTTTCTATATTCTATTTGATTATCTTCTGTATTTTGAACCTGACATTTATCATAAGCCTCCTTTTCCTATTTTATTGAATCCCAATTTCCTTATTCATCCAGGAAGGTTTGGATGCCCTACCTTTCCTCTTTGTGGGAATGTTTGTTCTGTCCTCGAACTATCTCCTCCTTGAAGGCTTCCCACTGGTCATTAGCTGTTTTATCTGACAATCTTTCTTTCCAATCAACTAGGTCCCTTTTCAACTCATTGAAATTAGCCCTCTTCCAGTTGAGTATCTTCACCTTTGATTGTTCCTTGTCTCTTTCCCTAAGTACTCTAAATCCAATAGCTGTTGTGATTCAATGTTGTCCAGGTGCTCTCCTATTGAAACCTGATCCAGTTGCCTTACTTCATTCCCCAGATCCAGCACTGCTTCCTTCCTCGTTGGGCTGGAAACATACTGATCTAAAAAGTTATCCTGCACACATTTCAGGAATCCTTGCCCCTCCTTGTCCTTTACACTGTTATTTTGCCAGTCTATGTTAGGATAATTGAAGTCCCCCATTATCACTACACTATGGATTTTGCATCTTTCTGAATTCTGCTTGCAGATTTGCTCGTCTATCTCCTTCCCACTATTTGATGGTCTATAGTATACACCTAACAGAGTAACAGCTCATTTTCTGCTCCTTAACTCTAACCAAATAGATTCTGTTTTATAATAATAATAATAAGTTTTGGAATCCTCTAGCATATTGTCCCTTTCTAGGGCCACAAGCGTGTCTTTAATCAATATTGCCACCCCACTCCCACCACCTCCTTTTTTTCCTTCCCTATCCCTCCTGAATACATTGTAGCCAGGAATATTCAGCTTACATTCCTGCTCTTGTTTGAGCCAAGTCTTCGGTATTCCCATTACATCATAACCCCATGTGGCAACTTGAGCCTGCAGCTCACCAATCTTATTTATCACACTCCGTGCATTTACGCACATGCACTCCAAAACCGACTGAGTCTGCTCTGCATTTCTTCCCCGACTAATCCCTCCTTTTTCTGGACTACTCGTTATTACATTGCTATGCATCTCTCTCAGCCTCTATGTAATTTGTTTCTCCTCCCCAGATGCTACATCCTGATTCTCTTCCTCCCTCGAGGTTAGTTTAATCCACAGCACCGGTAAACGTCATTGCGAGAACATTGGTCCCAGCCCTGTTCAGGTGTAATTCATCCACCCTGTCCCATCTGTTCCAGAACTGGTCCTGAAGCCCTCCTTTCTGCACAATTTCTCCAGCCATGCATTCCTGTGTTTGATCCTACTGTTTTGATACTCACTTGCTTGAGGCACTGGGAGTAATCCAGAGATCACCACCTTTGAGGTCCACTGTGCATCCATTTGCTAGTTGGGGTCCAGCGCATGAGCAACGATCTTGGAGCAATCGTTTACTGGAAATTTCTGTGTTTTTTGTATGTGTGTTTCATGTAACTTAATGCATTTGGCTCATTTTAGTAGATGTTTGATGTGTGTTAGGGGATGTGTAGAGATTTGCCTCGGTTGATAATGCAGTGAGTAAACAAGACTTCCATTCAATCAAAAATAAACTTTTTTTTTTGAAAAAAAACGCTTTGTCTCTTCTGGTTTGTTCTGACAAAATATGATCGAAGGATGAGACACTGATACATTCTCCTCTTGTATCTGGCAAAATCTTCTGATAACCATTTTATGTTCAGACCACTTATAGAAAAAGCCTGAAGCTGCTAATCTCCAGGAAACCCCCCAAATTTATCTCATCCTAGTGCTCAAATCTCCACATTCGTCAATATTCTAATCCCACACATGAGGCTTCAACCCACAACGTTCTGATTCAGAGGCGAGAGTGCTACCACTGAGCCAACCTGACACGTTAAACTAAGGTTCCATCTGTCTGTTCAGGTAGATGTTAAAGTTCCCATGGTACTATTCAAAAAGGGAACAGAGTCTCTTTCCCGGTGGGATGCCAACAATCCTCCAAATAAAATTTGTCACTCCCATCGTGACGGTTTGTGGGACATCACTGTGCAAAATTGGCTGCCCGGTTTGCTCAAAAAATATACAGTCACCTACACTTTCCAGTAGTGTCTAAAGAGAGCATTGGCTCTGGTCTTTTCCGAAAGGATAGGAACAGATGCTTTCTCAAAGCTCCAGCTGATCTTCAAAATGACTACTTTCACAAACTGGTAGTTTGAGCAAACTTAGTGTATTCTCCCACCCTAAAAAAAAAGAAATTGAATTTGAATAAGAACCCTGCTAAACCTTGCATGTTCATTGGCTATGTCCTCCTGAGATGAAAGGCATTATACGAATGTAGTTTTGTATTGTATTGTATCTCACTCTTGTATCACAGTGACCCTCAATTACTTTGACAGAGAATTGAGTGCTATTTAGACCCCTTGAAGTGATCCTAACTCCACATAACATTTGGCCATTGCTGCCCAGCAGGAGGCGACACTCTCTCGGTTTATGTCTGTGGTGTGTGGCCATGTGGCCCGCGGAGCCATCAAGAAGCAGCCCATCCACCTGGACATTCACATAGATAAGTTTGTGTTGGATCCCTGTGTTTTCTGTTTTTTCTTGACTGAATATTTCTTGATTAATGGCATAAAGTTTGGGAAACACTCGTTAGCTATGTCCCTCCGCTAATACTGCCCCAGTAAATCTTTCACTTATCTTATTCACAACACAGCTAGGATCCCATTCAGTGCAGGGCACGGCTTTTCCATTCCCCTCTCTCGAACCCTCTGTATTACTTCACACTTTTCCTCTTGGATCCAAAGGTTATATTGCAAACGTTCAATTTCTGTTTGAACTTTGGCTCCAGGATTTTGTGTTTGTTGGAAATTTCTAACTTAGTGACGTGACATTGAGTTCCGGAGCGCAGTGGCTGCGTTGTCCAGGTGCAGAGTGCATCAGCCGTGCCTCATCCCATAACTGTGTCCACATCACCAGCGTGAGACTGTCACTATTGTTGACTGTTTCCCAAGATCTTTATCAGTATTTCACGGTCATCAGGAACTGGTCACAACTGCCTTGTTCCTGAGCGCAAAAACATGATAATAATATCACATCATTGAGACGTCTTATAATATAATAATAATAATACTTGCACTTGATATAGCGCCTTATCACATCTTTGTGACATCTGAAAGCGCTTCACAGCATATACTGTGTAATGACTGTGTATTTTATGATTAAAACGCGAAAGCCAATTGCTCACACCAGTGTCCCACTGTTTCGTGGATTGAAAAATACTGTCATGAAGTGAGGTGGGCGAAGACCTGAGGTCACAGTGAGAGCCAGACATTATGGTCTGGCTCTAGTTGAATCAGATATCCTTCAGGCTGAATCGGGTTTGGCAGATATAGCCCAGAGCCTGACCAATCTTGAGGTGCCAGTCAGTAAAGGTGTGCTCATCTCCTCACACACTGCAGCCACCATTTTTACAGTGACTCTTAATGCATTTGGCTCATTTGGTAGAACTTCTCACTTCGGGATCAGAAGGCTACGTATTCAAGCCACACGTTGGCACTGTGAACTCATATTCCAAGTCAGTGTTGGGAAAAGCGCTGTGGTGTAGGAGGTGTCACACTTTGGAGACGATGTTAAACTGAGGTCCTGGCTGTCAGGTGGACTTTAAACTTCCCACATAGTACAATAGAATTGATAGACATTTATAGAGCGCTATCACATCGGGAGGATGGCCCTGGGCAGTCCAAGGTGAGCACTTGAGCTGAGGGTGCGGTCGAGGGGCTGAGGGGCTTGAGGGCAAAAAGAGGAGGGTCCTGAGATAGACCTTGAAAGAGGTGAGAGAGAGGACGAGGTATAGGAACTCAGGAATGGAGTTCCAGAGAATGGGGTAGATAGACCAAAAGCCTGAATAGAAATTGTAGGACGGGCGAGGGAGGGGTTATGAGGGAGTGGGCAGTTGGTAAGGGTTGACCAGGTCGAATAGCTGGGGTGGAGTGAGACCAAGAAGGGAGGAACTTGAAGGTGAGTATGAGGATCTTGAACTTAATCCTCTGGGGGATGGGGCCAGGCGTGAATGGGGTGATTGGCTTATGGTGCTCGGTGCAAGAGAAGACACAACCTAGATGGTCTGAAGCTTGTGGAGGGGAGTTGGGAAGTCCGTGGAGTTAGCGTAGTCAAGCCTGGAGGTGATGAAATTGTGGATTAGGGAGGATCTCAGCGACAGACAACTGGTCAGGACAGCAGTGCCTGGAATCAATGATGGAGAGACATAACACTATTGAAAAAGAAAAGAGTTTCTCCTGGTGTCCTGGCCAAGGATTCTCAGTTAGTCATTCACTTCCAGGTTGTTTGTGAGACATTGCTGTGTGCAAATTGGTTGCCACATTCACCTCCAATTATACAATCACTACATTTTAGAATTAAGGAAAGCACTTTTGAGAAGCTTTGATTTTAGAAAATAATCACGGTCACTCCACTTTACAGTAAATACTGTGAAACGCTTTGGGATTTCCTCATCATGTGAAAGGCGCTTTATTCTTTTTTTGGAAATCTTTTGCAAGTGAGGAGCTCTCGCTGGGTCCCTGAGCTGCTGCTGGGCACCAGGGGTCTCCAGCCACAATGAGCCTTCAACAACAGCAACAGCAAATTACATGTGCTTTGCGCCTTTCACATCCCAAGAACATCCCAAGGTGCTGGACAGTTAGGGATTTGGACCCTAGCAGGAGGTTGAGATCAGGAGGGGTGGAGGTCAGGGAGGGTAGGGATAAGAGGGTGACCTAAGGCGCGGTCGAAGAGGAGGATCTAGCAAGGTGAAGGGACTGTGGTATGGAATGAAAGAATGGCTGAAGGTCTGACCACCAATGATGGGGTGGGTCAGTCGGGGGACGTGGAGTGATTGAGCCGAGGAGAGAGGGGAAGTGATGGGAGACATGGAGGGAAGTTTTTAGGTGTCCTCTGAACAGGGGCAAGGCAGAGAGTTCCAGAGTATTGGGCATAAAACCACAGTCACCGATGGTAGAGGGGACAAGGGACATGCAGGAGGCTGGAGCTGGCTGAGTGAGCACACAGGTCAAGGAGACCCTACGGTAACAGAAATGGGAAGGGGTGAGTGGATCGATTAGACCAGTCAAAGAAAGTTTTCTGTATTCTTATTTGCAACAAGACTCCCATAAATACAGCAATGCTCAGACCCGGCAGAGGCAGCCCTGCAGGAACTATACCCTGATGGTTGATCTCTTGTCTTCTCAATGAGACTTGGTGGTTTAGGGAAGTCCTCAAACCTCTGCAACCTCCTCTTTCTGCATTGTGTTTGTGCTGGTGCTCGCTCTCTCACTGGAGATCTCAATTCTAATCTCATCCCCTGCTCTCCCCATAACCTTTAATATTATTCTTCCACAAATATTTATCCTTTTCCCTTTAAAATGCTGAAAGGCACAATATCAACAGCAATTGTTTTATATGATTATTATGGAATTTGCGTTCACCACCACATTGCACATTGTAACAGTGTCTGTGTTATTGCATTTAATTATATTGAAGGGAATAAACAAAGTGAAAGATTCAGCTGGAAATTTTGCAATGTATACTATAAACGTGTTGACTCTGATCAGTCACTTAGTTGCATTTTTACGACTGGAAATTTCAATCAGTAAAGTGTATCTCATGAAGACATGAAAGGAACAAGTTGTTTTGTGAAAAACACCTAGTTATGGGTCCACATACGTGCTGGGCAACAGATACTGAACTCAGGTATGTTTATCAATGAAAATAGACTGTTTTCTTGTCCAAAGTTTAAAAGTAATCATTTGCTGTGACATGTTGTGAGCTGCACAATACTTGCTGAACACAGCGGGCTTAGTTGCGGACGTCACTGACTGCCCTCCCCTGTGAGCTGCAGAGAGGTCACCATGGTTCAGATGGTATTAAAGGAGGAATCAGGCAGCCTGGGAGCAAACCACAGAGAGAAGTACCACAGAGAGCTGCTGAAGACTGACCACTACACCACAGCGGATCCCAGGACAAGGTAAGCCATCGTGAGCATTGGTGTATGGTTGCTCTGTCCCAGATTGGTGTTGGGATCATGGAATTGTGTCTGTGCTGCTGCCCCAATGGAGCTCCCCAATACGCTGTAAATAATAATAATAATAATCTTTGCATTTGATATAGCGCTTTTCACGTCTTCTAGACGTCTCAAAGCGCTTCACAGGATATGCTGTAAAGTGAGTTGAACGTATATTTGTGGGCGAAACGCGGCAGCCAATTGCGCACAGCAGTGTCCCACAAACAGTCGTTGAAAATGACCAATTTATTATTGTTTTGTTTTGGAGGGATTATTATTATTATTAGTCGTGTGGAGTAAGGAAACTTGCCCAAGATTTTGCCCTGTCTGGAAGTGAAACCAGGTGTCTCGCTTGCAAGGCGAGTGCTCTAACCACTGAGCTACAGGACTCCACGAATATTTACAGCAGCTTTAAGTTGTACAACTTCGACCATTTCTTTTCATTGTTCAGTATTCAACAAATCTGTGCATTCTGGTGACATTGATTTAACAACACAATGATAAAAACCTAGGCTAATTCCTGTATTCTTTAACAGTTGTTTTGAGGAGAAAAACCCTCAACATTAAAGTGTATTTCCCATTCCATCCCAGAAAGCCATGGCGCCCCAGCTCAAGGCACCACCACACCCCCCCAAGGTGCTTCACGGAGACCTGAACAGTCTGAGCGCTGGAGTCAGAAAATTCATCGAGGAGAGTGTGCAGGTGTGTTGTCCAGACGCCATCCACATCTGCGATGGGAGCAGCCAGGAGAACAAGGCGATCCTGGCCATGATGGAGGAAGAGGGCATTATCAAACGTCTGGTCAAGTACGAGAACTGGTGAGTGAGTTTCTTTGCTTTAAAAGGTCTTCTTGGGGAGAATTTTCCTGTTGATCAAAGCAGGATTTGTCAGTGTTGAGATCCTGAGAGGTTTTGCTCCTTCAGAACGAGACACAGGGCACCGCCAATGGCACATTCACAGTAAACTTTACAACCGAACCAGCCTTGCAGATAGTAATAATAAATAATCCTTGCATTTAATATAGTGACTTATCACATCTTGGAGACGTCTCAAAGCGCTTCACAGAATATACTTTAAAATGAATTGACTGTGTATTTTGTGGGTGAAACACCCACAGGTAGTTAGTTACACACCCACTAGGTTGTAGAGTCACGTGGTGACTGGCATTGATTTAGCGTCAGAGCTGGTTCTATCCCCTCCAGTAGCCAGTACACTTGGCGAGGGCAGTGATTTGGTGAGGCTGCCAGTGGAAGCATTCACAGCTATAAAAAGAAACCGAATAAGGAAAAAGACAGAAAAATGTTCATTTTCCTTTGTATTGGACACGTGTCAATATCAAAAACAGAACAATCTTTTTTGTAACATATTTCTACAAAGACAGACAGTGAAAACACACGACTCACCAAAAGCTCCCCAGAAAACAGACTGGATTCTGTTCTCTCACCGTCTTTGGGAAAAGAAAGCAAATGCAGATCACAAGGGTTCTCTGCTTCTTAGAAAGAGTTCAGAACGTTCATATGAAGGTAACCAGATATCCTACAGTAATCTCTCTCTCCTGGATGGTGATTTGAGACCTGAGACAATGTTATTGAACTGAGTCCGAAAAGCTACGATATACTTGTTCCCAAATACAGACACAGTGCAGTAAAGTATTCTATTCTGATACTGATGAGGATTGACTTGCTTGGATGTGGGTTACTGATCAGTTCTTAAACTTGCCCCTTTCAGCTGGCTGGCTCGCACAGACCCCAGGGACGTAGCCCGTGTGGAGTCTAAAACCGTCATCATTACTCCTGAACAGAGGGACACCATCCCCACCCCAAAGCTGGGAACCAGCCTGCTGGGACGCTGGCTGTCAGAGAAGGAGTTTGACAAGGCTTTCAATGCACGTTTCCCAGAGTGTATGAAAGGTACTGAGCTCCAAACTATCCAGATAATAGTTACTCAGTGACTATGCTTTCGCAGGAATTAACTGTGGTTTATTATCACGGTGATTGTTTATATTCATACATTCATGGAAAGCTTACACAAGGAAACCATTCTGCTCATCGTGTCTGTGCTGGTTATCTTCTGTAATCTCATTCACCTATTCTTTCCACGCTGGCGCTTCCCACTCAAATGTCATTCCTCTTCGTGCCTGTGCTTGTTCTCACTCCCCCACTGGAGCTCTCTAATCTAATCCATTCCTTGCTCTTTCCACAAAGCACAGTATCCATTTTCTGTGCTTATTCGAATATCCTGTGCGTAGAAACTTTCCTCCAACAGTCTCTTGCTTTCCATTGCAGGCCGTACAATGTACGTGATTCCGTTCAGCATGGGACCTATTGGATCTCCTCTGTCCAAGATTGGCATCCAGCTCACAGACTCCCCCTACGTGGTGACCAGCTCCAGGATCATGACCCGCATGGGATCAGATGTGCTGAAGGTTCTGGGCAACGAGCAGTTTGTGAAATGCCTTCATTCAGTCGGATGTCCTTTGCCACTAAAGAGTGAGTTGAGCTTCGCTATTACAGCATGAGTGTGGGGAAGCGGAGGGGATGGGAGAGGCTTATCCCCTGTGTTCCAGGACAGCTCTGTGGTTTCTGATTGACACTGAAGTAACAATGTGTTTGTTGTGTTTAGAGCCTTTGGTCAATAACTGGGCATGTAACCCAGAGCTGACATTGGTGGCTCACATCCCACAACGCAGGGAGATCATCTCCTTCGGGAGCGGTTACGGAGGGAACTCGCTGCTGGGGAAGAAATGCTTCGCTCTGCGGATCGCCTCCAAGATAGGCCAGGAAGAGGGCTGGCTGGCCGAGCACATGCTGGTGAGAACACACAATACACAGTCACTCCACTTCACACCATGAGACGTCCTCCTGACGGGAAATGCGCTGTATCAAAGTGAGGATAACAATTATAATTATTATTATTAGTAGTAGTACTATTACAATAGAGGAATGAATATCTGAAGTACACAGTAATGACCTGGATTCACAAAGCCAGTGTAAGCGAGTCACATTTTCATATCACACCACATTGTAAAAACATAAAAGAAGAATTATAAAATCGGACAACAGGCAAAGGTCTTACAAAGGGAACTCGATCAAATACGCACATAATTCATTCCAGGTAAGTGAGACATGAAACACATGTACTCCATGGATGGACAGACAGAGATCAGCTCCAAATGGCACCAGCGTCAGCTGCTCATCAGGCTCTGCTCTTCCTCCACAGATCCTGGGAGTCACCAATCCCGAGGGCCAGAAGAAGTACATGGCGGCAGCGTTCCCCAGCGCTTGTGGCAAAACCAACATGGCCATGATGAGCCCGACGTTACCGGGCTGGAAGGTGGAGTGTGTGGGAGATGACATTGCATGGATGAAATTCGACAAGCAAGGTTTGCTCATTTCCTGCCAGCTTTCATGGCAACCGGTTCGTAATGTGGAGCGTGTATGATTGTGTGAGAAAGTATCACTGTGTTTAATAGGTGTCACTGCAACATATCAGGCAGTACAGAGTAGAGCAATGGGGACGAAGGTTAGAGTGGTGAGCTATGGGAAACAAATCGATAAGCGAGGGATCTTCAGCCTTCAATAGAGTTAACCAGATGGAACGTTATCGAGGTACATAAGGAGCTGAATGGGACTGAGAAAGTAAATCTGGAACAAACCCATCAGGAAGGCAACGAAAGCAGAGAAGATGGCACTGGTTCAGGGATGTGAAGGGAAATTTCATGACGTTCTCCAGGAAGTATTTATTTAGCCAGAGGGTAATTACCAACTGCCACAGGTTCCCGGGAAAGGTGGCTGAGACCAGGAGCTGGACATGTTTAAGTAACAGCTGGATGCTGTGATGGGAGACCCTACTGTGTGTTTGCTGAAAGGATGAGATCTTGTTACTTTACTGTTTATGTGAAGGACAATGTCACTAATGGCCTCTTTTCACAGGTAACCTGAGAGCAATCAACCCTGAAAATGGCTTCTTTGGTGTGGCTCCTGGAACATCATTCAAAACCAACCCAAACGCCATGAAAACCATCAGCAGAAACACCATTTTCACCAATGTAGCAGAGACCAGTGACGGGGGGGTTTACTGGGAGGGCATGGACCAAGCGCCACCTCCCGGGGTCACCATCACTTCGTGGAAAAACAAAGAGTGGTCGTCGAACTATGGAGAACCATGTGCTCACCCCAATTCCAGGTTCTGCTGTCCAGCCAAGCAGTGTCCCATCATAGACCCCGCCTGGGAGTCCCCTGAAGGAGTTCCTATTGAAGCGATCATCTTTGGTGGAAGGCGACCTAAAGGTATTGTAGGCCGAGCTGTGGAGCCAGCTTCTCTCAGCCCCGCAACATACAAAGGGATAAGAGCGCGAGAGCAGAGCCTTCAAACTGTTTCTCTCTGTTCCAGGTGTCCCTCTGGTGTACGAAGCCTTTAACTGGCAGCACGGGGTCTTCATCGGAGCTGCCATGAGGTCAGAGGCGACAGCGGCTGCTGAGCACAAAGGTACCAACGACACACGATAACAACACACGGCAAAAACACACATCACTGTCACACGGCACCGACACACACCAACAAGACATGTCAAGAACACACGCCAACAACATGCAGCAACGACACACACCAGCAATGCACGCCAGCAATACACATGGAACAATAATCTGCAGGAAAGGTTTGGAGAATTCTGCCATCAGCAGCACCGGTTGTTCACAGATCTTGTCCTTGTGTCACAGGGAAGGTCATCATGCACGATCCGTTTGCCATGAGGCCTTTCTTCGGCTATAACTTTGGCAAGTACCTGACGCACTGGCTCAGGATCCAGCACCATCCCAGCGCCAAACTACCCAAGATCTTCCACGTCAACTGGTTCCGCAAGGACAAGCAAGGCAACTTCCTGTGGCCAGGCTATGGGGAGAATTGCCGAGTGCTGGAGTGGATGTGCAGGAGAATCAATGGCGAGGACTGTGCCACGCCATCTCCCATCGGCCTCATTCCTGGAGATAAAGCGCTCAACATCAAGGGCCTCGACAACATTAACTTGACCGAGCTGTTCAGCGTGGAGAAAGAGTTCTGGGAAGAGGAAGTGAAAGCCATCAAGAAGTTTTTTGAGGAACAAGTCAACGAAGACCTTCCCAGGGATGTAGCCAATCAGCTGGTGCAGTTAGAGCAGAAGATAAGGCGATTGTAACAGACACTTGACAAAATTGAAGGTCGATCTCCATATTCCCTTATTTGTTCTCATGAAATGGAACATCCCCTGATAACTTCTCAATCGTAAAGCATCTGTTAACATCTTTCACAATTTTTTTCCACTTAACTATCAGGACATTTACCAAAGTTTTCGCTCACCTCCTGAAGAGCTGGTTTGTTCTTTCAGCCCTTTTGAATTGGTAGGGGAGCAGAACAAGGCCAATAACTGGCCTGTTAACCTGCATGTGTGGCCATAGAGAGGTGGGGTGGAGAGGGGGGGAGTAACACTCAAATCCTTACTCAATGTTCCCTGCTGAAAAGTAGGCATTCATAGACATCCGAATTACAATCGAGCAGAATTGTAGGCGCTATATCAAATTATTACTATCATTTAGATTGAAACTAAAAGACCTTTCAGTGGACATTAAGATTATTGTAAATCGCTACGCTACAACAGTCAGGCGAACTGAGCAACATCATGTGGAATCACGTTGGATTAGACTTATTGCATTATCAAAAACAGCTTCTACTAAAATTATATCCAATATTATTGTCTTAATGTTAAAACTGTCCAATAATTTATAATAATCGTTACCTGGAAAAAAAATTGCCTGTGTTTTTTATAAGTGTGTTTTTTATGTAACTTATTGGGGTTTTAGTAGATGTTTGACATGTGTTAGGAGATGGATAGAGATTTGTCTCTGTTGCTAATACAGTGAGTAAACGAGGCTTCCGTTCATTCAAAAATAAACTTGATTTTTTTGGAATAAAATGCTTTGTCTCTTCTGGTTTGTTTTTACAAAAGATGATCGAAGGCTCAGACACTGACACATTGTATCTGGCAGAATCTTCTGATAACTATTTTACGTTCAGACCACTTATAGAAAAAGCCTGAAGGCGCTATTCTCCACACGAGCCCTCCAAACTGATCTCATTGTAGTGTTCACTCCCCCACTTTCTTCAATATTCCAATTCCACACATGAGGCTTGAACCCACAAATTTCTGACTCAGAGACGAGAGTACTACCACTGAGCCAATCTAACACATTAAACCAAGGTTCCATCTGTCTGTTCAGGTAGACATTAAAGATCCCATGGCACGTTTCAAAAAGAGAACAGAGTTTCTGTCTCCCAGTGTCCTAGCCAACAGTCCCCAAAATAAAATTGGTCGTTCACATCATGACTGTTCGTGAGACAATGCTGTGTGAAATTGGCTGCCCTGTTTGTTCAAAAAATACACAGTCACCTACACTTTCCAATTGTGTTGTGTTAAAAGAGAATATTGGCTCTGGTCTTTTCTGGAAGGACACGTGCAGATACTTTCTCAAAGCTCCAGCTGATCTTCAAAACGGCTACTTTCGCAAGCTGGTCGTTTGAACAGAATTAGTGTATTTCGCACACCCCCCTACAAAAAAAAATCTGAGTCAGATTTGAATAAGAAAATAACACTGCTGAACCTTAGGTATTAATAGGGAATAATGAAGGATTTTAGGCCTATGGAATTTGGTATGCATTTTAACAAAATACAACACAAAATTACATTTGTAAAGTGCCTTTTACATCAGAGGACTTCCCAAGGCACTGAATAGTTAGGGATTAGGCCCGAGAGATGGTGGGGGGTGGGGTGGAGGTGTGGGTATTGGGATCATGGAGGGTGGAAGGCAGAAAGGGTAGGAGGGTGACCGAAGGCATTGTCGAAGACGAGAGTTTTGAGTTGTACCTTTAAGGTGGCGGAGAGGCTGAAGGCCCAACTACTGATGGTGGTACGGGGCAGGCCTGGGCGGGGAACATGCAGCAGCCTGCTGAGTGGAGGAAGCGGACAGGTGGATAAGGGTTAGCAGGTCGGAGAAGGCAGAGTGGGCAAGCTCATTGAGGACCTTGAAGCTGTGAAGGAGAATTTTGAACTCAATCCTCTGAGGAATTAAGTACCAGTGGAGCCAGGCAAGGGTGGGTGTGATGGGGTCACAGAAAATGGTGTGGGATGGGACATGAGCTGCAGAGTTGTGGATAATCTGCAGCTCGTGGAGAGAAGAGTTGGGAAAGCCGACAAGTAGTGCGTTTGCATAGTCGAGCCTGGATATAATGAAGGCAAGTATGAGGGTTTCATTGGCCTGAGGGATGAGGCAGTGACAGAAGCGGGCAATGTTGCAGAGGTGGGGGAAGGCAGAGTGGGTCATGGCATGGATGTGGGGGAGAAAGGACAGTTGAGGGTCGAACAAGGAATCCTAGGTTCCTGACTGGCTTGGTGAGGTGGAGTGTGCATCCATGGATGCTGATGCTGCCAGTCCTTGAGGTGCGGACGCACTGGTGCGAGCTAATCAGGAGGACCTTGGTCTTGCTGACGTTCAACTGTAGAAAGTTGGCTCTCATCCAGGACTTGATGTCTGACAGGCAGTCTTTCAAGACAGCAGTGGTCCAGGAGTCAAGGATAGAGGCAGAGAGTAAGAGTTAGGTACTCATCTGCGTACATGTGGAAGTTGACCCCATATCTGTCGATGATGTTACCAAGAGAAAGCATGTACAGGTTCAAGAGGAGACACAGCCCTGAAGAACACAGTGCGAGATGGTGCGGGGACTGTAAGGGAAGCCATTTGTGGAGGCAAAGTGGAGCTGGTCTGAGAGATAGGATCTGAACCATTGAAGGACAGAACCTTGAAGGTTGAAGTGAAAGGAGAGGAGAGGTGGTGTGGGAGGATAGAGTGGTCCACAGTGTCAAAGGCAGCAGAAAGGTCGAGGAGGTTAAGGATACAGAGGGAGCCCTGGTCATAGATGGACAGAATGCCATTTGTTATCTTGAATTAGGGTTGTTTCTGTGCTGTGGGCAGATTGGAGGGGTTCGTAAAGGGAATGGCAGGAGAGGAAGGAGTGAAACTGAGAAGCAACAACTCTTTCAAGGACCTTGGAAATGAAAGGGAGGTTGGAGATGGGGCAGTAGTTAGTGAGCCAGGATGGATCCAGGGAAGGTTTTTTGGGGATAGGGTGATGACAGCTGTTTTTAGGGGGGTGGGAACAGTGCCAGTTGACAGGAAGAGGTTCACGAGGTCTGAAAGTAAAGAGGCGAGGTGATGGAGCTGGGAGGTAAGGAGAGGGGTAGTAATGGGGTTGAGGGAGCAGATGGTGTGCCTCATGTGGGTTAGATTGGTGGTGAGAGGAGGGGGAAACAGGTTCGAAGGTGTGGAACGAGGGATGGATAGGGGCCAGAGAATGAGGGAGAGATGGGGAAGGGTTGGCAGTTGGGAGGCTGGAGGCAGCTGAAGGGATCCCCTCGATTCCGGAGTGCAATGGCTGGGGTGTCCCTCAAATTCTATTACTTTGACAGAGAACTGTGGGCTATTTATCCCTGTTGATGTGATATTTGCTCAGCAATTTCTTGGTTGTCTCTTCAATGGCTTGTGAACACAATGCCTCATCTATTGTTTTTGGCCTAAACAGGCTAGTGAAAGCGGTCCTTTGCTGAAATGCTCTGAATGAATACTGTTCGCAGGCAAGGAAGAAATCAACAACTTGTATTTATATAGCACTCTTGACGCCAGGCAGTGTCCCAGAACGTTTAACAATGGTGGAGCTCTGTGGATGGCAGAGTTACGGATGAGTTGAATATTGTGAATTGCGGAGGAGGGGAGAGAGGTGATGAAGGCTTGGATAAGGGTTTTGGCAGCTTGTGGAGTGAGGTATTGTCGGAGATGGGAAATGTGGCGGAGATGGAGGAAAGCAGTCCTTGACCAAAACTCAACGGTTTGCCAATTCTGCACTTTGCCAGATATCTATTAACAGAACTTAACAAAAGTCTACATAACAGCGCTTCTCTGTTTCACTGAGTGGTGCATTTGGAAAGGAAATGTTAACCCAATACCGTCAAGTAGAAATTTCTAACCTCACCTTACTTGGTGCACTTTTTCAACAATTTCCACTTCTTCATTAACCCTGTGTTACATGACAGATACAAACAGAACACAGTAGTTATTGTGTTACATTTGTGAAGATGTAATACTGAACACTTATGTACTGCAAATCCACCAGTGAGCAAACCTGGTAGAATGTATTCTTTATCCTAATAATACCAGAATTTTCCAATATTCCGGCACTGTACGATGGCAGCAGCAAATACACCCAATGTACAGAACTAAAAAAGCAGGGGACATTGGACACTGTAATCACTGAAGTAGAAGTTAAAAAAGGGGCAGGAATGGCACAAGATATGCAATTGTATAAATAACGTGCATTATACTATGCTTTTCATTAAATATGTCTCCAAGCAAAATGTAATCTGATACATATGTTTTCTAATAAAAATCCTTGCATTTGAATACAGCATCTTTCACCTCAGGAATGTAGGAGCCAATTTGCACACAGCAACGTCCTACAAACAGAGGCATGTGGAGTAAGGAAACTTGCCCAACGTTTTGCCCTGCCTGGCAATAGTGTCTCAGAGCATGTCTTGGTGCCGAGCCGGAAAGGTGGGGTGGGGAGTGGGGGGAGAGGAGACTGAAAACATGGTTGAAGAGTAAAGCCGCCAGGTGTAATTTGAAGACAGACAAAGATGGAGGGGTTGAGCAAGGTGATTTGGGGCGCAGTAGCTCAAAGCATGGTCACACGATCGTGGATTGAGGGGGTGCAAGTAATGTATAGCAGACCCGTGCCAGTGAGCGAAAGCGATGGGTAGAGGAGAGGGGTGTGAGCAGAAACTATTTAGAATGAAATTAAAATAAAACAAAGTGAAATTAAAATGATGAAGAGACCATGAAAGGAAGAAAGGCAAAGGCAAGTAAATAAGTTAGTTAATTAGCCAGTTTGTAAGTTAGTAAGTAAGTTAGTAAGTAAGATAGTAAGTAAGTTAATAAGTAAGTAGGAACCCAGTTGTTACTCAATTGGCGGATTGCAAGAATCCCTTTTAAAAAAAAATTATTTAGAAACCAATCCAGGACTATTTGTGGGACTCTGCTGTGTGCAATTGGCTGCTGCAAAATACAGTCAATTCAATTTTCAATATATGCTGTGAAGTGCTTTGAAACATCTCAATGATGTGATATATCAAATGCAAGGATTATTCTTATTATTAAAAGAGAAACACAGAAATCAAAGTCTCAAGGAGTAAAAATGAGAAAACATTTTATTATTTTCTATATAAAGTATAAATTTTGCTGTTAAAACATATGTGGGGTTGAGGTAAACCACACATACAATGGAGTTTGCGGTAGAAAAGTAGCACCTGATTGTAAAAGATTAATGCCTCCTTTGCTTCTTTAAGATAATTCAGATTTTTGTTGTGTTTGGATAGTGAAGCATTCGATGCACAAAACAACCACTGTAGTGCTCACCGCACCTCGTGTTAAAAATTAACAATTTTCATCTAACTAAAACTAACAGTATTTTTTCATTGTAAAAACGTATTGTAAACATTTCCCACTGCTGCAGGTATAGCAGACCTTCACTGGAAGCCTAAGCTGTCCTTGTTCATGTACTCTCCAGCACTCACTGGCATTTAAAAATCTTTAGCAGGAATAAGAAGGTACAATGCATCAAAATGTCCAGAAATCCCTGTGGAAAAATGCAGTTTGTAGAGCATTTTTTACACTTGTGATTCTAACTGGAAAGGTGCAGCTAATCCTAAACTTCCCAAACAGCTCTTATAATGGCCTGATAATCAAGATTAAAATTCTCAATAAACTAACCTTCTCAAGAGCAGCCGATAGCGTGATAGACAACATTGTGCTTATTAACCTCGAAAATCAGATAGTGAACAAACAGTGGAAGTGGGTCCAAATCTGGACCTGCAGTGCTTTTCCTCAAGATATATCTTTAAAGTTTAGTGTATGTTAGCCATCGCTGGATTTAATGTGTCCATTTTACAGAGCCTCAGACCAGAGGTAAGAACATGATCTGTTACTAAATACGTACTTTCTGGACTATGCTGGTAATAAGCAGCTTGTTAATGCACATATCTCCTGAGCTATTTCCTACTGGTTTACTTTCTCGACCATCACCACCAAAATAAATAAACAGTGAAGTGTGCTCTTGTGTGATATGAACCACCCTTATTTGAACATGGATTGGATGCATCCTGTGTGCGTATAGAATGCCCCCGCATATCTGAAGTCAACAGAATCATACAGATCGTGTTAAATTGAACACTTACGGCATTAATCAACATCACAAAATTACACTCAGTTGTCTATCAAAACCACCAAAACCAACTCTCTTGCTAGTTCTGTCAAGTATCTGTTACAATCGCCTTATCTTCTGCTCTAACTGCACCAGCTGATTGGCTACATCCCTGGGAAGGTCTTCGTTGACTTGTTCCTCAAAAAACTTCTTGATGGCTTTCACTTCCTCTTCCCAGAACTCTTTCTCCACGCTGAACAGCTCGGTCAAGTTAATGTTGTCGAGGCCCTTGATGTTGAGCGCTTTATCTCCAGGAATGAGGCCGATGGGAGATGGCGTGGCACAGTCCTCGCCATTGATT
The DNA here is from genome assembly GCF_018977255.1 of Callorhinchus milii. NCBI lineage: Eukaryota > Metazoa > Chordata > Chondrichthyes > Chimaeriformes > Callorhinchidae > Callorhinchus > Callorhinchus milii. The sequence continues at coordinate 5,442,902 of NW_024704759.1, read as the reverse complement.
CTCCTGCACATCCACTCCAGCACTCGGCAATTCTCCCCATAGCCTGGCCACAGGAAGTTGCCTTGCTTGTCCTTGCGGAACCAGTTGACGTGGAAGATCTTGGGTAGTTTGGCGCTGGGATGGTGCTGGATCCTGAGCCAGTGCGTCAGGTACTTGCCAAAGTTATAGCCGAAGAAAGGCCTCATGGCAAACGGATCGTGCATGATGACCTTCCCTGTGACACAAGGACAAGATCTGTGAACAACCGGTGCTGCTGATGGCAGAATTCTCCAAACCTTTCCTGCAGATTATTGTTCCATGTGTATTGCTGGCGTGCATTGCTGGTGTGTGTCGTTGCTGCATGTTGTTGGCGTGTGTTCTTGACATGTCTTGTTGGTGTGTGTCGGTGCCGTGTGTCAGTGATGTGTGTTTTTGCCGTGTGTTGTTATCGTGTGTCGTTGGTACCTTTGTGCTCAGCAGCCGCTGTCGCCTCTGACCTCATGGCAGCTCCGATGAAGACCCCGTGCTGCCAGTTAAAGGCTTCGTACACCAGAGGGACACCTGGAACAGAGAGAAACAGTTTGAAGGCTCTGCTCTCGCGCTCTTATCCCTTTGTGTGTTGCGGGGCTGAGAGAAGCCGGCTCCACAGCTCGGCCTACAATACCTTTAGGTCGCCTTCCACCAAAGATGATCGCTTCAATAGGAACTCCTTCAGGGGACTCCCAGGCGGGGTCTATGATGGGACACTGCTTGGCTGGACAGCAGAACCTGGAATTGGGGTGTGCACATGGTTCTCCATAGTTCGACGACCACTCTTTGTTTTTCCACGAAGTGATGGTGACCCCGGGAGGTGGCGCTTGGTCCATGCCCTCCCAGTAAACCCCCCCATCACTGGTCTCTGCTACATTGGTGAAAATGGTGTTTCTGCTGATGGTGTTCATGGCGTTTGGGTTGGTTTTGAATGATGTTCCAGGAGCCACACCAAAGAAGCCATTTTCAGGGTTGATTGCTCTCAGGTTACCTGTGAAAAGAGGCCATTAGTGACATTGTCCTTCACATAAACAGTAAAGTAACAAGATCTCATCCTTTCAGCAAACACACAGTAGGGTCTCCCATCACAGCATCCAGCTGTTTCTTAAACATGTCCAGGTCCTGGTCTCAGCCACCTTTCCCGGGAACCTGTGGCAGTTGGTAATTACCCTCTGGCTAAATAAATACTTCCTGGAGAACGTCATGAAATTTCCCTTCACATCCCTGAACCAGTGCCATCTTCTCTGCTTTCGTTGCCTTCCTGATGGGTTTGTTCCAGATTTACTTTCTCAGTCCCATTCAGCTCCTTACGTACCTCGATAACGTTCCATCTGGTTAACCCTATTGAAAGCTGGAGATCCCTCGCTTATCGATTTGTTTCCCATAGCTCACCACTCTAACCTTCGTCCCCATTGCTCTACTCTGTACTGCCTGATATGTTGCAGTGACACCTATTAAACACAGTGATACTTTCTCACACAATCATACACGCTCCACATTACGAACCGGTTGCCATGAAAGCTGGCAGGAAATGAGCAAACCTTGCTTGTCGAATTTCATCCATGCAATGTCATCTCCCACACACTCCACCTTCCAGCCCGGTAACGTCGGGCTCATCATGGCCATGTTGGTTTTGCCACAAGCGCTGGGGAACGCTGCCGCCATGTACTTCTTCTGGCCCTCGGGATTGGTGACTCCCAGGATCTGTGGAGGAAGAGCAGAGCCTGATGAGCAGCTGACGCTGGTGCCATTTGGAGCTGATCTCTGTCTGTCCATCCATGGAGTACATGTGTTTCATGTCTCACTTCCCTGGAATGAATTATGTGCGTATTTGATCGAGTTCCCTTTGTAAGACCTTTGCCTGTTGTCCGATTTTACAATTCTTCTTTTATGTTTTTACAATGTGGTGTGATATGAAAATGTGACTCGCTTACACTGGCTTTGTGAATCCAGGTCATTACTGTGTACTTCAGATATTCATTCCTCTATTGTAATAGTACTACTACTAATAATAATAATTATAATTGTTATCCTCACTTTGATACAGCGCATTTCCCGTCAGGAGGACGTCTCATGGTGTGAAGTGGAGTGACTGTGTATTGTGTGTTCTCACCAGCATGTGCTCGGCCAGCCAGCCCTCTTCCTGGCCTATCTTGGAGGCGATCCGCAGAGCGAAGCATTTCTTCCCCAGCAGCGAGTTCCCTCCGTAACCGCTCCCGAAGGAGATGATCTCCCTGCGTTGTGGGATGTGAGCCACCAATGTCAGCTCTGGGTTACATGCCCAGTTATTGACCAAAGGCTCTAAACACAACAAACACATTGTTACTTCAGTGTCAATCAGAAACCACAGAGCTGTCCTGGAACACAGGGGATAAGCCTCTCCCATCCCCTCCGCTTCCCCACACTCATGCTGTAATAGCGAAGCTCAACTCACTCTTTAGTGGCAAAGGACATCCGACTGAATGAAGGCATTTCACAAACTGCTCGTTGCCCAGAACCTTCAGCACATCTGATCCCATGCGGGTCATGATCCTGGAGCTGGTCACCACGTAGGGGGAGTCTGTGAGCTGGATGCCAATCTTGGACAGAGGAGATCCAATAGGTCCCATGCTGAACGGAATCACGTACATTGTACGGCCTGCAATGGAAAGCAAGAGACTGTTGGAGGAAAGTTTCTACGCACAGGATATTCGAATAAGCACAGAAAATGGATACTGTGCTTTGTGGAAAGAGCAAGGAATGGATTAGATTAGAGAGCTCCAGTGGGGGAGTGAGAACAAGCACAGGCACGAAGAGGAATGACATTTGAGTGGGAAGCGCCAGCGTGGAAAGAATAGGTGAATGAGATTACAGAAGATAACCAGCACAGACACGATGAGCAGAATGGTTTCCTTGTGTAAGCTTTCCATGAATGTATGAATATAAACAATCACCGTGATAATAAACCACAGTTAATTCCTGCGAAAGCATAGTCACTGAGTAACTATTATCTGGATAGTTTGGAGCTCAGTACCTTTCATACACTCTGGGAAACGTGCATTGAAAGCCTTGTCAAACTCCTTCTCTGACAGCCAGCGTCCCAGCAGGCTGGTTCCCAGCTTTGGGGTGGGGATGGTGTCCCTCTGTTCAGGAGTAATGATGACGGTTTTAGACTCCACACGGGCTACGTCCCTGGGGTCTGTGCGAGCCAGCCAGCTGAAAGGGGCAAGTTTAAGAACTGATCAGTAACCCACATCCAAGCAAGTCAATCCTCATCAGTATCAGAATAGAATACTTTACTGCACTGTGTCTGTATTTGGGAACAAGTATATCGTAGCTTTTCGGACTCAGTTCAATAACATTGTCTCAGGTCTCAAATCACCATCCAGGAGAGAGAGATTACTGTAGGATATCTGGTTACCTTCATATGAACGTTCTGAACTCTTTCTAAGAAGCAGAGAACCCTTGTGATCTGCATTTACTTTCTTTTCCCAAAGACGGTGAGAGAACAGAATCCAGTCTGTTTTCTGGGGAGCTTTTGGTGAGTCGTGTGTTTTCACTGTCTGTCTTTGTAGAAATATGTTACAAAAAAGATTGTTCTGTTTTTGATATTGACACGTGTCCAATACAAAGGAAAATGAACATTTTTCTGTCTTTTTCCTTATTCGGTTTCTTTTTATTGCCAAATAACTGAGTAATTTATTAATCTGTGAATGCTTCCACTGGCAGCCTCACCAAATCACTGCCCTCGCCAAGTGTACTGGCTACTGGAGGGGATAGAATCATCTCTGACGCTAAATCAATGCCAGTCACCACGTGAATCTACAACCTAGTGGGTGTGTAACTAACTACCTGTGGGTGTTTCACCCACAAAATACACAGTCAATTCATTTTAAAGTATATTCTGTGAAGCGCTTTGAGACGTCTCCAAGATGTGATAAGTCACTATATTAAATGCAAGGATTATTATTTATTATTACTATCTGCAAGGCTGGTTCGGTTGTAAAGTTTACTGTGAATGTGCCATTGGCGGTGCCCTGTGTCTCGCTCTGAAGGAGCAAAACCTCTCAGGATCTCAACACTGACAAATCCTGCTTTGATCAACAGGAAAATTCCTCCCAAGAAGACCTTTTAAAGCAAAGAAACTCACTCACCAGTTCTCGTACTTGACCAGACGTTTGATAATGCCCTCTTCCTCCATCATGGCCAGGATCTCCTTGTTCTCCTGGCTGCTCCCATCGCAGATGTGGATGGCGTCTGGACAACACACCTGCACACTCTCCTCGATGAATTCTCTGACTCCAGCGCTCAGACTGTTAAGGTCTCCATGAAGCACCTTGGGGGGGTGTGGTGGTGTCTTGAGCTGGGGCGCCATGTTTTTTACCACACCACTCACAGTCCTGCAAAATCACAATCACACCAGGTTACAATGGGAAACACACTTTCGTTGTTCAGGACTTTTCACCTGTAAATAACTGTTAAAGAATACAGGAATTAGCCTCGGTTTTTATCATTGTTTTGTTAAATCAATATCACCATAACGCACAGATTTGTTGAACCACTTTTCAGGGGATGAAAAAAAAATGATCAATGAAAATTGTCGTATAACTTAAAGTTGAGGTAAATATTTGAAATTAAAGCTGCCCTGAAATTTTCCTTGTGTGTTTCTGAGATGAGCTTCACTTACTGTTTTTCTCCGCCTTAGAGGAGTTCCAATCAGCTGGCCCAATCCTCTTCCTCTGTCTCGTTCTGAGCAAGTCAAGCTTAAACTGCTCACTGTCTCTGATGAGCTCCCCAAAGTTGTCGAGCCCTTTAAGTACAGAATTTGGGAGCTTCTCATTAGCTGGGGATGAGGGTGTTGCCTTGGTCATCATTGATAAAGGACACACCTCCTCAAACGTAGTTAATGCATAATCTAATAAAAAATAATCTGTAGATAACATCTGACCCTGGGATCAACAATCAATAGCAATAGATTTTTTTTCAGATGAGGCTTGCAATACGCACATTGTAGACAGCAAGTGCAATACTTTGACCTGTTCATGATGTAATGGCAATTTTTGTTTTGTGAAAGGGTTTTGGATTTGACCAATAGAGCTCCAACCATTTTGTCACGCTTGCTGCTCCAATCAGCTCTTTGTAAAGCCTGACACACCTGCGGAGCTGAAGAGCCCCTGGTCTGGTAGGTCGCTGGTTGGTCTGGGACCTGAAGGCTTGGTCTGGGTGTATTTCCAACCCACTGTAACTCTGCAACTCAAAATAGAATAAAATACTTTGTTTGTCAGCCAGGTGTTTGATACACACGGAAACCCATCACCGTGCTTAAGAGTATCCAAATCAAATTGAGAATTCCATGCTTCCCAACTACACATGGAAATTCCAGAGGAAATAAATCTGCTGTTAATGTAGATTCCTGAAATCTTACTCATTGTTGGTAAATCTAATAATAATAAACCTTCGAGACGTCTCAAAGTGCTTCACAGAATATACTGTAAAGTGAATTGACTGTATATTTTGTGGGCGAAATGAGGCAGCCAATTGCGCACAGCAGTGTCCCAAAAACAGTCATGGATTAAAGTGACCAATATTTTTAAGGAGTTATTACCCCGGAGAAACGATCTGCCAATCAACTAACAACTGGGTTCCTACTTACTGCTAGATAAACAGTAAATGTGTGTGGAGTCAGGAAGCTTTTACCAATAATTCGCCCTGCCAGAAATCGAACACAGGTTTCTCGCTTGCGAGGCAAATGCTCTAACTACTGAATTTCAGGACTCCAATCTCACTGAAATATCCTCTATCATACTGTCTTTTTCAAAAATATTTTATGCATTGTGTTCTTGAATGGGCAGCTGGACTTGATAGTAATCCTTATCCTTGCATTTGATATAGATGATGGATGTTATTTCCTGTGAATATTAATGTATATCATTATTTTGTCACATTCTCCCTCCTCTCCTAAAGAGGCTGACTAACACCAGGGTACATCATCCAAAAGCATGAGCGCCCCACTGGTGCCCGAGCCAAATGCCGTCTTTTGGGAACCTGAAAAGTTTCTCGGGAATGACTTCCTGACACAATGCAGCAACTGCCAGCATTATTTCCAGTCCCCGCACTGTGTCCTCCCAATTACCGGCTCATCCCACTACCACGAGAGGATGTTCGCCAGGGAGAGAGGAAGGGAGCGGTGTAGAAAACTACCAGATTGCCACAGAGAATTGACTCGATTCTGATCTCTTGCCAGGCACAACATCTGGGAGTCAACCTGTTCTCAAGAACATTCCCCCCTCCCCCTCGAGGATAGTCAACAGTTAGTCAGTAGAAATCTGACAAGCACAGGTTTGAGCACAAGTTGTGCCTGATGAGCAGCGTGGGAGGCTCTCCACATGTGGGCCACTCCACCACAACTTGAGCTTAAAATAGCACAGACCAGAAATTGAACTGGAGTCTTCCTGATCTTTATGGGCCAGTGCCAGCAACATAGTGCTATAATAATAACAATAATCCTTGCATTTGATATAGTGCCTTATCACGGCATTGAGATGCTATAGCAACCTTATAGTATCTGTGGATATACTGAAGATTCTTAGATATTACTTTCACTGTAATTGTCATCAAATTAGCCTAATTGCGAGATATCACTTAGGTCTTCATTACATATCCTATATCTTCTCTGTATTGTTAAAGTTACAGCATCAGCTCACAATCTCAATCATTCAATGGGTAATTACCTTGGGACCCGCACAGGGCTCTACAACTCTACATCAACAGGCGTACGACATTTCTTACCTTTTCCTGATTCCTGTTTTCTATTCTCATGATACTCACTGTCGAATGGCAGTTTCCATGACTCAATTCTGTAATACAAGAAGCAGTTATATATATGATACTATGATCTGACAAGCAGGAGATATTCATCTTAATGACTGATCAAGGGGAAATATCAGAGCTGAAATATAGCATGTTAGAGATGTCTCAGAGGGGAAGTTATAGATATAACATTCTAAACAGATAAACACAGAATTATACTTTCTTATGGCAAGGCAGGAGGATTACAGGGCCCACGTTCAAGGATATCAAGGGCAATTTTAGGACAGATAGAAGTATTTCTTTGCACAAACTGGAACAGTTTATCAAGAAGTGCAGAGCTCAAGGCTCAAGAAATGCCTCGATTCTGAAATTGGAATTTGCTGGTTAGAGTGGACCAATAACCAATCTCTGGAACTCAGTAACTTTTCTGATGAGTTGACAATTATCTTGCTGGCAGAAATTATTTGGACTTTAGTTTTTGAAGGAATGATATTTATTTTAAGAGGTAAAGTCTGAGGTGGCCATTTGCAGAGAGAACATTAGTAGGCATCTTTTATTTCATTTACGTTGTGTATTTTTATCCACAGTGTGTGGTGGTTGTTTGCTAAATCAATCACATTTTGCAGATAATGCATTGTGTTTCCTTTGGAAAGGAGCCATGTTTATTCAGGACGTGATATCTGAGATAGGTAGACATAGAATACGCAAGTGGCATTATCTTCTAGATGCTTCGATCATGCTCACAGAAAAGACATGGTGTTGCTTCTGATTTATGCAAACATTGCACAAAATCTCTGGGAACCAAACCGGCACAGCTTGGGTGCAGCTCAAAAGCTCTTGGTTTCTGGTGACTACGTGACTTTTTTAAAAAATATTTGACTGAAAAAATCTTGCTATCCTCCAAATGGGGAAAAAAGTATTATAGTTGCAAAAACATGTTAATCCGTGCCAAGACCCAGCATGATTGCAATTCAGGGGTCAATGTGTTTTTGGAAAGCATCTAACCCTCGGCACTATTGACGATAACACTAGTTATTTATTCTTCGTGCATCACCAGACTCTGATGTATATTAAATTTTTATCATTTCACCTGCATGAACCGTATCTTGATTCGAAACTTTTCTTGGTTTGAATGGCATTTCCTGACGTACTTATCACAAGGTGACGTCGCATGTGGTCTTAATATTTTCTTCCAGTTTTAGTCTCAGACAATTGAACCAAATTGTGATTGCATCATATCATATGTCATTCAGGTTTCATCTCAACCGTTTTTCCAGTGGCTGTCACTGATGACTAGCAGCATGAAGAAGTCCAATAAGCCTTGATTATTCTTTACCTACTTCTGTCATCGCTGGGGAGGACACAGCTGAAAATGAAGATAAGGAAGAGGCCACAGCAAGTGTTTTGCCCAGGAGTCTGACACATGCAAAAATCCCATCATCCTGCTTAAGAGTATCCAAACTGAGAATTCTATGCATCCACCTACACATTGAAATTCCAGAGATATATTGGTGGAATACAATGTGCACCCTCTCCCTGGAGTTACACATCCGTCTTACTAATTACGGAAAGTGTTCGGCCCAGGTTGGCAAAAGCCAAAGCTTGGGGACCCCAGAATGTGCATTGGCGTAACTGCTGAAGTCTAACCAGCTAAAACTACATAGTTTGGCATTGATATACCACTGTTACAGTGTAAGCCTACATGCTGCTTGTCCAGCTAAGATCAGCTACCTGTTTGGACTTTGGCTTGCAGGGTTAACAGGAACTGAGTGGGAGAATTCCCTGCTCCCAGTGACTGGTCTGCCCTTCCAAGTCCTGTCGATGAGCCAGACTGGCTGTGCTGTGATCAGCAGTGCCTGGCTCAGGAACCTGACTAGAGACCGTCATAGAGGACTGACTCAATTCCGACATTTCGTTGGCAGGCATGTCAACTTGGAACCAGTGCCCTGTTTGTACACACAAAATTATTCCACCTGCCTCAGGTACATTTGAATCCAGGTCCCCCCAAACCCCACCCCCCCCAAACCTCACCCCCAAGGGATCGCGGAAGTGGCACAAACGGAAAACTGACTTCACCCGGCGTCCACCGCCTAACCTGAGCTCTTATGGCCAATTCTTGGTAAGTGCTGTAAACGTGCCACCACAGAAGGAGTTGCCCTCACGTGGGAGGACAACTCCATTAAACTTCATTAAAAACAGTGAGGGCAAAAGTCATAGACAGTTAGCTGTGATCTATAGTATTGGCAGAACACAAGTTGGATGCATCTCAAAAGGTAGGCTGAAAACATGACAGCTTTTGTTTTAAATGTGACAATGCCTTTATTTTAATGAGATTGCAAAGTATGGTTGTTGAATGTTCATCAGCCTTACCCTGGAATGCATTGCCTGAAAGGGTGGTCGAGGCCGATTCGATAACTACTTTTAAAAACGCGGTGGACGGGTATTTAATAATAATAATGATCCTTGCATTTGATATAGCGCTTTTCACGTCGGGAGGACGGCCCAAAGCGCTTCACAGAACACACTGTAAAGTGAATTGACTGCATATTTGTGGGCGAATGCGGCAGCCAAATGCACACAGCAATGTCCCACAAACAGTCGTAGATTGAAAATGACCAATTTATTATTGTTTTGGGGTTTTTTTTTGGAGGAATTATTATTAGGCTCTGTGTGGAGTAAGGAAACTTGCCCAAGGTTTCGCCCTCTGCCTGGAAGTGAACTCAGGTCTCTCGCTTGCAAAGCGAGTGCTCTAACCACTGAGCGACAGGACTCCACATTTGAGGAGGACGGGTTTGCAGGGTTATGGGGAAAGGGCTGGGGAGTGGGAATGACATTAATTGCTGTATTCAACTCGATGGGCCAAATGGCCTCTTTTTGTGCTGCATGATTCTATGATTCTATGATTACCAATGCCCTTAACATCACATCAGTCCTGAATCACCCGACCTGTTTCAATAATCAGATCACCTAGGTCACTTTTGTCCAGTCACTTGAGTGACCGGATTAGTGAGGTTCTACTGTATTAACAAAATACTTCTTGAATTATTTCAATGATAGAGAAGTGTTCAGAATTTTTAGCCTAAAATTCTGACGTGGAGCTGACCCTTCTCTTAGTTCAGAGGTAGGTCTTCAGATGGACCTTAATAAGAGAATCAACAAATATCTCAGATTATAACAACCATTAAAATCAAAATTAGATTTATTGAACATAACCTTTTATAGTTACCAACTTTGCTATTTAAGTTGACTGGATCAACTCCTGGTAAAGGATGTAATTGGTAATTTTAGCCCATTGACAGCAACTAAAGCTTTTCTAAATCAAATTGAAAAAGTATGATTTGGTAGAAAGAATGCACAGACACAACCTGTGTCAGTATTTTCTGATTTATGTTCTCATTGTAGAATCAAAAAGGGAAAGTACAGTAGAACCTCAATAATCCGGTCACTCAAGTGACTGGGCAAAAGTGACCTACTTGGTGAGGTGACCTGATTACTGAAACAGGTTGGGTAATTCAGGTTACTGATGTATTGTTTAGGGCATTGGTAATGGGTAAATGTGATGAACATTCACAACCATACTTTGCAATCTCAATCAAAATAAAGGCATTGTCACATTTAAAACAGATCTTAGGTTTCATTATTTAAAGTTCACGAGAAGTTAAAATCACACAAAATATTCATTTCTTGAAGAAAGAGTCCAGTGTGGTTTTCCTGGCTGCTGATTTAACCTGCACTGCCTTGGCCCGCAGCTGACCTTCAGCATCAGGCAAAGTCTGTCACACGTCGAGTCCATAATCAAGGCAAAAGTCCTTCACTTGTCCCAACAAACCCAGTGCATCAGCATAAGTGAGTGGGAGCTCTGATGCTGAAGATTGCTCCTCCTGTTCCTTCTCCTGTGTGTCTTATTCCTCAGTGTTCCTGGTCTCTGGTAGAAACTCCTCCACTAGATGCTCCTCCCGTCCCTCATTCAAGTCCTCACTGGAGGGCATATCACAGTGACAGGCACTGACTCGCCTGAGACAACAACTAGGCAAGTTGTTACATCATCAACAGGGTCCTTCTTCACAGGCTCATCCACACTAAAGCCAGCCTTAGCAAAGCACTCTGCACTGTTGATCTATGCACCATGTTGACTCCTGAATGAATCCAGGCGACTGTATGAAGAACATTAATGGATTTGGCGACTTGTGAAGCCTGCACATCTTTAGCCATCTCTCCAAGAACCATACGTAGACAACTCTTCTTGTAGTGCATCGTGCCTTTCTTGACAATGCCCTGGTCAAGAGGCTGGAGAATGGATGTGGTGTTAGATGGGAAAAACACTAACTTGACATTGCGTAGAATAGAAAAAATGCTGTGAGATTGAGCTGGGCATTGTCCAGAAACAACAGCACATACCTGCTCTGTGCCCAAATCTTTCTTCAAGGCTGAGACTGATAATTTTTTTAAAAATAGAGGGATATGGGGATATGGGGATAGGGCAAATAATTAGAGTTAGGTCTGAAGATCAGCCGTGATCTTATCGAATGGCGGGGCAGGCTCAAGGGGCCGAATGGCCTATTCCTGCTCCTAATTCTTATGTTCTTATGTTCTTATTGCAAGTCTGAAGCTACTCTGTAAAAATGGCATTGGTCATCCATGCCTTTTTGTTGCTGTACCAATGACGGGAAGCTGAGTCTAGATGTTCAAATTCCTAAAGGCATGAAGCTTGGCAGCCTTCCCTACCACAGCTGCCGGTTCAAAATCTCCCTCTATGTTGATTGTCAAAGACATGGTTTTGCGGTCTTTGGATTTCTCGAGTTCACGATCCTTGTCCTCACTTTTAAGGCCATCCATGACCTTGCCCCCTCCTACCTCTCTGACCTGCTGACTCCCTACCAACCTGCCCGCTCCCTCCGTTCATCGGGCTCCAGCCTGTTCCATGTCTCCCACCCGACCCGCCCTACCATTGGTGGCCGGGCTTTCAGCCTCTCTGCCCTCACACTCTGGAATTCCATCCCGCGGTCCCTTTGCCTCGCTTCCTCCCTTGCCTCCTTTAAGGCCGGTCTCAAGACCCTTCGCTTCAATCGTGCCTTTGGTCACCCTCCCACTCTCTGCCTTTCCTCACCCCTAAACCACCCCTCCCCCATGCTTGGGCCCCAACATCTGACTATTCAGCGCTTTGGGACATCCTCCCGATGTGAAAGGCGCTCTATAAATGTAATTTTGTTGTCGTTGTTGTTTTTGTTGTTCCCACCAGTGCAGCCATCACCACAAACTGAAAGGCTCCTGTTAGGGACAGCTCTGAAAGCAACCAGATTCATCCATGTTAAATATGTCCCTGGGTGCATAGCCAGCTGTAATCTCAGGGAGTTTCTCCTTCCAGTTGTTAACAACAGCAGGCTCAACATCACCCTCTTCACCAAACTCAATTGTAGACCCAATGTTGTGTCTGGACTTGAAACAGCCAAGCCAGCCATTGGATACCTTGAAGCCAGTCCAGCCAAGTGAAGCTGCAAAGCTAAGTGCTTTCTCCTGTATCATAGGGCCAGACAGAGGCATGTTGAGTCTACGGGCACGCTGGATACACTCCCATGTCAGTTTATCAATGTCCTCATACTGAGAGTTCAAACACACATATTTACTATCAGGCTGTTGATTTTCTTCAAAAGCTGTCATTTATTCAGCCTTCCTTTTGAGAATGCATCCAACTTGTGTTCTACCAATGCCGTAGATGATAATAATAATAATAATAATAATAATCCTTGCATTTGATATAGATCACTTTTGCCCTCATTGTTTTTGATTAAGTCCCAATCTCTCACGTAACGACAATGCCTTCCGTTTACAGTACTTACTAAAAATTAGCCGCAGGAGCTCAGGTTAGGATGCGGGGGCCATGCAAAGTCGATTTTCTGCCCGCACCGCTTCCTTGATCGCAAGACTCCACATGCTGCGCACGCGCGACCGGGACCCCACTCCACCCGCCAGTAGCAGCAACGAGCAAACAGCGCGTTCTTTTTAGCGGAGGGGGGTTGTTTGTACCGGAGGGCGATGCTTGTAGCGGCCACAATCAATGACCGTTGTCCTGAATAGTGAGGTGCCTGGTTTTACTGAAGCAGACGGCTTATCTTTTAACATGGACAATGAAAGAGACTGTGAAAATGTGCCCGCAATTGTAAGGTGGATGGATTACTGAGGTGACGGCAAACCGGGTTTCTACTGTAGTCTCTCTCTTTAAACATGAAGCTGCATAAACAGGGAAATCCCAACATAATCACTGTGCAACAATTACTGGATGATGTACTCACCATACCATATATATTAGCACATACTATAACAAGAGTACGCATTTATAAAGAACAAAAAATGAATGTTGCCCCCATGACCTGACCCTGTGAAATAAACATGTTTTTGGGGAAGTGTTTTTCAAATACCAGTGGACTTAACTGATTTCTTCATTAACTCAGGAGAAAAGAATATAAAACCTTAAGTAGTTAATGATTACATTTTAGTAAAATAGAACACCAATAAGAGCAAAAACAAGTTTGAAATATATGTTATTTAAAGAAACTGGGACGAGGTCAGCCAGGCTATTATCGCAAACAGCTTGTTTTGAACTGGTTTCATCGCAGAGTAGGTGAGAGTTCCTGAAGTTGACCCATGTGCCTGCCGTCTCCACGTGGAGCACTCCTCATCTGAACCTAAATCTCTGTGGGAAATGCTGAGAGACAATTTTAAAGGAGAAAATTGTTCCCATTGGAAATTCCCAGGATTTAGCAGCGGGGACTGTGATGCCGGAAGTTGTGCTGACCTAATTGCTGGCATTATGTACATTCACATCGTAAAACTGTTATGTTACAAACATACAGACATGCAGCTCTTCTGGACTCTTTCTCTCCCCCAAACCTGAGGCAATTCAAGGATTATTCTCTGCTTGTCGGTACATTCATCGGAATTGTGGTGGTTACATATTATTTTCCACTCGTGTAGGTATTACTGATCTTTATGGTTAGAGCTTACAATGGGAAAATCCCAATAGGATTGGCATGCAAACACGCCAACCAGTCCGTGCCAGTGTTTATACTCCACACGAGTCTCAACCCATTCCTCCCTCCCTCCCTCCCTCCAATAACCTTCTATTCCTCTCTCCCTCATATGGGAGTTCAAGTTCCACAATCTCATTACCCTCAGCGTGAAGTACATCCTCCTAAATTCTCTTTTAACTGGTGGCTATCTTATCTGTCCCCTGATTACAGACTCCCCAAACAATGGAAGCAGCCTATTCATGTTAACCTTTTTGAACCCTTTTAAACGTAAAACAGTTCTATGGACACTTAAATGTCTCTTTGCTAGCGAATAAAAGCCTAACCTATCCAGTTTATCCTGATAGCAGTAACCTGCCAGCCCTCATATTATCCTCGCAAACCTAGTTGTATCGCTGTTATACCGTTTTTATATTACAGGTTCATTCATCCATACACTAGCATGGACACATATACGAATACATGTTGTTTGTGGTCCAGAGTGTTGAAATTATGTTCGGCCTATGTGAAAAGTGGGGTACAGTATAAGAATTTTTTTGTAGCTTTTCATTCTATGCAACACAATGAGTAGAGCAGGACGGTGGTGCACATTATGTGAATAATCACATCTTGAGTAAAGACAATCATTTGATTGTTGAGTCATAGCAGCGCTCTAAGCAATGTGGATATTGGCAGGTTCGAGAGTAATAATAATAATAATAATCCTTTCGAGAGTAGTGACAGATCAAGCTACTCTGGGAACGTCGCTTTACAGAACTATAATATTGCATCAGTTTAAGTGCACGTCTTTGAATGTCCCTCAAGTGTCCCTGGAGATCTTATAACAGAGATATTTTAGTATCATAATTTTCAACTTCTTTGCTTAATCCTTTCTCACAGACTGGATTCAGCCCAGCTGTCACACAGTTCCTGAACACCATGCTGTCAGACTAAGTGGCCTGTACTTCCCAGATTTATCTCAGTCCCTTTTTTTTGATTTGTTTTGGTCAACCGGGTATTCATAATCAAAGTTCCATGTATGCCACCAATCCAAAATTGGAAGGCCCAGGTGGCAAGCCATTACAGATAAGCACTTTGGGACGTCCTCCCAGCATGAAAGATGTTATATGAATGTAATTTTTTATTGTATGTTTAGTGTAACACACTTCATAAAGAACTGGCTGTAAATATTTCAAATAACACAATGTTATTCTATCACATAATACTGATATTGCACCATTTAACTAAAGTTATCCTTTAAATAATAATTCCTATGTTTATTTCAAAACAGAATATTTGTATAGTGACTATATGTGTCATAGGTGAATGCAGAACAGGAGGTCAGAAGCCATGAAAACTGAAGATCGCACACATGGCACACAGTGTCACACACACACACAATCTGTCACACACATAATCTGTCACATGCAGTGTATCACACGCAGTGTCACATGCGCACACTACAGTGATGCACACTACACTGTGTCGCACACCACACTGTGTTGCACATTACACTGTGTCGCACACACTACACTATGTCGCGCACACACTACACTGTGTCGCACACATGCTACACTGTTTCGCACACGCACACGACACTGTATAGCACACACACTACACTGTGTCACACACAGACTACACTGTGTCGCACACACACTACAGCAATTGTTATTAGACAATTAATGTAAATCTGCGCACAGCAGTGTCACACAAAATAAGGCAGTGTGTTATGTGAAAAACAGCATACGTTGCATAGCGACAGTCAATATATAACTTTAAATACCTATACAACAACCACAACAACTTGCATTTATGCAGATAGCATCTTGGAACGCTTAACGGTGATGAAGCTCGACACCGAGCCGGGGAGAGAGGAGAGGTGTCTACAATCACGTTCAAAAGGAAGGCCAGACACATAATACACACATAGGCAATCTGACGATTGGCAAAGAGGAGCACCTTTATACTGATAACACATGTTGCCAACAGTCAGCGTACAATATATAGCATTTAATGTCAGCAATATATGGTTAACGATTACTTTCTGTTTTGTACGCTAATTTCTTGATCAGAATAATAAGCACTTTGGTAGCAGAACGTCACTGCCACCTGCTGACTGCACTCGGGTGATGCTGTATTTATTGTTACTTGCTCCTTGACTCTTCAGCTGTGCCAATAAAAAAAAGTGTTGTGTGGAGGTTTTTGACAAATTTTGCAGAAAATGGCAAGAGGTCGATTGATGTTATTGAGGTACATTTTACTGCAAATCTACATTTTTTAACTTTATTGATAAAAACTAAACACGAGGCAGTAACGCATATTCTATTGCTGCAAAAAAAATTATTAATTGCTTTTTTAAAAAAAACTGGGTGGCCTTTTTTTTTTGGGTGGGTGGGGTGGGGGGGAAACACCAGCAAGGATACAAGAGCTCTCAGGGCCCAGCAACGCACACAGACCCAGAGAGAGAGACACATACACTCAGAGACACTGAGAGAGACACAAACACAGAGACACACACACACTCACAGAGATAGACCCATACACTCAGAGAGAGACACACGTATACAGACACAGCGAGAGAGACACTCACAGACACAGAGACAAACATTCTCAGAGAGACGCACAAACACATAGAGATACTCATAAACACATAGAGAGATACACACAGGCGCTCCTGCAAACAGACAAAGGAGAGGGAGACACAGACACTCAGAGAGAGAGAGGGAGAGACACACGTACAGAGACTCACAAACTCATATGATGACATACACACAGACAATCATACACACTCACACACTCTCACACACACACACACACATAGAGACACACAGACAATCACCACAGCAGGACCTCTGAGTGAAGCACATTTGCCACTTGGCCGCTCAACCCACAATGTCGTCAGGTAAACATCTGAGAGGCCCACGGGCCAGAAATTACATTTATAGCGGGTTTGTAGCCCAGGGGGATGTTTGTAGTGGATACCATGGAAAAAATGTGCACACACTTCTCTATTGGGCCAGCTCTTCAGTATTAAGAATATAAGAAATGCTAGACAAAGAAAAGACCAAGATCAATCCAGTTCGCCTTCCACCTTCCTGCCGGTCGAGCGCACATATGTCCCAAACTGTGTACTATATCCCATTAATGTTATTTCCTAAAAGAAAACTACCCAGACTGTGTTTGAAGGAATCAGCACTTCCTACTTCAACCATCTCCCTCTGGGGCCTGATCCACAGGTTTACCATTCGCACTGTGTATTGTTATTAGACAATTAATGTTACTTGAATTATCTTACTATCTGGTGGTAGAGTACTATTTCTGGTCATTACTACATTGTCTTTATTAGATACAGTGGAAAATACCGACCACCAATGGACACAATATAGAATCCCATTTGAATGTGTAAGACTGGAATCATTCCTTATTATAGGCTGCTAAAAATATCCCCAAAATATGCTTACTTTTAAACAGTGTGATGTATCCCACTGTTTTACACTAATTCTGTTCAGATAATTCTATTGGGTATCAGCCTAGCTTAGTTGGTAGCACTCTTGCCTCTCGGTCAGACATTTGTAGGTTCCAGCTCCACATCGGGACTTTGAGCTCATGGTCCAGACTGACTTTCAATACAGAACGCAGGGGTGGGTTGATGGTATGGGCATTGTTACAGGTGCTGTCCTTTGAATCAGACATCAAACCAAGGTACCATTTGCCTGTTCAGTTCCACGTTAAAGATTCCATGGCATTACAGTCCTTCCACTTATCTCGAACCAGTTTATGTTGACATCCCACTTATATCAACAAAAAAAAGTTAAGTCCTTAATGTCCCTTCTTCGTACATTAAAACTAAAATCTTACTATCGATGTCAACAAATTGTTTAGGTCCCGAACAATATTAAAGGCATTGATTTATTACCAGTTATCGACAGTACACTTCCCATTCCATTACAATACACGAGAATATCCATGTGTAGGTGGAATGCATGGAACTCTGAGTTTGATTTGAATACTCAAGCAAAGTGATGGGTGTAAGTCAGACACACAGCTGACCAAAAACAATTGAGCAGCAAAGTGCACAACAGATATAATCAAGATAGTTTTGTAATAATGTTTACTTGAAAGGTGGCTTACCGGAAATTCATTGGCCTTGAGGTAGTCCACTCTTCCAGGACACTGCAGTCAACTAAATCTCAGAGAGGCAAAGGATTGTTCTTTGTGCCTGGAGGAGAGAGACATCCCAGCCAACTTACAACCTACATTGTTCTGCATGATGATTTTCCATCTACCAACAATGTTCCTAAGGGCAAATAGCAGAGAAAACACAATATTTATGTGTCACACCAAAGTAATCCTCAATCAGATATTTAACCAACCTTATTATCATGACATGACAGGAATTCTTCTGATGGGAGTCTAATTCTCACATCTACCACTATATAAGAGAACATTTCTTGTAATCATCGGTGTCCTTTAGTTCTGCAATTTCAATTAAATAA
The DNA here is from genome assembly GCF_018977255.1 of Callorhinchus milii. Taxonomy (NCBI): domain Eukaryota; kingdom Metazoa; phylum Chordata; class Chondrichthyes; order Chimaeriformes; family Callorhinchidae; genus Callorhinchus; species Callorhinchus milii. Next base: position 5,424,604 of record NW_024704759.1, on the reverse strand, counting down.
CTAGTTTTCAAGCTTTTATAATAATAATTGGCCTTGCTTTTGATATAGGGTCTTATCACATTGTAAGATGTCCAATAGAATCCTGTGTGAAGTAAAGACTGGCATAAATCTTGTAAATTAATCAAGGTTTATTAATTCAAATTAGTAATGGTTATAAGTAGTTAAAAGAATGCAACAGAATAATACTTATTCTTATATCCACATACAGTTCACAACGATTAGGTTGGCCAAACCAAATGTTGCAGAAAACATGGAAGGAGTAATGTCCAATGTATTGTCCACCAAAATGTACTCAGGTACTGCTGCACTGTTGCCAGTTCGATCAACGAAAAGATAACCAGGTACTGCGGTACTGTTGCTTAGTTTGAGAGTATCGATAAAGTTGTTGACAGTCGTTTAGGTCTTAGTCTTGAATTTCCTTCTTTAGAAGCTGGACTATGGTTCGCGACTCCAAGTTCCCAGTCCCTGTCTCTTCTGATTCTCTTCTCGAATTGATCTCTCTTTATCCAGATGATAGATGATCTTTCACCTGCTTCATCTTTTACAAAGTGGTTTCTTTGTCTCTAGTTTTTCTTCTGAAAGAAAATGAAGTAAGTCCCCACCCTCCTCAAACTGCTAATGAGCTTGTGAAAGGCTCTTTGTGCATTGGAAAATAAATAATAAGGAGAAAGAGAAATTGAAAGTTATTTGGGAGGCTTCTGTTTCTCAGTCTTGAGATAACCAGATGTCTGGGGTGCGTTTCTTCCTCTGAGCCTCGTTTTCACATCTGTGCTCAAGGACGTGATTAGTCAATTCTCAGCTGGGAGGATGATAATGGGACACAGACACCGGACGAGGGAAAGTTATCAGAACCTGATCTCAGCCAGGGTCAAGCAAACCCCACCCTGGGTGCTCAACCAACTCACCGTCGCCTCAACCCCACTCTCCGTTGCCTCAACTCCCCCTTCCGTTGCCTCAACCCCCACTATCTCCCTGCCGCCTCAACACCCTTCCCCAGTCGCCTCAAACCCCCACCCGCCGCCTCAACCCACTGACTGCCGCCTCAACCCCCGTTGCCGCCTCAATCCCTCCCACCACTGCCTTGACCCCTCCCCCGCTGCCTCGACCCCTCTCCTCCGCCTCAACCCCCAACCCGCCGCCTCAAACCCCTCTGCCGCTTCAACCCGCTCCGCGGCCTCAATCCCCCTCACTTTGAGAGACTTCACCCTAGCAAGATTAATCTATCTTCTATACTATACAAATGTAATGTTGTTGTCATCTTTTCACTCAATTTGAATAACATCATAAAAAGACACTCCCACACTCCCTCCTTCATCTGCCTGTTGTATCCATTCCATGTCCTATATTGTCCTGACAAGAGAACTCAGAAAGGAATAACAGTGCTCGAAAGTACCGTATGGATGGAGGCCTTTCAGCAGGTGTGGCTATTGGTTTGAGCTCCTCTCCTGGAGCTAACTACTCTGATCCTGTTTGATGCTAAAACATTTCAAAAGACCTTCAGATTATACGAGTTGCTTTAAAATAGAGTCCTGATGTTTTGCAGCAAAATAGTTCATGCTGAGTATAATTTTTGACTTGTGTAATTTGAGGAAGCTTTGTTCTTTTGCAAGAATATCATGACCAAGAACCGTGAGAAATGTGACAATGAAGGCTGCAAAGAATAAAACGAACAAAAACAAGAGCAAACCAAGAATGGGGTATTCCTATAACAACATGGCTAAAACAAATGAAGGTACTCTAATGGCGGTGTGTTCAGCTGCTCCTGGAATTGCCTCCTGTGTGTCGCACTTGTGCTTGCATTTGTGGCTTTTGCAGCCAAGTTAATTATATTTCAGCATGCTCCTCATATTTCTCTCCCCATATTCTCTAAGTGTTGCCTTAAATTGAGAGTGTCTGTTGTATTCTTTCTCCCACCCTACATTTGAAGTTAAATGTGAGCCTAGTATGTTAGTGATTAGATTGCCAGTTGACTTGTTTTCTATAACACATTTATACAGTATGGATTTTGCAGATGAAGTCCCAGTTGAGTTAGAGAGTGAACAGACAACTGAAGTAGTGAAGGCCTCTCAGCCCGAGAATTCCACCAGATCACTCACAGAAGCAAAGGTGGAGAAAGGGATAAACATGGCAAAAGGAAAGCGAGGTGAAAGCTTCAGCTTACAGGAGACATTTACAGATCACAGTTTAGTGTGTTGTACAGTTAAGGAACAGTTCCTCACTCCAGGAAAGCTGTTAAGGCTTTGGAAGAGGTTCAGCGGAGGCTTGCCGGGTTAAGGGGCTACAGTTCTGAGGAGAGATTGGAGAAGCTGGGTGTGTTTTCATTGGAGTAGAGAAGGTTGAGGGGGATGGGATAGAGGTGTACAAAATTATGAGGGGTTTTGAAATGGTAAATAGGGAGAAGTTATTTCCATTGGTACGGGCATCAGTGACAATGCAAATTATTAGAGAAAGTAGGAACTTTGGAGGAATTATTTTCATCCAGAGACTTTTGGGGATGGGGACTGCCTCCTCATAGATTGTAAATGAGTCTACTATAGCTTTCAAGAAGGAAGTAGACAGGCATGTGAAAAAGAGGGGCTTGAAGGGGTATGGGGCTGAGGCGGAAAGGTAGGATTGAGCTGGTGAAAACTTGATGGGCTGAATGGCCTCTTTCTGCACTGTAACTTTCTGTTTCTATATGGAATGCATCGGATCTGGAATGCATTGCCTGAAAGGGTGGTGGAAGCCAATCCGATAACAACTTTTAAGAGAGTAGATAATTATTTGGGGAGGACAAGTTTACAGTGCTATTGGAAGAAGCAGGGAAGTGGGATTGATTTGGATAGCTCTTTTCAAAGAGCCGGCACAGACACTATGGGCTTCATGGCCTCCTTCTGTGCTGTATAATTCTATGATATGCTTAAGCTCATATGTACACACTCCCTCTCTCTCTCTCTCTCTTTCTACAGCTGAGGTGAATTTGGAAGATCGGGAGCCTGTAGAGAATGCAGTTAATTTCTTGGGCCATGTGATTTAGACCGGTCCTGTGGGAAATTACAGGGAGCCAGCTCCTGCAGACATCCGTCAGAAAGAAGATTTTACTCCTGAGATAAATCTGAACATGATGGACCAGTGAGAAACTAACTAAATGCTTTATTATTTTAGTAGAAGGAGTGGATAGTAAATTATTTTACTAGTGGAGTCCTGTAGCTCAGTGGTTAGAGAACTCGCCTCGCAAGTGATTCGATTCCATTCCCGGCAGGGCGAAACCTTGGGCAAGTTTCCTTACTCCACACACCTGATAATGATCTCTCAAGAAAAAAAACAAAAATAAATTGGTCCCTTCAATCCACGACTGTTTGTGGGACATTGCTGTGCGCAATTGGCTGCCGCGCTTCGCCCACAGATAGTCAATTTATTTTACAGTATATTCTGTGAAGCGTTTTGAGACGTCTAGAAGACGTGAAAAGCGCTATATCAAATGCAAGGATTATTATTATTATAAATAGCATCCTGTATTTTCCTCTCCTCACAATTCTCAATAGTTTATTCTTTTCGTATGTGCTGTTCAACAAAATCTGCTTCCAAGAAAGAAATTATTCCCAGAATAGAAGTATTTTCAGAATTTTTAAAAAATTTTGTAACCAATATGAAAAAGGAAGATTACATCCCACATTAGCTCAGATTTAAATGAATCACAGGAAAAGGGTATTTATAAAACACAGAAAATATTAGGAATTTGGAAACCTATGACCGAAGATTTTTGAGAGTTGAGTTTATGGATTTATATATTTTCTTTTGTGTCTGTTAATTGGACTTTATAATTGGGTTTTGTTCAAATATTCCCTCAGTCGGACGCTAACCTAAAATTCCGAATGTTCTTCTTGAACTCGACCTTCTCTCTCGTGAGATCATTCAGTACGAGTTACACGTCTCAGTGTCTCAGGCACAGCTGCTTGCAGAAGAGCTGTGGGACTTGTGGGTTGAGCACATTCTCGAGTAAATTGGGTTTCAACTGGGACTTGAGCTTCATTGCATGGAATTGAAGCCAAGTTCCATAAATGAATGTCAGTGAGGCCATTAGGCCAAACCTCCTAACTCTAAAATAACATATGCACATATTAAGGATTAGAGTGGCTGATGCCAACACTTAATCACTTGACTCCTGTAGCGATGTTCCCAAATTCTAAGATTCTTTGAAAACAACAAAGTACAATATTTCAAGCCTCTACAACACAAAATAATGCCCAGTTTAGGATTTTCTGATGAGTGAAATTATGAGAAGCGACGAAAAATGAGTGTGGCTGATCAGAACTTTTGTGACTTGCTATATCTGAACTAAGAATGTGAGGCCTGCGGTTGATCAATGCTATAGTTGTAGATTTCCACTAGTTGAGAAATTGCAGTGCAAGATGCCTGTGGGAAGATGCTCTGGGAGGGAGAATGAGGAGTAGCTCTGAGTAAAACATTACTGACCTCCACTCTCACGGGATGGTTATGGAACAAAGAAGTGCAGTGATTTTTCCCATAAGTGCAAAACCAATTCACCATTTATTTAACTCTTGCATTATGTTTAACTCTAGCGAGACTGTGATATTCAAATGAAGGGCAGGTGGATAGAGTATAGCCCTTGATGCATAATTATTAAATCATTTGATGCTTCTGTTTGTACCCCTGTTTTTAGTGCTTTCCATGAGACATATCGGCAACTGTAAACTAATGCATCACTCTTATCAGTTCCCTCTCAGAGGCACCACAAAAGCTGGGATTGTATCAAGGCTGCTCAATAGTGAGATATAATTATTTTGATTGTTAAATTTGTCAATATTCACAGCGATCATTTATCATCTTACTCAGTCCAAAACATTTTTAGTGACAAATTGTTCAATAAAAGTGTTGCTGAATTATTCTTTGCAGTTTAAATATATTCATCAGTCAAATGTGTTGCTGGAATCAGCGCTATAAACAATGATTTTCGATGTGTAATTCCATTTCTACAGTTATTTTAGGTTTTGGCACATGTTGCAGTTCAATGGTACTGTAACGATATGTAAGAAGAAGGAGAACAACAAATACAAGCGGCTCCAGTATTGTTTCTGATCTTTGCAATTGTTATTCCTGAAATAACAAATGGAAAGTTTAACATGGATGAAAAGAGGTTGAAACTGATGGTGCACTGGGGTTTGCCGTACCCATCTGCTGATTTATTTCAAGGATTATCCTTGTGTGGAGGTGCGTGGGAAGCTGAGTCGGCTCCAGGGTGATATCTTTGGCAATGGAATGTCGGAATCAAATCAACCCATTTGGCTTTGGCTGGTTAAACTCCAGCAGGTGATGGGTCGGCTTGGTGATGGTTTTCAGCATGTGTCAGACGCCCAGCTAACCCCAAACAAAATGGCTTAGCAACATTTTGATTTCATTAAATGAGTTTGCTCTTACTGTAACAAAATTATATGGGGAACAAAAATCCAAAGAATTATTCATAATTACTGACTTTGCACATTTCCTACATTTTACTTTTCATGTGGTGCATGTATTCTGGTACTCAATGCTTGCGTGTGTATTAAATATACATAAATATATAAATTACACCACTGGCTGTTTCTTTTCACTTATGGAGGAGTGAAGCAATTTGTTAAAATTATATTAAATCTTGGAATAAGCATTATAAAGGTATCAGCTTGGCTCAGTGGGTAGTACTCACCTTTGGGTCAGAAGTTTAAAGGTTCAAACACCAAGACAGGACTTCATCTTGCAACTGAGGCTGACAATCAGTACAGTGTTGGGGAGCGCTGCATTTTCAGAGATGCTGTCCTTTGGATAAGATATTAACACAAAGTCCTGTTTGCCTGTCCTCAGGTGAACATGAAAGATCCATGACACTACACAGAGAGCCTAATATCTGCACTAATTGGGACCAATCACATTGAAAATAATGTGGTCATCAAATGCACAATGTACAACAACAAATTATATTTGTATAGCACCTTTCCCATCGAGAGGACATCTCAAGAACATCCCTTTTATATTGCCAATATACTGCACACAATGCCAGCCCTTCTACATCTCAGTGTCTGTCTCACAGGCCTCCAATGTTTCCCTACCAGATCATGATTGTCTGTTTCTCACATTCGGAGTCTTGCATTCTCCGTATATAACTGCCTTTGTGTGTGTCTCTCTTTCCATGAATTTTACCTGCACTTATTTCTTTGCACACCACGCTGCTCAGAAAAGTCACATAATATTCCATGTGCACACGTGTGCTCAACTCACAGATATTTCAGCCTAACTGCATCTCAGCCCTCATAGGGTTAGCAGAAATGTGGTTATGTGATAAGTGGGTGGGCAACTCTCCACTGCACTTGAAAAGAGAAGAGAGTTTTTCCCAATGTCCGGATTACAACCAACACAAATCCAGATGAATTGGTCATTCACTTGTGTATGGGACTTTATTCTGTGATATGTTGTGTCAGTTTGGTCACTAGATGTCACGCCTTGAATAATTTACAATAATTCCTTTCTGTCAACTTGGACTCAGTAGAAGGTCTTTAGCCAGTTTAGTTGTTTACCTCCCAGACAGACTTATTAGCAACTTAAAATGTTGATTATTAATAAATAATTCACCATTCCACATAGTTACAGTTACATGAGCCTCAATCAAAGAGAAAGCACGACCTTGCATGTTTATATGATGATGTTGGGAAATTCTCCTGATATGAAAGGCGATACATAAATGGTAAATTTGCAGTATATGAAAAGACATTATTTATGCTGTTGAAGAAAAAATTATCAGACTGACTTGCAAATTGTGGGCTGCAAATACTTGATCCGGTATTGTTGATAAATTCCAGAAGCTTTAGGAGAAGGCAACAGTCAAGTACTATTACTAGAATACAACAACAACTTGCAATTATATAACGCTCTCCACGGGTCTCAGAGCGCTTAATAGGCGGAGCCTGATTCGAAACCAGGGGAATAATAACAATAATATATAATAATAATAATCCTTGCATTTGATATAGCGCTTTTTCGGGTCTTCTAGACATCTCAAAGTGCTTCACAGAATATACTGTAAAGTGAATTGATTGTATATTTGTGGGTGAAACAATTGCGGCCAATTGCACACAGCAGTGTTCCACAAACAGTCGTGGACTGAAGTGACCAAATTATTATTTTTTTCTCAAGGATTATTATCCCCAGAAAATATATATAGCGTCTCAGAGTGCTTAGCAATGGTGGAGCCTGACCTGAGCCGACTGGAGGTGGCGGTGGAGGAGGATGGCGTGGCTGATTGTGTCGAACATAGCAGAGAGATCCAGGAGGCCGAGGAGGCAGAGGGAGCCCTGGTCACAGATAGAGAAGACATTGTTTGTGACTTTGACAAGCGCTGTTTCTGTGCTGTAGGGCAGGACGAAAGCCAGACTGCAGCGGCTTGAGGAGGGAGAGGTGTGACCCACGTTGACCGCGACAATGCGTTCCAGGACTTTGGCAAGAAAGGGTAGGTTGGAAATGGGATGATAGTGTGAGAGATTAGAGGGATTGAGGGTGGGTTTTTTGAAGAGGGGTGTGATAACAGTGATTTTCAGTGGAAGTGGAACAGACCCTGAGGAGAGAGACTCCGCCAATACCTCTCCCCAAAAGTCGCTGAAACCCTAGTCCATGCCTTTGTCACCTCTCGGCTGGACTACTCTAACGCCCTCCTTGCTGGTCTCCCATCCACTATCATCCATAAAATCCAAATCATTCAAAACTCTGCCGCCCGCATTCTCACTCACAGAATAGACTGTAAAGTGAATTGACCGTATATTTGTGGGCGAAACGTGGCAGCCAATTGCGCACAGCAGCGTCCCACAAACAGTCGTGGATTGAAAATGACCAATTTATTATTTTTTTTTTAGAGGGATTATTATTGCGGGGGCTACAAGCTTTGCTCTTGCAAACCTGCTCCTGATACTCTGGGATTAGATGCATCCCTCCAGGGAGAAGGAAGAACTTTGTTTGGTTTGGATACTCTTGTGACGGTTTTCTGCATATGTCAGACATCCGGCTGATTTTAAAACGTATAGCCTCTCAAACAGTAGACAAGGCTTGGGGATTATTGAGCCTGGAAGAAGGGGGTTGTTTTATTTATTGGGCCCAGTGGAATGAGAGGAGATGTGTACCTCATGGTTAATTATTTACCTACTTCATTTTTAATTTAGAATTTTTTGTAAATCCTATTTATTGGACATGTGGGTACAATCTCACAGGAGGAAGCCATTAGACCAGTGAACCTCCTCCGCATTTATTAATTCTTATTTTAATGGGATTATATGAGGAGAGGAAAGAGACAGAAGAAGTGTCTTATATTCACTAAAATCTTCACTAAAGTGCAATGCGATTTACGTCATTGTATCAGAGTTTGCAGCCAAATGGTAATAATAACAGCTTACATACAGCTTACATTTGTATCGCACGTTTCATGTTGGGAGGAAATTCCAAAGGGATTTGGACATTGGCTGAAAGGGGTTGGAAGCTGATTCGATAACAACTTTTAAGAGAGAAGTAGATAATTATTTGGGGAGGACAAGTTTGTAGGGCTACGGGGACAGAGCGGGCAAGTGGGATTGATTTGGATAGCTCTTTTCAAAGAGCCGGCATAGACACGATGGGCCCAATGGCCTCCTTCTGTGCTGTATAATTCTATGATTCTATGTGTGTTGTGAAAGGAGAGTGAATTCTTCATGTGGAAGCTATTTCATTGTAGATTGATCTTCCCTTTTAATCACCAACAGGAGACCTGCAAAAACTATAGCGTAAAACAAGTACAGCTGTCAGTTTATATTGAACCTGTTCAGCTCAATATGAATTAACATTTGCAATTTTTCTTACAAATCAGCATGCAAAGTATCTTTGAAAGGATCCCAGACTGACCTCTGACATGGCATTGCGAGGGGGGCTTGTCATCCCCCATCATAACACTTTGACAATGTTGTGTTGTTTAAATGCATTCAACTGTTTCTCAAGGGGGAAAGCGGTGATTTACCAGGTCATCATGGCTTCGTGCACATAGGCTCCTGTTGTTAGCTACTGTTTGCCTGGCAGCAAGGAAGACTCCCACGCAGCAACCTGCCACTGCCTGTTCTTTCATGAGGCCAAGGGCAGAATCCTGCACTACCCGAGTCTCCGCTTGCACTTGGATAGTGTCCCACATCTGCACTCTACACAATCAAGGTCAAGGTCACAGTCATTGGCAAGACTTCATGAGAAAAAGCAAAGAGATAATTACAAATTGTAGAATTCACATCAAACCCCACTGAAATGGACAAAGCTTCTTAATTGTCTTCTAGTGCAGCAAGATGTGTGGAAACAAATTAAACTATTCAGGAGACCAGCAAATCTCAAAATAAATGAGGATTGACACTACAACTTGGCTCTGGGGAAGTTTTACAAAGCTCTTGGAACCCTTTTACTATTGTAAACATTGGGTTGTGAGCTGCTCCAATAGCCAACACAACAACAACAACTTCTATTTATATATCGCCCCTCATGTAGGGTATTGTCCCAGAGCAATCTGTTTGTTCGTGTTTGCCTCGAATACTAACAGTATCGTTAGTGATCAAAGATTGATGCGGTCATTTATGATAAGGTTCCTTAATTAAGGAATTGCAAGAAATATTGGAATGATACCCTGTCTCCCATTGCATTATCAAGCTGTTTCTTCATTGTGTCCAGCACCTTGGTCTGCATCAGATGGGGCGATAACTGGGCGTAGGTCATGCCAGTGCTTTGCTGCAATAATGGATTGCATTGGAGGGAGGATAAGACACATTCAGGATTCTTTAAATTCATTAAATGTGATAATTTTCCAATTGTTACATAGCCTGCATGAGTGTCCTGGATCACGCGGGGGTCTCCTCGGATCTGAACAGGCTCCATTGTTTGGCAACAGAATATTGGAATCGAGTCATCCTCTGTTTCTGTATCAGACACCCGGCTGACCAAAAAAAACATCAACATCTGCCATGGCACCACTGTCAAAGTAGAGCCCATGAATACATAATGTATAATTAATACAGAGGATTGATTTCAGATTATAATTTAATCTTGGCCACAAGATCAGAAGATTGACTTGGATGGAAAAGGCCCTTTGGGCATCTATCCCCCCATCAGGTGTGGAGTCCTGTAGCTCAGTGGTTAGAGCACTCGCTTTGCAAGCGAGACACCCGGGTTCATTTCCAGGCAGAGGGCGAAACCTTGGGCAAGTTTCCTTACTCCACACACCTAATAATAATCCCTCCAAAACAAAACAATAATAAAATTGGTCATTTCAATCCACGACTGTTTGTGGGACACTGCTGTGCGCAATTGGCTGCCGCGTTTCGCCCACAAATATATAGTCAATTCACTTTACAACATATTCTGTGAAGCGCTTTGACATCGAAAAGACATGAAAAGTGCTATATCAAAATGCAAGGATTATTATCACAGCATCAAACTGCTTTTCAAACGAGTTCAGTATCCCTGCCCCAGCCACCTTTTCTGGTAACCTGTTCCAGTCATTAAATACCCACTGAGCAAAGATGGTTCCTGGTGTCTGTCGGGTCTCCAATGTCAGTTATAAACCATTCAAATTTCCATCCATTGTTTACAAAATGTCACCAGAACCTTGTGATTAAACTCACACCCAGATATCTGTGACTGGTAAACCATCCATTTCCTTTGATTAGATTAAGTCTATTATACCTAATTTTCCTACATAAAAACATCTAAACATTTGGGTTAGATTCCAATTTTCAATTCACAGCTGGGATGTCCTTCTAACATGAACGGCGCTATATAAATGTAAGTTGTTATTGAGTAGCTACCAACTGAACCACTTCATCACATTCAAGCCTGCAAATCCCAGCTATTCGTTATTTTGGGTATAAACCATATAAGCAGTTGATTACCATCTAGTAATATCCATCATTCTTATTGTCTTCTTCAGTTTACAGTAAAATATTTGTCGCAGGTCACTGTATCCTATTGGCTTTATTTGGACTGAATTACTGAATGAAGGATTTGCAAACGGACTATTTATATGCTGCTGGTTATATCTCCCCTGATCCGTGCTGAACATTCCTTGGCAAAACTGCTAACACGATTATCATGCCTCAAAGGTGTAGGTCTAGTCAGAGCCAGGAAGATGTCAAACCCAGTTTGCAGTAATTAGTGCGTGATTAATGCTAGCCACTGATGGAGTGGATCCAAGTGACTTTCTCACACTGGCAATCAGTGATGTGCCATTCTGATGAGCTATTTACATCCCAGCTTTTCACTGACTGCTCAGAAACAATAGCACTCCATTACAGAAAGCAGCTGTGAGTGACACTGCCATCCACAAATGTGCTCTGCAGTTTGTGGACGGCAAGCTTCGAAAACAGATTTAATTACTGCTGACAGGAAAACAGATTGCATTGAAAACTGTTCCACCTCTCTGGCTTGCTCTTCTCCCTCCCACCTCATTGTGAGGGTATTGTGTGATGGCAAGTGAGGGAGAATTAGCCAGCAAACAGTTACACACACATACACCCGCTTTGGAAAGGGATCTGTCACTGCCAGGAGGGGATAGCTCTTTAACTCAAATAAAAAATGACAAAAACACTTGTTGTGACCTTGTCTAGGAGCCCAGAGTTCAAGCACTGAGCTGTAGCTATGTCCTCTGTCACACATTGCTTGTGGCACGCTCTCAAACAAAGACAAAGAACTTACATTTTAATAGCACCATATCGCACTGAAACATCTCAAACCATGTTACAGTAATTTCCGTTTACACTATTTTTGTAGGCAAGCACGGCAGCCATTTTGCCAACACGATCCCACAAATAGGTTAATTATATAATTATATTCATTATATCTGGAGTCTTGTTCGACAGCCATGTTTGAACCTACAACTCTTGTGTTCGAGTGAGCCAAGTAGACAGATAATGAAGAAGCTGAAAATAAAATAATGTTCCCAACTGAGATAGTAAGTGTCAGTGTGTTCAAAGTCCCTATGCGGGACTTGAACTTTCAATTTTCTGACTGAACCAACCTAAGACACAAATGAGTGAGAGGAAGAGATACTGCAGTGCGATGAGTTTTAATTAAAGCACAGAGAGAATGCAGAGAAATAAAGAGCATGCATGGCGCTATGTTTGGAGTTTGGAAGTAACAGAAGATAACTGGAGTGGAGTAATGAGCACAGGACGATTGATAAGATAGAAAAAGTTTAAAAAAAGCAGAAATACAAAAAGAGGTTGAAGACAAGAGGAGAATTGGCAAGGCAGACATGCAAAATATTTGCTGATATGTGATAAAGCCACTTGTGAGTGATAAAGACTTTGTTATGAATGCTTGCAATCGGTGGGGTCTAACGAATGCGGTTTGTTAAAAATAGTAATATTCCCCGTTTCTCTGTATAATGAGAATTCCCCTTGTCATTATTTTTAGGAATCAGTGCACATTAGAGCACGGACACAAACAGACACACACAGAGACACAAACACAGACACACACATACACACACAGAAAGGGTCACAGTGAATCACTGGCAGGGCACAGATTCACTCGGCTGCAAAATAAATTGGAAACCATCAGATTCGTATTGGAAAACATTGGTGTAATGAGCATCTGCAGGGTGTAATTCTTTTGTTCGAAAAATAACAATTGTGCAAATGTGGTCCCGGCATGAATTGCAATCTGTTGTTGTTGTTGAGAAAGCATTTGGTCTCCTCGTGCTGACTTGGCCTCTGTAACAGAACTTGCTCTTTATTGCACCTCATTACACCAAAATGTCTTAAAGTGCTTCACAGTGATTATTGTCTAATTATTCTTTTTCCTCGTTAAACATAGTAGCCATTTGGTGCCCAGCAAGTCCCAGAAACAGGCATGAGATGCTGCATGACCAATTCATCTGAAGGATTGTTGGCCGGGAGAAACACCCTTCTGATTTTGAATAGTGTCACTGAAACTTTAACGCTCACATAAAGAACAGGGGGACGTGGTTTAAAGTCTCATCCAAAAGTCAACACCTCAAACATCACAGTGTTGCCAGCAGTGTACTCATATTTTAGACATAAAAACGAACCGGTCAATGGCGACTATTTGTGTACAACGTCCCAACACACGAGCAGCTGTTGTGGGCACGTTATATAAAGCATTGCAGCAGTATTTCCCAAGTTAAGTGTTGGTACTGTATAATTTATCTGAATAATAGGTTGGCTGATGGTTAATTGTCTGAGTCAGTGTATGAAACATGTTAACTATTAGTTGAATTTAGAATGTTCCATATTGTGTATTCTGCTGAAACCAACCGAGATTGGTAATCCCTATGTAAAGTTCCACAGTGTAGTAGTTAACATGCTCACCTCGCAAGCGAGAGGACCCAGGTTCGATTCCCATGCGGAGCGAAACCTTAGGAAAGTTTTCTTAATCCACACACCTGTTTACCTAGCAGTAAGTAGGAACTTGGTTGTTAGTCAATTGGCAGATCACTTTCCTGGGTTAATAATTCATTCAAAAGAAATGTGGTCACTTACTCCATGGCTGTTTGTTGGACACAGCTGTGCGCAATTGGCTGTGGCATTTCATCCACAAAATACACAGTCAATCCACTTTACAATGAAGCGCTTTGAGACGTTTCAACGACGTGATAAGGCTTTATCAAATCAAGGAATACTATTATTATTAAAGTGCTCCATATTGTGTATTCTGCTTTAACCAAACTAGATTGGTAATTCCCGACTGCAACAACAACAACAACAAAATTACACTTAAAGAGCGCCTTTCATGTCGGGAGGACATCCCAAAGCGCTGAACAGTCACGTGTCGGGGTCCGAGCATGGGGGAGGGGTGGTGTAGAAAACAAACACTCGTGTCTTTTATTCAACACAATCTTACACACGAATAGGTAGATCTTGCTGCCTCACCTGAGGAGGCACCACTGATGCCTCCAAACACATCCCACTGTCTCCAGCTGGTTGACAGACCTTGCAGTTCCTTTGTGCTCCCCAGCTGCTTACTAGAGGATCCAATGGGCTGCTCACTCCTTGCCCATTTACGAGCCATTTATTTCTGCAGCAGAATAGAATAGACTGTCAGGGAGGAGAAATCAAAATTTCATCTCACCTTTTCTTTGAAAATTTTTAGTTTAAGTTTGAAGGGAACTCCGGAGGAATGCTGTTATTAATAATAAGCATTTGATTATAGCATTTGAAATGTCTCGCTTGTCAAAGCGCTTGACAGCTCTTATGCAAATTGTATGACCATGTATTTGTAAGTAAATGCAGCAGCCGATTTTGCATGCAGCGCAGCTATGAACACTGAGAGCTTTCTTCTCTTTCCTGTTGGATATTTAATTTCCTCTTGAACAGTCAGACAGGTGTGCGTGCAGGGAATCCCCCTACTCAGATCCTGTTAACCCTGCAAGCTAAAGCCCTAACGGGTGGGGTGGTCCCAGCTGGACAAGCAGCGGGAAAGCTTGCAGGACAGTAAGAACAGTGGTTTTAGCTGGTTAGACTCCAGCAGTTACCCAAATGCCCACTCTGGGATTCTCAAGCCTTGGCCCTTGACAACTCTTAAGCATTGTCACAGGTTTTTGCACGTGTCAGACACCCGGCTGACCATGCTTGAAGTATCTGAACTTTAGCAATTCAGATTGAGCCGGGTTATTTTAGTTATTTTTTTTTTTTTGTTGTGTCTTTTATGTTACATGTTGTTTCACTTCCTAATTTTTGAATGAAATAACTCTTTGTAGACACCGTCACTCACTCACTCACTCGCTCATCTCCATCACACACAACTTTCAGACAGGAGATTGCTGAGAACTGTCTCAGAGAGATTACAGAGAGGAGTGCCTCACCCCTACCCACACCATGTACACACACATCATAGTATATCTTGTATTTCAAGCTTCACCATGTATACTGTGAAGTGGTGTGACTGCGCATTTTGTAGGTGAACCCAACAGCAGCCAATTAACGCATGGCAATGTCCCATAAACAGCGAGTGACCAATTAATAAATAACAATAATCCTTGCATTTGATATAGCGCCTTATCACATCTTCGAGACGTCTCAAAGCGCTTCACAGAATACAGTGTAAAGTGAATTAACTACATTTTGTGGTCAAAATGCCGCAACCAATTACGCACAGCAGTGTCTCACAAACAGTCGTAGATTGAAGTGATCAATTTATTATTTTTTTTGAAGGAATTATTACCCCCGGAAAAGTGATCCACCAATCGACTAACAACTGGGTTCCTACTTCCAGCTAGATAAACAGACAAGTGTGCAATAATACAAGCAAATTGTACTTGGGGGCTTATTGGCCTCACCGGGGGAGAGAAACTGCCTTTTCCTTTTGAGTAGCACCATGGGATCTAGAACTGTCCACATGGAACCTTGGGGCAACATCTCATCCGAAGGACAGCACCTCCTACGATGCAGCTCCCCCCAGGCACCTGGAGTGTCAACCTAGACTGTAAGCTCAAAGACCCAATGTGGGGCTTGAACTCATGTCTGTCAGACTCAGAGGCAAGAATGCTTCAAACTAAACCAGACAACTCGCTATTCACTGTGAAGAGTGGGGCAGGGAGTGGGAGGAGGAGATGGGCTACGTAATGAAATAATTATCACAGATGCCACTCTGCCCCCACCCTCTGGAACTCCATCCCGCAGTCCCTCCGCCTCACCCCCTCTCGTCCCTCCTTCAAGACCCATTCAAGACCCTCCCTTTGGACAGTGCTTTCGATTACCCTGCTTCCCCCCTGCCCTCCCCAATTCTGAGCCTCAGTTCGGGTCCAAAACACTGACTGTCCAGCGCTTTGGAAGGTCCTCCTGACGTGTAATGTTGTTGGTGATACACAGTATTTCCCTCAGTTTCATTCATTCTGCAAAATAAAAGATTAAAAAAAATTATTCTGCAAACTCCAAGGTTTGTGGTTAGTGATGTAACCATAGCAATGATCACAACTCCTCAAAATACTCACATTGGAAATCTGATATTTTTCTCTTTTTTCCTGCTCTCCTATTGTGTGCGTGAGTTTTTTAACCATCATCACCTGCTCTGTGTCAGCAGTGTCCTGGCCAACAAGGGGAGGATGAAAGTGTTGGTGCATTCAAATATAAATTAGATAGATTTATTTTGGAAAATAATATTTGGGGATACAGTACATGAGTAATTTGAGATGTGACTATAGTAATTGAAGGATGGTTTGGAAGAATCACGCAACTTTGTAATTTAAGGTTCCCAAAGCTTTGTTGTGGACTAATCCATACAGAATTAATTTTCTCCTTCGTCTTCCTTGCCCTACCGCCTCACTCTCTGATAGCCCTTAAAAGCCTCTCCCTGCCAACATGCCCAAATTATGACGAAGGGTCGTGGACCCACAACGTTGACTCACTTTCCTCTCTCCATAGATGCTGCTTGAGCTGCTGAATGTTCCCAGCAACTTCCGTTTTTGTTTCAGTATTCATTGCTATCAACATCTCCATTATTGTAGCATGCAACTACCAGGATGGTAGAAAAGCAAACAAATGGACCTTGGTATTTTATTGTCTAGCAATTCCTATGTTCCTTATGTTTCTAACAATGCTCCAGATAAAATCGCTCACTCGTTTCCTGGCTGTTCGTTGGACGCTGCTGTGTGCAAGTTGGCTGCCGCTTTTGCCTACAAATACATTCACTAAACTTTAGAGTTACGCTTTGTGGCACGCCAGGAGCTGTCTCACATGTAAGGATTATTATGAGCAGCCAGTGATTGCCTTGGTGTTGTGCAATGGTTTGCTGGATGAACAGCCTTTAATGATAGGATTCGAACAAAACTGTAGATTTCTTTGAACAGTTGATGCTGATTTTCGTGCAGGAGAAATCTCCTGCTTGTTCCAGGAAAGGCGAGGGAAATTAGAATTCCAAAGCTCTGATCAAAGTCTGAACATCCAGTGGCTCTTTGTTCAAATCAGGTTTCAGGTGGGGCTCAATTTGGGCTCCATTTGCCTCTGTACAGCAAAATTCAAGCAAAAGCAAGTAATCTAGAAATGCATCGAACCAACATTCACTTTCAGTATTGCCGAACTCGCATCTAGAACTAGTCATGAGTATTTAAGAAGGATCAGTCTGACTCAGGGATAGCACTATTGCCTCTGAATCAAAATGTTGTGGGCTCCAATGTAGTGCTGAGAAGAATATTGTCGCCGTGCTGTCCTTTGGATGAGATGTTAAACTGAGATGCTGTTTAAATGAACTTAAAATTAATCTAGCCTTTACACATAAGATACCCTCAATCAGGCATGTTTATTTGTCAAATCGCCACAATAGTTACTTCCTGAATGGGTTCAGGTGAATGTTGAAAATCCCATGGCACCATAGGGGAAAAAAAGTTTCTCCCGGTGTCCTGGCCAACAGTCCCCCAGATACAATTGGTTATTCACTTCATGGCTGTTTGTTTGACTTTGCTGTATGAATACTGTCTGCTGTGTTCGCTTACAAATACACATACTGCATCTGGTATAGCATGTTTTGATGGGTCTGGTAAGATGCTATATCAAATGTAAGGATTATTATTAAGGTCTGTGCTACACAAAGTACAAGGAAATAGGGAAAGACTGGCTGCATTTTCAATTCAAAGCTTCAGTTCATTCTGAGTTCAGAGTTTCTTGAAGAGTAAAGATGAAATCCAGTTTGTTTTTAGATCCGGGAGAGGACCCGGGTTTGATTCCCGAGCAAGGCAAAACCATAGGCAAAATTCCTTACTCCACGCCTCTGTTTACCGAGCCAAAAGTAAGAAGCCAGTTGTTAGTCGATTGGCAGATCACTTTCTGAGGGTAATAATCCCTTTTAAAAAAATTCAATCCACAACCTATTGGGGGACACTGCTGTGTGCAATTGGCTGCCGCATTTCGCCCACAAAATATACGGTCAATCGACTTTACAGTATACTCTATGAAGTACTTCGAGGCGTCTCAAAGATGTGATAAGGCTTGCTATATCAAAGGCAAGTATTATTATAAAGCGTCTCTCTTTGATCGGTCTTTCAATCATCTTTACCCTTCCCTGCCTCCCCCCTTAGCTGCCATCCTCAGCTCGGAGGCACCTCCAGCACAGTGCCGTGGGAAATCCCACCCCCGTTCCCCCCCCTCACCACTGAGTGCTGTGCAAATGGATATTGTATCGTAAGTATTAAGTATCCCAATGGATAGTAAGCTGTAAGCTTGGCTCCTTGGTTACCAGCTGATGGTCATCTCAAGCTTCTGCCCAGCAGAGCTCAGGACCTGGAGAAGGTAACACACCCTTAGCTCTATATGCTGTAAATTGCAGAGATTTGGATAAATCCCAAAGGCTCAGGTGACAGAGAAGCCCTGGAATGCCGGGTTAGAGCAGTCACAGGCAGCGGGAGCTCTCTCTCACAATCTGCAGTGACACAGGAGTGAGGGAGGGGACCTGACCTACATCCTGATTGACAGCAATCGACTCGTAACTGCAGTGTGGATAAGATAAATGTGGTGTGTGTGGTGCTGGCAGCTCTGTCTCTGAACCAACTCATTTGGGTATAGTTTGTGTGGCAGTTCCTCATCATCCGAATGTATTCAAATACATCAATATGAGGCCACTCTCCTGTGGGCTCTTCAGCAGCCAGTGTCACCGGCAGCAACAGGAGCTGAGCAGACAAAGTGCTGTAGTGGAGCTCAGCTCGCAGGCGAGAGGACCCGGGTTCGATTCCCGGGCCGGGTGAAACCTTAGGCAGGTTTCCTTACTCCACACATCTCTGTTTACCTTGCAGCACGTAGATGCGATGTAACTGGAATTCTCAGTTTGGTTTGGATACTCTCAAGCATGGGGATGGGTTTCTGCAATGGGCTGTCGTGCTTCACCCACAAAATACACAGTCGCTCCAGTTTACAGTATATCCTGTGAGGCGCTTTGAGACATCTCGAAGATGTGACAAGGCGATGTATCAAATTGCAAGGATTATTATTATGACCA
Source organism: Callorhinchus milii (assembly GCF_018977255.1). Classification (NCBI taxonomy): domain Eukaryota; kingdom Metazoa; phylum Chordata; class Chondrichthyes; order Chimaeriformes; family Callorhinchidae; genus Callorhinchus; species Callorhinchus milii. Next base: position 5,405,641 of record NW_024704759.1, on the reverse strand, counting down.
GACTAATTCTTTGGCGCAAAAAAAGGTTGTGGTTCTGATGCCCTGCAATTGCTCTGAAATTTGACCGGCAGGTCTGGCTTGTGTCATTGAACCCTGACAGTGAGTGGGCCATTGGCCTGGGTTCAACTTGCTTTGAAGTGGTATTCACAGAGCCTTGTCAGCAGGGGGCGTTGGAGGGTACCAAAGGCCTGAAGTTCTCACAGTTTTAGCCTTAAGACCACTCGCCTTAAACTTTAAGATCACTACACAACTACAGTATTTTTGAAAATTTTCCAAATTCTTTTGTAATTGGGATCTCCAAAATTGTTTGCCCTCAGTTTTGGCTTCAGAGCGTAGAGCAGCTTGTTAATAATAATAATAATCCTTGGATTTGATAAAGCACATTATCACCTAGTTGATAAAGTGCAAAGTGCACTCAAAATGCTTCACACGCAGCAGTCAATTGCGCACAGCGGTGTTCCACAAACAATCACAGATTGAGTGACCAAATTACTATTATTAGTAGTTTTCAAGGGATTATTACCTCCGGAAAGCGATCTGCCAATCGCTATCAAGCGGGTTCCTATTTGCAAGCGAGAGGACCTGGGTTCAATCCCCAGGTAGAGTAAAATGTTTCCTTACTCCACACACCTCGTAGCTGTAGCTCAGTGGTTAGAGCACTCGCCTTGCAAACGAAACACCTGGTTCAGTTCCAGGCAGGGCGAAACCTTGGGCAAGGTTTCCTTACTCCACACGCCTAATAATAATCCCTCCAAAAAACCAAACAATAAAAAATTGGTCATTTTCAATCCATGACCGTTTGTGAGACACTGCTGTGTACAATTGGCTGCCGCGTTTTGCTCACAAAATATACAGTCAATTCACTGTGCAATATATTCTGTGAAGTGCTTGGAGACGTCGCGAAGATGCGATAAGGGGCTATATCAAATGCAAGGATTATTATTATTATGATGACCAGACTAACGTTTCTGCCCAAAACAAGGTTTGATTCTAACGCCCTTGAATTGCTCTGAAACTTGACCTGCAGCCTGCTCAGTTCAGAACAATTGGAAGGTCCTCAGAACAGTGTTTTCTGAGCAATAAAGAGTAAAGCACCAGCACTGCATGTTTCCACAGGAGCTCTATTGCCTGCTACTCACGGATCATTAAACCTGTCACTGACACAACCCTATCTCAGTTCAAACTGCGTGACTCCAGCACAGAGCAATTGTGTATAAATAGAGAGGTGACATTCACAACTTGCTGGCTCCCAATGTCTGGTGTGTGTGTGTTTCACCATCAGCTGTAGTACACACTGACTTTAGAATGAGGAAAGTGATCGAATGGGAAAAATATAGTGTACACATAATAATAATAAATATAACAATCCTAGCATTTGTTAGTGTTTTATCACACCATTGAGATGTCTCAGCGCTTCACAGAACATACTGTAAAGTGAGCTGACTGTATTTTGTGGGGAAAATGCAGCAGCTAGATCTGTGTGGAGGTTTCTGTGGGCTGATGGTTGAGCTGGGCAGCTCCGCAGTCTGACAGGACACCATGGATGATGGACCAGCCTGCCCTGCTCGTCAACAGCTCACAATCCGGCTCCTGAATCAGACAGGTCTGTGGGACTCCAGGGCAGGGTGCTGACAGGACAGGATGGAGCAGACAGGCATAGGGAATAGGGAGCCATCCCATTCCGGGGGTAATTCTCTTAACCCTGCAAACCCGAAGCTCGCACAGAGCCTGGGCAGCTCAGAGCAATGACTGAGCAGCTTCATGGAGCTTTACAACTCGCTGCAGCAGCTCAGTCGAGCAGGCATCAGGAATACAATTCTCAGAGGCTGGATTAGCAGCGTGGATGCGATTGTGTAGGAAATACCAACTGCCATCAGACGTGGCCTGAACCACGCTGAACTTCAATGAACGGCTATACAGCAAACTGCGGCAGAGAACGTTCCAACACAAGAGATATTTTACTCACATGAAGCATTGTGAGTTCCTTTTCTTTGGCCTGTAATTTCTGGGAATAGAAAGTGGCCCTAGCAGCTAGCCCAAGGACATTGAGCATAATTATAGGGACACCTCCCTCCCTATCAACAGGACAGGCAGATAGGACCTAGTTTAACGAGTTTCAGATTATATTATTGGCTAATTCCAAAAGGAAGGAGCTTTATCTTAAAATGTTAAGACGTCAGGTTGTTGAGAGTCAAGGTGTGGCAACCCTAACTAAGGCTAATGTTGCTCATTGCTTGGGCGGGAGGAACCTTAGACACGTTTGCTTACTTCATACGTCTCTGTTTGCTCAGCAGTAAGTAGGAACCTGGCTGTTAAGACGATTGGTGGATCGCTTTTCTGGGGTAATAACTCTCGCTGACTCTCTCCCTGTCTCCCTGTCTCTTTCAGTTCATCTCTTTCACACTCTCTCTCACTCTGTCTCAGTCTCTCTGCCTTCTGCTCTAAATTCACTTTGGGAATGTGAGCAGCTAAACCCTTCAACTAAAATGCATCTAAATTTGGCTGTAAAAGCAGGGACGGCATTCCTGTGGGAGCTGCCAGCAGAGGGGACAAAAGGCAGAGCTGCAGATTGTCTTATCAAACAGCCGGAGTCACAGCAGTGAGACTTCCCATCAGCAGCAGCACACAGAGTCCTCTCTCCCCTGTGATTGCTCCAACTATGGAAAGAAAGAAGAAATAGCTCCTTATCACATTGAGGCGCCTTAAGCTCTTTGCAATAATTAATGTCAAGTGTAGGGACTTTGCAGGCAAACATACAGCTGCCCCAGTCTGACTCAGTCAGCAGTAACTGACAATACAGAACGGGAAACTTCAGCCTCGACTGTAAGCTCAAGGCCAACATGGTGCTTGAATCCGCAAACTCTACCAGGGGCAGAAAGTGTCAGTTCATTCAAATAAAAAATAGATAGATTTCTCTTAGAAATAATATTTGGCGATACAGTATATGAATAATTGGAGACATGACATACACTGTAATAAGTGTAGGATGCTTTAAAAATCCAGGCAACTTTGGATCTAAGGTTACCAAAGCTTTTCAATTTGCTGTAAACTAATCCATACAGAATTAATTGCTATCGACATCTCCAGTATTGTAGTATGCGACTACCAGGATGATAGCAAGCGGACCAAAGGCCCTTGCTCTTTTTTCGTCGAGCAATTCCAATGTTCCTATGTGATTCCAAGTCCTGATGTGGGGGCTTGAACCCACAACCTTCTGACTCAGAGCCGAGAGTGTTACCACTGAGCCGGGCTGATACACACTGGACAAATGCGGTAGCCAGTTAACGCCCAGCATTTCCTGTGCTGTGTAACACGCTCTGATGCACAAAACATGTCCTGAGGTGTGTTGTTACAAACATACAGCGCCGCCCCCACTTCACAGTTCAGAGGTCACAGATCAATCGTCAGCCATGTCCTGGTTTCTTTTGGAGAAATTTTCCCCCAAAAGCATCATTACGGTTGAAAATGGATAAAAACTGACTTTAATGTCCCTGAGTGCAGTCTGTTTGTACATCACACCCCAAGTGTTCCCAGCTGACACACGGCTTCTCTAGCAGAATCTATTCCGAGTCAAAACATTCTCTCCAACATGCTGTGTTGTCTATCGGCTATCGTTACAGACCATTAGCTATTTATCATCATATCAGCTTCCTCACACCTTCAGTGTCGCCATGATGCCTGGCTGCGGAGTGTCAGCTTCTCTGAGCACCCGATAACTGACCAGCGCCCGGGCTGATGAAACCTCACAGGCCTTGGCTCTCGCCTGCGATCGTGTGTCTCTCAAACAGACATCTGAACCCTCGGTGCTCCACATCCTGAGATGGTGAACTCAACAAGCTCTTAAATCCAAGTTCAATGATGCGTACAGTCACACGCTGAGTGGATTTCACATCCCAGCACGGCCCAAATGCACTGTTAAATCAAATTGGTTCAATTTGTTGAAAGTTTCTATTTACGTGATTGCTACTATGGTAGTCCAGACATGTCAGAACATGTGCTCCATCAGGTGCTAAAAATCTAAACATAGCCCAGAAACAACCTGCAAGCGTGTGGGACTGAGGGGCTGAGAGCTTGGTGGTGCGAGAGAGAGGAACAAGTCTGATCTGTGGCTCATTTAGAGCGAACACACGCGCATCAAAATCTGTGCATACACACACAAACACAGACTCACACCACACAAATGTCTGTGCACACACACAAATATGCATATACACAAGGCTGAAATGTGACCTCAGGCAGAGGGCTACACAGTGGAAGATGACTGTGAGTGGCAGAGTGCTGCTGTTTACTTCATTCCCTTCAACAATCAGCACCAGCCCTGAAATACCTGTTACACACACTGTGTGCTGGGTGATTTATGCCAGCTCAGGATCACTAACCACTCACACACCAGTCCCTGCCTCCCTGCCCTGCCCTCGCTTCCCTGCCTGCCTGCCCTGCCCACCACTACCCTCCTCTTCCCGCCCTGCCCTGCTACGTACGTCAGCTGAGGCTGTGTGTGAGGAGGGACTCTGGCCTCGGTGTTGTTTCTAGGTGTGCTGTATGTTCAGGGGACTTTGCTCGTTCTCTCGCTTACAGTTGGCTTGATTTACTGAGCGCTCTCCGTGCCTTTGGAACAAGAGAGCTGCGGGCAGTTTGGAGGGCAATCAGTTCATGTGTTGGCATATGTCAAGTAAAGAATCGCCGGGAGTTTCAGCGGGAAAAGCACTCAGCTGATCAGCAAACAGTGTGTGTGGCCTGTGACTGTGGAGATGTCCTGCCTCTGGTGGGGTGTCAGTTACACATAGCTGTTCGCTGAGTTTGAGGACAGGCGGCATTTGCTTTCAACAACAAATTGCATTTATATAGCGCCTCTTACGCAACGTCCTGGAGCGCTTCACAGTGGCTGAGTCTGACAACGAAGCAGGGGAGAGGGAGGGAGGAAGGGAGGGAGGCATATTATATTATGTGTCCTTTCATAGGTTTCTTTTCTGGAAATCAGGCTTTTTGTATAATGTTACAGCATTAGAGGGCGGGGGTGCTTTACACCCACCCCACTCACTATCGCAGCCATCCTCAGTTCTCTCCCCTGCCCCTCAAAGTCAAAATAAATAATTTTAAAAATTGGTCACTCAATCCACGACTGTTTGTGGGAACGCTGCTGTGCGCAATTGGCTGCCACGTTTCGCCCACAAAATATACAGTCAATTCACTTTACAGTATATCCTGTGAAGCTCTTTGAGACGTTTTGAAGACGTGATAAGGCGCTATACCAAATGCAAGGATTATTATTGTTATATAAAGTCATTAGATAGGATAAGTAACAGGAGAGAGAACAACAACTTGCATTTATATAGCACTCTTTACGCATCCCAGGGCCCTTTGACAGAGAGGAACGAGACAGGAACAGGATAGAGAGAGTAATGGGATGGAGAAAGTAAACCCAAAACACAATCTCAATTGACAGTTGCACAGTGCCTTTCATGTCGGAAGGACGTCCAAAGTGGCTTAACAGTCCTGGCTGGGGACCCGAGCTGGGCTGGGAGATGAATGGGGAAGGGGGAAACATGACTGAAAGAGATGGGCTCTGAACGAGGAGGGAGGGACTCAGGGGGATGGAATACCAAGCGGGGCAAAATGGCTGAAAGCTCGACCGCCGATAGTGGGGTGACAGGGCGGGATCGTAAAGTTGGCCGGTGCCTACTGAGCAGAGGGAACATGGCAGGTCAGTACGGTTTGAGAAGGTCGTAGAAGTGGGGTGGGGTGAGACTGTGGAGGGGTTTATAGTGAGGACAAAGTTGTCGAACTCAATCCACTGAGGAGCCAGTGGAGCTGGGTGAGGATAGGGTGGTAGGTGGGGGGGGAATGTCTACATGATGTACAGCTGGAGGAACACAAACAGTCTTTACTGGAAGTAAAGCGTCTTCTGCGATCCTCAGATTGAGTCACGCCCACGGCTTGTGGAGTCAAAGATTAGCGTGCGCTCAGACTGTGAATAGCTGAGAGACAGATAACACACTTATGATCCTGACCAGTGAGTCAGGAGAAGAGCCACATTACAGTCAATGTCTGTGGCTCATGGTTCTTGCTCTTTGTTGTAAAGCAACAGCTGTTCTTCATGTTAATGCTGGAGGCTATTATGACGTTTCCCAATCACCTCCTAGCTACAGAGAGCCTGGTACATAGAGTAGAACAGGGGGTATGATCTGTAATCCTCGCAACAGCCTCACAACATCTTCCAGGTAACGGTCAAACACCAAGGCTGGCTCCAACCAGGTTGTCCTTTGGTCCTTCAGTCTGACATTCAAACAGGGGGGAGCAGCAAGGCTGGAGATCAGGGAACCAAAGTCAGGATGAGAGCTTAGCTAATGGCTCTGAGCACCACAACGTTCACCAACAGTTTTACTGTTGCTTTACTGGACCGCACGCTTCACAATGTGAGGGGGCTCACCGAGCAGTCAGGAAAGGAGGATCGGAGAGTGTGGACCGAAGGCACAGTTGAGGAGACGTGTTTCTAAGAAGACTTCAAGGTAAGGAGAGGAAGCACAGGGCAGAGAGAGGTTAGGAGAAACCCAGAGTCTGGGAGCAGAGTCTCCAGAGACAAGCATCATATTTAGAACCTCACTTTCAGCCTGGCATGGAAATGGTGTTCAGCTCTGCAGCGAAGCTATTCGGATCCTCTGATGTCTGGTGACTGTGCATTGTCCTATACAGCACTCAGAGTTTGCCAGCATATTGGACATCCAGAGGGAGAACAGTAAACAGTGGGCACATTCCCTATCTGTGACTAAGGAGCAGCCATAGCAACTTGTGCAGAGAGGAGTGGTGCTGGCAGCGGTGAGAGATATCCATGCCAACGTGATAAAAGTCCACCAGTTATAGACACAAACCCAACTGGTACTGAGCCTCTGGCTGAGATTCAAGCTCTCAGACAGCGGCCAGGAGTGCGGACAGCCTTCCTCAGGTCCCTACACAGAGACCGGCTGCTACACACCGATCGTTCAAAGTGTTCGGAACAAAAGGATGCCATTTAACCTGTGCCAATGTGATCACCTCCAATGGAGCTATCTGCTGATTCCTAAACCCAAGTATCGTCCTTCACTCTTTGAGTTTTTTTTCAAATTCCTTTTTAAATGCGAGCAGCCATTGGCAGTGACGTGCTGCACATGCTAACTACTCAGTGTGTACAATCCCTCTCCGACCTCTGTCTCTCTGGTAGGATGCCGAGTTTAGCACATTATCCTGGGAGACCTTTTCCAGTTGGGAGACTTCCTGGCAGGTCCTGAGTGAATGACTTTCTCCCAGATCCAGGATGTACAAATCAGTCTCTGTAACCGTTTCTGAGGGCGGAACTTTGGGCCCAAATCACAAACTGCATTTGTTACATTAATCACAATAATTGTGCGATTCCACTCCAAATCTGCTTACCCCAACAGGAGATTACAATTCATCAATAAACCTCATAAATCCAGGGCCACTGTAACTGAAAGTTCCGGCCTTCAAATGACAGAACCACTTAAACACCAGCGTCCTTTATGCTGTACATCAGCAACAGGATGAGTGCAGACGACACCTGTATCACCGTTGTACCTTTGTCACATCTGTCTCACACCTGAACCGCGAGCTACAAGACACTTGTCTCTGCTTACATTGAGCACAAGCAACTTGCAAACCGGGCCTGTGGACCACATTCTAGCGGCAGCGCAAGTGGAGAAGATTTGTTTTGAAAAAGAGCCATGAAAACATTGCTGTGTGAGAATGCACTGTGACAGGAGGCAGTTAAGTGGGTTAGACTGAGATCAGGAAAGATTGCTTCACACAGACGGAGTGAGATTCTGAAGGTGGTGGAGGTGGAACCAATTAGGATATACTTGTAGTTAGATAAAGCTCAGGCTTTTCGTACGTGCCTGAACAGCCACTGTGGCTCTGTGTTACTGTGTGACTGGACTCTCACTGAGTGTCAGACAGTATCAGACCCCCAGCCCAGCCAGCCCATTTATCAGCACCGCCAAATAGGAGGCGGAGAAATCAGCAGTTACTGGGCTGCTGAGATACGGGCTGAGGTGAGGGTGTTTCCCACCTGCTGTGACCTTGAGCTTCGATAACAGGAGCTGCTGTCAGCCTGAGACAGAGAGCACCGGGCACCAGGGCTCAGCTCAACAGTCAGAGCAGAAAGACCCCGGTCTCACACTGGCTCCAGCTCTAATACTCTCTACTTTCTGGTTCTTTACCCTCTAATAATGTAAGAATTTGCTTGACGAAAGAAGACCAAGGTTCATCCAATTTGCCTTCCACCAACCAGGCAGTCACATATACATATCATGTCCAAAACTATATACTGTATTCCAAGATATTATTTCTTAAAATAAATCTATCTTGTTTGCTTTTGAAAGCAAATTTTTCCCCCTAATACTCTACCCTCTAATACTCACCTCTCTAGTCCCCGCTGTGTGTGGGGGCTGAATGTTCTTGCAAATCCTTGCATTTGATATAATGCCTTATCACGTCTCAAAGGCATGATAAAGCGCTATATGAAATGCAAGGATCAGCCAAACACATGCGGGAAGCCATCACCATGCGCACCAGCATCCAAACCAGACAGAGTTCCACATATTCAGAGTCAGCAACACTTGGAAGTTTCCCTGTATTGGAATGGAATGTCACTCTCTCCCTGGAGAGACATCCTGCTTACTTAACTCGGGGGAAGAATTAGACGTAGGTAGGTGCAAGCTAAGGGTTGGGGATCACCAGTGTGCGTGTTTCTGGAATTTTACTGTCAGGAAACTGGTTTTCCCAGACATTAAACCTCCAGAAATTAAGTTTTGTGGGACATTGGCAGCTGCATTCACCTGTCATCACATATTATAGCAAATCCTTTGAAGTAAGTGCTTTGCAACTTCTTTCCGACACATAAGGTATATTAAATACAAGTATTATTATTAGTAGTATTATTACTGTTACCAATTACCCCTCCTTTGCGAGGTGTGTTTCCTCTTGTAAACACTGCTCTCTGGCACCTCAGGGCTGTGGTTGCGCAGGTGCCCTTAAAGTATGTGACATGAGACAGTCCCTCGCGAGGAGAGGAGTTGTCTGCTGTGTCTGATCCTAACTCACTTCCAGCCGCAACCACACACACTCGGGCAAATTTGTTCCTAAGTTCCAGACAAATTTAGGATGATCAACAGGAGCTCCAGCCAGCCTCTGTGTTCAATTATCTGTTTCCAGAGCCTCCCACTGGTGCCCATTTCCCCTGGGTAACACCCCCACTCTCCCCAACTGTGACATCCTGCCCGGAGATACCCTGCCCCCCTGGTCACAGCTTTGCTGAAAGCAAACAGGGATCAGACAGTGGTCACTGTGGCCAGAATGGACAGCACCATCCCCACCCTGCGTCTCTGCTGTGACCATGTTCACACAACGAGCTCAGGTTTATCCTCAGCAAAGAAACTTATGACCTGCCCCCTCACCCGCTCACTCCCCTTTCTTCACAACTCAGGTTATTTGCATCAACATGAGACGGAGCAAGACTCCACATTCCACCCATTCATCATATATTCCAACTCGTGAGCCAAGCACAGCTGTCTGAGTGCTGTCACCCTGTGCTGGACATTTGCTCACCATGTACACACAGTGAGAGGTGAGGGACAGAGAGATTGGAGAGGAAGAGCTATCTTTTTTTCTTTGGGGGTGGGGGGCAGCCGGGGGTCTGAAACATACGGAAACCTATCACCATTTAAGAGCCTACAAACCAAGCTGAGAATTCCATGCGTCCCACCTATACATTGTTGGAATGGAATGCACCCTCTCTCCCTGGAGGGACGCACCCTGCTTACCTAACTCTGGACAGTATTAGGCACACGCTGTCAAGAGCCAAAGCTTGGGGAACTCACACGAG